>NC_133796.1:42862878-43462878 GCF_043250625.1 Sebastes fasciatus | reverse complement strand
CACTCCAGAATGTCCCTCCAGATTTTCACTCCAGAATGTCACTCCTCCATGTCCCTCCTCCATGTCTAAATAGAGGAGCGATATGGAGGATCGACAAGGAGGAAAGACATGGAGGAGTGACATGTAGTATTGACATGGAGGACTTACATAGAGGAGTGACATGGAAGGAAGGGAAAAGTGACATGGAGGAGGGACAAGGAGGAGTGACATTCTGGAGTGACAGAAGATGACAAGGAAGAGCGACATGGAGGATCGACATGGAGCATCGACATGGTGGAACGACATGGGGACACTGCTGACATGGAGGAGTGAAAAGAAGGAGAAACATGTTGGATCGAAATGGAGGATTGACATGTAGCAGTGACATGGAAGTGTGACATGAAGGAGTGACATGGAGGATCGACATGGAGGAGTGAGATGGAGGAACGACATGGAGGAGTTACATGGAGGAGTGACAAGGAAGACAGGGAGGAATAACACGTAGGTGTGAAATAGAGGATCGACATGTCACTCCTCCATCTCAATCCTCCATGTCGCTCTTCCATGTCACTCCTCCATGTCGCTCTTCCACATCACTCATCTGTCACTCCTCCATGTTGAGCCTCCATGTCTATCCTCCGTGTCGATCCTCCATGTCACTCCTACATGTCACTCCTCCATGTCACTCCTCCATGAAGCTCCTACATGTCACTCCTCTATGTCAATCTTCCTTGCTCCTCAATGTCACTCCTCCATGTCACTCCTCTATGTCACTCCTCCATGTCGATCCTCCATGTCACTCCTAAATGTCACTCCTCCATGTCACTCCTCTATTTCACTCCTACTTGTCGCTCCTCCATGTCACTCCTCCATGTCGCTCCTCCACATCACTCCTCTATGTCACTCCTCCATGTCACTCCTCCTTCATGTCACTCCTCCATGTCACTCCTCCATTTCGCTCATCCATATAGCTCCTCCATGTCGCTACTCCATATCACTCCTCCATGTCAATCCTCCATGTCACACCACTCCATGTCACTCCTCCATGTCGATCCTCCATGTCACTCCTAAATGTCACTCCTCCATTTCACTCCTCCATGAAGCTCCTCCATGTCACTCCTCTATGTCACTCTTCCTTGCTCATCAATGTCACTCCTCCATGTTGATCCTCCATGTCGATCCTCCATGTCAATCCTCCATGTCACTCCTCCATGTAAGTCCTCCATGTCAATCCTTCATGTCACTCCTACATGTCACTCCGCCATGTTGCTCCTCCATGTCACTCCAGAATGCCTCTCCTCCATGTCCCTCCAGAATTTAACTCCAGAATGTCACTCCTCCATGTCCCTCCTCCATGTCACTCCTCCATGAAACTCCTCCATGTCACTCCTCCATGTCACTCCTCTATGTCAATCCTCCATGTTGAGCCTCCATGTCGCCCTTCAATGTCACTCCACAATATCACTCCTATATGTTGAGCCTCCGTGTTGCTTCTCGATGTCACTCCTCCATGACGATCCTTAAATTCACTCCTCCATGTCCGTCTTCCATGTCACTCCTCTATGTCGATCCTCCATGTCACTACTCCATGTCATTCCTACATGGCACTCCTCCATGAAACTCCTCCATGTCACTCCCCCATGTCACTCCTCTATGTCAATCCTCCATGTTACAACTCCATATCACTCCAACTTCTCACTCCTCCATGTCACCCCTCCATGTCACTCCTCAATGAAACTCCTCCATGTCACTCCTCCATGTCGCTCCTCCTCGTCAATTCTCGATTTCGCTCCTCCACATCACTCCTCTATGTCACTCCGCCATGTCAATCCTACATGTCACTCCTCTATGTCACTCCTCCATGTCACTCCTCCTTCATGTCACTCCTCCATGTCACTCCTCCATTTCACTCCTCCACATCACTCCTCTATGTCACTCCGCCATGTCAATCCTCCATGTCACTCCTCCATGTCAATCCTCCATGTCATTCCTCCATGTTACTCTTCCTTGCTCCTCAATGTCACTCCTCCATGTCACTCCTCTATGTCACTCCTCCATGAAGCTCCTCCATGTCACTCCTCCATGTCGCTCCTCCTCGTCACTCCTCCATGTCACTCCTCCACATCACTCCTCTATGTAACTCCTCCTTGTCGCTCCTCCATGTCACTCCTCCATGTCACTCCTCCATGAATCTACTCCATGTCATTCCTCTATGTCGCTTTTCCTTGTCACTCCTCCATGTCGCTCCTCCACGTCAATCCTCTATGTCACTCCTCCATGTCGATCCTCCATGTAACTCCTCCATGTCAATCCTCCATGTCACTCCTACATATCACTCCAACATGTCACTCCTCCATGTCACTCCTCCATGTCGCTCCTCCATGTCACTCCTCCATGTCGCTCTTCCACATCACTCATCTGTCACTCCTCCATGTTGAGCCTCCATGTCGCACTTCAATGATACACCTCCATGTCACTCCTCCATGTCACTCCTCTATGTCACTCTTCCATGTCTATCCTCCGTGTCGATCCTCCATGTCACTCCTACATGTCACTCCGCCATGTCACTCCTCCATGAAGCTCCTACATGTCACTCCTCTATGTCAATCTTCCTTGCTCCTCAATGTCACTCCTCCATGTCACTCCTCTATGTCACTCCTCCATGTCGATCCTCGATGTCACTCCTAAATGTCACTCCTCCATGTCACTCCTCTATTTCACTCCTACTTGTCGCTCCTCCATGTCACTCCTCCATGTCGCTCCTCCACATCACTCCTCTATGTCACTCCTCCATGTCACTCCTCCTTCATGTCACTCCTCCATGTCACTCCTCCATTTCGCTCATCCATATAGCTCCTCCATGTCGCTACTCCATATCACTCCTCCATGTCAATCCTCCATGTCACACCACTCCATGTCACTCCTCCATGTCACTCCTCCATGTCACTCCTCCTTTTTGCTCCTCCATGTCACTCCTCTATGTCACTCCTCCATGTCACTCCTCCACATAACTCCTCTATGTCATTCCTCCATGTTGAGCCTCCATGTCGCACTTCAATGATACTCCTCCATGTCATTCCTCCATGTAACTCCTCTATGTCACTCCTCCATGTTGAGCCTCCATGTCGCCCTTCAATGTCACTCCTCAATATCACTCCTATATGTTGAGCCTCCGTGTTACTTCTCCATGTCACTCCTCCATGACTATCCTTAAATTCACTCCTCCATGTCCGTCTTCCATGTCGCTACTCCTTGTCACTCCTCCATGTCACTCCTCCATGTCGATCCTCTATGTCACTCCTCCATGTCACTCCTCCATGAAGCTCCTCCATGTAACTCCTCCATGTCACTCTTCCTTTCTCCTCAATGTCACTCCTCAATGTCACTCCTCCATGTCACTCCTCTATGTCACTCCTCCATATCACTCCTCCATGTCTATCCTCCATGTCGATCCTCAATGTCACTCCTACATGTGACTCCTCCATGTCACTCCTCCATGAAGCTCCTCCATGTCACTACTCCATGTCACTCTTCCTTGCTCCTCAATGTCAATCCTCCATGTCACTCCTCTATGTCACTCCTCCATATCAATCCTCCATGTCTATCCTACATGTTGATCCTCCATGTCACTCCTCCATGTCACTCCTCCATGTCACTCTTCATTGCTCCTCAATGTTACTCCTCCATGTCACTCCTCCTTGTCGCACTTCAATGATACTCCTCTATGTCACTCCTCCATGTCGCTCCTCCATGTCACTCCTCCATGTCGCTACTCCACATCACTCCTCTATGTCACTCCTCCATGTCACTCCTCCTCCATGAAACTCCAACATGTCACTCCTCCATGTCACTCCTCCATGTTACTCTTCCTTGCTCCTCAATGTCACTCCTCCATGTCACTTCTCTATGTCACTCCTCCTTGTCGCTCCTCCACATCACTCCTTTATGTCACTCCTCCATGTCACTCCTCCTTCATGTCACTCCTCAATGTCACTCCTCCATGTCACTCCTCTATGTCACTCCTACATGGCACTCCTCCATGTCACTCCTCCATGAAACTCCTCTATGTAACTCCTCCATGTTACAACTCCATATCACTCCAACTTCTCACTCCTCCATGTCACCCCTCCATGTCACTCCTCAATGAAACTCCTCCATGTCACTCCTCCATGTCGCTCCTCCTAGTCAATTCTCGATTTCGCTGCTCCACATCACTCCTCTATGTCACTCCTACATATCACTCCAACATGTCACTCCTCCATGTCACTCCTCCATGTTACTCTTCCTTGCTCCTCAATGTTACTCCTCCATGTCGCTACTCCATGTGACTCCTCCATGTCACTCCTCCATGTCACTACTCCAACTCACTCCTCCATGTCAATTCTCCATGTCGCTACTCCATGTCACTCCTCCATGTCACTTATCCACGTCCCTCCGCCATGTCACTACACCATATCAATCCTCCTTGATGATCCGCCCTATCACTTCTCCATGTCAGTCCTCCATGTCTCTCCTCCACGTCAATCCTCTATGTCACTCCTCCATGTAACTCCTCCATGTTGCTCCTCCATGTTGCTCCTCCATGTCACTCCACCATGTCACTCCACCATATCAATCCTCCTTGCTGATCTGCCCTGTCACTTCTCCATGTCACTCCTCCATGTCACTCCTCCATGTAGCTACCCCATGTAGCTACTCCATGTAGCTACTCCATGTCACTCCTCCATGTCACTCCTCCATGTCACTCCTTTATGTCACTCCTCCAAGTCACTCTTCCATGTTGCTACTCCATGTGACTCCTCCATGTCACTTCTATATGTCTTCCATATAACTATTCCATGTTGCTCCTCCATGTCACTCATCCATGTCCCTCCGCCATGTCACTCCACCTTATCAATCCTCTTTGCTGATTCGCCCTGTCACTTCTCCATGTCACTCCTCCAAGTCACTCCTCCATGTTGCTCCTCTATGTCACTCCTCCATGTCACACCTCCATGTCACTCCTCCATGTTACTATTCCATGTCACTCCTTATGTCGCTACACCAACTCACTCCTCCATGTCCCTCCGCCATGTCACTCCTCCATATCAACCCTCCTTCCTGATCAAATCTCTCACTTCTCCATGTCACTCCTCCATGTCTCTCCTCCACATCAACACTCTATGTCACTCCTCCATGTCTCTCCTCCACATCAATCCTCTATGTCACTCCTCCATGTCACTCCTTCATGTCGCTATTCCATGTCACTCCTCTATGTCACTCCTCCATGTCACTCCTCTATGTCACTCCTCAATGTCACTCCTCCATTTCGCTCCTCCATGTCAGTACTCCATATCACTCTTCCATGTCGCTACACCAACTCAATCCTCCTTTACACTCTTTCATGTCACTCATCCAAGTCACTCCTCCATGTCACTTCTATATGTCTTCCATGTCACTCCTCCATGTCCCTCCTCCATGTCACTCCTCCACATCACTCCTCTATATCACTCCTCCATGTCACTCCTCCATGTCGTTACCCCTTGTCACTCCTCCATGTCGCTACACCAACTCACTCCTCATGTCACTCCTCCATGTCGCTACTCCATGTCACTCCTCCTTGTCACTCCTCCATGTCACTCCTCCACGTCACTCCTCTATGTCACTTCTATATGTCTTCCATGTCACTCCTCCATGTCGCTCCTCTATGTCACTCCTCCATGTCACTGCTCCATGTCGCTACTCCATGTCACTCCTCCATGTCCCTACACCAACTCACTCCTCCATGTCACTCCTCCATGTCACTCCCCATGTCGATCCTCCATGCTGCTCCTACATGTTCCTCCTCCGAGTCACTCTAGAATGTCGATCCCCCATGTCACTCCAGTGTCACTCCAGAATTTAACTCCAGAATGTGACTCCTCCATGTCCCTCCTCCGTGTCAATCCTCTATTTCCACCCTCCATGTCACTCCGCCATTTCACTCCAGAATGTCACTCCAGAATGTCACTCCTCCATTTCACTCCTCCATGAAGCTCCTCCATGTCACTCCTCTATGTCACTCTTCCTTGCTCATCAATGTCACTCCTCCATGTTGATCCTCCATGTCGATCCTCCATGTCAATCCTCCATGTCACTCCTCCATGTAAGTCCTCCATGTCAATCCTTCATGTCACTCCTACATGTCACTCCGCCATGTTGCTCCTCCATGTCACTCCAGAATGCCTCTCCTCCATGTCCCTCCAGAATTTAACTCCAGAATGTCACTCCTCCATGTCCCTCCTCCATGTCACTCCTCCATGAAACTCCTCCATGTCACTCCTCCATGTCACTCCTCTATGTCAATCCTCCATGTTGAGCCTCCATGTCGCCCTTCAATGTCACTCCACAATATCACTCCTATATGTTGAGCCTCCGTGTTGCTTCTCGATGTAACTCCTCCATGACGATCCTTAAATTCACTCCTCCATGTCCGTCTTCCATGTCACTCCTCTATGTCGATCCTCCATGTCACTACTCCATGTCATTCCTACATGGCACTCCTCCATGAAACTCCTCCATGTCACTCCCCCATGTCACTCCTCTATGTCAATCCTCCATGTTACAACTCCATATCACTCCAACTTCTCACTCCTCCATGTCACCCCTCCATGTCACTCCTCAATGAAACTCCTCCATGTCACTCCTCCATGTCGCTCCTCCTCGTCAATTCTCGATTTCGCTCCTCCACATCACTCCTCTATGTCACTCCGCCATGTCAATCCTACATGTCACTCCTCTATGTCACTCCTCCATGTCACTCCTCCTTCATGTCACTCCTCCATGTCACTCCTCCATTTCACTCCTCCACATCACTCCTCTATGTCACTCCGCCATGTCAATCCTCCATGTCACTCCTCCATGTCAATCCTCCATGTCATTCCTCCATGTTACTCTTCCTTGCTCCTCAATGTCACTCCTCCATGTCACTCCTCTATGTCACTCCTCCATGAAGCTCCTCCATGTCACTCCTCCATGTCGCTCCTCCTCGTCACTCCTCCATGTCACTCCTCCACATCACTCCTCTATGTAACTCCTCCTTGTCGCTCCTCCATGTCACTCCTCCATGTCACTCCTCCATGAATCTACTCCATGTCATTCCTCTATGTCGCTTTTCCTTGTCACTCCTCCATGTCGCTCCTCCACGTCAATCCTCTATGTCACTCCTCCATGTCGATCCTCCATGTAACTCCTCCATGTCAATCCTCCATGTCACTCCTACATATCACTCCAACATGTCACTCCTCCATGTCACTCCTCCATGTCGCTCCTCCATGTCACTCCTCCATGTCGCTCTTCCACATCACTCATCTGTCACTCCTCCATGTTGAGCCTCCATGTCGCACTTCAATGATACACCTCCATGTCACTCCTCCATGTCACTCCTCTATGTCACTCTTCCATGTCTATCCTCCGTGTCGATCCTCCATGTCACTCCTACATGTCACTCCGCCATGTCACTCCTCCATGAAGCTCCTACATGTCACTCCTCTATGTCAATCTTCCTTGCTCCTCAATGTCACTCCTCCATGTCACTCCTCTATGTCACTCCTCCATGTCGATCCTCGATGTCACTCCTAAATGTCACTCCTCCATGTCACTCCTCTATTTCACTCCTACTTGTCGCTCCTCCATGTCACTCCTCCATGTCGCTCCTCCACATCACTCCTCTATGTCACTCCTCCATGTCACTCCTCCTTCATGTCACTCCTCCATGTCACTCCTCCATTTCGCTCATCCATATAGCTCCTCCATGTCGCTACTCCATATCACTCCTCCATGTCAAACCTCCATGTCACACCACTCCATGTCACTCCTCCATGTCACTCCTCCATGTCACTCCTCCTTTTTGCTCCTCCATGTCACTCCTCTATGTCACTCCTCCATGTCACTCCTCCACATAACTCCTCTATGTCATTCCTCCATGTTGAGCCTCCATGTCGCACTTCAATGATACTCCTCCATGTCATTCCTCCATGTAACTCCTCTATGTCACTCCTCCATGTTGAGCCTCCATGTCGCCCTTCAATGTCACTCCTCAATATCACTCCTATATGTTGAGCCTCCGTGTTACTTCTCCATGTCACTCCTCCATGACTATCCTTAAATTCACTCCTCCATGTCCGTCTTCCATGTCGCTACTCCTTGTCACTCCTCCATGTCACTCCTCCATGTCGATCCTCTATGTCACTCCTCCATGTCACTCCTCCATGAAGCTCCTCCATGTAACTCCTCCATGTCACTCTTCCTTTCTCCTCAATGTCACTCCTCAATGTCACTCCTCCATGTCACTCCTCTATGTCACTCCTCCATATCACTCCTCCATGTCTATCCTCCATGTCGATCCTCAATGTCACTCCTACATGTGACTCCTCCATGTCACTCCTCCATGAAGCTCCTCCATGTCACTACTCCATGTCACTCTTCCTTGCTCCTCAATGTCAATCCTCCATGTCACTCCTCTATGTCACTCCTCCATATCAATCCTCCATGTCTATCCTACATGTTGATCCTCCATGTCACTCCTCCATGTCACTCCTCCATGTCACTCTTCATTGCTCCTCAATGTTACTCCTCCATGTCACTCCTCCTTGTCGCACTTCAATGATACTCCTCTATGTCACTCCTCCATGTCGCTCCTCCATGTCACTCCTCCATGTCGCTACTCCACATCACTCCTCTATGTCACTCCTCCATGTCACTCCTCCTCCATGAAACTCCAACATGTCACTCCTCCATGTCACTCCTCCATGTTACTCTTCCTTGCTCCTCAATGTCACTCCTCCATGTCACTTCTCTATGTCACTCCTCCTTGTCGCTCCTCCACATCACTCCTTTATGTCACTCCTCCATGTCACTCCTCCTTCATGTCACTCCTCAATGTCACTCCTCCATGTCACTCCTCTATGTCACTCCTACATGGCACTCCTCCATGTCACTCCTCCATGAAACTCCTCTATGTAACTCCTCCATGTTACAACTCCATATCACTCCAACTTCTCACTCCTCCATGTCACCCCTCCATGTCACTCCTCAATGAAACTCCTCCATGTCACTCCTCCATGTCGCTCCTCCTAGTCAATTCTCGATTTCGCTGCTCCACATCACTCCTCTATGTCACTCCTACATATCACTCCAACATGTCACTCCTCCATGTCACTCCTCCATGTTACTCTTCCTTGCTCCTCAATGTTACTCCTCCATGTCGCTACTCCATGTGACTCCTCCATGTCACTCCTCCATGTCACTACTCCAACTCACTCCTCCATGTCAATTCTCCATGTCGCTACTCCATGTCACTCCTCCATGTCACTTATCCACGTCCCTCCGCCATGTCACTACACCATATCAATCCTCCTTGATGATCCGCCCTATCACTTCTCCATGTCAGTCCTCCATGTCTCTCCTCCACGTCAATCCTCTATGTCACTCCTCCATGTAACTCCTCCATGTTGCTCCTCCATGTTGCTCCTCCATGTCACTCCACCATGTCACTCCACCATATCAATCCTCCTTGCTGATCTGCCCTGTCACTTCTCCATGTCACTCCTCCATGTCACTCCTCCATGTAGCTACCCCATGTAGCTACTCCATGTAGCTACTCCATGTCACTCCTCCATGTCACTCCTCCATGTCACTCCTTTATGTCACTCCTCCAAGTCACTCTTCCATGTTGCTACTCCATGTGACTCCTCCATGTCACTTCTATATGTCTTCCATATAACTATTCCATGTTGCTCCTCCATGTCACTCATCCATGTCCCTCCGCCATGTCACTCCACCTTATCAATCCTCTTTGCTGATTCGCCCTGTCACTTCTCCATGTCACTCCTCCAAGTCACTCCTCCATGTTGCTCCTCTATGTCACTCCTCCATGTCACACCTCCATGTCACTCCTCCATGTTACTATTCCATGTCACTCCTTATGTCGCTACACCAACTCACTCCTCCATGTCCCTCCGCCATGTCACTCCTCCATATCAACCCTCCTTCCTGATCAAATCTCTCACTTCTCCATGTCACTCCTCCATGTCTCTCCTCCACATCAACACTCTATGTCACTCCTCCATGTCTCTCCTCCACATCAATCCTCTATGTCACTCCTCCATGTCACTCCTTCATGTCGCTATTCCATGTCACTCCTCTATGTCACTCCTCCATGTCACTCCTCTATGTCACTCCTCAATGTCACTCCTCCATTTCGCTCCTCCATGTCAGTACTCCATATCACTCTTCCATGTCGCTACACCAACTCAATCCTCCTTTACACTCTTTCATGTCACTCATCCAAGTCACTCCTCCATGTCACTTCTATATGTCTTCCATGTCACTCCTCCATGTCCCTCCTCCATGTCACTCCTCCACATCACTCCTCTATATCACTCCTCCATGTCACTCCTCCATGTCGTTACCCCTTGTCACTCCTCCATGTCGCTACACCAACTCACTCCTCATGTCACTCCTCCATGTCGCTACTCCATGTCACTCCTCCTTGTCACTCCTCCATGTCACTCCTCCACGTCACTCCTCTATGTCACTTCTATATGTCTTCCATGTCACTCCTCCATGTCGCTCCTCTATGTCACTCCTCCATGTCACTCCCCATGTCGATCCTCCATGCTGCTCCTACATGTTCCTCCTCCGAGTCACTCTAGAATGTCGATCCCCCATGTCACTCCAGTGTCACTCCAGAATTTAACTCCAGAATGTGACTCCTCCATGTCCCTCCTCCGTGTCAATCCTCTATTTCCACCCTCCATGTCACTCCGCCATTTCACTCCAGAATGTCACTCCAGAATGTCACTCCTCCATGTCCCTCCTCCATGTCAATCCTCTATTTCCACCCTCCATGTCACTCCGCCATTTCAGTCCAGAATGTCACTCCAGAATGTCACTCCAGAATGTCCCTCCAGAATGTCCCTCCAGAATGTCACTCCAGAATGTCACTCCGCCAAGTCTGTCCTCCATATCACTACTCCATGTTGCTCTTCCATGTCGCTCCTCCATGTCACTCCTCCATGTTGATCCTCCATTTCTCTCCTCCATTTCACTTCTCCATGTCACTCCAGAATGTCGCTCTTCCAAGTCACTCCTCCATGTTGATCCTCCATGTCGATCCTCCATGTCACTCCTCCATGTAAGTCCTCCATGTCAATCCTTCATGTCACTCCTACATGTCACTCCGCCATGTTGCTCCTCCATGTCACTCCAGAATGTCACTCCTCCATGTCCCTCCTCCATGTCAATCCTCTCTGTCCATCCCCCAAGTCACTCCTCCATGTCAGTCCAGAATTTCACTCCAGAATTTCACTCCAGAATGTGCCTCTAGAATGTCACTCCAGAATGTCATTCCTCCATGTCACTCCTCCATGTCGTTCCTCCATCTCACTCCTCCATGTCGATCCTCCATGTCGCTCCTTCATGTCACACTTCCATGTCACTGCTCCATGTCAAACCTCCATTTCGATCCAGCATGTTTCTCCTCCTTGTCACTACACTTTGTCACTCCTCCATGTCACTCCTCCATGTCAATCCTCTATTTCCACCCTCCATGTCATTCCCCCATTTCACTCCAGAATGTCACTCCTCCATGTCCCTCCTCCATGTCAAACCTCTATTTCCACCCTCCATGTCATTCCCCCATTTCACTCCAGAATGTCACTCCTCCAAGTCACTCCTCCATGTCAGTCCAGAATTTCCCTCCAGAATATCACTCCAGAATGTCCCTCCAGAATGTCACTCCAGAATGTCATTCCTCCATGTCCCTCCTCCATGTCACTCCTCCATGTCGATGCTCTATTTCACACCTCCTTGTCGCTCCTACGTGTCATTCCTCCCTATCTTCCTTGTCACTCCTCCATGTCACTCCTCCCTGTCGCTCCTCCATGTAGATCCTTCATGTTACTCCTACATGTCGCTCCTCCTTGTCACTCCTCCATGTGACTCCCCCATCTCACTCCTCCATGTCGCTCGTCCACATCACTCCTCTATGTCACTCCTCCATGTCACTCCTCCTTCATGTCACTCCTCCATGTCACTCCTCCATTTCGCTCATCCATATAGCTCCTCCATGTCGCTACTCCATATCACTCCTCCATGTCAATCCTCCATGTCACACCACTCCATGTCACTCCTCCATGTCACTCCTCCATGTCACTCCTCCTTTTTGCTCCTCCATGTCACTCCTCTATGTCACTCCTCCATGTCACTCCTCCACATAACTCCTCTATGTCATTCCTCCATGTTGAGCCTCCATGTCGCACTTCAATGATACTCCTCCATGTCATTCCTCCATGTAACTCCTCTATGTCACTCCTCCATGTTGAGCCTCCATGTCGCCCTTCAATGTCACTCCTCAATATCACTCCTATATGTTGAGCCTCCGTGTTACTTCTCCATGTCACTCCTCCATGACTATCCTTAAATTCACTCCTCCATGTCCGTCTTCCATGTCGCTACTCCTTGTCACTCCTCCATGTCACTCCTCCATGTCGATCCTCTATGTCACTCCTCCATGTCACTCCTCCATGAAGCTCCTCCATGTAACTCCTCCATGTCACTCTTCCTTTCTCCTCAATGTCACTCCTCAATGTCACTCCTCCATGTCACTCCTCTATGTCACTCCTCCATATCACTCCTCCATGTCTATCCTCCATGTCGATCCTCAATGTCACTCCTACATGTGACTCCTCCATGTCACTCTTCCATGAAGCTCCTCCATGTCACTACTCCATGTCACTCTTCCTTGCTCCTCAATGTCAATCCTCCATGTCACTCCTCTATGTCACTCCTCCATATCATTCCTCCATGTCTATCCTACATGTTGATCCTCCATGTCACTCCTCCATGTCACTCCTCCATGTCACTCCTCCATGTCACTCTTCATTGCTCCTCAATGTTACTCCTCCATGTCACTCCTCCTTGTCGCACTTCAATGATACTCCTCTATGTCACTCCTCCATGTCGCTCCTCCATGTCACTCCTCCATGTCGCTACTCCACATCACTCCTCTATGTCACTCCTCCATGTCGCACTTCAATGATACTCCTCCATGTCACTCCTCCATGTCGCTACTCCACATCACTCCTCTATGTCACTCCTCCTTCATGTCACTCTTCAATGTCACTCCGCCATGAAGGTCCTCCATGTCACTCCTCCATGTCACTCTTCCTTGCTCCTCAATGTCACTCCTCCATGTCACTCCTCCATGTCACTCCTCCTTCTCACTCCTCCATATTACTACTCCATGTCACTCCTCCATGTCGATCCTCCATGTCACTCCTAAATGTCACTCCTCCATGTCACTCCTCCATGAAGCTCCTCCATGTAACTCCTCTATGTCACTCTTCCTTTTTCCTCAATGTCACTCCTACATGTCACTCCTCTATGTCACTCCTCCTTGTCGATCCTCCATGTCACTACTCCATGTCATTCCTACATGGCACTCCTCTATGTCAATCCTCCATGTTGAGCCTCCATGTCGCCCTTCAATGTCACTCCTCAATATAACTCCTATATGTTGAGCCTCCGTGTTGCTTCTCCATGTCACTCCTCCATGACTATCCTTAAATTCACTCCTCCATGTCCGTCTTCCATGTCGCTACTCCTTGTCACGCCTCCATGTCACTCCTCTATGTCGATCCTCTATGTCACTCCTACAAGTCACTCCTCCATGTCACTCCTCCATGAAGCTCCTCCATGTCAATCCTCCATGTCTATCCTACATGTTGATCCTCCATGTCACTCCTCCATGTCACTCCTACATGTCACTCCTCCATGTCACTCCTCCATGAAGCTCCACCATGTCACTCCTCTATGTCACTCTTCCTTGCTCCTCAATGTCACTCCTCCATGTCACTCCTCCATGTCACTCCTCCTTCTCACTCCTCCATATTAGTACTACATGTCACTCCTCCATGTCGCTCCTCCATGTCACTCCTCCATGTTGATCCTCCATTTCTGTCCTCCATTTCACTTCTCCATGTCACTCCAGAATGTCACTCTTCCAAGTCACTCCTCCATGTTGATCCTCCATGTCGATCCTCCATGTCACTCCTCCATGTCAGTCCAGAATTTCCCTCCAGAATATCACTCCAGAATGTGCCTCTAGAATGTCACTCCAGAATGTCATTCCTCCATGTCACTTCTCCATGTCGATGCTCTATTTCACACCTCCTTGTCGCTCCTACGTGTCATTCCTCCCTGTCTTCCTTGTCACTCCTCCATGTCACTCCTCCAAGTCGTTCCTCCATCTCACTCCATGTCGATCCTCCATGTCGCTCCTTCATGTCACACTTCCATGTCACTGCTCCATGTCAATCCTCCATTTCGATCCAGCATATTTCTCCTCCTTGTCACTACACTTTAACAATCCTCCATGTCACTGCTAATGTTGATCTTCCATGTCGATCCTCCATGCTGCTCCTACATGTTCCTCCTCCGAGTCACTCTAGAATGTCACTCCTCCTTGTCGCTTCTCCATGTCACTCCTCTATGTCGATCCTCCATGTCACTACTCCATGTCATTCCTACATGGCACTCCTCCATGTCACTCCTCCATGAAACTCCTCCATGTCACTCCTCCATGTCACTCCTCTATGTCAATCCTCCATGTTGAGCCTCCATGTCGCCCTTCAATGTCACTCCACAATATCACTCCTATATGTTGAGCCTCCGTGTTGCTTCTCGATGTCACTCCTCCATGACGATCCTTAAATTCACTCCTCCATGTCCGTCTTCCATGTCACTCCTCTATGTCGATCCTCCATGTCACTACTCCATGTCATTCCTACATGGCACTCCTCCATGTCACTACTCCATGAAACTCCTCCATGTAACTCCTCCATGTCACTCCTCTATGTCAATCCTCCATGTTACAACTCCATATCACTCCAACTTCTCACTCCTCCATGTCACCCCTCCATGTCACTCCTCAATGAAACTCCTCCATGTCACTCCTCCATGTCGCTCCTCTTCGTCAATTCTCGATTTCGCTCCTCCACATCACTCCTCTATGTCACTCCGCCATGTCAATCCTCCATGTCACTCCTCCATGTCAATCCTCCATGTCATTCCTCCATGTTACTCTTCCTTGCTCCTCAATGTCACTCCTCCATGTCACTCCTCTATGTCACTCCTCCATGTCGCTCCTCCATGTCACTCCTCCATGTCGCTACTCCACATCACTCCTCTATGTCACTCCTCCATGTCGCACTTCAATGATACTCCTCCATGTCACTCCTCCATGTCGCTCCTCCATGTCACTCCTCCATGTCGCTACTCCACATCACTCCTCTATGTCACTCCTCCTTCATGTCACTCTTCAATGTCACTCCTCCATGAAGGTCCTCCATGTCACTCCTCCATGTCACTCTTCCTTGCTCCTCAATGTCACTCCTCCATGTCACTCCTCCATGTCACTCCTCCTTCTCACTCCTCCATATTACTACTCCATGTCACTCCTCCATGTCGATCCTCCATGTCACTCCTAAATGTCACTCCTCCATGTCACTCCTCCATGAAGCTCCTCCATGTAACTCCTCTATGTCACTCTTCCTTTTTCCTCAATGTCACTCCTACATGTCACTCCTCTATGTCACTCCTCCTTGTCGATCCTCCATGTCACTACTCCATGTCATTCCTACATGGCACTCCTCTATGTCAATCCTCCATGTTGAGCCTCCATGTCGCCCTTCAATGTCACTCCTCAATATAACTCCTATATGTTGAGCCTCCGTGTTGCTTCTCCATGTCACTCCTCCATGACTATCCTTAAATTTACTCCTCCATGTCCGTCTTCCATGTCGCTACTCCTTGTCACGCCTCCATGTCACTCCTCTATGTCGATCCTCTATGTCACTCCTACAAGTCACTCCTCCATGTCACTCCTCCATGAAGCTCCTCCATGTCAATCCTCCATGTCTATCCTACATGTTGATCCTCCATGTCACTCCTCCATGTCACTCCTCCATGTCACTCCTCCATGTCACTCCTCCTTCTCACTCCTCCATATTAGTACTACATGTCACTCCTCCATGTCGCTCCTCAATGTCACTCCTCCATGTTGATCCTCCATTTCTCTCCTCCATTTCACTTCTCCATGTCACTCCAGAATGTCGCTCTTCCAAGTAAGTCCTCCATGTCAATCCTTCATGTCACTCCTACATGTCACTCCGCCATGTTGCTCCTCCATGTCACTCCAGAATGCCTCTCCTCCATGTCCCTCCAGAATTTAACTCCAGAATGTCACTCCTCCATGTCCCTCCTCCATGTCAATCCTCTCTGTCCATCCCCCAAGTCACTCCTCCATGTCAGTCCAGAATTTCCCTCCAGAATATCACTCCAGAATGTGCCTCTAGAATGTCACTCCAGAATGTCATTCCTCCATGTCACTTCTCCATGTCGATGCTCTATTTCACACCTCCTTGTCGCTCCTACGTGTCATTCCTCCGTCTTCCTTGTCACTCCTCCATGTCGCTCCTTCATGTCACACTTCCATGTCACTGCTCCATGTCAATCCTCCATTTCGATCCAGCATGTTTCTCCTCCTTGTCACTACACTTTAACACTCCTCCATGTCACTGCTCCATGTTGATCTTCCATGTCGATCCTCTATGCTGCTCCTACATGTTCCTCCTCCGAGTCACTCTAGAATGTCACTCCTCCTTGTCGCTCCTCCATGTCACTCCTCTATGTCGATCCTCCATGAAACTCCTCCATGTCACTCCTCCATGTCACTCCTCTATGTCAATCCTCCATGTTGAGCCTCCATGTCGCCCTTCAATGTCACTCCACAATATCACTCCTATATGTTGAGCCTCCGTGTTGCTTCTCGATGTCACTCCTCCATGACGATCCTTAAATTCACTCCTCCATGTCCGTCTTCCATGTCACTCCTCTATGTCGATCCTCCATGTCACTACTCCATGTCATTCCTACATGGCACTCCTCCATGTCACTACTCCATGAAACTCCTCCATGTCACTCCTCCATGTCACTCCTCTATGTCAATCCTCCATGTTGAGCCTCCATGTCGCCCTTCAATGTCACTCCACAATATCACTCCTATATGTTGAGCCTCCGTGTTGCTTCTCGATGTCACTCCTCCATGACGATCCTTAAATTCACTCCTCCATGTCCGTCTTCCATGTCACTCCTCTATGTCGATCCTCCATGTCACTACTCCATGTCATTCCTACATGGCACTCCTCCATGTCACTCCTCCATGTCACTCCTCTATGTCAATCCTCCATGTTACAACACCATATCACTCCAACTTCTCACTCCTCCATGTCACCCCTCCATGTCATTCCTCAATGAAACTCCACCATGTCACTCCTCCATGTCGCTCCTCCTCGTCAATTCTCGATTTCGCTCCTCCACATCACTCCTCTATGTTACTCCGCCATGTCAATCCTCCATGTCACTCCTCCATGTCAATCCTCCATGTCATTCCTCCATGTTACTCTTCCTTGCTCCTCAATGTCACTCCTCCATGTCACTCCTCTATGTCACTCCTCCATGTCGCTCCTCCATGTCACTCCTCCATGTCGCTACTCCACATCACACCTCTATGTCATTCCTCCATGTCGCACTTCAATGATACTCCTCCATGTCACTCCTCCATGTCGCTCCTCCATGTCACTCCTCCATGTCGCTACTCCACATCACTCCTCTATGTCACT
Organism: Sebastes fasciatus; assembly: GCF_043250625.1. Taxonomy (NCBI): domain Eukaryota; kingdom Metazoa; phylum Chordata; class Actinopteri; order Perciformes; family Sebastidae; genus Sebastes; species Sebastes fasciatus. The sequence continues at coordinate 43,445,197 of NC_133796.1, read as the reverse complement.
CCTCCTTCATGTCACTCTTCAATGTCACTCCTCCATGAAGGTCCTCCATGTCACTCCTCCATGTCACTCTTCCTTGCTCCTCAATGTCACTCCTCCATGTCACTCCTCCATGTCACTCCTTCTTCTCACTCCTCCATATTACTACTCCATGTCACTCCTCCATGTCGATCCTCCATGTCACTCCTAAATGTCACTCCTCCATGTCACTCCTCCATGAAGCTCCTCCATGTAACTCCTCTATGTCACTCTTCCTTTTTCCTCAATGTCACTCCTACATGTCACTCCTCTATGTCATTCCTCCTTGTCGATCCTCCATGTCACTACTCCATGTCATTCCTACATGGCACTCCTCTATGTCAATCCTCCATGTTGAGCCTCCATGTCACCCTTCAATGTCACTCCTCAATATAAGTCCTATATGTTGAGCCTCCGTGTTGCTTCTCCATGTCACTCCTCCATGACTATCCTTAAATTCACTCCTCCATGTCCGTCTTCCATGTCGCTACTCCTTGTCACGCCTCCATGTCACTCCTCTATGTCGATCCTCTATGTCACTCCTACAAGTCACTCCTCCATGTCACTCCTCCATGAAGCTCCTCCATGTCAATCCTCCATGTCTATCCTACATGTTGATCCTCCATGTCACTCCTCCATGTCACTCCTCCATGTCACTCCTCCATGTCACTCCTCCATGAAGCTCCTCCATGTCACTCCTCTATGTCACTCTTCCTTGCTCCTCAATGTCACTCCCCCATGTCACTCCTCCATGTCACTCCTCCTTCTCACTCCTCCATATTAGTACTACATGTCACTCCTCCATGTCGCTCCTCAATGTCACTCCTCCATGTTGATCCTCCATTTCTCTCCTCCATTTCACATCTCCATGTCACTCCAGAATGTCGCTCTTCCAAGTCACTCCTCCATGTTGATCCTCCATGTCGATCCTCCATGTCACTCCTCCATGTAAGTCCTCCATGTCAATCCTTCATGTCACTCCTACATGTCACTCCGCCATGTTGCTCCTCCATGTCACTCCAGAATGCCTCTCCTCCATGTCCCTCCAGAATTTAACTCCAGAATGTCACTCCTCCATGTCCCTCCTCCATGTCAATCCTCTCTGTCCATCCCCCAAGTCACTCCTCCATGTCAGTCCAGAATTTCCCTCCAGAATATCACTCCAGAATGTGCCTCTAGAATGTCACTCCAGAATGTCATTCCTCCATGTCACTTCTCCATGTCGATGCTCTATTTCACACCTCCTTGTCGCTCCTACGTGTCATTCCTCCCTGTCTTCCTTGTCACTCCTCCATGTCACTCCTCCAAGTCGTTCCTCCATCTCACTCCTCCATGTCGATCCTCCATGTCGCTCCTTCATGTCACACTTCCATGTCACTGCTCCATGTCAATCCTCCATTTCGATCCAGCATGTTTCTCCTCCTTGTCACTACACTTTAACACTCCTCCATGTCACTGCTCCATGTTGATCTTCCATGTCGATCCTCCATGCTGCTCCTACATGTTCCTCCTCCGAGTCACTCTAGAATGTCACTCCTCCTTGTCGCTCCTCCATGTCACTCCTCTATGTCGATCCTCCATGTCACTACTCCATGTCCTTCCTACATGGCACTCCTCCATGTCACTCCTCCATGAAACTCCTCCATGTCACTCCTCCATGTCCGTCTTCCATGTCACTCCTCTATGTCGATCCTCCATGTCACTACTCCATGTCATTCCTACATGGCACTCCTCCATGTCACTACTCCATGAAACTCCTCCATGTCACTCCTCTATGTCAATCCTCCATGTTACAACTCCATATCACTCCAACTTCTCACTCCTCCATGTCACCCCTCCATGTCACTCCTCAATGAAACTCCTCCATGTCACTCCTCCATGTCGCTCCTCCTCGTCAATTCTCGATTTCGCTCCTCCACATCACTCCTCTATGTCACTCCGCCATGTCAATCCTCCATGTCACTCCTCCATGTCAATCCTCCATGTCATTCCTCCATGTTACTCTTCCTTGCTCCTCAATGTCACTCCTCCATGTCAATCCTCTATGTCACTCCTCCATGTCGCTCCTCCATGTCACTCCTCCATGTCGCTCCTCCATGTCACTCCTCCATGTCGCTACTCCACATCACACCTCTATGTCACTCCTCCATGTCGCACTTCAATGATACTCCTCCATGTCACTCCTCCATGTCGCTCCTCCATGTCACTCCTCCATGTCGCTACTCCACATCACTCCTCTATGTCACTCCTCCTTCATGTCACTCTTCAATGTCACTCCTCCATGAAGGTCCTCCATGTCACTCCTCCATGTCACTCTTCCTTGCTCCTCAATGTCACTCCTCCATGTCACTCCTCCATGTCACTCCTTATTCTCACTCCTCCATATTACTACTCCATGTCACTCCTCCATGTCGATCCTCCATGTCACTCCTAAATGTCACTCCTCCATGTCACTCCTCCATGAAGCTTGTCCATGTAACTCCTCTATGTCACTCTTCCTTTTTCCTCAATGTCACTCCTACATGTCACTCCTCTATGTCACTCCTCCTTGTCGATCCTCCATGTCACTACTCCATGTCATTCCTACATGGCACTCCTCTATGTCAATCCTCCATGTTGAGCCTCCATGTCGCCCTTCAATGTCACTCCTCAATATAACTCCTATATGTTGAGCCTCCGTGTTGCTTCTCCATGTCACTCCTCCATGACTATCCTTAAATTCACTCCTCCATGTCCATCTTCCATGTCGCTACTCCTTGTCACGCCTCCATGTCACTCCTCTATGTCGATCCTCTATGTCACTCCTACAAGTCACTCCTCCATGTCACTCCTCCATGAAGCTCCTCCATGTCAATCCTCCATGTCTATCCTACACGTTGATCCTCCATGTCACTCCTCCATGTCACTCCTCCATGTCACTCCTCCATGTCACTCCTTCATGAAGCTCCTCCATGTCACTCCTCTATGTCACTCTTCCTTGCTCCTCAATGTCACTCCTCCATTTCACTCCTCTATGTCACTCCTCCTTGTTCCTCCTCCATGTCACTCCTCTATGTCACTCCTCCATGTCGCTCCTCCATGTCACTCCTCCATGTCGCTCCTCCACATCACTCCTCTATGTCATTCCTCCATGTTGAGCCTCCATGTCACTCCTCCATGTCTATCCTACATGTTGATCCTCCATGTCACTCCTCCATGTCACTCCTCCATGTCACTCATCCATGTCACTCTTCATTGCTCCTCAATGTCACACCTCCATGTCACTCCTCCTTGTCGCACTTCAATGATACTCCTCCATGTCACTCCTCCATGTCGCTCCTCCATATCAATCCTCCATGTCTATCCTACATGTTGATCCTCCATGTCACTCCTCCATGTCACTCCTCCATGTCACTCCTCCATGTCACTCTACATTGCTCCTCAATGTCACACCTCCATGTCACTCCTCCTTGTCGCACTTCAATGATACTCCTCCATGTCACTCCTCCATGTCGCTCCTCCATGTCACTCCTCCATGTCGCTACTCCACATCACTCCTCTATGTCACTCCTCCATGTCACTCCTCCTCCATGAAACTCCAACATGTCACTCATCCATATCACTCCTCCACGTTACTCTTCCTTGCTCCTCAATGTCACTCCTCTATGTCACTCCTCCTTGTCGCTCCTCCACATCACTCCTCTATGTCACTCCTCCATGTCACTCCTCCTTCATGTCACTCCTCAATGTCACTCCTCCATGTCACTCCTCTATGTCACTCCTCCATGTCACTCCTCCATGTCACTCCTCCTTCTCACTCCTCCATATTACTACTCAATGTCACTCCTCCATGTCGATCCGCCATGTCACTCCTAAATGTCACTCCTCCATGTCACTCCTCCATGAAGCTCCTCCATGTCACTCCTCTATGTCACTCTTCCTTAGTCCTCAATGTCACTCCTCCATGTCACTCCTCTATGTCACTCCTCCTTGTCGCTCCTCCATGTCACTCCTCTATGTCGATCCTCCATGTCACTACTCCATGTCATTCCTACATGGCACTCCGCCATGGCACTCCTCCATGAAACTCCTCCATGTCACTCCTCTATGTAACTCCTCCATGTTACAACTCCATATCACTCCAACTTCTCACTCCTCCATGTCACCCCTCCATGTCACTCCTCAATGAAACTCCTCCATGTCACTCCTCCATGTCGCTCCTCCTCGTCAATTCTCGATTTCGCTGCTCCACATCACTCCTCTATGTCACTCCTACATATCACTCCAACATGTCACTCCTCCATGTCACTCCTCCATGTTACTCTTCCTTGCTCCTCAATGTCACTCCTCCATGTCGCTACTCCATGTGACTCCTCCATGTCACTCCTCCATGTCACTACTCCAACTCACTCCTCCAACTCACTCCTCCATGTCACTTCTCCATGTCGCTACTCCATGTCACTCCTCCATGTCACTTATCCACGTCCCTCCGCCATGTCACTACACCATATCAATCCTCCTTGATGATCCGCCCTGTCACTTCTCCATGTCAGTCCTCCATGTCTCTCCTCCACGTCAATCCTCTATGTAACTCCTCCATGTAACTCCTCCATGTTGCTCCTCCATTTTGCTCCCCCATGTCACTCCACCATGTCACTCCACCATATCAATCCTCCTTGCTGATCTGCCCTGTCACTTCTCCATGTCACTACACCATGTCACTCCTCCATGTAGCTACCCCATGTAGCTACTCCATGTAGCTACTCCATGTCACTCCTCCATGTCACTCCTCCATGTCACTCCTTTATGTCACTCCTCCAAGTCACTCTTCCATGTTGCTACTCCATGTGACTCCTCCATGTCACTTCTATATGTCTTCCATATAACTATTCCATGTTGCTCCTCCATGTCACTCATCCATGTCCCTCCGCCATGTCACTCCACCTTATCAATCCTCTTTGCTGATTCGCCCTGTCACTTCTCCATGTCACTCCTCCAAGTCACTCCTCCATGTTGCTCCTCTATGTCACTCCTCCATGTCACACCTCCATGTCACTCCTCCATGTTGCTATTCCATGTCACTCCTTATGTCGCTACACCAACTCACTCCGCCATGTCCCTCCGCCATGTCACTCCTCCATATCAACCCTCCTTCCTGATCAAACCTCTCACTTCTCCATGTCACTCCTCCATGTCTCTCCTCCACATCAACACTCTATGTCACTCCTCCATGTCTCTCCTCCACATCAATCCTCTATGTCACTCCTCCATGTCACTCCTCCATGTCGCTATTCCATGTCACTCCTCTATGTCACTCCTCCATGTCACTCCTCTATGTCACTCCTCAATGTCACTCCTCCATTTCGCTCCTCCATGTCAGTACTCCATGTCGCTACACCAACTCTTTCCTCCATGTCACTCCTCCATGTCACTCCTCCATGTAACTACTCCATATCACTCTTCCATGTCGCTACACCAACTCAATCCTCCTTTACACTCTTTCATGTCACTCATCCAAGTCACTCCTCCATGTCACTTCTATATGTCTTCCATGTCACTCCTCCATTTCCCTCCTCCATGTCACTCCTCCACATCACTCCTCTATATCACTCCTCCATGTCACACCTCCATGTCACTCCTCCATGTCGTTACTCCTTGTCACTCCTCCATGTCGCTACACCAACTCACTCCTCATGTCACTCCTCCATGTCGCTACTCCATGTCACTCCTCCTTGTCACTCCTCCATGTCACTCCTCCACATCACTCCTCTAAGTCACTTCTATATGTCTTCCATGTCACTCCTCCATGTCGCTCCTCTATGTCACTCCTCCATGTCACTGCTCCATGTCGCTACTCCATGTCATTCCTCCATGTCCCTACACCAACTCACTCCTCCATGTCACTCCTCCATGTCACTCCCCATGTCGATCCTCCATGCTGCTCCTACATGTTCCTCCTCCGAGTCACTCTAGAATGTCGATCCTCCATGTCACTCCAGAGTGTCACTCCAGAATTTAACTCCAGAATGTCACTCCTCCATGTCCCTCCTCCGTGTCAATCCTCTATTTCCACCCTCCATGTCACTCCGCCATTTCAGTCCAGAATGTCACTCCAGAATGTCACTCCAGAATGTCACTCCAGAATGTCCCTCCAGAATGTCACTCCAGAATGTCACTCCTCCAAGTCTGTCCTCCATATCACTCCTCCATGTTGATCCTCCATGTCGATCCTCCATGTAACTCCTCCATGTAAGTCCTCCATGTCAATCCTTCATGTCACTCCTACATGTCACTCCGCCATGTGGCTCCTCCATGTCACTACAGAATGCCTCTCCTCCATGTCCCTCCAGAATTTAACTCCAGAATGTCACTCCTCCATGTCCCTCCTCCATGTCAATCCTCTCTGTACATCCCCCAAGTCACTCCTCCATGTCAGTCCAGAATTTCACTCCAGAATATCACTCCAGAATGTGCCTCTAGAATGTCACTCCAGAATGTCATTCCTCCATGTCACTCCTCCATGTCGATGCTCTATTTCACACCTCCTTGTCGCTCCTACGTATCATTCCTCCCTGTCTTCCTTGTCACTCCTCCATGTCACTCCTCCATGTCGTTCCTCCATCTCACTCCTCCATGTCGATCCTCCATGTCGCTCCTTCATGTCACTCCTCCATGTCACTGCTCCATGTTGATCTTCCATGTTGATCCTCCATGCTGCTCCTACATGTTCCTCCTCCGAGTCACTCTAGAATGTCGCTCTTCCATGTCACTCCAGAATGTCACTCCAGAATTTAAATCCAGAATGTCACTCCTCCATGTCCCTCCTCCATGTCAATCCTCTATTTCCACCCTCCATGTCATTCACCCATTTCACTCCAGAATGTCACTCCTCCATGTCCCTCCTCCATGTCAAACCTCTCTGTCCATCCTCCAAGTCACTCCTCCATGTCAGTCCAGAATTTCCCTCCAGAATATCACTCCAGAATGTCCCTCCAGAATGTCACTCCAGAATGTCATTCCTCCATGTCCCTCCTCCATGTCACTCCTCCATGTCGATGCTCTATTTCACACCTCCTTGTCGCTCCTACGTGTCATTCCTCCCTATCTTCCTTGTCAATCCTCCATGTCACTGCGCCATGTCGCTCCTCCATGTCACTCCTCCCTGTCGCTCCTCCATGTAGATCCTTCATGTTACTCCTACATGTCGCTCCTCCTTGTCACTCCTCCATGTGACTCCCCCATCTCACTCCTCCATGTCGCTCGTCCATGTCACTCCCCCATCTCACTCCTCCATGTCGCTCCTCCATGTAGATCCTTCATGTTACTCCTACATGTTGCTCCTCCTTGTCACTCCTCCATGTAACTACTCAATGTCGATCCTCCATGTCACTCCTCCATGTCTTCCATGTCAATCGACCGTGTCGCTCCATGTCACTTCTCCATGTCGCTCCTCCATGTCACTCCTCCATGTCGCTACTCCTTGTCAATTCTCGATTTCGCTGCTCCACATCACTCCTCTATGTCACTCCTACATATCACTCCAACATGTCACTCCTCCATATCACTCCTCCATGTTACTCTTCCTTGCTCCTCAATGTCACTCCTCCATGTCGCTACTCCATGTGACTCCTCCATGTCACTCCTCCATGTCACTACTCCAACTCACTCCTCCAACTCACTCCTCCATGTCACTTCTCCATGTCGCTACTCCATGTCACTCCTCCATGTCACTTATCCACGTCCCTCCGCCATGTCACTACACCATATCAATCCTCCTTGATGATCCGCCCTGTCACTTCTCCATGTCAGTCCTCCATGTCTCTCCTCCATGTCAATCCTCTATGTAACTCCTCCATGTAACTCCTCCATGTTGCTCCTCCATGTTGCTCCTCCATGTCACTCCACCATGTCACTCCACCATATCAATCCTACTTGCTGATCTGCCCTGTCACTTCTCCATGTCACTCCTCCATGTCACTCCTCCATGTCACTCCTTTATGTGACTCCTCCAAGTCACTCTTCCATGTTGCTACTCCATGTGACTCCTCCATGTCACTTCTATATGTCTTCCATATAACTATTCCATGTTGCTCTTCCATGTCACTCCTCCATGTCACTCATCCATGTCCCTCCGCCATGTCACTCCACCTTATCAATCCTCTTTGCTGATTCGCCCTGTCACTGCTCCATGTCAATCCTCCATTTCGATCCAGCATGTTTCTCCTCCTTGTCACTACACTTTGTCAATCCTCCATGTCACTGCTCCATGTTGATCTTCCATGTTGATCCTCCATGCTGCTCCTACATGTTCCTCCTCCGACTCACTCTAGAATGTCGCTCCTCCATGTCACTCCAGAATGTCACTCCAGAATTTAAATCCAGAATGTCACTCCTCCATGTCCCTCCTCCATGTCAGTCCTCTATTTCCACCCTCCATGTCATTCCCCCATTTCACTCCAGAATGTCACTCCTCCATGTCCCTCCTCCATGTCAAACCTCTCTGTCCATCCTCCAAGTCACTCCTCCATGTCAGTCCAGAATTTCCCTCCAGAATATCACTCCAGAATGTCCCTCCAGAATGTCACTCCAGAATGTCATTCCTCCATGTCCCTCCTCCATGTCACTCCTCCATGTCGATGCTCTATTTCACACCTCCTTGTCGCTCCTACGTGTCATTCCTCCCTATCTTCCTTGTCACTCCTCCATGTCACTGCGCCATGTCGCTCCTCCATGTCACTCCTCCCTGTCACTCCTCCATGTAGATCCTTCATGTTACTCCTACATGTCACTACTCCTTGTCACTCCTCCATGTGACTCCCCCATCTCACTCCTCCATGTCGCTCGTCCATGTCACTCCCCCATCTCACTCCTCCATGTCGCTCCTCCATGTAGATCCTTCATGTTACTCCTACATGTTGCTCCTCCTTGTCACTCCTCCATGTAACTACTCAATGTCGATCCTCCATGTCACTCCTCCATGTCTTCCATGTCACTCGACCGTGTCGCTCCATGTCACTTCTCCATGTCGCTCCACCATGTCACTCCTCCATGTCGCTACTCCACATCACTCCTCTATGTCACTCCTCCATGTCACTCCTCCTACATGAAACTCCAACATGTCACTCCTCCATGTCACTCCTCCATGTTACTCTTCCTTGCTCCTCAATGTCACTCCTCCATGTCACTCCTCTATGTCACTCCTCCTTGTCGCTCCTCCACATCACTCCTCTATGTCACTCCTCCATGTCACTCCTCCTTCATGTCACTCCTCAATGTCACTCCTCCATGTCACTCCTCTATGTCACTCCTCCATGTCACTCCCCCATGTCACTCCTCCTTCTCACTCCTCCATATTACTACTCAATGTCACTCCTCCATGTCGATCCGCCATGTCACTCCTAAATGTCACTCTTCCATGTCACTCCTCCATGAAGCTCCTCCATGTCACTCCTCTATGTCACTCTTCCTTAGTCCTCAATGTCACTCCTCCATGTCACTCCTCTATGTCACTCCTCCTTGTCGCTCCCCCATGTCACTCCTCTATGTCGATCCTCCATGTCACTACTCCATGTCATTCCTACATGGCACTCCTCCATGTCACTCCTCCATGAAACTCCTCCATGTCACTCCTCCATGTCACTCCTCTATGTAACTCCTCCATGTTACAACTCCATATCACTCCAACTTCTCACTCCTCCATGTCACCCCTCCATGTCACTCCTCAATGAAACTCCTCCATGTCACTCCTCCATGTCGCTCCTCCTAGTCAATTCTCGATTTCGCTGCTCCACATCACTCCTCTATGTCACTCCTACATATCACTCCAACATGTCACTCCTCCATGTCACTCCTCCATGTTACTCTTCCTTGCTCCTCAATGTCACTCCTCCATGTCGCTACTCCATGTGACTCCTCCATGTCACTCCTCCATGTCACTACTCCAACTCACTCCTCCATGTCACTCCTCCATGTCGCTACTCCATGTCACTCCTCCATGTAACTTATCCACGTCCCTCCGCCATGTCACTACACCATATCAATCCTCCTTGCTGATCTGCCCTGTCACTTCTCCATGTCACTCCTCCATGTCACTCCTCCATGTAGCTACCCCATGTAGCTACTCCATGTAGCTACTCCATGTCACTCCTCCATGTCACTCCTCCATGTCACTCCTTTATGTCACTCCTCCAAGTCACTCTTCCATGTTGCTACTCCATGTGACTCCTCCATGTCACTTCTATATGTCTTCCATATAACTATTCCATGTTGCTCTTCCATGTCACTCCTCCATGTCACTCATCCATGTCCCTCCGCCATGTCACTCCACCTTATCAATCCTCTTTGCTGATTCGCCCTGTCACTTCTCCATGTCACTCCTCCAAGTCACTCCTCCATGTTGTTCCTCTATGTCACTCCTCCATGTCACACCACCATGTCACTCCTCCATGTTGCTATTCCATGTCACTCCTTATGTCGCTACACCAACTCACTCCTCCATGTCCCTCCGCCATGTCACTCCTCCATATCAACCCTCCTTCCTGATCAAACCTGTCACTTCTCCATGTCACTCCTCCATGTCTCTCCTCCACATCAACACTCTATGTCACTCCTCCATGTCTCTCCTCCACATCAATCCTCTATGTCACTCCTACAAGTCACTCCTCCATGTCGCTCCTCCATGTCACTACTCCATGTCACTCTTCCTTGCTCCTCAATGTCAATCCTCCATGTCACTCCTCTATGTCACTCCTCCATATCAATCCTCCATGTCTATCCTACAAGTTGATCCTCCATGTCACTCCTCCATGTCACTCCTCCATGTCACTCTTCATTGCTCCTCAATGTCACTCCTCCATGTCACTCCTCCTTGTCGCACTTCAATGATACTCCTCCATGTCACTCCTCCATGTCGCTCCTCCATGTCACTCCTCCATGTCGCTACTCCACATCACTCCTCTATGTCACTCCTCCATGTCACTCCTCCTCCATGAAACTCCAACATGTCACTCCTCCATGTCACTCCTCCATGTTACTCTTCCTTGCTCCTCAATGTAACTCCTCCATGTCACTCCTCTATGTCACTCCTCCTTGTCGCTCCTCCACATCACTCCTCTATGTCACTCCTCCATGTCACTCCTCCTTCATGTCACTCCTCAATGTCACTCCTCCATGTCACTCCTCCTTCTCACTCCTCCATATTACTACTCAATGTCACTCCTCCATGTCGATCCGCCATGTCACTCCTAAATGTCACTCTTCCATGTCACTCCTCCATGAAGCTCCTCCATGTCACTCCTCTATGTCACTCTTCCTTAGTCCTCAATGTCACTCCTCCATGTCACTCCTCTATGTCACTCCTCCTTGTCGCTCCTCCATGTCACTCCTCTATGTCGATCCTCCATGTCACTACTCCATGTCATTCCTACATGGCACTCCTCCATGTCACTCCTCCATGAAACTCCTCCATGTCACTCCTCCATGTCACTCCTCTATGTAACTCCTCCATGTTACAACTCCATATCACTCCAACTTCTCACTCCTCCATGTCACCCCTCCATGTCACTCCTCAATGAAACTCCTCCATGTCACTCCTCCATGTCGCTCCTCCTAGTCATTTCTTGATTTCGCTGCTCCACATCACTCCTCTATGTCACTCCTACATATCACTCCAACATGTCACTCCTCCATGTCACTCCTCCATGTTACTCTTCCTTGCTCCTCAATGTCACTCCTCCATGTCGCTACTCCATGTGACTCCTCCATGTAACTCCTCCATGTCACTACTCCAACTCACTCCTCCATGTCACTCCTCCATGTCGCTACTCCATGTCACTCCTCCATGTCACTTATCCACGTCCCTCCGCCATGTCACTACACCATATCAATCCTCCTTGATGATCCGCCCTGTCACTTCTCCATGTCATTCCTCCATGTCTCTCCTCCACGTCAATCCTCCATGTTGCTCCTCCATGTCACTCCACCATGTCACTCCTCCATATCAATCCTCCTTGCTGATCTGCCCTGTCACTTCTCCATGTCACTCCTCCATGTCACTCCTCCATGTAGCTACCCCATGTAGCTACTCCATGTAGCTACTCCATGTCACTCCTCCATGTCACTCCTCCATGTCACTCCTTTATGTCACTCCTCCAAGTCACTCTTCCATGTTGCTACTCCATGTGACTCCTCCATGTCACTTCTATATGTCTTCCATATAACTATTCCATGTTGCTCCTCCATGTCACTCATCCATGTCCCTCCGCCATGTCACTCCACCTTATCAATCCTCTTTGCTGATTCGCCCTGTCACTTCCCCATGTCACTACTCCAAGTCACTCCTCCATGTTGCTCCTCTATGTCACTCCTCCATGTCACACCTCCATGTCACTCCTCCATGTTGCTATTCCATGTCACTCCTTATGTCGCTACACCAACTCACTCCTCCATGTCCCTCCGCCATGTCACTCCTCCATATCAACCCTCCTTCCTGATCAAACCTCTCACTTCTCCATGTAACTCCTCCATGTCTCTCCTCCACATCAACACTCTATGTCACTCCTCCATGTCTCTCCTCCATGTCGCTATTCCATGTCACTCCTCTATGTCACTCCTCCATGTCACTCCTCTATGTCACTCCTCAATGTCACTCCTCCATTTCGCTCCTCCATGTCAGTACTCCATGTCGCTACACCAACTCTTTCCTCCATGTCACTCCTCCATGTCACTCCTCCATGTCACTACTCCATATCACTCTTCCATGTTGCTACACCAACTCAATCCTCCTTTACACTCTTTCATGTCACTCATCCAAGTCACTCCTCCATGTCACTTCTATATGTCTTCCATGTCACTCCTCCATGTCCCTCCTCCATGTCACTCCTCCACATCACTCCTCTATATCACTCCTCCATGTCACACCTCCATGTCACTCCTCCATGTCGTTACTCCTTGTCACTCCTCCATGTCGCTACACCAACTCACTCCTCATGTCACTCCTCCATGTCGCTACTCCATGTCACTCCTCCTTGTCACTCCTCCATGTCACTCCTCCACATCACTCCTCTATGTCACTTCTATATGTCTTCCATGTCACTCCTCCATGTCGCTCCTCTATGTCACTCCTCCATGTCACTGCTCCATGTCGCTACTCCATGTCACTCCTCCATGTCCCTACACCAACTCACTCCTCCATGTCACTCCTCCATGTCACTCCCCATGTCGATCCTCCATGCTGCTCCTACATGTTCCTCCTCCGAGTCACTCTAGAATGTCGATCCTCCATGTCACTCCAGAGTGTCACTCCAGAATTTAACTCCAGAATGTCACTCCGCCATGTCCCTCCTCCGTGTCAATCCTCTATTTCCACCCACCATGTCACTCCGCCATTTCACTCCAGAATGTCACTCCTCCATGTCCCTCCTCCATGTCAATCCTCTATTTCCACCCTCCATGTCACTCCGCCATTTCAGTCCAGAATGTCACTCCAGAATGTCACTCCAGAATGTCACTCCAGAATGTCACTCCAGAATGTCCCTCCAGAATGTCCCTCCAGAATGTCACTCCAGAATGTCACTCCTCCAAGTCTGTCCTCCATATCACTACTCCATGTTGCTCTTCCATGTCGCTCCTCCATGTCACTCCTCCATGTTGATCCTCCATTTCTCTCCTCCATTTCACTTCTCCATGTCACTCCAGAATGTCGCTCTTCCAAGTCACTCCTCCATGTTGATCCTCCATGTCGATCCTCCATGTCACTCCTACATGTCACTCCGCCATGTTGCTCCTCCATGTCACTCCAGAATGTCACTCCTCCATGTCCCTCCTCCATGTTACTCTTCCTTGCTCCTCAATGTCACTCCTCCATGTCACTCCTCCATGTTACTCTTCCTTGCTCCTCAATGTCACTCCTCCATGTCACTCCTCTATGTCACTCCTCCATGTCACTCCCCCATGTCACTCCTCCTTCTCACTCCTCCATATTACTACTCAATGTCACTCCTCCATGTCGATCCGCCATGTCACTCCTAAATGTCACTCTTCCATGTCACTCCTCCATGAAGCTCCTCCATGTCACTCCTCTATGTCACTCTTCCTTAGTCCTCAATGTCACTCCTCCATGTCACTCCTCTATGTCACTCCTCCTTGTCGCTCCCCCATGTCACTCCTCTATGTCGATCCTCCATGTCACTACTCCATGTCATTCCTACATGGCACTCCTCCATGTCACTCCTCCATGAAACTCCTCCATGTCACTCCTCCATGTCACTCCTCTATGTAACTCCTCCATGTTACAACTCCATATCACTCCAACTTCTCACTCCTCCATGTCACCCCTCCATGTCACTCCTCAATGAAACTCCTCCATGTCACTCCTCCATGTCGCTCCTCCTAGTCAATTCTCGATTTCGCTGCTCCACATCACTCCTCTATGTCACTCCTACATATCACTCCAACATGTCACTCCTCCATGTCACTCCTCCATGTTACTCTTCCTTGCTCCTCAATGTCACTCCTCCATGTCACTACTCCATGTGACTCCTCCATGTAACTCCTCCATGTCACTACTCCAACTCACTCCTCCATGTCACTCCTCCATGTCGCTACTCCATGTCACTCCTCCATGTCACTTATCCACGTCCCTCCGCCATGTCACTACACCATATCAATCCTCCTTGATGATCCGCCCTGTCACTTCTCCATGTCATTCCTCCATGTCTCTCCTCCACGTCAATCCTCCATGTTGCTCCTCCATGTCACTCCACCATGTCACTCCACCATATCAATCCTCCTTGCTGATCTGCCCTGTCACTTCTCCATGTCACTCCTCCATGTCACTCCTCCATGTAGCTACCCCATGTAGCTACTCCATGTAGCTACTCCATGTCACTCCGCCATTTCACTCCTCCATGTCACTCCTTTATGTCACTCCTCCAAGTCACTCTTCCATGTTGCTACTCCATGTGACTCCTCCATGTCACTTCTATATGTCTTCCATATAACTATTCCATGTTGCTCCTCCATGTCACTCAACCATGTCCCTCCGCCATGTCACTCCACCTTATCAATCCTCTTTGCTGATTCGCCCTGTCACTTCCCCATGTCACTCCTCCAAGTCACTCCTCCATGTTGCTCCTCTATGTCACTCCTCCATGTCACACCTCCATGTCACTCCTCCATGTTGCTATTCCATGTCACTCCTTATGTCGCTACACCAACTCACTCCTCCATGTCCCTCCGCCATGTCACTCCTCCATATCAACCCTCCTTCCTGATCAAACCTCTCACTTCTCCATGTCACTCCTCCATGTCTCTCCTCCACATCAACACTCTATGTCACTCCTCCATGTCTCTCCTCCATGTCGCTATTCCATGTCACTCCTCTATGTCACTCCTCCATGTCACTCCTCTATGTCACTCCTCAATGTCACTCCTCCATTTCGCTCCTCCATGTTAGTACTCCATGTCGCTACACCAACTCTTTCCTCCATGTCACTCCTCCATGTCACTCCTCCATGTCACTACTCCATATCACTCTTCCATGTTGCTACACCAACTCAATCCTCCTTTACACTCTTTCATGTCACTCATCCAAGTCACTCCTCCATGTCACTTCTATATGTCTTCCATGTCACTCCTCCATGTCCCTCCTCCATGTCACTCCTCCACATCACTCCTCTATATCACTCCTCCATGTCACACCTCCATGTCACTCCTCCATGTCGTTACTCCTTGTCACTCCTCCATGTCGCTACACCAACTCACTCCTCATGTCACTCCTCCATGTCACTCCCCATGTCGATCCTCCATGCTGCTCCTACATGTTCCTCCTCCGAGTCACTCTAGAATGTCGATCCACCATGTCACTCCAGAGTGTCACTCCAGAATTTAACTCCAGAATGTCACTCCTCCAAGTCTGTCCTCCATATCACTACTCCATGTTGCTCTTCCATGTCGCTCCTCCATGTCACTCCTCCATGTTGATCCTCCATTTCTCTCCTCCATTTCACTTCTCCATGTCACTCCAGAATGTCGCTCTTCCAAGTCACTCCTCCATGTTGATCCTCCATGTCGATCCTCCATGTCACTCCTCCATGTAAGTCCTCCATGTCAATCCTTCATGTCACTCCTACATGTCACTCCGCCATGTTGCTCCTCCATGTCACTCCAGAATGCCTCTCCTCCATGTCCCTCCTCCATGTCAATCCTCTCTGTCCATCCCCCAAGTCACTCCTCCATGTCAGTCCAGAATTTCCCTCCAGAATATCACTCCAGAATGTGCCTCTAGAATGTCACTCCAGAATGTCATTCCTACATGTCACTCCTCCATGTCGATGCTCTATTTCACACCTCCTTGTCGCTCCTACGTGTCATTCCTCCCTGTCTTCCTTGTCACTCCTCCATGTCACTCCTCCATGTCGTTCCTCCATCTCACTACTCCATGTCGATCCTCCATGTCGCTCCTTCATGTCACACTTCCTTGTCACTGCTCCATGTCAATCCTCCATTTCGATCCAGCATGTTTCTCCTCCTTGTCACTACACTTTGTCACTCCTCCATGTCACTGCTCCATGTTGATCTTCCATGTTGATCCTCCATGCTGCTCCTACATTTTCCTCCTCCGAGTCACTCTGGAATGTCGCTCCACCATGTCACTCCAGAATGTCACTCCAGAATTTAAATCCAGAATGTCACTCCTCCATGTCCCTCCTCCATGTCAATCCTCTATTTCCACCCTCCATGTCATTCCCCCATTTCACTCCAGAATGTCACTCCTCCATGTCCCTCCTCCATGTCAAACCTCTCTGTCCATCCTCCAAGTCACTCCTCCGTGTCAGTCCAGAATTTCCCTCCAGAATATCACTCCAGAATGTCCCTCCAGAATGTCACTCCAGAATGTCATTCCTCCATGTCCCTCCTCCATGTCACTCCTCCATGTCGATGCTCTATTTCACACCTCCTTGTCGCTCCTACGTGTCATTCCTCCCTATCTTCCTTGTCACTCCTCCATGTCACTGCGCCATGTTGCTCCTCCATGTCACTCCTCCCTGTCGCTCCTCCATGTAGATCCTTCATGTTACTTCTACATGTCGCTCCTCCTTGTCACTCCTCCATGTGACTCCCCCATCTCACTCCTCCATGTCGCTCGTCCATGTCACTCCCCCATCTCACTCCTCCATGTCGCTCCTCCATGTAGATCCTTCATGTTACTCCTACATGTTGCTCCTCCTTGTCACTCCTCCATGTAACTACTCAATGTCGATCCTCCATGTAACTCCTCCATGTCTTCCATGTCACTCGACCGTGTCGCTCCATGTCACTTCTCCATGTCGCTCCTCCATGTCACTCCTCCATGTCGCTACTCCACATCACTCCTCTATGTCACTCCTCCATGTCACTCCTCCTCCATGAAACTCCAACATGTCACTCCTCCATGTCACTCCTCCATGTTACTCTTCCTTGCTCCTCAATGTCACGCCTCCATGTCACTCCTCTATGTCACTCCTCCTTGTCACTCCACCATGTCACTCCACCATATCAATCCTCCTTGCTGATCTGCCCTGTCACTTCTCCATGTCACTCCTCCATGTCACTCCTCCATGTAGCTACCCCATGTAGCTACTCCATGTAGCTACTCCATGTCACTCCGCCATTTCACTCCTCCATGTCACTCCTTTATGTCACTCCTCCAAGTCACTCTTCCATGTTGCTACTCCATGTGACTCCTCCATGTCACTTCTATATGTCTTCCATATAACTATTCCATGTTGCTCCTCCATGTCACTCATCCATGTCCCTCCGCCATGTCACTCCACCTTATCAATCCTCTTTGCTGATTCGCCCTGTCACTTCCCCATGTCACTCCTCCAAGTCACTCCTCCATGTTGCTCCTCTATGTCACTCCTCCATGTCACACCTCCATGTCACTCCTCCATGTTGCTATTCCATGTCACTCCTTATGTCGCTACACCAACTCACTCCTCCATGTCCCTCCGCCATGTCACTCCTCCATATCAACCCTCCTTCCTGATCAAACCTCTCACTTCTCCATGTCACTCCTCCATGTCTCTCCTCCACATCAACACTCTATGTCACTCCTCCATGTCTCTCCTCCATGTCGCTATTCCATGTCACTCCTCTATGTCACTCCTCCATGTCACTCCTCTATGTCACTCCTCAATGTCACTCCTCCATTTCGCTCCTCCATGTCAGTACTCCATGTCGCTACACCAACTCTTTCCTCCATGTCACTCCTCCATGTCACTCCTCCATGTCACTACTCCATATCACTCTTCCATGTTGCTACACCAACTCAATCCTCCTTTACACTCTTTCATGTCACTCATCCAAGTCACTCCTCCATGTCACTTCTATATGTCTTCCATGTCACTCCTCCATGTCCCTCCTCCATGTCACTCCTCCACATCACTCCTCTATATCACTCCTCCATGTCACACCTCCATGTCACTCCTCCATGTCGTTA
This sequence comes from Sebastes fasciatus, assembly GCF_043250625.1. NCBI lineage: Eukaryota > Metazoa > Chordata > Actinopteri > Perciformes > Sebastidae > Sebastes > Sebastes fasciatus. Next base: position 43,426,722 of record NC_133796.1, on the reverse strand, counting down.
CTCCTTGTCACTCCTCCATGTCGCTACACCAACTCACTCCTCATGTCACTCCTCCATGTCACTCCCCATGTCGATCCTCCATGCTGCTCCTACATGTTCCTCCTCCGAGTCACTCTAGAATGTCGATCCTCCATGTCACTCCAGAGTGTCACTCCAGAATTTAACTCCAGAATGTCACTCCTCCAAGTCTGTCCTCCATATCACTACTCCATGTTGCTCTTCCATGTCGCTCCTCCATGTCACTCCTCCATGTTGATCCTCCATTTCTCTCCTCCATTTCACTTCTCCATGTCACTCCAGAATGTCGCTCTTCCAAGTCACTCCTCCATGTTGATCCTCCATGTCGATCCTCCATGTCACTCCTCCATGTAAGTCCTCCATGTCAATCCTTCATGTCACTCCTACATGTCACTCCGCCATGTTGCTCCTCCATGTCACTCCAGAATGCCTCTCCTCCATGTCCCTCCAGAATTTAACTCCAGAATGTCACTCCTCCATGTCCCTCCTCCATGTCAATCCTCTCTGTCCATCCCCCAAGTCACTCCTCCATGTCAGTCCAGAATTTCCCTCCAGAATATCACTCCAGAATGTGCCTCTAGAATGTCACTCCAGAATGTCATTCCTACATGTCACTCCTCCATGTCGATGCTCTATTTCACACCTCCTTGTCGCTCCTACGTGTCATTCCTCCCTGTCTTCCTTGTCACTCCTCCATGTCACTCCTCCATGTCGTTCCTCCATCTCACTACTCCATGTCGATCCTCCATGTCGCTCCTTCATGTCACACTTCCTTGTCACTGCTCCATGTCAATCCTCCATTTCGATCCAGCATGTTTCTCCTCCTTGTCACTACACTTTGTCACTCCTCCATGTAACTGCTCCATGTTGATCTTCCATGTTGATCCTCCATGCTGCTCCTACATTTTCCTCCTCCGAGTCACTCTGGAATGTCGCTCCACCATGTCACTCCAGAATGTCACTCCAGAATTTAAATCCAGAATGTCACTCCTCCATGTCCCTCCTCCATGTCAATCCTCTATTTCCACCCTCCATGTCATTTCCCCATTTCACTCCAGAATGTCACTCCTCCATGTCCCTCCTCCATGTCAAACCTCTCTGTCCATCCTCCAAGTCACTCCTCCGTGTCAGTCCAGAATTTCCCTCCAGAATATCACTCCAGAATGTCCCTCCAGAATGTCACTCCAGAATGTCATTCCTCCATGTCCCTCCTCCATGTCACTCCTCCATGTCGATGCTCTATTTCACACCTCCTTGTCGCTCCTACGTGTCATTCCTCCCTATCTTCCTTGTCACTCCTCCATGTCACTGCGCCATGTTGCTCCTCCATGTCACTCCTCCCTGTCGCTCCTCCATGTAGATCCTTCATGTTACTCCTACATGTCGCTCCTCCTTGTCACTCCTCCATGTGACTCCCCCATCTCACTCCTCCATGTCGCTCGTCCATGTCACTCCCCCATCTCACTCCTCCATGTCGCTCCTCCATGTAGATCCTTCATGTTACTCCTACATGTTGCTCCTCCTTGTCACTCCTCCATGTAACTACTCAATGTCGATCCTCCATGTAACTCCTCCATGTCTTCCATGTCACTCGACCGTGTCGCTCCATGTCACTTCTCCATGTCGCTCCTCCATGTCACTCCTCCATGTCGCTACTCCACATCACTCCTCTATGTCACTCCTCCATGTCACTCCTCCTCCATGAAACTCCAACATGTCACTCCTCCATGTCACTCCTCCATGTTACTCTTCCTTGCTCCTCAATGTCACGCCTCCATGTCACTCCTCTATGTCACTCCTCCTTGTCGCTCCTCCACATCACTCCTCTATGTCACTCCTCCATGTCACTCCTCCTTCATGTCACTCCTCAATGTCACTCCTCCATGTCACTCCTCTATGTCACTCCTCCATGTCACTCCTCTATGTAACTCCTCCATGTTACAACTCCATATCACTCCAACTTCTCAATCCTCCATGTCACCCCTCCATGTCACTCCTCAATGAAACTCCTCCATGTCACTCCTCCATGTCGCTCCTCCTAGTCAATTCTCGATTCCGCTGCTCCACATCACTCCTCTATGTCACTCCTACATATCACTCCAACATGTCACTCCTCCATGTCACTCCTCCATGTTACTCTTCCTTGCTCCTCAATGTCACTCCTCCATGTCGCTACTCCATGTGACTCCTCCATGTCACTCCTCCATGTCACTACTCCAACTCACTCCTCCATGTCACTCCTCATGTCGATCCTCCATTTCACTCCTCCATGTCACTCCTCCTTCTCACTCCTCCATATTACTACTCAATGTCACTCCTCCATGTCGATACGCCATGTCACTCCTAAATGTCACTCTTCCATGTCACTCCTCCATGAAGCTCCTCCATGTCACTCCTCTATGTCACTCTTCCTTAGTCCTCAATGTCACTCCTCCATGTCACTCCTCTATGTCACTCCTCCTTGTCGCTCCTCCATGTCACTCCTCTATGTCGATCCTCCATGTCACTACTCCATGTCATTCCTACATGGCACTCCTCCATGAAACTCCTCCATGTCACTCCTCCATGTCACTCCTCTATGTAACTCCTCCATGTTACAACTCCATATCACTCCAACTTCTCACTCCTCCATGTCACCCCTCCATGTCACTCCTCAATGAAACTCCTCCATGTCACTCCTCCATGTCGCTCCTCCTAGTCAATTCTCGATTTCGCTGCTCCACATCACTCCTCTATGTCACTCCTACATATCACTCCAACATGTCACTCCTCCATGTCACTCCTCCATGTTACTCTTCCTTGCTCCTCAATGTCACTCCTCCATGTCGCTACTCCATGTGACTCCTCCATGTAACTCCTCCATGTCACTACTCCAACTCACTCCTCCATGTCACTCCTCCATGTCGCTACTCCATGTCACTCCTCCATGTCACTTATCCACGTCCCTCCGCCATGTCACTACACCATATCAATCCTCCTTGATGATCCGCCCTGTCACTTTTTCATGTCAGTCCGCCATGTCTCTCCTCCACGTCAATCCTCCATGTTGCTCCTCCATGTCACTCCACCATGTCACTCCACCATATCAATCCTCCTTGCTGATCTGCCCTGTCACTTCTCCATGTCACTCCTCCATGTCACTCCTCCATGTAGCTACCCCATGTAGCTACTCCATGTAGCTACTCCATGTCACTCCTCCATGTCACTCCTCCATGTCACTCCTTTATGTCACTCCTCCAAGTCACTCTTCCATGTCACTCCTCCAAGTCACTCCTCCATGTTGCTCCTCTATGTCACTCCTCCATGTCACACCTCCATGTCACTCCTCCATGTTGCTATTCCATGTCACTCCTTATGTCGCTACACCAACTCACTCCTCCATGTCCCTCCGCCATGTCACTCCTCCATATCAACCCTCCTTCCTGATCAAACCTCTCACTTCTCCATGTCACTCCTCCATGTCTCTCCTCCACATCAACACTCTATGTCACTCCTCCATGTCTCTCCTCCACATCAATCCTCTATGTCACTCCTCCATGTCACTCCTCCATGTCGCTATTCCATGTCACTCCTCTATGTCACTCCTCCATGTCACTCCTCTATGTCACTCCTCAATGTCACTCCTCCATTTCGCTCCTCCATGTCAGTACTCCATGTCGCTACACCAACTCTTTCCTCCATGTCACTCCTCCATGTCACTCCTCCATGTCACTACTCCATATCACTCTTCCATGTCGCTACACCAACTCAATCCTCCTTTACACTCTTTCATGTCACTCATCCAAGTCACTCCTCCATGTCACTTCTATATGTCTTCCATGTCACTCCTCCATGTCCCTCCTCCATGTCACTCCTCCACATCACTCCTCTATGTCACTTCTATATGTCTTCCATGTCACTCCTCCATGTCGCTCCTCTATGTCACTCCTCCATGTCACTGCTCCATGTCGCTACTCCATGTCACTCCTCCATGTCCCTACACCAACTCACTCCTCCATGTCACTCCTCCATGTCACTCCCCATGTCGATCCTCCATGCTGCTCCTACATGTTCCTCCTCCGAGTCACTCCAGAGTGTCACTACAGAATTTAACTCCAGAATGTCACTCCTCCATGTCCCTCCTCCGTGTCAATCCTCTATTTCCACCCTCCATGTCACTCCGCCATTTCAGTCCAGAATGTCACTCCAGAATGTCCCTCCAGAATGTCACTCCAGAATGTCACTCCTCCAAGTCTGTCCTCCATATCACTACTCCATGTTGCTCTTCAATGTCGCTCCTCCATGTCACTCCTCCATGTTGATCCTCCATTTCTCTCCTCCATTTCACTTCTTCATGTCACTCCAGAATGTCGCTCTTCCAAGTCACTCCTCCATGTTGATCCTCCATGTCGATCCTCCATGTCACTCCTCCATGTAAGTCCTCCATGTCAATCCTTCATGTCACTCCTACATGTCACTCCGCCATGTTGCTCCTCCATGTCACTCCAGAATGCCTCTCCTCCATGTCCCTCCAGAATTTAACTCCAGAATGTCACTCCTCCATGTCCCTCCTCCATGTCAATCCTCTCTGTCCATCCCCCAAGTCACTCCTCCATGTCAGTCCAGAATTTCACTCCAGAATATCACTCCAGAATGTGCCTCTAGAATGTCACTCCAGAATGTCATTCCTACATGTCACTCCTCCATGTCGATGCTCTATTTCACACCTCCTTGTCGCTCCTACGTGTCATTCCTCCCTGTCTTCCTTGTCACTCCTCCATGTCATTCCTCCATGTCGTTCCTCCATCTCACTACTCCATGTCGATCCTCCATGTCGCTCCTTCATGTCACACTTCCATGTCACTGCTCCATGTCAATCCTCCATTTCGATCCAGCATGTTTCTCCTCCTTGTCACTACACTTTGTCACTCCTCCATGTCACTGCTCCATGTTGATCTTCCATGTTGATCCTCCATGCTGCTCCTACATTTTCCTCCTCCGAGTCACTCTGGAATGTCGCTCCTCCATGTCACTCCAGAATGTCACTCCTCTATTTCCACCCTCCATGTCATTCCCCCATTTCACTCCAGAATGTCACTCCTCCATGTCCCTCCTCCATGTCAATCCTCTATTTCCACCCTCCATGTCATTCCCCCATTTCACTCCAGAATGTCACTCCTCCATGTCCCTCCTCCATGTCAAACCTCTCTGTCCATCCTCCAAGTCACTCCTCCATGTCAGTCCAGAATTTCCCTCCAGAATATCACTCCAGAATGTCCCTCCAGAATGTCACTCCAGAATGTCATTCCTCCATGTCCCTCCTCCATGTCACTCCTCCATGTCGATGCTCTATTTCACACCTCCTTGTCGCTCCTACGTGTCATTCCTCCCTATCTACCTTGTCACTCCTCCATGTCACTGAGCCATGTTGCTCCTCCATGTCACTCCTCCCTGTCGCTCCTCCATGTAGATCCTTCATGTTACTCCTACATGTCGCTCCTCCTTGTCACTCCTCCATGTGACTCCCCCATCTCACTCCTCCATGTCGCTCGTCCATGTCACTCCCCCATCTCACTCCTCCATGTCGCTCCTCCATGTAGATCCTTCATGTTACTCCTACATGTTGCTCCTCCTTGTCACTCCTCCATGTAACTACTCAATGTCGATCCTCCATGTAACTCCTCCATGTCTTCCATGTCACTCGACCGTGTCGCTCCATGTCACTTCTCCATGTCGCTTCTCCATGTCACTCCTCCATGTCGCTACTCCACATCACTCCTCTATGTCACTCCTCCATGTCACTCCTCCTCCATGAAACTCCAACATGTCACTCCTCCATGTCACTCCTCCATGTTACTCTTCCTTGCTCCTCAATGTCACTCCTCCATGTCACTCCTCTATGTCACTCCTCCTTGTCGCTCCTCCACATCACTCCTCTATGTCACTCCTCCATGTCACTCCTCCTTCATGTCACTCCTCAATGTCACTCCTCCATATCACTCCAACTTCTCACTCCTCCATGTCACCCCTCCATGTCACTCCTCAATGAAACTCCTCCATGTCACTCCTCCATGTCGCTCCTCCTAGTCAATTCTCGATTTCGCTGCTCCACATCACTCCTCTATGTCACTCCTACATATCACTCCAACATGTCACTCCTCCATGTCACTCCTCCATGTTACTCTTCCTTGCTCCTCAATGTCACTCCTCCATGTCGCTACTCCATGTGACTCCTCCATGTCACTCCTCCATGTCACTACTCCAACTCACTCATCCATGTCACTCCTCATGTCGATCCTCCATTTCCCTCCTCCATGTCCCTCCTCCATGTCAATACTCTATTTCCATCCTCCATGTCACTCCGCCATTTCACTCCAGAATGTCACTCCAGAATGTCACTCCTCCAGGTCTGTCCTCCATATCACTGCTCCATGTTGATCTTCCATGTTGATCCTCCATGCTGCTCCTACATTTTCCTCCTCCGAGTCACTCTGGAATGTCGCTCCACCATGTCACTCCAGAATGTCACTCCAGAATTTAAATCCAGAATGTCACTCCTCCATGTCCCTCCTCCATGTCAATCCTCTATTTCCACCCTCCATGTCATTCCCCCATTTCACTCCAGAATGTCACTCCTCCATGTCCCTCCTCCATGTCAAACCTCTCTGTCCATCCTCCAAGTCACTCCTCCGTGTCAGTCCAGAATTTCCCTCCAGAATATCACTCCAGAATGTCCCTCCAGAATGTCACTCCAGAATGTCATTCCTCCATGTCCCTCCTCCATGTCACTCCTCCATGTCGATGCTCTATTTCACACCTCCTTGTCGCTCCTACGTGTCATTCCTCCCTATCTTCCTTGTCACTCCTCCATGTCACTGCGCCATGTTGCTCCTCCATGTCACTCCTCCCTGTCGCTCCTCCATGTAGATCCTTCATGTTACTCCTACATGTCGCTCCTCCTTGTCACTCCTCCATGTGACTCCCCCATCTCACTCCTCCATGTCGCTCGTCCATGTCACTCCCCCATCTCACTCCTCCATGTCGCTCCTCCATGTAGATCCTTCATGTTACTCCTACATGTTGCTCCTCCTTGTCACTCCTCCATGTAACTACTCAATGTCGATCCTCCATGTAACTCCTCCATGTCTTCCATGTCACTCGACCGTGTCGCTCCATGTCACTTCTCCATGTCGCTCCTCCATGTCACTCCTCCATGTCGCTACTCCACATCACTCCTCTATGTCACTCCTCCATGTCACTCCTCCTCCATGAAACTCCAACATGTCACTCCTCCATGTCACTCCTCCATGTTACTCTTCCTTGCTCCTCAATGTCACGCCTCCATGTCACTCCTCTATGTCACTCCTCCTTGTCACTCCACCATGTCACTCCACCATATCAATCCTCCTTGCTGATCTGCCCTGTCACTTCTCCATGTCACTCCTCCATGTCACTCCTCCATGTAGCTACCCCATGTAGCTACTCCATGTAGCTACTCCATGTCACTCCGCCATTTCACTCCTCCATGTCACTCCTTTATGTCACTCCTCCAAGTCACTCTTCCATGTTGCTACTCCATGTGACTCCTCCATGTCACTTCTATATGTCTTCCATATAACTATTCCATGTTGCTCCTCCATGTCACTCATCCATGTCCCTCCGCCATGTCACTCCACCTTATCAATCCTCTTTGCTGATTCGCCCTGTCACTTCCCCATGTCACTCCTCCAAGTCACTCCTCCATGTTGCTCCTCTATGTCACTCCTCCATGTCACACCTCCATGTCACTCCTCCATGTTGCTATTCCATGTCACTCCTTATGTCGCTACACCAACTCACTCCTCCATGTCCCTCCGCCATGTCACTCCTCCATATCAACCCTCCTTCCTGATCAAACCTCTCACTTCTCCATGTCACTCCTCCATGTCTCTCCTCCACATCAACACTCTATGTCACTCCTCCATGTCTCTCCTCCATGTCGCTATTCCATGTCACTCCTCTATGTCACTCCTCCATGTCACTCCTCTATGTCACTCCTCAATGTCACTCCTCCATTTCGCTCCTCCATGTCAGTACTCCATGTCGCTACACCAACTCTTTCCTCCATGTCACTCCTCCATGTCACTCCTCCATGTCACTACTCCATATCACTCTTCCATGTTGCTACACCAACTCAATCCTCCTTTACACTCTTTCATGTCACTCATCCAAGTCACTCCTCCATGTCACTTCTATATGTCTTCCATGTCACTCCTCCATGTCCCTCCTCCATGTCACTCCTCCACATCACTCCTCTATATCACTCCTCCATGTCACACCTCCATGTCACTCCTCCATGTCGTTACTCCTTGTCACTCCTCCATGTCGCTACACCAACTCACTCCTCATGTCACTCCTCCATGTCACTCCCCATGTCGATCCTCCATGCTGCTCCTACATGTTCCTCCTCCGAGTCACTCTAGAATGTCGATCCTCCATGTCACTCCAGAGTGTCACTCCAGAATTTAACTCCAGAATGTCACTCCTCCAAGTCTGTCCTCCATATCACTACTCCATGTTGCTCTTCCATGTCGCTCCTCCATGTCACTCCTCCATGTTGATCCTCCATTTCTCTCCTCCATTTCACTTCTCCATGTCACTCCAGAATGTCGCTCTTCCAAGTCACTCCTCCATGTTGATCCTCCATGTCGATCCTCCATGTCACTCCTCCATGTAAGTCCTCCATGTCAATCCTTCATGTCACTCCTACATGTCACTCCGCCATGTTGCTCCTCCATGTCACTCCAGAATGCCTCTCCTCCATGTCCCTCCAGAATTTAACTCCAGAATGTCACTCCTCCATGTCCCTCCTCCATGTCAATCCTCTCTGTCCATCCCCCAAGTCACTCCTCCATGTCAGTCCAGAATTTCCCTCCAGAATATCACTCCAGAATGTGCCTCTAGAATGTCACTCCAGAATGTCATTCCTACATGTCACTCCTCCATGTCGATGCTCTATTTCACACCTCCTTGTCGCTCCTACGTGTCATTCCTCCCTGTCTTCCTTGTCACTCCTCCATGTCACTCCTCCATGTCGTTCCTCCATCTCACTACTCCATGTCGATCCTCCATGTCGCTCCTTCATGTCACACTTCCTTGTCACTGCTCCATGTCAATCCTCCATTTCGATCCAGCATGTTTCTCCTCCTTGTCACTACACTTTGTCACTCCTCCATGTCACTGCTCCATGTTGATCTTCCATGTTGATCCTCCATGCTGCTCCTACATTTTCCTCCTCCGAGTCACTCTGGAATGTCGCTCCACCATGTCACTCCAGAATGTCACTCCAGAATTTAAATCCAGAATGTCACTCCTCCATGTCCCTCCTCCATGTCAATCCTCTATTTCCACCCTCCATGTCATTTCCCCATTTCACTCCAGAATGTCACTCCTCCATGTCCCTCCTCCATGTCAAACCTCTCTGTCCATCCTCCAAGTCACTCCTCCGTGTCAGTCCAGAATTTCCCTCCAGAATATCACTCCAGAATGTCCCTCCAGAATGTCACTCCAGAATGTCATTCCTCCATGTCCCTCCTCCATGTCACTCCTCCATGTCGATGCTCTATTTCACACCTCCTTGTCGCTCCTACGTGTCATTCCTCCCTATCTTCCTTGTCACTCCTCCATGTCACTGCGCCATGTTGCTCCTCCATGTCACTCCTCCCTGTCGCTCCTCCATGTAGATCCTTCATGTTACTCCTACATGTCGCTCCTCCTTGTCACTCCTCCATGTGACTCCCCCATCTCACTCCTCCATGTCGCTCGTCCATGTCACTCCCCCATCTCACTCCTCCATGTCGCTCCTCCATGTAGATCCTTCATGTTACTCCTACATGTTGCTCCTCCTTGTCACTCCTCCATGTAACTACTCAATGTCGATCCTCCATGTAACTCCTCCATGTCTTCCATGTCACTCGACCGTGTCGCTCCATGTCACTTCTCCATGTCGCTCCTCCATGTCACTCCTCCATGTCGCTACTCCACATCACTCCTCTATGTCACTCCTCCATGTCACTCCTCCTCCATGAAACTCCAACATGTCACTCCTCCATGTCACTCCTCCATGTTACTCTTCCTTGCTCCTCAATGTCACTCCTCCATGTCACTCCTCTATGTCACTCCTCCTTGTCGCTCCTCCACATCACTCCTCTATGTCACTCCTCCATGTCACTCCTCCTTCATGTCACTCCTCAATGTCACTCCTCCATGTCACTCCTCTATGTCACTCCTCCATGTCACTCCTCTATGTAACTCCTCCATGTTACAACTCCATATCACTCCAACTTCTCACTCCTCCATGTCACCCCTCCATGTCACTCCTCAATGAAACTCCTCCATGTCACTCCTCCATGTCGCTCCTCCTAGTCAATTCTCGATTTCGCTGCTCCACATCACTCCTCTATGTCACTCCTACATATCACTCCAACATGTCACTCCTCCATGTCACTCCTCCATGTTACTCTTCCTTGCTCCTCAATGTCACTCCTCCATGTCGCTACTCCATGTGACTCCTCCATGTCACTCCTCCATGTCACTACTCCAACTCACTCATCCATGTCACTCCTCATGTCGATCCTCCATTTCCCTCCTCCATGTCCCTCCTCCATGTCAATACTCTATTTCCATCCCCCATGTCACTCCGCCATTTCACTCCAGAATGTCACTCCAGAATGTCACTCCTCCAGGTCTGTCCTCCATATCACTACTCCATGTTGCTCTTCCATGTCAATCCTCCATGTCACACCACTCCATGTCAATCCTCCATGTCACTCCTCTATGTCACTCCTCCATGTCACTCCTCTATGTCACTCCTCAATGTCACTCCTCCATTTCGCTCCTCCATGTCAGTACTCCATGTCGCTACACCAACTCTTTCCTCCATGTCACTCCTCCATGTCACTCCTCCATGTCACTACTCCATATCACTCTTCCATGTCACTACACCAACTCAATCCTCCTTTACACTCTTTCATGTCACTCATCCAAGTCACTCCTCCATGTCACTTCTATATGTCTTCCATGTCACTCCTCCATGTCCCTCCTCCATGTCACTCCTCCACATCACTCCTCTATATCACTCCTCCATGTCACACCTCCATGTCACTCCTCCATGTCGTTACTCCTTGTCACTCCTCCATGTCGCTACACCAACTCACTCCTCATGTCACTCCTCCATGTCGCTACTCCATGTCACTCCTCCTTGTCACTCCTCCATGTCACTCCTCCACGTCACTCCTCTATGTCACTTCTATATGTCTTCCATGTCACTCCTCCATGTCGCTCCTCTATGTCACTCCTCCATGTCACTGCTCCATGTCGCTACTCCATGTCACTCCTCCATGTCCCTACACCAACTCACTCCTCCATGTCACTCCTCCATGTCACTCCTCATGTCGATCCTCCATGCTGCTCCTACATGTTCCTCCTCCATGTCCATCCTCTATTTCCACCCTCCATGTCATTCCGCCATTTCACTCCAGAATGTCACTCCTCCATGTCCCTCCTCCATGTCCCTCCTCCATGTCAATACTCTATTTCCATCCTCCATGTCACTCCGCCATTTCACTCCAGAATGTCACTCCAGAATGTCACTCCAGAATGTCACTCCAGAATGTCACTCCAGAATGTCACTCCAGAATGTCATTCCTCCATGTCCCTCCTCCATGTCACTCCTCCATGTCGATGCTCTATTTCACACCTCCTTGTCGCTCCTACGTGTCATTCCTCCCTATCTTCCTTGTCACTCCTCCATGTCACTCCTCCCTGTCGCTCCTCCATGTAGATCCTTCATATTACTCCTACATGTCGCTCCTCCTTGTCACTCCTCCATGTGACTCCCCCATCTCACTCCTCCATGTCGCTCGTCCACATCACTCCTCTATGTCACTCCTCCATGTCACTCCTCCTTCATGTCACTCCTCCATGTCACTCCTCCATTTCGCTCATCCATATAGCTCCTCCATGTCGCTACTCCATATCACTCCTCCATGTCAATCCTCCATGTCACACCACTCCATGTCACTCCTCCATGTCACTCCTCCATGTCACTCCTCCATGTCACTCCTCCTTTTTGCTCCTCCATGTCACTCCTCTATGTCACTCCTCCATGTCACTCCTCCACATAACTCCTCTATGTCATTCCTCCATGTTGAGCCTCCATGTCGCACTTCAATGATACTCCTCCATGTCATTCCTCCATGTAACTCCTCTATGTCACTCCTCCATGTTGAGCCTCCATGTCGCCCTTCAATGTCACTCCTCAATATCACTCCTATATGTTGAGCCTCCGTGTTACTTCTCCATGTCACTCCTCCATGACTATCCTTAAATTCACTCCTCCATGTCCGTCTTCCATGTCGCTACTCCTTGTCACTCCTCCATGTCACTCCTCCATGTCGATCCTCTATGTCACTCCTCCATGTCACTCCTCCATGAAGCTCCTCCATGTAACTCCTCCATGTCACTCTTCCTTTCTCCTCAATGTCACTCCTCAATGTCACTCCTCCATGTCACTCCTCTATGTCACTCCTCCATATCACTCCTCCATGTCTATCCTCCATGTCGATCCTCAATGTCACTCCTACATGTGACTCCTCCATGTCACTCTTCCATGAAGCTCCTCCATGTCACTACTCCATGTCACTCTTCCTTGCTCCTCAATGTCAATCCTCCATGTCACTCCTCTATGTCACTCCTCCATATCATTCCTCCATGTCTATCCTACATGTTGATCCTCCATGTCACTCCTCCATGTCACTCCTCCATGTCACTCCTCCATGTCACTCTTCATTGCTCCTCAATGTTACTCCTCCATGTCACTCCTCCTTGTCGCACTTCAATGATACTCCTCTATGTCACTCCTCCATGTCGCTCCTCCATGTCACTCCTCCATGTCGCTACTCCACATCACTCCTCTATGTCACTCCTCCATGTCACTCCTCCTCCATGAAACTCCAACATGTCACTCCTCCATGTCACTCCTCCATGTTACTCTTCCTTGCTCCTCAATGTCACTCCTCCATGTCACTTCTCTATGTCACTCCTCCTTGTCGCTCCTCCACATCACTCCTTTATGTCACTCCTCCATGTCACTCCTCCTTCATGTCACTCCTCAATGTCACTCCTCCATGTCACTCCTCTATGTCACTCCTACATGGCACTCCTCCATGTCACTCCTCTATGAAACTCCTCTATGTAACTCCTCCATGTTACAACTCCATATCACTCCAACTTCTCACTCCTCCATGTCACCCCTCCATGTCACTCCTCAATGAAACTCCTCCATGTCACTCCTCCATGTCGCTCCTCCTAGTCAATTCTCGATTTCGCTGCTCCACATCACTCCTCTATGTCACTCCTACATATCACTCCAACATGTCACTCCTCCATGTCACTCCTCCATGTTACTCTTCCTTGCTCCTCAATGTTACTCCTCCATGTCGCTACTCCATGTGACTCCTCCATGTCACTCCTCCATGTCACTACTCCAACTCACTCCTCCATGTCAATTCTCCATGTCGCTACTCCATGTCACTCCTCCATGTCACTTATCCACGTCCCTCCGCCATGTCACTACACCATATAAATCCTCCTTGATGATCCGCCCTATCACTTCTCCATGTCAGTCCTCCATGTCTCTCCTCCACGTCAATCCTCTATGTCACTCCTCCATGTAACTCCTCCATGTTGCTCCTCCATGTTGCTCCTCCATGTCACTCCACCATGTCACTCCACCATATCAATCCTCCTTGCTGATCTGCCCTGTCACTTCTCCATGTCACTCCTCCATGTCACTCCTCCATGTAGCTACCCCATGTAGCTACTCCATGTAGCTACTCCATGTCACTCCTCCATGTCACTCCTCCATGTCACTCCTTTATGTCACTCCTCCAAGTCACTCTTCCATGTTGCTACTCCATGTGACTCCTCCATGTCACTTCTATATGTCTTCCATATAACTATTCCATGTTGCTCCTCCATGTCACTCAACCATGTTGCTATTCCATGTCACTCCTTATGTCGCTACACCAACTCACTCCTCCATGTCCCTCCGCCATGTCACTCCTCCATATCAACCCTCCTTCCTGATCAAATCTCTCACTTCTCCATGTCACTCCTCCATGTCTCTCCTCCACATCAACACTCTATGTCACTCCTCCATGTCTCTCCTCCACATCAATCCTCTATGTCACTCCTCCATGTCACTCCTTCATGTCGCTATTCCATGTCACTCCTCTATGTCACTCCTCCATGTCACTCCTCTATGTCACTCCTCAATGTCACTCCTCCATTTCGCTCCTCCATGTCAGTACTCCATATCACTCTTCCATGTCGCTACACCAACTCAATCCTCCTTTACACTCTTTCATGTCACTCATCCAAGTCACTCCTCCATGTCACTTCTATATGTCTTCCATGTCACTCCTCCATGTCCCTCCTCCATGTCACTCCTCCACATCACTCCTCTATATCACTCCTCCATGTCACTCCTCCATGTCGTTACTCCTTGTCACTCCTCCATGTCGCTACACCAACTCACTCCTCATGTCACTCCTCCATGTCGCTACTCCATGTCACTCCTCCTTGTCACTCCTCCATGTCACTCCTCCACGTCACTCCTCTATGTCACTTCTATATGTCTTCCATGTCACTCCTCCATGTCGCTCCTCTATGTCACTCCTCCATGTCACTGCTCCATGTCGCTACTCCATGTCACTCCTCCATGTCCCTACACCAACTCACTCCTCCATGTCACTCCTCCATGTCACTCCCCATGTCGATCCTCCATGCTGCTCCTACATGTTCCTCCTCCGAGTCACTCTAGAATGTCGATCCCCCATGTCACTCCAGTGTCACTCCAGAATTTAACTCCAGAATGTCACTCCTCCATGTCCCTCCTCCGTGTCAATCCTCTATTTCCACCCTCCATGTCACTCCGCCATTTCACTCCAGAATGTCACTCCAGAATGTCACTCCTCCATGTCCCTCCTCCATGTCAATCCTCTATTTCCACCCTCCATGTCACTCCGCCATTTCAGTCCAGAATGTCACTCCAGAATGTCACTCCAGAATGTCCCTCCAGAATGTCCCTCCAGAATGTCACTCCAGAATGTCACTCCTCCAAGTCTGTCCTCCATATCACTACTCCATGTTGCTCTTCCATGTCGCTCCTCCATGTCACTCCTCCATGTTGATCCTCCATTTCTCTCCTCCATTTCACTTCTCCATGTCACTCCAGAATGTCGCTCTTCCAAGTCACTCCTCCATGTTGATCCTCCATGTCGATCCTCCATGTCACTCCTCCATGTAAGTCCTCCATGTCAATCCTTCATGTCACTCCTACATGTCACTCCGCCATGTTGCTCCTCCATGTCACTCCAGAATGTCACTCCTCCATGTCCCTCCTCCATGTCAATCCTCTCTGTCCATCCCCCAAGTCACTCCTCCATGTCAGTCCAGAATTTCACTCCAGAATTTCACTCCAGAATGTGCCTCTAGAATGTCACTCCAGAATGTCATTCCTCCATGTCACTCCTCCATGTCATTCCTCCATCTCACTCCTCCATGTCGATCCTCCATGTCGCTCCTTCATGTCACACTTCCATGTCACTGCTCCATGTCAAACCTCCATTTCGATCCAGCATGTTTCTCCTCCTTGTCACTACACTTTGTCACTCCTCCATGTCACTCCTCCATGTCAATCCTCTATTTCCACCCTCCATGTCATTCCCCCATTTCACTCCAGAATGTCACTCCTCCATGTCCCTCCTCCATGTCAAACCTCTATTTCCACCCTCCATGTCATTCCCCCATTTCACTCCAGAATGTCACTCCTCCAAGTCACTCCTCCATGTCAGTCCAGAATTTCCCTCCAGAATATCACTCCAGAATGTCCCTCCAGAATGTCACTCCAGAATGTCATTCCTCCATGTCCCTCCTCCATGTCACTCCTCCATGTCGATGCTCTATTTCACACCTCCTTGTCGCTCCTACGTGTCATTCCTCCCTATCTTCCTTGTCACTCCTCCATGTCACTCCTCCCTGTCACTCCCCATGTCGATCCTCCATGCTGCTCCTACATGTTCCTCCTCCGAGTCACTCTAGAATGTCGATCCCCCATGTCACTCCAGTGTCACTCCAGAATTTAACTCCAGAATGTCACTCCTCCATGTCCCTCCTCCGTGTCAATCCTCTATTTCCACCCTCCATGTCACTCCGCCATTTCACTCCAGAATGTCACTCCAGAATGTCACTCCTCCATGTCCCTCCTCCATGTCAATCCTCTATTTCCACCCTCCATGTCACTCCGCCATTACAGTCCAGAATGTCACTCCAGAATGTCACTCCAGAATGTCCCTCCAGAATGTCCCTCCAGAATGTCACTCCAGAATGTCACTCCTCCAAGTCTGTCCTCCATATCACTACTCCATGTTGCTCTTCCATGTCGCTCCTCCATGTCACTCCTCCATGTTGATCCTCCATTTCTCTCCTCCATTTCACTTCTCCATGTCACTCCAGAATGTCGCTCTTCCAAGTCACTCCTCCATGTTGATCCTCCATGTCGATCCTCCATGTCACTCCTCCATGTAAGTCCTCCATGTCAATCCTTCATGTCACTCCTACATGTCACTCCGCCATGTTGCTCCTCCATGTCACTCCAGAATGTCACTCCTCCATGTCCCTCCTCCATGTCAATCCTCTCTGTCCATCCCCCAAGTCACTCCTCCATGTCAGTCCAGAATTTCACTCCAGAATTTCACTCCAGAATGTGCCTCTAGAATGTCACTCCAGAATGTCATTCCTCCATGTCACTCCTCCATGTCGTTCCTCCATCTCACTCCTCCATGTCGATCCTCCATGTCGCTCCTTCATGTCACACTTCCATGTCACTGCTCCATGTCAAACCTCCATTTCGATCCAGCATGTTTCTCCTCCTTGTCACTACACTTTGTCACTCCTCCATGTCACTCCTCCATGTCAATCCTCTATTTCCACCCTCCATGTCATTCCCCCATTTCACTCCAGAATGTCACTCCTCCATGTCCCTCCTCCATGTCAAACCTCTATTTCCACCCTCCATGTCATTCCCCCATTTCACTCCAGAATGTCACTCCTCCAAGTCACTCCTCCATGTCAGTCCAGAATTTCCCTCCAGAATATCACTCCAGAATGTCCCTCCAGAATGTCACTCCAGAATGTCATTCCTCCATGTCCCTCCTCCATGTCACTCCTCCATGTCGATGCTCTATTTCACACCTCCTTGTCGCTCCTACGTGTCATTCCTCCCTATCTTCCTTGTCAATCCTCCATGTCACTCCTCCCTGTCGCTCCTCCATGTAGATCCTTCATGTTACTCCTACATGTCGCTCCTCCTTGTCACTCCTCCATGTGACTCCCCCATCTCACTCCTCCATGTCGCTCGTCCATGTCACTCCCCCATCTCACTCCTCCATGTCGCTCCTCCATGTAACTACTCAATGTCGATCCTCCATGTCACTCCTCCATGTCTTCCATGCCACTCGACCGAGAAGTGTCTCCATGTCGCTCCTCCATGTCACTCCTCCATGTCGCTACTCCACATCACTCCTCTATGTCACTCCTCCATGTCACTCCTCCTCCATGAAACTCCAACATGTCACTCCTCCATGTCACTCCTCCATGTTACTCTTCCTTGCTCCTCAATGTCACTCCTCCATGTCACTCCTCTATGTCAGTCCTCCTTGTCGCTCCTCCACATCACTCCTCTATGTCACTCCTCCATGTCACTCCTCCTTCATGTCACTCCTCAATGTAACTCCTCCATGTCACTCCTCTATGTCACTCCTCCATGTCACTCCTCCATGTCACTCCTCCTTCTCACTCCTCCATATTACTACTCAATGTCACTCCACCATGTCGATCCACCATGTCACTCCTAAATGTCACTCCTCCATGTCACTCCTCCATGAAGCTCCTCCATGTCACTCCTCTATGTCACTCTTCCTTAGTCCTCAATGTCACTCCTCCATGTCACTCCTCTATGTGACTCCTCCTTGTCGCTCCTCCATGTCACTCCTCTATGTCGATCCTCCATGTCACTACTCCATGTCATTCCTACATGGCACTCCTCCATGTCACTCCTCCATGAAACTCCTCCATGTCACTCCTCCATGTCACTCCTCTATGTAACTCCTCCATGTTACAACTCCATATCACTCCAACTTCTCACTCCTCCATGTCACCCCTCCATGTCACTCCTCAATGAAACTCCTCCATGTCACTCCTCCATGTCGCTCCTCCTCGTCAATTCTCGATTTCGCTGCTCCACATCACTCCTCTATGTCACTCCTACATATCACTCCAACATGTCACTCCTCCATGTCACTCCTCCATGTTACTCTTCCTTGCTCCTCAATGTCACTCCTCCATGTCGCTACTCCATGTGACTCCTCCATTTCACTCCTCCATGTCACTACTCCAACTCACTCCTCCATGT
This sequence comes from Sebastes fasciatus, assembly GCF_043250625.1. Lineage (NCBI taxonomy): Eukaryota > Metazoa > Chordata > Actinopteri > Perciformes > Sebastidae > Sebastes > Sebastes fasciatus. The sequence continues at coordinate 43,408,211 of NC_133796.1, read as the reverse complement.
CACTCCTCCATGTCGCTACTCCATGTCACTCCTCCATGTCACTTATCCACGTCCCTCCGCCATGTCACTACACCAAATCAATCCTCCTTGAAGATCCGCCCTGTCACTTCTCCATGTCAGTCCTCCATGTCTCTCCTCCACGTCAATCCTCTATGTCACTCCTCCATGTAACTCCTCCATGTTGCTCCTCCATGTTGCTCCTCCATGTCACTCCACCATGTCACTCCACCATATCAATCCTCCATGTAGCTACCCCATGTAGCTACTCCATGTAGCTACTCCATGTCACTCCTCCATGTCACTCCTTTATGTCACTCCTCCAAGTCACTCTTCCATGTTGCTACTCCATGTGACTCCTCCATGTCACTTCTATATGTCTTCCATATAACTATTCCATGTTGCTCCTCCATGTCACTCCTCCATGTCACTCATCCATGTCCCTCCGCCATGTCACTCCACCTTATCAATCCTCTTTGCTGATTCGCCCTGTCACTTCTCCATGTCACTCCTCCAAGTCACTCCTCCATGTTACTCCTCTATGTCACTCCTCCATGTCACACCTCCATGTCACTCCTCCATGTTGCTATTCCATGTCACTCCTTATGTCGCTACACCAACTCACTCCTCCATGTCCCTCCGCCATGTCACTCCTCCATATCAACCCTCCTTCCTGATCAAACCTGTCACTTCTCCATGTCACTCCTCCATGTCTCTCCTCCACATCAACACTCTATGTCACTCCTCCATGTCTCTCCTCCACATCAATCCTCTATGTCACTCCTACAAGTCACTCCTCCATGTCACTCCTCCATGAAGCTCCTCCATGTCACTACTCCATGTCACTCTTCCTTGCTCCTCAAAGTCAATCCTCCATGTCACTCCTCTATTTCACTCCTCCATATCAATCCTCCATGTCTATCCTACATGTTGATCCTCCATTTCACTCCTCCATGTCACTCCTCCATGTCACTCTTCCTTGCTCCTCAAAGTCAATCCTCCATGTCACTCCTCTATTTCACTCCTCCATATCAATCCTCCATGTCTATCCTACATGTTGATCCTCCATTTCACTCCTCCATGTCACTCCTCCTTGTCGCACTTCAATGATACTCCTCCATGTCACTCCTCCATGTCGCTCCTCCATGTCACTCCTCCATGTCGCTACTCCACATCACTCCTCTATGTAACTCCTCCATGTCACTCCTCCTCCATGAAACTCCAACATGTCACTCCTCCATGTCACTCCTCCATGTTACTCTTCCTTGCTCCTCAATGTCACTCCTCCATGTCACTCCTCTATGTCACTCCTCCTTGTCGCTCCTCCACATCATTCCTCTATGTCACTCCTCCATGTCACTCCTCCTTCAAGTCACTCCTCAATGTCACTCCTCCATGTCACTCCTCTATGTCACTCCTCCATGTTGCTCCTCCATGTCACTCATCCATGTCCGTCCGCCATGTCACTCCACCTTATCAATCCTCTTTGCTGATTCGCCCTGTCACTTCTCCATGTCACTCCTCCAAGTCACTCCTCCATGTTGCTCCTGTATGTCACTCCTCCATGTCACACTTCCATGTCACTCCTCCATGTTGCTATTCCATGTCACTCCTTATGTCGCTACACCAACTCACTCCTCCATGTCCCTCCGCCATGTCACTCCTCCATATCAACCCTCCTTCCTGATCAAACCTCTCACTTCTCCATGTCACTCCTCCATGTCTCTCCTCCACATCAACACTCTATGTCACTCCTCCATGTCTCTCCTCCACATCAATCCTCTATGTCACTCCTCCATGTCACTCCTCCATGTCGCTATTCCATGTCACTCCTCTATGTCACTCCTCCATGTCACTCCTCTATGTCACTCCTCAATGTCACTCCTCCATTTCGCTCCTCCATGTCAGTACTCCATGTCGCTACACCAACTCTTTCCTCCATGTCACTCCTCCATTTCACTCCTCCATGTCACTACTACATATCACTCTTCCATGTCGCTACACCAACTCAATCCTCCTTTACACTCTTTCATGTCACTCATCCAAGTCACTCCTCCATGTCACTTCTATATGTCTTCCATGTCACTCCTCCATGTCCCTCCTCCATGTCACTCCTCCACATCACTCCTTTATATCACTCCTCCATGTCACACCCCCATGTCACTCCTCCATGTCGTTATTCCTTGTCACTCCTCCATGTCGCTACACCAACTCACTCCTCATGTCACTCCTCCATGTCGCTACTCCATGTCACTCCTCCTTGTCACTCCTCCATGTGACTCCTCCACGTCACTCCTCTATGTCACTTCTATATGTCTTCCATGTCACTCCTCCATGTCGCTCCTCTATGTCACTCCTCCATGTCACTGCTCCATGTCGCTACTCCATGTCACTCCTCCATGTCCCTACACCAACTCACTCCTCCATGTCACTCCTCCATGTCACTCCTCATGTCGATCCTCCATGCTGCTCCTACATGTTCCTCCTCCATGTCCATCCTCTATTTCCACCCTCCATGTCATTCCGCCATTTCACTCCAGAATGTCACTCCTCCATGTCCCTCCTCCATGTCCCTCCTCCATGTCAATACTCTATTTCCATCCTCCATGTCACTCCGCCATTTCACTCCAGAATGTCACTCCAGAATGTCACTCCAGAATGTCACTCCAGAATGTCACTCCTCCAGGTCTGTCCTCCATATCACTACTCCATGTTGCTCTTCCATGTCAATCCTCCATGTCACACCACTCCATGTCAATCCTCCATGTCGATCCTCTATGTCACTCCTAAATGTCACTCCTCCATGTCACTCCTCCATGAAGCTCCTCCATGTCACTCCTCTATGTCACTCTTCCTTGCTCATCAATGTCACTCCTCCATTTCACTCCTCTATGTCACTGCTCCTTGTTGCTCATCCATGTCTCTCCTCTATGTCACTCCTCCATGTCACTCTTCCTTGCTCCTCAATGTCACTCCTCCATGTCACTCCTCCATGTCACTTCTCCTTCTCACTCCTCCATATTAGTACTACATGTCACTCCTCCATGTCGCTCCTCCATGTCACTTCTCCATGTCACTCCAGAATGTCGCTCTTCCAAGTCACTCCTCCATGTTGATCCTCCATGTCGATCCTCCATGTCAGTCCTCCATGTAAGTCCTCCATGTCAATCCTTCATGTCACTCCTACATGTCACTCCGCCATGTTGCTCCTCCATGTCACTCCAGAATGTCACTCCTCCATGTCCCGCCTCCATGTCAATCCTCTCTGTCCATCCCCCAAGTCACTCCTCCATGTCAGTCCAGAATTTCCCTCCAGAATATCACTCCAGAATGTGCCTCTAGAATGTAACTCCAGAATGTCATTCCTCCATGTCACTTCTCCATGTCGATGCTCTATTTCACACCTCCTTGTCGCTCCTACGTGTCATTCCTCCCTGTCTTCCTTGTCACTCCTCCATGTCACTCCTCCATGTCGTTCCTCCATCTCACTCCTCCTTGTTGCTCATCCATGTCTCTCCTCTATGTCACTCCTCCATGTCACTCTTCCTTGCTCCTCAATGTCACTCCTCCATGTCACTCCTCCATGTCACTTCTCCTTCTCACTCCTCCATATTAGTACTACATGTCACTCCTCCATGTCGCTCCTCCATGTCACTTCTCCATGTCACTCCAGAATGTCGCTCTTCCAAGTCACTCCTCCATGTTGATCCTCCATGTCACTCCTCTATGTCACTCCATTTCGCTCCTCCATGTCACTCCTCCATGTCACTCCTCCACATCACTCCTCTATGTCATTCCTCCATGTTGAGCCTCCATGTCGCACTTCAATGATACTCCTCCATGTCATTCCTCCATGTAACTCCTCTATGTCACTCATCCATGTTGAGCCTCCATGTCGCCCTTCAATGTCACTCCTCAATATCACTCCTATATGTTGAGCCTCCGTGTTACTTCTCCATGTCACTCCTCCAGGACTATCCTTAAATTCACTCCTCCATGTCCGTCTTTCATGTCGCTCCTCCTCGTCAATTCTCGATTTCGCTCCTCCACATCACTCCTCTATGTCACTCCGCCATGTCAATCCTCCATGTCACTCCTCCATGTCAATCCTCCATGTCATTCCTCCATGTTACTCTTCCTTGCTCCTCAATGTCACTCCTCCATCTCACTCCTCTATGTCACTCCTCCATGTCGCTCCTCCATGTCACTCCTCCATGTCGCTACTCCACATCACTCCTCTATGTCACTCCTCCATGTCGCACTTCAATGATACTCCTCCATGTCACTCCTCCATGTCGCTACTCCACATCACTCCTCTATGTCACTCCTCCTTCATGTCACTCTTCAATGTCACTCCGCCATGAAGGTCCTCCATGTCACTCCTCCATGTCACTCTTCCTTGCTCCTCAATGTCACTCCTCCATGTCACTCCTCCATGTCACTCCTCCTTCTCACTCCTCCATATTACTACTCCATGTCACTCCTCCATGTCGATCCTCCATGTCACTCCTAAATGTCACTCCTCCATGTCACTCCTCCATGAAGCTCCTCCATGTAACTCCTCTATGTCACTCTTCCTTTTTCCTCAATGTCACTCCTACATGTCACTCCTCTATGTCACTCCTCCTTGTCGATCCTCCATGTCACTACTCCATGTCATTCCTACATGGCACTCCTCTATGTCAATCCTCCATGTTGAGCCTCCATGTCGCCCTTCAATGTCACTCCTCAATATAACTCCTATATGTTGAGCCTCCGTGTTGCTTCTCCATGTCACTCCTCCATGACTATCCTTAAATTCACTCCTCCATGTCCGTCTTCCATGTCGCTACTCCTTGTCACGCCTCCATGTCACTCCTCTATGTCGATCCTCTATGTCACTCCTACAAGTCACTCCTCCATGTCACTCCTCCATGAAGCTCCTCCATGTCAATCCTCCATGTCTATCCTACATGTTGATCCTCCATGTCACTCCTCCATGTCACTCCTACATGTCACTCCTCCATGTCACTCCTCCATGAAGCTCCACCATGTCACTCCTCTATGTCACTCTTCCTTGCTCCTCAATGTCACTCCTCCATGTCACTCCTCCATGTCACTCCTCCTTCTCACTCCTCCATATTAGTACTACATGTCACTCCTCCATGTCGCTCCTCCATGTCACTCCTCCATGTTGATCCTCCATTTCTCTCCTCCATTTCACTTCTCCATGTCACTCCAGAATGTCACTCTTCCAAGTCACTCCTCCATGTTGATCCTCCATGTCGATCCTCCATGTCACTCCTCCATGTCAGTCCAGAATTTCCCTCCAGAATATCACTCCAGAATGTGCCTCTAGAATGTCACTCCAGAATGTCATTCCTCCATGTCACTTCTCCATGTCGATGCTCTATTTCACACCTCCTTGTCGCTCCTACGTGTCATTCCTCCCTGTCTTCCTTGTCACTCCTCCATGTCACTCCTCCAAGTCGTTCCTCCATCTCACTCCATGTCGATCCTCCATGTCGCTCCTTCATGTCACACTTCCATGTCACTGCTCCATGTCAATCCTCCATTTCGATCCAGCATATTTCTCCTCCTTGTCACTACACTTTAACAATCCTCCATGTCACTGCTAATGTTGATCTTCCATGTCGATCCTCCATGCTGCTCCTACATGTTCCTCCTCCGAGTCACTCTAGAATGTCACTCCTCCTTGTCGCTTCTCCATGTCACTCCTCTATGTCGATCCTCCATGTCACTACTCCATGTCATTCCTACATGGCACTCCTCCATGTCACTCCTCCATGAAACTCCTCCATGTCACTCCTCCATGTCACTCCTCTATGTCAATCCTCCATGTTGAGCCTCCATGTCGCCCTTCAATGTCACTCCACAATATCACTCCTATATGTTGAGCCTCCGTGTTGCTTCTCGATGTCACTCCTCCATGACGATCCTTAAATTCACTCCTCCATGTCCGTCTTCCATGTCACTCCTCTATGTCGATCCTCCATGTCACTACTCCATGTCATTCCTACATGGCACTCCTCCATGTCACTACTCCATGAAACTCCTCCATGTAACTCCTCCATGTCACTCCTCTATGTCAATCCTCCATGTTACAACTCCATATCACTCCAACTTCTCACTCCTCCATGTCACCCCTCCATGTCACTCCTCAATGAAACTCCTCCATGTCACTCCTCCATGTCGCTCCTCTTCGTCAATTCTCGATTTCGCTCCTCCACATCACTCCTCTATGTCACTCCGCCATGTCAATCCTCCATGTCACTCCTCCATGTCAATCCTCCATGTCATTCCTCCATGTTACTCTTCCTTGCTCCTCAATGTCACTCCTCCATGTCACTCCTCTATGTCACTCCTCCATGTCGCTCCTCCATGTCACTCCTCCATGTCGCTACTCCACATCACTCCTCTATGTCACTCCTCCATGTCGCACTTCAATGATACTCCTCCATGTCACTCCTCCATGTCGCTCCTCCATGTCACTCCTCCATGTCGCTACTCCACATCACTCCTCTATGTCACTCCTCCTTCATGTCACTCTTCAATGTCACTCCTCCATGAAGGTCCTCCATGTCACTCCTCCATGTCACTCTTCCTTGCTCCTCAATGTCACTCCTCCATGTCACTCCTCCATGTCACTCCTCCTTCTCACTCCTCCATATTACTACTCCATGTCACTCCTCCATGTCGATCCTCCATGTCACTCCTAAATGTCACTCCTCCATGTCACTCCTCCATGAAGCTCCTCCATGTAACTCCTCTATGTCACTCTTCCTTTTTCCTCAATGTCACTCCTACATGTCACTCCTCTATGTCACTCCTCCTTGTCGATCCTCCATGTCACTACTCCATGTCATTCCTACATGGCACTCCTCTATGTCAATCCTCCATGTTGAGCCTCCATGTCGCCCTTCAATGTCACTCCTCAATATAACTCCTATATGTTGAGCCCTCGTGTTGCTTCTCCATGTCACTCCTCCATGACTATCCTTAAATTTACTCCTCCATGTCCGTCTTCCATGTCGCTACTCCTTGTCACGCCTCCATGTCACTCCTCTAAGTCGATCCTCTATGTCACTCCTACAAGTCACTCCTCCATGTCACTCCTCCATGAAGCTCCTCCATGTCAATCCTCCATGTCTATCCTACATGTTGATCCTCCATGTCACTCCTCCATGTCACTCCTCCATGTCACTCCTCCATGTCACTCCTCAATGTCACTCCTCCATGTCACTCCTCCATGTCACTCATCCTTCTCACTCCTCCATATTAGTACTACATGTCACTCCTCCATGTCGCTCCTCAATGTCACTCCTCCATGTTGATCCCCCATTTCTCTCCTCCATTTCACTTCTCCATGTCACTCCAGAATGTCGCTCTTCCAAGTAAGTCCTCCATGTCAATCCTTCATGTCACTCCTACATGTCACTCCGCCATGTTGCTCCTCCATGTCACTCCAGAATGCCTCTCCTCCATGTCCCTCCAGAATTTAACTCCAGAATGTCACTCCTCCATGTCCCTCCTCCATGTCAATCCTCTCTGTCCATCCCCCAAGTCACTCCTCCATGTCAGTCCAGAATTTCCCTCCAGAATATCACTCCAGAATGTGCCTCTAGAATGTCACTCCAGAATGTCATTCCTCCATGTCACTTCTCCATGTCGATGCTCTATTTCACACCTCCTTGTCGCTCCTACGTGTCATTCCTCCGTCTTCCTTGTCACTCCTCCATGTCGCTCCTTCATGTCACACTTCCATGTCACTGCTCCATGTCAATCCTCCATTTCGATCCAGCATGTTTCTCCTCCTTGTCACTACACTTTAACACTCCTCCATGTCACTGCTCCATGTTGATCTTCCATGTCGATCCTCTATGCTGCTCCTACATGTTCCTCCTCCGAGTCACTCTAGAATGTCACTCCTCCTTGTCGCTCCTCCATTTCACTCCTCTATGTCGATCCTCCATGAAACTCCTCCATGTCACTCCTCCATGTCACTCCTCTATGTCAATCCTCCATGTTGAGCCTCCATGTCGCCCTTCAATGTCACTCCACAATATCACTCCTATATGTTGAGCCTCCGTGTTGCTTCTCGATGTCACTCCTCCATGACGATCCTTAAATTCACTCCTCCATGTCCGTCTTCCATGTCACTCCTCTATGTCGATCCTCCATGTCACTACTCCATGTCATTCCTACATGGCACTCCTCCATGTCACTACTCCATGAAACTCCTCCATGTCACTCCTCCATGTCACTCCTCTATGTCAATCCTCCATGTTGAGCCTCCATGTCGCCCTTCAATGTCACTCCACAATATCACTCCTATATGTTGAGCCTCCGTGTTGCTTCTCGATGTCACTCCTCCATGACGATCCTTAAATTCACTCCTCCATGTCCGTCTTCCATGTCACTCCTCTATGTCGATCCTCCATGTCACTACTCCATGTCATTCCTACATGGCACTCCTCCATGTCACTCCTCCATGTCACTCCTCTATGTCAATCCTCCATGTTACAACTCCATATCACTCCAACTTCTCACTCCTCCATGTCACCCCTCCATGTCATTCCTCAATGAAACTCCACCATGTCACTCCTCCATGTCGCTCCTCCTCGTCAATTCTCGATTTCGCTCCTCCACATCACTCCTCTATGTTACTCCGCCATGTCAATCCTCCATGTCACTCCTCCATGTCAATCCTCCATGTCATTCCTCCATGTTACTCTTCCTTGCTCCTCAATGTCACTCCTCCATGTCACTCCTCTATGTCACTCCTCCATGTCGCTCCTCCATGTCACTCCTCCATGTCGCTACTCCACATCACACCTCTATGTCATTCCTCCATGTCGCACTTCAATGATACTCCTCCATGTCACTCCTCCATGTCGCTCCTCCATGTCACTCCTCCATGTCGCTACTCCACATCACTCCTCTATGTCACTCCTCCTTCATGTCACTCTTCAATGTCACTCCTCCATGAAGGTCCTCCATGTCACTCCTCCATGTCACTCTTCCTTGCTCCTCAATGTCACTCCTCCATGTCACTCCTCCATGTCACTCCTTCTTCTCACTCCTCCATATTACTACTCCATGTCACTCCTCCATGTCGATCCTCCATGTCACTCCTAAATGTCACTCCTCCATGTCACTCCTCCATGAAGCTCCTCCATGTAACTCCTCTATGTCACTCTTCCTTTTTCCTCAATGTCACTCCTACATGTCACTCCTCTGTCATTCCTCCTTGTCGATCCTCCATGTCACTACTCCATGTCATTCCTACATGGCACTCCTCTATGTCAATCCTCCATGTTGAGCCTCCATGTCACCCTTCAATGTCACTCCTCAATATAAGTCCTATATGTTGAGCCTCCGTGTTGCTTCTCCATGTCACTCCTCCATGACTATCCTTAAATTCACTCCTCCATGTCCGTCTTCCATGTCGCTACTCCTTGTCACGCCTCCATGTCACTCCTCTATGTCGATCCTCTATGTCACTCCTACAAGTCACTCCTCCATGTCACTCCTCCATGAAGCTCCTCCATGTCAATCCTCCATGTCTATCCTACATGTTGATCCTCCATGTCACTCCTCCATGTCACTCCTCCATGTCACTCCTCCATGTCACTCCTCCATGAAGCTCCTCCATGTCACTCCTCTATGTCACTCTTCCTTGCTCCTCAATGTCACTCCCCCATGTCACTCCTCCATGTCACTCCTCCTTCTCACTCCTCCATATTAGTACTACATGTCACTCCTCCATGTCGCTCCTCAATGTCACTCCTCCATGTTGATCCTCCATTTCTCTCCTCCATTTCACATCTCCATGTCACTCCAGAATGTCGCTCTTCCAAGTCACTCCTCCATGTTGATCCTCCATGTCGATCCTCCATGTCACTCCTCCATGTAAGTCCTCCATGTCAATCCTTCATGTCACTCCTACATGTCACTCCGCCATGTTGCTCCTCCATGTCACTCCAGAATGCCTCTCCTCCATGTCCCTCCAGAATTTAACTCCAGAATGTCACTCCTCCATGTCCCTCCTCCATGTCAATCCTCTCTGTCCATCCCCCAAGTCACTCCTCCATGTCAGTCCAGAATTTCCCTCCAGAATATCACTCCAGAATGTGCCTCTAGAATGTCACTCCAGAATGTCATTCCTCCATGTCACTTCTCCATGTCGATGCTCTATTTCACACCTCCTTGTCGCTCCTACGTGTCATTCCTCCCTGTCTTCCTTGTCACTCCTCCATGTCACTCCTCCAAGTCGTTCCTCCATCTCACTCCTCCATGTCGATCCTCCATGTCGCTCCTTCATGTCACACTTCCATGTCACTGCTCCATGTCAATCCTCCATTTCGATCCAGCATGTTTCTCCTCCTTGTCACTACACTTTAACACTCCTCCATGTCACTGCTCCATGTTGATCTTCCATGTCGATCCTCCATGCTGCTCCTACATGTTCCTCCTCCGAGTCACTCTAGAATGTCACTCCTCCTTGTCGCTCCTCCATGTCACTCCTCTATGTCGATCCTCCATGTCACTACTCCATGTCCTTCCTACATGGCACTCCTCCATGTCACTCCTCCATGAAACTCCTCCATGTCACTCCTCCATGTCCGTCTTCCATGTCACTCCTCTATGTCGATCCTCCATGTCACTACTCCATGTCATTCCTACATGGCACTCCTCCATGTCACTACTCCATGAAACTCCTCCATGTCACTCCTCTATGTCAATCCTCCATGTTACAACTCCATATCACTCCAACTTCTCACTCCTCCATGTCACCCCTCCATGTCACTCCTCAATGAAACTCCTCCATGTCACTCCTCCATGTCGCTCCTCCTCGTCAATTCTCGATTTCGCTCCTCCACATCACTCCTCTATGTCACTCCGCCATGTCAATCCTCCATGTCACTCCTCCATGTCAATCCTCCATGTCATTCCTCCATGTTACTCTTCCTTGCTCCTCAATGTCACTCCTCCATGTCAATCCTCTATGTCACTCCTCCATGTCGCTCCTCCATGTCACTCCTCCATGTCGCTCCTCCATGTCACTCCTCCATGTCGCTACTCCACATCACACCTCTATGTCACTCCTCCATGTCGCACTTCAATGATACTCCTCCATGTCACTCCTCCATGTCGCTCCTCCATGTCACTCCTCCATGTCGCTACTCCACATAACTCCTCTATGTCACTCCTCCTTCATGTCACTCTTCAATGTCACTCCTCCATGAAGGTCCTCCATGTCACTCCTCCATGTCACTCTTCCTTGCTCCTCAATGTCACTCCTCCATGTCACTCCTCCATGTCACTCCTTATTCTCACTCCTCCATATTACTACTCCATGTCACTCCTCCATGTCGATCCTCCATGTCACTCCTAAATGTCACTCCTCCATGTCACTCCTCCATGAAGCTTGTCCATGTAACTCCTCTATGTCACTCTTCCTTTTTCCTCAATGTCACTCCTACATGTCACTCCTCTATGTCACTCCTCCTTGTCGATCCTCCATGTCACTACTCCATGTCATTCCTACATGGCACTCCTCTATGTCAATCCTCCATGTTGAGCCTCCATGTCGCCCTTCAATGTCACTCCTCAATATAACTCCTATATGTTGAGCCTCCGTGTTGCTTCTCCATGTCACTCCTCCATGACTATCCTTAAATTCACTCCTCCATGTCCATCTTCCATGTCGCTACTCCTTGTCACGCCTCCATGTCACTCCTCTATGTCGATCCTCTATGTCACTCCTACAAGTCACTCCTCCATGTCACTCCTCCATGAAGCTCCTCCATGTCAATCCTCCATGTCTATCCTACACGTTGATCCTCCATGTCACTCCTCCATGTCACTCCTCCATGTCACTCCTCCATGTCACTCCTTCATGAAGCTCCTCCATGTCACTCCTCTATGTCACTCTTCCTTGCTCCTCAATGTCACTCCTCCATTTCACTCCTCTATGTCACTCCTCCTTGTTCCTCCTCCATGTCACTCCTCTATGTCACTCCTCCATGTCGCTCCTCCATGTCACTCCTCCATGTCGCTCCTCCACATCACTCCTCTATGTCATTCCTCCATGTTGAGCCTCCATGTCACTCCTCCATGTCTATCCTACATGTTGATCCTCCATGTCACTCCTCCATGTCACTCCTCCATGTCACTCCTCCATGTCACTCTTCATTGCTCCTCAATGTCACACCTCCATGTCACTCCTCCTTGTCGCACTTCAATGATACTCCTCCATGTCACTCCTCCATGTCGCTCCTCCATATCAATCCTCCATGTCTATCCTACATGTTGATCCTCCATGTCACTCCTCCATGTCACTCCTCCATGTCACTCCTCCATGTCACTCTTCATTGCTCCTCAATGTCACACCTCCATGTCACTCCTCCTTGTTGCACTTCAATGATACTCCTCCATGTCACTCCTCCATGTCGCTCCTCCATGTCACTCCTCCATGTCGCTACTCCACATCACTCCTCTATGTCACTCCTCCATGTCACTCCTCCTCCATGAAACTCCAACATGTCACTCATCCATATCACTCCTCCACGTTACTCTTCCTTGCTCCTCAATGTCACTCCTCTATGTCACTCCTCCTTGTCGCTCCTCCACATCACTCCTCTATGTCACTCCTCCATGTCACTCCTCCTTCATGTCACTCCTCAATGTCACTCCTCCATGTCACTCCTCTATGTCACTCCTCCATGTCACTCCTCCATGTCACTCCTCCTTCTCACTCCTCCATATTACTACTCAATGTCACTCCTCCATGTCGATCCGCCATGTCACTCCTAAATGTCACTCCTCCATGTCACTCCTCCATGAAGCTCCACCATGTCACTCCTCTATGTCACTCTTCCTTAGTCCTCAATGTCACTCCTCCATGTCACTCCTCTATGTCACTCCTCCTTGTCGCTCCTCCATGTCACTCCTCTATGTCGATCCTCCATGTCACTACTCCATGTCATTCCTACATGGCACTCCGCCATGGCACTCCTCCATGAAACTCCTCCATGTCACTCCTCTATGTAACTCCTCCATGTTACAACTCCATATCACTCCAACTTCTCACTCCTCCATGTCACCCCTCCATGTCACTCATCAATGAAACTCCTCCATGTCACTCCTCCATGTCGCTCCTCCTCGTCAATTCTCGATTTCGCTGCTCCACATCACTCCTCTATGTCACTCCTACATATCACTCCAACATGTCACTCCTCCATGTCACTCCTCCATGTTACTCTTCCTTGCTCCTCAATGTCACTCCTCCATGTCGCTACTCCATGTGACTCCTCCATGTCACTCCTCCATGTCACTACTCCAACTCACTCCTCCAACTCACTCCTCCATGTCACTTCTCCATGTCGCTACTCCATGTCACTCCTCCATGTCACTTATCCACGTCCCTCCGCCATGTCACTACACCATATCAATCCTCCTTGATGATCCGCCCTGTCACTTCTCCATGTCAGTCCTCCATGTCTCTCCTCCACGTCAATCCTCTATGTAACTCCTCCATGTAACTCCTCCATGTTGCTCCTCCATTTTGCTCCCCCATGTCACTCCACCATGTCACTCCACCATATCAATCCTCCTTGCTGATCTGCCCTGTCACTTCTCCATGTCACTACACCATGTCACTCCTCCATGTAGCTACCCCATGTAGCTACTCCATGTAGCTACTCCATGTCACTCCTCCATGTCACTCCTCCATGTCACTCCTTTATGTCACTCCTCCAAGTCACTCTTCCATGTTGCTACTCCATGTGACTCCTCCATGTCACTTCTATATGTCTTCCATATAACTATTCCATGTTGCTCCTCCATGTCACTCATCCATGTCCCTCCGCCATGTCACTCCACCTTATCAATCCTCTTTGCTGATTCGCCCTGTCACTTCTCCATGTCACTCCTCCAAGTCACTCCTCCATGTTGCTCCTCTATGTCACTCCTCCATGTCACACCTCCATGTCACTCCTCCATGTTGCTATTCCATGTCACTCCTTATGTCGCTACACCAACTCACTCCTCCATGTCCCTCCGCCATGTCACTCCTCCATATCAAACCTCCTTCCTGATCAAACCTCTCACTTCTCCATGTCACTCCTCCATGTCTCTCCTCCACATCAACACTCTATGTCACTCCTCCATGTCTCTCCTCCACATCAATCCTCTATGTCACTCCTCCATGTCACTCCTCCATGTCGCTATTCCATGTCACTCCTCTATGTCACTCCTCCATGTCACTCCTCTATGTCACTCCTCAATGTCACTCCTCCATTTCGCTCCTCCATGTCAGTACTCCATGTCGCTACACCAACTCTTTCCTCCATGTCACTCCTCCATGTCACTCCTCCATGTAACTACTCCATATCACTCTTCCATGTCGCTACACCAACTCAATCCTCCTTTACACTCTTTCATGTCACTCATCCAAGTCACTCCTCCATGTCACTTCTATATGTCTTCCATGTCACTCCTCCATTTCCCTCCTCCATGTCACTCCTCCACATCACTCCTCTATATCACTCCTCCATGTCACACCTCCATGTCACTCCTCCATGTCGTTACTCCTTGTCACTCCTCCATGTCGCTACACCAACTCACTCCTCATGTCACTCCTCCATGTCGCTACTCCATGTCACTCCTCCTTGTCACTCCTCCATGTCACTCCTCCACATCACTCCTCTATGTCACTTCTATATGTCTTCCATGTCACTCCTCCATGTCGCTCCTCTATGTCACTCCTCCATGTCACTGCTCCATGTCGCTACTCCATGTCATTCCTCCATGTCCCTACACCAACTCACTCCTCCATGTCACTCCTCCATGTCACTCCCCATGTCGATCCTCCATGCTGCTCCTACATGTTCCTCCTCCGAGTCACTCTAGAATGTCTATCCTCCATGTCACTCCAGAGTGTCACTCCAGAATTTAACTCCAGAATGTCACTCCTCCATGTCCCTCCTCCGTGTCAATCCTCTATTTCCACCCTCCATATCACTCCGCCATTTCACTCCAGAATGTCACTCCTCCATGTCCCTCCTCCATGTCAATCCTCTATTTCCACCCTCCATGTCACTCCGCCATTTCAGTCCAGAATGTCACTCCAGAATGTCACTCCAGAATGTCACTCCAGAATGTCCCTCCAGAATGTCCCTCCAGAATGTCACTCCAGAATGTCACTCCTCCAAGTCTGTCCTCCATATCACTACTCCATGTTGCTCTTCCATGTCGCTCCTCCATGTCACTCCTCCATGTTGATCCTCCATTTCTCTCCTCCATTTCACTTCTCCATGTCACTCCAGAATGTCGCTCTTCCAAGTCACTCCTCCATGTTGATCCTCCATGTCGATCCTCCATGTCACTCCTCCATGTCACTCCTACATGTCACTCCGCCATGTGGCTCCTCCATGTCACTACAGAATGCCTCTCCTCCATGTCCCTCCAGAATTTAACTCCAGAATGTCACTCCTCCATGTCCCTCCTCCATGTCAATCCTCTCTGTCCATCCCCCAAGTCACTCCTCCATGTCAGTCCAGAATTTCACTCCAGAATATCACTCCAGAATGTGCCTCTAGAATGTCACTCCAGAATGTCATTCCTCCATGTCACTCCTCCATGTCGATGCTCTATTTCACACCTCCTTGTCGCTCCTACGTGTCATTCCTCCCTGTCTTCCTTGTCACTCCTCCATGTCACTCCTCCATGTCGTTCCTCCATCTCACTCCTCCATGTCGATCCTCCATGTCGCTCCTTCATGTCACTCCTCCATGTCACTGCTCCATGTTGATCTTCCATGTTGATCCTCCATGCTGCTCCTACATGTTCCTCCTCCGAGTCACTCTAGAATGTCGCTCCTCCATGTCACTCCAGAATGTCACTCCAGAATTTAAATCCAGAATGTCACTCCTCCATGTCCCTCCTCCATGTCAATCCTCTATTTCCACCCTCCATGTCATTCACCCATTTCACTCCAGAATGTCACTCCTCCATGTCCCTCCTCCATGTCAAACCTCTCTGTCCATCCTCCAAGTCACTCCTCCATGTCAGTCCAGAATTTCCCTCCAGAATATCACTCCAGAATGTCCCTCCAGAATGTCACTCCAGAATGTCATTCCTCCATGTCCCTCCTCCATGTCACTCCTCCATGTCGATGCTCTATTTCACACCTCCTTGTCGCTCCTACGTGTCATTCCTCCCTATCTTCCTTGTCAATCCTCCATGTCACTGCGCCATGTCGCTCCTCCATGTCACTCCTCCCTGTCGCTCCTCCATGTAGATCCTTCATGTTACTCCTACATGTCGCTCCTCCTTGTCACTCCTCCATGTGACTCCCCCATCTCACTCCTCCATGTCGCTCGTCCATGTCACTCCCCCATCTCACTCCTCCATGTCGCTCCTCCATGTAGATCCTTCATGTTACTCCTACATGTTGCTCCTCCTTGTCACTCCTCCATGTAACTACTCAATGTCGATCCTCCATGTCACTCCTCCATGTCTTCCATGTCAATCGACCGTGTCACTCCATGTCACTTCTCCATGTCGCTCCTCCATGTCACTCCTCCATGTCGCTACTCCACATCACTCCTCTATGTCACTCCTCCATGTCACTCCTCCATGTCGCTCCTCCTCGTCAATTCTCGATTTCGCTGCTCCACATCACTCCTCTATGTCACTCCTACATATCACTCCAACATGTCACTCCTCCATATCACTCCTCCATGTTACTCTTCCTTGCTCCTCAATGTCACTCCTCCATGTCGCTACTCCATGTGACTCCTCCATGTCACTCCTCCATGTCACTACTCCAACTCACTCCTCCAACTCACTCCTCCATGTAACTCCTCCATGTTGCTCCTCCATTTTGCACCTCCATGTCACTCCACCATGTCACTCCACCATATCAATCCTCCTTGCTGATCTGCCCTGTCACTTCTCCATGTCACTCCACCATGTCACTCCTCCATGTAGCTACCCCATGTAGCTACTCCATGTAGCTACTCCATGTCACTCCTCCATGTCACTCCTCCATGTCACTCCTTTATGTCACTCCTCCAAGTCACTCTTCCATGTTGCTACTCCATGTGACTCCTCCATGTCACTTCTATATGTCTTCCATATAACTATTCCATGTTGCTCCTCCATGTCACTCATCCATGTCCCTCCGCCATGTCACTCCACCTTATCAATCCTCTTTGCTGATTCGCCCTGTCACTTCTCCATGTCACTCCTCCAAGTCACTCCTCCATGTTGCTCCTCTATGTCACTCCTCCATGTCACACCTCCATGTCACTCCTCCATGTTGCTATTCCATGTCACTCCTTATGTCGCTACACCAACTCACTCCGCCATGTCCCTCCGCCATGTCACTCCTCCATATCAACCCTCCTTCCTGATCAAACCTCTCACTTCTCCATGTCACTCCTCCATGTCTCTCCTCCACATCAACACTCTATGTCACTCCTCCATGTCTCTCCTCCACATCAATCCTCTATGTCACTCCTCCATGTCACTCCTCCATGTCGCTATTCCATGTCACTCCTCTATGTCACTCCTCCATGTCACTCCTCTATGTCACTCCTCAATGTCACTCCTCCATTTCGCTCCTCCATGTCAGTACTCCATGTCGCTACACCAACTCTTTCCTCCATGTCACTCCTCCATGTCACTCCTCCATGTAACTACTCCATATCACTCTTCCATGTCGCTACACCAACTCAATCCTCCTTTACACTCTTTCATGTCACTCATCCAAGTCACTCCTCCATGTCACTTCTATATGTCTTCCATGTCACTCCTCCATTTCCCTCCTCCATGTCACTCCTCCACATCACTCTTCTATATCACTCCTCCATGTCACACCTCCATGTCACTCCTCCATGTCGTTACTCCTTGTCACTCCTCCATGTCGCTACACCAACTCACTCCTCATGTCACTCCTCCATGTCGCTACTCCATGTCACTCCTCCTTGTCACTCCTCCATGTCACTCCTCCACATCACTCCTCTAAGTCACTTCTATATGTCTTCCATGTCACTCCTCCATGTCGCTCCTCTATGTCACTCCTCCATGTCACTGCTCCATGTCGCTACTCCATGTCATTCCTCCATGTCCCTACACCAACTCACTCCTCCATGTCACTCCTCCATGTCACTCCCCATGTCGATCCTCCATGCTGCTCCTACATGTTCCTCCTCCGAGTCACTCTAGAATGTCGATCCTCCATGTCACTCCAGAGTGTCACTCCAGAATTTAACTCCAGAATGTCACTCCTCCATGTCCCTCCTCCGTGTCAATCCTCTATTTCCACCCTCCATGTCACTCCGCCATTTCAGTCCAGAATGTCACTCCAGAATGTCACTCCAGAATGTCACTCCAGAATGTCCCTCCAGAATGTCACTCCAGAATGTCACTCCTCCAAGTCTGTCCTCCATATCACTCCTCCATGTTGATCCTCCATGTCGATCCTCCATGTAACTCCTCCATGTAAGTCCTCCATGTCAATCCTTCATGTCACTCCTACATGTCACTCCGCCATGTGGCTCCTCCATGTCACTACAGAATGCCTCTCCTCCATGTCCCTCCAGAATTTAACTCCAGAATGTCACTCCTCCATGTCCCTCCTCCATGTCAATCCTCTCTGTACATCCCCCAAGTCACTCCTCCATGTCAGTCCAGAATTTCACTCCAGAATATCACTCCAGAATGTGCCTCTAGAATGTCACTCCAGAATGTCATTCCTCCATGTCACTCCTCCATGTCGATGCTCTATTTCACACCTCCTTGTCGCTCCTACGTATCATTCCTCCTTGTCTTCCTTGTCACTCCTCCATGTCACTCCTCCATGTCGTTCCTCCATCTCACTCCTCCATGTCGATCCTCCATGTCGCTCCTTCATGTCACTCCTCCATGTCACTGCTCCATGTTGATCTTCCATGTTGATCCTCCATGCTGCTCCTACATGTTCCTCCTCCGAGTCACTCTAGAATGTCGCTCTTCCATGTCACTCCAGAATGTCACTCCAGAATTTAAATCCAGAATGTCACTCCTCCATGTCCCTCCTCCATGTCAATCCTCTATTTCCACCCTCCATGTCATTCACCCATTTCACTCCAGAATGTCACTCCTCCATGTCCCTCCTCCATGTCAAACCTCTCTGTCCATCCTCCAAGTCACTCCTCCATGTCAGTCCAGAATTTCCCTCCAGAATATCACTCCAGAATGTCCCTCCAGAATGTCACTCCAGAATGTCATTCCTCCATGTCCCTCCTCCATGTCACTCCTCCATGTCGATGCTCTATTTCACACCTCCTTGTCGCTCCTACGTGTCATTCCTCCCTGTCGCTCCTCCATGTAGATCCTTCATGTTACTCCTACATGTCGCTCCTCCTTGTCACTCCTCCATGTGACTCCCCCATCTCACTCCTCCATGTCGCTCGTCCATGTCACTCCCCCATCTCACTCCTCCATGTCGCTCCTCCATGTAGATCCTTCATGTTACTCCTACATGTTGCTCCTCCTTGTCACTCCTCCATGTAACTACTCAATGTCGATCCTCCATGTCACTCCTCCATGTCTTCCATGTCAATCGACCGTGTCGCTCCATGTCACTTCTCCATGTCGCTCCTCCATGTCACTCCTCCATGTCGCTACTCCTTGTCAATTCTCGATTTCGCTGCTCCACATCACTCCTCTATGTCACTCCTACATATCACTCCAACATGTCACTCCTCCATATCACTCCTCCATGTTACTCTTCCTTGCTCCTCAATGTCACTCCTCCATGTCGCTACTCCATGTGACTCCTCCATGTCACTCCTCCATGTCACTACTCCAACTCACTCCTCCAACTCACTCCTCCATGTCACTTCTCCATGTCGCTACTCCATGTCACTCCTCCATGTCACTTATCCACGTCCCTCCGCCATGTCACTACACCATATCAATCCTCCTTGATGATCCGCCCTGTCACTTCTCCATGTCAGTCCTCCATGTCTCTCCTCCATGTCAATCCTCTATGTAACTCCTCCATGTAACTCCTCCATGTTGCTCCTCCATGTTGCTCCTCCATGTCACTCCACCATGTCACTCCACCATATCAATCCTACTTGCTGATCTGCCCTGTCACTTCTCCATGTCACTCCTCCATGTCACTCCTCCATGTCACTCCTTTATGAGACTCCTCCAAGTCACTCTTCCATGTTGCTACTCCATGTGACTCCTCCATGTCACTTCTATATGTCTTCCATATAACTATTCCATGTTGCTCTTCCATGTCACTCCTCCATGTCACTCATCCATGTCCCTCCGCCATGTCACTCCACCTTATCAATCCTCTTTGCTGATTCGCCCTGTCACTGCTCCATGTCAATCCTCCATTTCGATCCAGCATGTTTCTCCTCCTTGTCATTACACTTTGTCAATCCTCCATGTCACTGCTCCATGTTGATCTTCCATGTTGATCCTCCATGCTGCTCCTACATGTTCCTCCTCCGAGTCACTCTAGAATGTCGCTCCTCCATGTCACTCCAGAATGTCACTCCAGAATTTAAATCCAGAATGTCACTCCTCCATGTCCCTCCTCCATGTCAGTCCTCTATTTCCACCCTCCATGTCATTCCCCCATTTCACTCCAGAATGTCACTCCTCCATGTCCCTCCTCCATGTCAAACCTCTCTGTCCATCCTCCAAGTCACTCCTCCATGTCAGTCCAGAATTTCCCTCCAGAATATCACTCCAGAATGTCCCTCCAGAATGTCACTCCAGAATGTCATTCCTCCATGTCCCTCCTCCATGTCACTCCTCCATGTCGATGCTCTATTTCACACCTCCTTGTCGCTCCTACGTGTCATTCCTCCCTATCTTCCTTGTCACTCCTCCATGTCACTGCGCCATGTCGCTCCTCCATGTCACTCCTCCCTGTCACTCCTCCATGTAGATCCTTCATGTTACTCCTACATGTCACTACTCCTTGTCACTCCTCCATGTGACTCCCCCATCTCACTCCTCCATGTCGCTCGTCCATGTCACTCCCCCATCTCACTCCTCCATGTCGCTCCTCCATGTAGATCCTTCATGTTACTCCTACATGTTGCTCCTCCTTGTCACTCCTCCATGTAACTACTCAATGTCGATCCTCCATGTCACTCCTCCATGTCTTCCATGTCACTCGACCGTGTCGCTCCATGTCACTTCTCCATGTCGCTCCACCATGTCACTCCTCCATGTCGCTACTCCACATCACTCCTCTATGTCACTCCTCCATGTCACTCCTCCTACATGAAACTCCAACATGTCACTCCTCCATGTCACTCCTCCATGTTACTCTTCCTTGCTCCTCAATGTCACTCCTCCATGTCACTCCTCTATGTCACTCCTCCTTGTCGCTCCTCCACATCACTCCTCTATGTCACTCCTCCATGTCACTCCTCCTTCATGTCACTCCTCAATGTCACTCCTCCATGTCACTCCTCTATGTCACTCCTCCATGTCACTCCCCCATGTCACTCCTCCTTCTCACTCCTCCATATTACTACTCAATGTCACTCCTCCATGTCGATCCGCCATGTCACTCCTAAATGTCACTCTTCCATGTCACTCCTCCATGAAGCTCCTCCATGTCACTCTATGTCACTCTTCCTTAGTCCTCAATGTCACTCCTCCATGTCACTCCTCTATGTCACTCCTCCTTGTCGCTCCCCCATGTCACTCCTCTATGTCGATCCTCCATGTCACTACTCCATGTCATTCCTACATGGCACTCCTCCATGTCACTCCTCCATGAAACTCCTCCATGTCACTCCTCCATGTCACTCCTCTATGTAACTCCTCCATGTTACAACTCCATATCACTCCAACTTCTCACTCCTCCATGTCACCCCTCCATGTCACTCCTCAATGAAACTCCTCCATGTCACTCCTCCATGTCGCTCCTCCTAGTCAATTCTCGATTTCGCTGCTCCACATCACTCCTCTATGTCACTCCTACATATCACTCCAACATGTCACTCCTCCATGTCACTCCTCCATGTTACTCTTCCTTGCTCCTCAATGTCACTCCTCCATGTCGCTACTCCATGTGACTCCACCATGTCACTCCTCCATGTCACTACTCCAACTCACTCCTCCATGTCACTCCTCCATGTCGCTACTCCATGTCACTCCTCCATGTAACTTATCCACGTCCCTCCGCCATGTCACTACACCATATCAATCCTCCTTGCTGATCTGCCCTGTCACTTCTCCATGTCACTCCTCCATGTCACTCCTCCATGTAGCTACCCCATGTAGCTACTCCATGTAGCTACTCCATGTCACTCCTCCATGTCACTCCTCCATGTCACTCCTTTATGTCACTCCTCCAAGTCACTCTTCCATGTTGCTACTCCATGTGACTCCTCCATGTCACTTCTATATGTCTTCCATATAACTATTCCATGTTGCTCTTCCATGTCACTCCTCCATGTCACTCATCCATGTCCCTCCGCCATGTCACTCCACCTTATCAATCCTCTTTGCTGATTCGCCCTGTCACTTCTCCATGTCACTCCTCCAAGTCACTCCTCCATGTTGTTCCTCTATGTCACTCCTCCATGTCACACCACCATGTCACTCCTCCATGTTGCTATTCCATGTCACTCCTTATGTCGCTACACCAACTCACTCCTCCATGTCCCTCCGCCATGTCACTCCTCCATATCAACCCTCCTTCCTGATCAAACCTGTCACTTCTCCATGTCACTCCTCCATGTCTCTCCTCCACATCAACACTCTATGTCACTCCTCCATGTCTCTCCTCCACATCAATCCTCTATGTCACTCCTACAAGTCACTCCTCCATGTCGCTCCTCCATGTCACTACTCCATGTCACTCTTCCTTGCTCCTCAATGTCAATCCTCCATGTCACTCCTCTATGTCACTCCTCCATATCAATCCTCCATGTCTATCCTACAAGTTGATCCTCCATGTCACTCCTCCATGTCACTCCTCCATGTCACTCTTCATTGCTCCTCAATGTCACTCCTCCATGTCACTCCTCCTTGTCGCACTTCAATGATACTCCTCCATGTCACTCCTCCATGTCGCTCCTCCATGTCACTCCTCCATGTCGCTACTCCACATCACTCCTCTATGTCACTCCTCCATGTCACTCCTCCTCCATGAAACTCCAACATGTCACTCCTCCATGTCACTCCTCCATGTTACTCTTCCTTGCTCCTCAATGTAACTCCTCCATGTCACTCCTCTATGTCACTCCTCCTTGTCGCTCCTCCACATCACTCCTCTATGTCACTCCTCCATGTCACTCCTCCTTCATGTCACTCCTCAATGTCACTCCTCCATGTCACTCCTCCTTCTCACTCCTCCATATTACTACTCAATGTCACTCCTCCATGTCGATCCGCCATGTCACTCCTAAATGTCACTCTTCCATGTCACTCCTCCATGAAGCTCCTCCATGTCACTCCTCTATGTCACTCTTCCTTAGTCCTCAATGTCACTCCTCCATGTCACTCCTCTATGTCACTCCTCCTTGTCGCTCCTCCATGTCACTCCTCTATGTCGATCCTCCATGTCACTACTCCATGTCATTCCTACATGGCACTCCTCCATGTCACTCCTCCATGAAACTCCTCCATGTCACTCCTCCATGTCACTCCTCTATGTAACTCCTCCATGTTACAACTCCATATCACTCCAACTTCTCACTCCTCCATGTCACCCCTCCATGTCACTCCTCAATGAAACTCCTCCATGTCACTCCTCCATGTCGCTCCTCCTAGTCATTTCTTGATTTCGCTGCTCCACATCACTCCTCTATGTCACTCCTACATATCACTCCAACATGTCACTCCTCCATGTCACTCCTCCATGTTACTCTTCCTTGCTCCTCAATGTCACTCCTCCATGTCGCTACTCCATGTGACTCCTCCATGTAACTCCTCCATGTCACTACTCCAACTCACTCCTCCATGTCACTCCTCCATGTCGCTACTCCATGTCACTCCTCCATGTCACTTATCCACGTCCCTCCGCCATGTCACTACACCATATCAATCCTCCTTGATGATCCGCCCTGTCACTTCTCCATGTCATTCCTCCATGTCTCTCCTCCACGTCAATCCTCCATGTTGCTCCTCCATGTCACTCCACCATGTCACTCCTCCATATCAATCCTCCTTGCTGATCTGCCCTGTCACTTCTCCATGTCACTCCTCCATGTCACTCCTCCATGTAGCTACCCCATGTAGCTACTCCATGTAGCTACTCCATGTCACTCCTCCATGTCACTCCTCCATGTCACTCCTTTATGTCACTCCTCCAAGTCACTCTTCCATGTTGCTACTCCATGTGACTCCTCCATGTCACTTCTATATGTCTTCCATATAACTATTCCATGTTGCTCCTCCATGTCACTCATCCATGTCCCTCCGCCATGTCACTCCACCTTATCAATCCTCTTTGCTGATTCGCCCTGTCACTTCCCCATGTCACTACTCCAAGTCACTCCTCCATGTTGCTCCTCTATGTCACTCCTCCATGTCACACCTCCATGTCACTCCTCCATGTTGCTATTCCATGTCACTCCTTATGTCGCTACACCAACTCACTCCTCCATGTCCCTCCGCCATGTCACTCCTCCATATCAACCCTCCTTCCTGATCAAACCTCTCACTTCTCCATGTAACTCCTCCATGTCTCTCCTCCACATCAACACTCTATGTCACTCCTCCATGTCTCTCCTCCATGTCGCTATTCCATGTCACTCCTCTATGTCACTCCTCCATGTCACTCCTCTATGTCACTCCTCAATGTCACTCCTCCATTTCGCTCCTCCATGTCAGTACTCCATGTCGCTACACCAACTCTTTCCTCCATGTCACTCCTCCATGTCACTCCTCCATGTCACTACTCCATATCACTCTTCCATGTTGCTACACCAACTCAATCCTCCTTTACACTCTTTCATGTCACTCATCCAAGTCACTCCTCCATGTCACTTCTATATGTCTTCCATGTCACTCCTCCATGTCCCTCCTCCATGTCACTCCTCCACATCACTCCTCTATATCACTCCTCCATGTCACACCTCCATGTCACTCCTCCATGTCGTTACTCCTTGTCACTCCTCCATGTCGCTACACCAACTCACTCCTCATGTCACTCCTCCATGTCGCTACTCCATGTCACTCCTCCTTGTCACTCCTCCATGTCACTCCTCCACATCACTCCTCTATGTCACTTCTATATGTCTTCCATGTCACTCCTCCATGTCGCTCCTCTATGTCACTCCTCCATGTCACTGCTCCATGTCGCTACTCCATGTCACTCCTCCATGTCCCTACACCAACTCACTCCTCCATGTCACTCCTCCATGTCACTCCCCATGTCGATCCTCCATGCTGCTCCTACATGTTCCTCCTCCGAGTCACTCTAGAATGTCGATCCTCCATGTCACTCCAGAGTGTCACTCCAGAATTTAACTCCAGAATGTCACTCCGCCATGTCCCTCCTCCGTGTCAATCCTCTATTTCCACCCACCATGTCACTCCGCCATTTCACTCCAGAATGTCACTCCTCCATGTCCCTCCTCCATGTCAATCCTCTATTTCCACCCTCCATGTCACTCCGCCATTTCAGTCCAGAATGTCACTCCAGAATGTCACTCCAGAATGTCACTCCAGAATGTCACTCCAGAATGTCCCTCCAGAATGTCCCTCCAGAATGTCACTCCAGAATGTCACTCCTCCAAGTCTGTCCTCCATATCACTACTCCATGTTGCTCTTCCATGTCGCTCCTCCATGTCACTCCTCCATGTTGATCCTCCATTTCTCTCCTCCATTTCACTTCTCCATGTCACTCCAGAATGTCGCTCTTCCAAGTCACTCCTCCATGTTGATCCTCCATGTCGATCCTCCATGTCACTCCTACATGTCACTCCGCCATGTTGCTCCTCCATGTCACTCCAGAATGTCACTCCTCCATGTCCCTCCTCCATGTTACTCTTCCTTGCTCCTCAATGTCACTCCTCCATGTCACTCCTCCATGTTACTCTTCCTTGCTCCTCAATGTCACTCCTCCATGTCACTCCTCTATGTCACTCCTCCATGTCACTCCCCCATGTCACTCCTCCTTCTCACTCCTCCATATTACTACTCAATGTCACTCCTCCATGTCGATCCGCCATGTCACTCCTAAATGTCACTCTTCCATGTCACTCCTCCATGAAGCTCCTCCATGTCACTCCTCTATGTCACTCTTCCTTAGTCCTCAATGTCACTCCTCCATGTCACTCCTCTATGTCACTCCTCCTTGTCGCTCCCCCATGTCACTCCTCTATGTCGATCCTCCATGTCACTACTCCATGTCATTCCTACATGGCACTCCTCCATGTCACTCCTCCATGAAACTCCTCCATGTCACTCCTCCATGTCACTCCTCTATGTAACTCCTCCATGTTACAACTCCATATCACTCCAACTTCTCACTCCTCCATGTCACCCCTCCATGTCACTCCTCAATGAAACTCCTCCATGTCACTCCTCCATGTCGCTCCTCCTAGTCAATTCTCGATTTCGCTGCTCCACATCACTCCTCTATGTCACTCCTACATATCACTCCAACATGTCACTCCTCCATGTCACTCCTCCATGTTACTCTTCCTTGCTCCTCAATGTCACTCCTCCATGTCACTACTCCATGTGACTCCTCCATGTAACTCCTCCATGTCACTACTCCAACTCACTCCTCCATGTCACTCCTCCATGTCGCTACTCCATGTCACTCCTCCATGTCACTTATCCACGTCCCTCCGCCATGTCACTACACCATATCAATCCTCCTCTATGATCCGCCCTGTCACTTCTCCATGTCATTCCTCCATGTCTCTCCTCCACGTCAATCCTCCATGTTGCTCCTCCATGTCACTCCACCATGTCACTCCACCATATCAATCCTCCTTGCTGATCTGCCCTGTCACTTCTCCATGTCACTCCTCCATGTCACTCCTCCATGTAGCTACCCCATGTAGCTACTCCATGTAGCTACTCCATGTCACTCCGCCATTTCACTCCTCCATGTCACTCCTTTATGTCACTCCTCCAAGTCACTCTTCCATGTTGCTACTCCATGTGACTCCTCCATGTCACTTCTATATGTCTTCCATATAACTATTCCATGTTGCTCCTCCATGTCACTCATCCATGTCCCTCCGCCATGTCACTCCACCTTATCAATCCTCTTTGCTGATTCGCCCTGTCACTTCCCCATGTCACTCCTCCAAGTCACTCCTCCATGTTGCTCCTCTATGTCACTCCTCCATGTCACACCTCCATGTCACTCCTCCATGTTGCTATTCCATGTCACTCCTTATGTCGCTACACCAACTCACTCCTCCATGTCCCTCCGCCATGTCACTCCTCCATATCAACCCTCCTTCCTGATCAAACCTCTCACTTCTCCATGTCACTCCTCCATGTCTCTCCTCCACATCAACACTCTATGTCACTCCTCCATGTCTCTCCTCCATGTCGCTATTCCATGTCACTCCTCTATGTCACTCCTCCATGTCACTCCTCTATGTCACTCCTCAATGTCACTCCTCCATTTCGCTCCTCCATGTCAGTACTCCATGTCGCTACACCAACTCTTTCCTCCATGTCACTCCTCCATGTCACTCCTCCATGTCACTACTCCATATCACTCTTCCATGTTGCTACACCAACTCAATCCTCCTTTACACTCTTTCATGTCACTCATCCAAGTCACTCCTCCATGTCACTTCTATATGTCTTCCATGTCACTCCTCCATGTCCCTCCTCCATGTCACTCCTCCACATCACTCCTCTATATCACTCCTCCATGTCACACCTCCATGTCACTCCTCCATGTCGTTACTCCTTGTCACTCCTCCATGTCGCTACACCAACTCACTCCTCATGTCACTCCTCCATGTCACTCCCCATGTCGATCCTCCATGCTGCTCCTACATGTTCCTCCTCCGAGTCACTCTAGAATGTCGATCCTCCATGTCACTCCAGAGTGTCACTCCAGAATTTAACTCCAGAATGTCACTCCTCCAAGTCTGTCCTCCATATCACTACTCCATGTTGCTCTTCCATGTCGCTCCTCCATGTCACTCCTCCATGTTGATCCTCCATTTCTCTCCTCCATTTCACTTCTCCATGTCACTCCAGAATGTCGCTCTTCCAAGTCACTCCTCCATGTTGATCCTCCATGTCGATCCTCCATGTCACTCCTCCATGTAAGTCCTCCATGTCAATCCTTCATGTCACTCCTACATGTCACTCCGCCATGTTGCTCCTCCATGTCACTCCAGAATGCCTCTCCTCCATGTCCCTCCAGAATTTAACTCCAGAATGTCACTCCTCCATGTCCCTCCTCCATGTCAATCCTCTCTGTCCATCCCCCAAGTCACTCCTCCATGTCAGTCCAGAATTTCCCTCCAGAATATCACTCCAGAATGTGCCTCTAGAATGTCACTCCAGAATGTCATTCCTACATGTCACTCCTCCATGTCGATGCTCTATTTCACACCTCCTTGTCGCTCCTACGTGTCATTCCTCCCTGTCTTCCTTGTCACTCCTCCATGTCACTCCTCCATGTCGTTCCTCCATCTCACTACTCCATGTCGATCCTCCATGTCGCTCCTTCATGTCACACTTCCTTGTCACTGCTCCATGTCAATCCTCCATTTCGATCCAGCATGTTTCTCCTCCTTGTCACTACACTTTGTCACTCCTCCATGTCACTGCTCCATGTTGATCTTCCATGTTGATCCTCCATGCTGCTCCTACATTTTCCTCCTCCGAGTCACTCTGGAATGTCGCTCCACCATGTCACTCCAGAATGTCACTCCAGAATTTAAATCCAGAATGTCACTCCTCCATGTCCCTCCTCCATGTCAATCCTCTATTTCCACCCTCCATGTCATTCCCCCATTTCACTCCAGAATGTCACTCCTCCATGTCCCTCCTCCATGTCAAACCTCTCTGTCCATCCTCCAAGTCACTCCTCCGTGTCAGTCCAGAATTTCCCTCCAGAATATCACTCCAGAATGTCCCTCCAGAATGTCACTCCAGAATGTCATTCCTCCATGTCCCTCCTCCATGTCACTCCTCCATGTCGATGCTCTATTTCACACCTCCTTGTCGCTCCTACGTGTCATTCCTCCCTATCTTCCTTGTCACTCCTCCATGTCACTGCGCCATGTTGCTCCTCCATGTCACTCCTCCCTGTCGCTCCTCCATGTAGATCCTTCATGTTACTCCTACATGTCGCTCCTCCTTGTCACTCCTCCATGTGACTCCCCCATCTCACTCCTCCATGTCGCTCGTCCATGTCACTCCCCCATCTCACTCCTCCATGTCGCTCCTCCATGTAGATCCTTCATGTTACTCCTACATGTTGCTCCTCCTTGTCACTCCTCCATGTAACTACTCAATGTCGATCCTCCATGTAACTCCTCCATGTCTTCCATGTCACTCGACCGTGTCGCTCCATGTCACTTCTCCATGTCGCTCCTCCATGTCACTCCTCCATGTCGCTACTCCACATCACTCCTCTATGTCACTCCTCCATGTCACTCCTCCTCCATGAAACTCCAACATGTCACTCCTCCATGTCACTCCTCCATGTTACTCTTCCTTGCTCCTCAATGTCACGCCTCCATGTCACTCCTCTATGTCACTCCTCCTTGTCGCTCCTCCACATCACTCCTCTATGTCACTCCTCCATGTCACTCCTCCTTCATGTCACTCCTCAATGTCACTCCTCCATGTCACTCCTCTATGTCACTCCTCCATGTCACTCCTCTATGTAACTCCTCCATGTTACAACTCCATATCACTCCAACTTCTCAATCCTCCATGTCACCCCTCCATGTCACTCCTCAATGAAACTCCTCCATGTCACTCCTCCATGTCGCTCCTCCTAGTCAATTCTCGATTTCGCTGCTCCACATCACTCCTCTATGTCACTCCTACATATCACTCCAACATGTCACTCCTCCATGTCACTCCTCCATGTTACTCTTCCTTGCTCCTCAATGTCACTCCTCCATGTCGCTACTCCATGTGACTCCTCCATGTCACTCCTCCATGTCACTACTCCAACTCACTCCTCCATGTCACTCCTCATGTCGATCCTCCATTTCACTCCTCCATGTCACTCCTCCTTCTCACTCCTCCATATTACTACTCGATGTCACTCCTCCATGTCGATACGCCATGTCACTCCTAAATGTTACTCTTCCATGTCACTCCTCCATGAAGCTCCTCCATGTCACTCCTCTATGTCACTCTTCCTTAGTCCTCAATGTCACTCCTCCATGTCACTCCTCTATGTCACTCCTCCTTGTCGCTCCTCCATGTCACTCCTCTATGTCGATCCTCCATGTCACTACTCCATGTCATTCCTACATGGCACTCCTCCATGAAACTCCTCCATGTCACTCCTCCATGTCACTCCTCTATGTAACTCCTCCATGTTACAACTCCATATCACTCCAACTTCTCACTCCTCCATGTCACCCCTCCATGTCACTCCTCAATGAAACTCCTCCATGTCACTCCTCCATGTCGCTCCTCCTAGTCAATTCTCGATTTCGCTGCTCCACATCACTCCTCTATGTCACTCCTACATATCACTCCAACATGTCACTCCTCCATGTCACTCCTCCATGTTACTCTTCCTTGCTCCTCAATGTCACTCCTCCATGTCGCTACTCCATGTGACTCCTCCATGTAACTCCTCCATGTCACTACTCCAACTCACTCCTCCATGTCACTCCTCCATGTCGCTACTCCATGTCACTCCTCCATGTCACTTATCCACGTCCCTCCGCCATGTCACTACACCATATCAATCCTCCTTGATGATCCGCCCTGTCACTTTTTCATGTCAGTCCGCCATGTCTCTCCTCCACGTCAATCCTCCATGTTGCTCCTCCATGTCACTCCACCATGTCACTCCACCATATCAATCCTCCTTGCTGATCTGCCCTGTCACTTCTCCATGTCACTCCTCCATGTCACTCCTCCATGTAGCTACCCCATGTAGCTACTCCATGTAGCTACTCCATGTCACTCCTCCATGTCACTCCTCCATGTCACTCCTTTATGTCACTCCTCCAAGTCACTCTTCCATGTCACTCCTCCAAGTCACTCCTCCATGTTGCTCCTCTATGTCACTCCTCCATGTCACACCTCCATGTCACTCCTCCATGTTGCTATTCCATGTCACTCCTTATGTCGCTACACCAACTCACTCCTCCATGTCCCTCCGCCATGTCACTCCTCCATATCAACCCTCCTTCCTGATCAAACCTCTCACTTCTCCATGTCACTCCTCCATGTCTCTCCTCCACATCAACACTCTATGTCACTCCTCCATGTCTCTCCTCCACATCAATCCTCTATGTCACTCCTCCATGTCACTCCTCCATGTCGCTATTCCATGTCACTCCTCTATGTCACTCCTCCATGTCACTCCTCTATGTCACTCCTCAATGTCACTCCTCCATTTCGCTCCTCCATGTCAGTACTCCATGTCGCTACACCAACTCTTTCCTCCATGTCACTCCCCCATGTCACTCCTCCATGTCACTACTCCATATCACTCTTCCATGTCGCTACACCAACTCAATCCTCCTTTACACTCTTTCATGTCACTCATCCAAGTCACTCCTCCATGTCACTTCTATATGTCTTCCATGTCACTCCTCCATGTCCCTCCTCCATGTCACTCCTCCACATCACTCCTCTATGTCACTTCTATATGTCTTCCATGTCACTCCTCCATGTCGCTCCTCTATGTCACTCCTCCATGTCACTGCTCCATGTCGCTACTCCATGTCACTCCTCCATGTCCCTACACCAACTCACTCCTCCATGTCACTCCTCCATGTCACTCCCCATGTCGATCCTCCATGCTGCTCCTACATGTTCCTCCTCCGAGTCACTCCAGAGTGTCACTACAGAATTTAACTCCAGAATGTCACTCCTCCATGTCCCTCCTCCGTGTCAATCCTCTATTTCCACCCTCCATGTCACTCCGCCATTTCAGTCCAGAATGTCACTCCAGAATGTCCCTCCAGAATGTCACTCCAGAATGTCACTCCTCCAAGTCTGTCCTCCATATCACTACTCCATGTTGCTCTTCCATGTCGCTCCTCCATGTCACTCCTCCATGTTGATCCTCCATTTCTCTCCTCCATTTCACTTCTTCATGTCAC
The DNA here is from genome assembly GCF_043250625.1 of Sebastes fasciatus. Lineage (NCBI taxonomy): Eukaryota > Metazoa > Chordata > Actinopteri > Perciformes > Sebastidae > Sebastes > Sebastes fasciatus. The sequence continues at coordinate 43,375,931 of NC_133796.1, read as the reverse complement.
TCCAGAATGTCGCTCTTCCAAGTCACTCCTCCATGTTGATCCTCCATGTCGATCCTCCATGTCACTCCTCCATGTAAGTCCTCCATGTCAATCCTTCATGTCACTCCTACATGTCACTCCGCCATGTTGCTCCTCCATGTCACTCCAGAATGCCTCTCCTCCATGTCCCTCCAGAATTTAACTCCAGAATGTCACTCCTCCATGTCCCTCCTCCATGTCAATCCTCTCTGTCCATCCCCCAAGTCACTCCTCCATGTCAGTCCAGAATTTCACTCCAGAATATCACTCCAGAATGTGCCTCTAGAATGTCACTCCAGAATGTCATTCCTACATGTCACTCCTCCATGTCGATGCTCTATTTCACACCTCCTTGTCGCTCCTACGTGTCATTCCTCCCTGTCTTCCTTGTCACTCCTCCATGTCATTCCTCCATGTCGTTCCTCCATCTCACTACTCCATGTCGATCCTCCATGTCGCTCCTTCATGTCACACTTCCATGTCACTGCTCCATGTCAATCCTCCATTTCGATCCAGCATGTTTCTCCTCCTTGTCACTACACTTTGTCACTCCTCCATGTCACTGCTCCATGTTGATCTTCCATGTTGATCCTCCATGCTGCTCCTACATTTTCCTCCTCCGAGTCACTCTGGAATGTCGCTCCTCCATGTCACTCCAGAATGTCACTCCTCTATTTCCACCCTCCATGTCATTCCCCCATTTCACTCCAGAATGTCACTCCTCCATGTCCCTCCTCCATGTCAATCCTCTATTTCCACCCTCCATGTCATTCCCCCATTTCACTCCAGAATGTCACTCCTCCATGTCCCTCCTCCATGTCAAACCTCTCTGTCCATCCTCCAAGTCACTCCTCCATGTCAGTCCAGAATTTCCCTCCAGAATATCACTCCAGAATGTCCCTCCAGAATGTCACTCCAGAATGTCATTCCTCCATGTCCCTCCTCCATGTCACTCCTCCATGTCGATGCTCTATTTCACACCTCCTTGTCGCTCCTACGTGTCATTCCTCCCTATCTACCTTGTCACTCCTCCATGTCACTGAGCCATGTTGCTCCTCCATGTCACTCCTCCCTGTCGCTCCTCCATGTAGATCCTTCATGTTACTCCTACATGTCGCTCCTCCTTGTCACTCCTCCATGTGACTCCCCCATCTCACTCCTCCATGTCGCTCGTCCATGTCACTCCCCCATCTCACTCCTCCATGTCGCTCCTCCATGTAGATCCTTCATGTTACTCCTACATGTTGCTCCTCCTTGTCACTCCTCCATGTAACTACTCAATGTCGATCCTCCATGTAACTCCTCCATGTCTTCCATGTCACTCGACCGTGTCGCTCCATGTCACTTCTCCATGTCGCTCCTCCATGTCACTCCTCCATGTCGCTACTCCACATCACTCCTCTATGTCACTCCTCCATGTCACTCCTCCTCCATGAAACTCCAACATGTCACTCCTCCATGTCACTCCTCCATGTTACTCTTCCTTGCTCCTCAATGTCACTCCTCCATCTCACTCCTCTATGTCACTCCTCCTTGTCGCTCCTCCACATCACTCCTCTATGTCACTCCTCCATGTCACTCCTCCTTCATGTCACTCCTCAATGTCACTCCTCCATGTCACTCCTCTATGTCACTCCTCCATGTCACTCCTCTATGTAACTCCTCCATGTTACAACTCCATATCACTCCAACTTCTCACTCCTCCATGTCACCCCTCCATGTCACTCCTCAATGAAACTCCTCCATGTCACTCCTCCATGTCGCTCCTCCTAGTCAATTCTCGATTTCGCTGCTCCACATCACTCCTCTATGTCACTCCTACATATCACTCCAACATGTCACTCCTCCATGTCACTCCTCCATGTTACTCTTCCTTGCTCCTCAATGTCACTCCTCCATGTCGCTACTCCATGTGACTCCTCCATGTCACTCCTCCATGTCACTACTCCAACTCACTCATCCATGTCACTCCTCATGTCGATCCTCCATTTCCCTCCTCCATGTCCCTCCTCCATGTCAATACTCTATTTCCATCCTCCATGTCACTCCGCCATTTCACTCCAGAATGTCACTCCAGAATGTCACTCCTCCAGGTCTGTCCTCCATATCACTACTCCATGTTGCTCTTCCATGTCAATCCTCCATGTCACACCACTCCATGTCAATCCTCCATGTCACTCCTCTATGTCACTCCTCCATGTCACTCCTCAATGTCACTCCTCCATTTCGCTCCTCCATGTCAGTACTCCATGTCGCTACACCAACTCTTTCCTCCATGTCACTCCTCCATGTCACTCCTCCATGTCACTACTCCATATCACTCTTCCATGTCACTACACCAACTCAATCCTCCTTTACACTCTTTCATGTCACTCATCCAAGTCACTCCTCCATGTCACTTCTATATGTCTTCCATGTCACTCCTCCATGTCCCTCCTCCATGTCACTCCTCCACATCACTCCTCTATATCACTCCTCCATGTCACACCACCATGTCACTCCTCCATGTCGTTACTCCTTGTCACTCCTCCATGTCGCTACACCAACTCACTCCTCATGTCACTCCTCCATGTCGCTACTCCATGTCACTCCTCCTTGTCACTCCTCCATGTCACTCCTCCACGTCACTCCTCTATGTCACTTCTATATGTCTTCCATGTCACTCCTCCATGTCGCTCCTCTATGTCACTCCTCCATGTCACTGCTCCATGTCGCTACTCCATGTCACTCCTCCATGTCCCTACACCAACTCACTCCTCCATGTCACTCCTCCATGTCACTCCTCATGTCGATCCTCCATGCTGCTCCTACATGTTCCTCCTCCATGTCCATCCTACATATTACTCCTCCATGTCGATCTTCAATGTCACTCCAGAATGTCACTCCTCCATGTCACTCCAGAATGTCGCTCCACCCTGTCCCTCCAGAATGTACCTCCTTGTTGTCAGACCTCCATGTTGCTCAGTAATGTCGCTCCTCCATGTTGCTCTTCCATGTCGCTGTTCCATGAAACTCCTCCATGTCACTCCTCCATGTCGATCCTCCATGTCTCTCCTCCATGTCACTACTCCATGTCACTCCTCCTTGTTTATCCTCCATGTCAGCCCTCCAAGTCGATACTCAATGTCGCTCCTCATTGTCGATCCTCAATGTCGCTCCTCCATGTCGAACCTCAATGTCACTCCACCATGTGTTCCATGTTACTCCTCCGTGTTGCTCCTCCATGTGACTATTCCATGTCGATCCTCTATGTCTCTTGTCCCTCCTCCTCCATGTCACCCCAGAATGCCGCTCCTCCATGTCACTCCAGAATGTCCCTCCAGAAAGTCACTCCAGAATGTCACTCCTCCATATCCTCCATGTCGCTCCTCCATGTCACTCCTCCATGTCGCTGCTCCATGTCGATCCTCCATGTCGATCCTCCATGTCTTCCATGTCGACACATGTCGATCCTCCATGTGGCTCCTCCTTGCTTATCCATATCACTCCACCATGTCGCTAACCCATGTCACTCCAGAATGTCGCTCCTCCATGTCACTCCAGAATATCACTCCAGATTTAACTCCAGAATGTCAAACCTCCATGTTACTGCTTGATGTCGCTCCTCCATGTCGATCCTCCATGTCGCTCCTCCTTGTTACTCCTCCACATCGATCCTCCATGTCACTCCTCAATGTCTTCCATGTCGATACATGTTGATCCTCCATGTCGCTCCTCCTTGCTCATCCATATCGCTCCTTCATGTCACTCCAGAATGTCGCTCCTCCATGTCAATCCAGATTTAACTCCAGATTGTTACTCCCCCATGTCCCTCCTCCATGTCACTGCTCCATGTCGATCCTCTATTGCGCTCTTCCATGTCATTCCTCCCTGTCTTCCACGTCACTCCTCCATGTAACTCCTCCATGTCAATCCTACATGTCACTCCTCCATGTCACTCCACCATGTCGCTCCTCCATGTCACTCCTCCATGTCGATCCTCCATGTCTCTCCTCCACTTACATCCTAAATGTTACTCCTCCATGTCGATCTTCCATATCGCTCCTCCATGTATTTCCAGAATGTCGCTCCTCAATGTCACTCCAGAATGTACCTCCTCGTTGTCAGTCTTCCATGTCTCTCCGTGATGTCGCTCCTCCATGTAGATCCTCCATGTCGCTCTTCCATTTCGCTTCTCCATGTCACTCTTCCATGTCGATCCTCCATGTCACTCCTCCATGTCAATCCTCCATGTCAATCCTCCATGTCGCTCCTCCATTCCACTCCTCCATTTCACTCCTCCCTGTCATTCCAGAATGTCATTCCTCCAAGTCACACCTCCATGTTGTTCCTCCATGTCGATACTCCATGTTTCTCCGCCATTTCACTCCTCCATATCTTCCATGTCACTCCACCGTGTCGCTCCTCCATGTCACTTATTCATGTCACACTTCCATGTCGATCCTCCATTTCAATCCTCCATGTTGCTCCACCATGTCACTCCAGAATGCCGCTCCTCCATTACACTCCAGAATGTCACTCCAGAATTTAACTCCAGATTGTTACTCCTCCATGTCCCTCCTCCATGTCGATCCTCTATTGCGCTCTTCCATGTAATTCCTCCCATTCTTCCACGTCACTCCTCCATGTAACTCCTCCATGTCACTCTTCCTTGATCATCAATGTCACTCCTCCATGTCACTCCTCTATGTCACTCCTCCATGTCACTCCTCCTTCATGTCACTCCTCCATGTCACTCCTCCATGAAGCTCCTCCATGTCACTCCTCTATGTCACTCTTCCTTGATCATCAATGTCACTCCACCATGTCACTCCTCTATGTCAATCCTCCATGTCACTCCTCCTTCATGTCACTCCTCCATGTCACTCCTCCATGTCACTCCTCCATGTCGCTCCTCCTCGTCACTCCACCATGTCACTCCTCCACATCACTCCTCTATGTCACTCCTCCATGTCACTCCTCATTCATGTCACTCCTCATTCATGTCACTCCTCCATTTCGCTCCTCCATATCGCTCCTCCATGTCGCTCCTCCTCGTCACTCCTCCATGTCACTCCTCCACATCACTCCTCTATGTCACTCCTCCATGTCGATCCTCCATGTCACTCCTCCATGTCAATCCTCCATGTCACTCCTACATATCACTCCGACATGTCACTCATCCATGTCACTCCTCCATGTCACTCTTCCTTGCTCCTCAATGTCACTCCTCCATGTCACTCCTCTATGTCACTCCTCCATGTCGCTCCTCCATGTCACTCCTCCATGTCGCTCCTCCACATCACTCCTCTATGTCACTCCTCCATGTTGAGCCTCCATGTCGCCCTTCAATGATACTCCTACATGTCACTCCTCCATGTCACTCCTCTATGTCACTCCTCCATGTTGAGCCTCCATGTCGCCATTCAATGTCACTCCTCAATATAACTCCTATATGTTGAGCCTCCGTGTTGCTTCTCCATGTATCTCCTCCATGACGATCCTTAAATTCACTCCTCCATGTCCGTCTTCCATGTCGCTACTCCTTGTCACTCCTCCATGTCACTCCTCCATGTCGATCCTCTATGTCACTCCTACAAGTCACTCCTCCATGTCACTCCTCCATGAAGCTCATCCATGTCACTCCTCCATATCACTCCTCCATGTCTATCCTCCATGTCGATCCTCCATGTCACTCCTCCATGAAGTTCCTCAATGTCACTCCTCCATGTCTATCCTCCATGTCGATCCTCCATATCGCTCCTCCATGTCACACCTTCATGTCACTCCTCTATGTCGATCATCCATGTCACTCCTCCATGTCACTCCTCCATGAAGCTCCTCCATGTCACTACACCATGTGATTCTTACTTACTCCTCAATGTCACTCCTCCATGTCACTCCTCTATGTCGCTCCTCCATATCACTCCTCCATGTCTATCCTACATGTTGATCCTCCATGTCACTCCTACATGTCACTCCTCCATGTCACTCCTCCATGTCACTCTTCATTGCTCCTCAATGTCACTCCTCTATGTCACTCCTCCATGTCGCTCCTCCATGTCACTCCTCCATGTCGCTCCTCCACATCACTCCTCTATGTCACTCCTCCATGTTGAGCCTCCATGTCGCACTTCAATGATACGCCTCCATGTCACTCCTCCATGTCGCTACTCCACATCACTCCTCTATGTCACTTCTCCATGTCGCCCTTCAATGTCACTCCTCAATATCACTCCTATATTTTGAGCCTCCGTGTTGCTTCTCCATGTAACTCCTCCATTACGATCCTTAAATTCACTCCTCCATGTCCGTCTTCCATGTCGCTACTCCTTGTCACTCCTCCATGTCACTCCTCCATGAAGCTCCTCCATGTCACTACTCCATGTCACTCTTCCTTGCTCCTCAATGTCACTCCTCCATTTCACTCCTCTATGTCACTCCTCCATATCACTCCTCCATGTCACTCCTCCATGTCACTCTTCATTGCTCCTCAATGTCACTCCTCCATGTCACTCCTCTATGTCACTCCTCCATGTCACTCCTACATGTCACTCCTCCTTCTCACTCCTCCATATCACTACTCCATGTCACTCCTCCATGTCGATCCTCCATGTCACTCCTAAATGTCACTCCTCCATGTCACTCCTATGTCACTCCTCAATGTCACTCCTCTATGTTACTCCTCCATGTCGCTCCTCCATGTCACTCCTCCATGTCGCTCCTCCACATCACTCCTCTATGTCACTCCTCCATTTCACTCCTCCTTCATTTCACTCCTCCATGTCACTCCTCCATGAAGCTCCTCCATGTCACTCCTCTATGTCACTCTTCCTTGCTCCTCAATGTCACTCCTCCATGTCACTCCTCCTTGTCGCTCCTCCATGTCACTCCTCCATGTCGCTCCTCCACATCAATCCTCTATGTCACTCCTCCATGTCACTCCTCCTTCATGTCACTCCTCCATGTCACTCCTCCATTTTGCTCCTCCATATCGCTCCTCCATGTCACAACTTCATGTCACTCCTCCATGTCGATCATCCATGTCACTCCTCTATGTCGATCCTCTATATCACTCCTACAAGTCACTCTTCTATGTCACTCCTCCATGTCGCCCTTCAATGTCACTCCTCAATATCACTCCTATATGTTGAGCCTCCGTGTTGCTTCTCCATGTCACTCCTCCATGACGATCCTTAAATTCACTCCTCCATGTCCGTCTTCCATGTCGCTACTCCTTGTCACTCCTCCATGAAGCTCCTCCATGTCACTCCTCTATGTCACTCTTCCTTGCTCCTCAATGTCACTCCTCAATGTCACTCCTCTATGTCACTCCTCCTTGTCGCTCCTCCATGTCATTCCTACATTGCACTCCTCCATGTCACTCCTCCATGAAACTCCTCAATGTCACTCCTCCATGTCGATCCTCCATGTCATTCCTAAATGTCACTCCTCCATGTCACTCCTCTATGTCACTCTTCCTTGCTCATCAATGTCACTCCTCTATGTCACTCCTCCTTGTCGCTCCTCCACATCACTCCTCTATGTCACTCCTCATGTCACTCCTCCTTCATGTCACTCCTCCGTGTCACTCCTCCATTTCGCTCCTCGATATCGCTCCTCCATGTCGCTCCTCCACATCACTTCTCCATGTCACTCCTCCTTCATGTCACTCCTCCATGAAGCTCCTACATGTCACTCCTCCATGTCACTCTTCCTTGCTCCTCAATGTCACTCCTCCATGTCACTCCTCTATGTCACTCCTCCATGTCACTCCTCCATGTCACTCCTCCTTCTCACTCCTCCATATTACTACTCAATGTCACTCCTCCATGTCGATCCTCCATGTCACTCCTAAATGTCACTCCTCCATGTCACTCCTCCATGAAGCTCCTCCATGTCACTCCTCTATGTCACTCTTCCTTGCTCCTCAATGTCACTCCTCAATGTCACTCCTCCATGTCACTCCTCCATGAAACTCCTCCATGTCACTCCTCCATGTCACTACTCCATGTCATTCCTACATGGCACTCCTCCATGTCACTCCTCCATGAAACTCCTCCATTTCACTCCTCCATGTCACTCCTCTATGTCAATTCTACATGTTACAACTCCATATCACTCCAACTTCTCACTCCTCCATGTCACCCCTCCATGTCACTCCTCAATGAAACTCCTTCATGTCACTCCTCTATGTCACTCCGCCATGTCAATCCTCCATGTCACTCCTCCATGTCAAACCTCCATGTCACTCCTATATATCACTCCAACATGTCACTCCTCCATGTCACTCCTCCATGTTACTCTTCCTTGCTCCTCAATGTCACTCCTCCATGTCACTCCTCCATGTCGCTCCTCCATGTCACTCCATGTCGCTCCTCCACATCACTCCTCTATGTCACTCCTCCATGTTGAGCCTCCATGTCGCACTTCAATGATACTCCTCCATGTCAATCCTCCATTTCGCTCCTCCATTTAACTCCTCCATGTCGCTACTCCACATCACTCCTCTATGTCACTCCTCCACGTCGCACTTCAATGATACTCCTCCATGTCACTCCTCCATGTCACTCCTCCTTCTCACTCCTCCATATTACTACTCCATGTCACTCCTCCATGTCGATCCTCCATGTCAATCCTAAATGTCACTCCTCCATGTCACTCCTCCATGAAGCTCCTCCATGTCTCTCCTCTATGTCACTCTTCCTTGTTCCTCATTGTCACTCCTCCATGTCAATCCTCCATGTCGCTCCTCCATTTCACTTCTCCATGTCACTACAGAATGTCGCTCCTCCAAGTCACTCCTCCATGTTGATCCTCCATGTCAATACACCATGTTGCTCCTCTATGTCACTCCTCCATATCTTCCATGTCACTTCACCGTGTCGCTCCTCCATGTCACTTATTCATGTCGATCCTCCATGTCGCTCCTCCATGCTCCTCCATATCACTCCTGCATGTCATTCCTCCATGTCACTCCAGAATGTCGTTCCGCCATGTCACTCCAGAATGTCACTCCAGGATTTAACTCCAGATTGTTATTCCTCCATGTCCCTCCTGCATGTCACTGCTCCATGTCGATCCTCTATTGTGCTCCTCCATGACATTCCTCCCTGTCTTCCACGTCATTCCTCCATGTAACTCCTCCATGTCAATCCTATATGTCACTCCTCCATGTAACTCCACCATGTCGTTCCACCATGTCACTCCTCCATTTCACTCCTCCATGTCACTACTCAATGTCGATACCTCCATGTCACTCCATAATGTCCCTCCTGAAAGTCCCTCCAGAATGTCACTCCTCCATGTCACTCCTCCCTGTCTTCCATATCACTCCTCCATGTCACTCCTCCATGTCAGTCCTCCATGTCAATCCTCCATGTCGCTCCTCCATTTAACTCCTCCATGTCGCTACTCCACATCACTCCTCTATGTCACTCCTCCACGTCGCACTTCAATGATACTCCTCCATGTCACTCCTCCATGTCACTCCTCCTTCTCACTCCTCCATATTACTACTCCATGTCACTCCTCCATGTCGATCCTCCATGTCAATCCTAAATGTCACTCCTCCATGTCACTCCTCCATGAAGCTCCTCCATGTCACTCCTCTATGTCACTCTTCCTTGTTCCTCATTGTCACTCCTCCATGTCAATCCTCCATGTCGCTCCTCCATTTCACTTCTCCATGTCACTACAGAATGTCGCTCCTCCAAGTCACTCCTCCATGTTGATCCTCCATGTCAATACACCATGTTGCTCCTCTATGTCACTCCTCCATATCTTCCATGTCACTTCACCGTGTCGCTCCTCCATGTCACTTATTCATGTCGATCCTCCATGTCGCTCCTCCATGCTCCTCCATATAACTCCTGCATGTCATTCCTCCATCTCACTCCAGAATGTCGTTCCGCCATGTCACTCCAGAATGTCACTCCAGGATTTAACTCCAGATTGTTATTCCTCCATGTCCCTCCTGCATGTCACTGCTCCATGTCGATCCTCTATTGTGCTCCTCCATGACATTCCTCCCTGTCTTCCACGTCATTCCTCCATGTAACTCCTCCATGTCAATCCTATATGTCACTCCTCCATGTAACTCCACCATGTCGTTCCACCATGTCACTCCTCCATTTCACTCCTCCATGTCACTACTCAATGTCGATACCTCCATGTCACTCCATAATGTCCCTCCTGAAAGTCCCTCCAGAATGTCACTCCTCCATATTCCTCCTCCATGTCACTCCTCCATGTCGACCCTCCATGTCACTCCTCCCTGTCTTCCATATCACTCCTCCATGTCACTCCTCCATGTCAGTCCTCCATGTCACTCCGCGATGTCGCTCCTCCTTGTAGCTCCTCCTAGTCACTCTATCATGTTGCTCCTCCATGTCAGTCCTCCATGTTGCTCCTCAATGTTGCTCCTCCTTGTCGATCCTCCATATCGCTCTTCCATGTCACTCCTCCATGTCACTCCTCCATTTAGATCCTACATATTACTCCTCCATGTCGATCTTCAATGTCACTCCAGAATGTCACTCCTCCATGTCACTCCAGAATGTCGCTCCACCCTGTCCCTCCAGAATGTACCTCCTTGTTGTCAGACCTCCATGTTGCTCAGTAATGTCGCTCCTCCATGTTGCTCTTCCATGTCGCTGTTCCATGAAACTCCTCCATGTCACTCCTCCATGTCGATCCTCCATGTCTCTCCTCCATGTCACTACTCCATGTCACTCCTCCTTGTTTATCCTCCATGTCAGCCCTCCAAGTCGATACTCAATGTCGCTCCTCATTGTCGATCCTCAATGTCGCTCCTCCATGTCGATCCTCAATGTCACTCCACCATGTGTTCCATGTTACTCCTCCGTGTTGCTCCTCCATGTGACTATTCCATGTCGATCCTCTATGTCTCTTGTCCCTCCTCCTCCATGTCACCCCAGAATGCCGCTCCTCCATGTCACTCCAGAATGTCCCTCCAGAAAGTCACTCCAGAATGTCACTCCTCCATATCCTCCATGTCGCTCCTCCATGTCACTCCTCCATGTCGCTGCTCCATGTCGATCCTCCATGTCGATCCTCCATGTCTTCCATGTCGACACATGTCGATCCTCCATGTGGCTCCTCCTTGCTTATCCATATCACTCCACCATGTCGCTAACCCATGTCACTCCAGAATGTCGCTCCTCCATGTCACTCCAGAATATCACTCCAGATTTAACTCCAGAATGTCAAACCTCCATGTTACTGCTTGATGTCGCTCCTCCATGTCGATCCTCCATGTCGCTCCTCCTTGTTACTCCTCCACATCGATCCTCCATGTCACTCCTCAATGTCTTCCATGTCGATACATGTTGATCCTCCATGTCGCTCCTCCTTGCTCATCCATATCGCTCCTTCATGTCACTCCAGAATGTCGCTCCTCCATGTCAATCCAGATTTAACTCCAGATTGTTACTCCCCCATGTCCCTCCTCCATGTCACTGCTCCATGTCGATCCTCTATTGCGCTCTTCCATGTCATTCCTCCCTGTCTTCCACGTCACTCCTCCATGTAACTCCTCCATGTCAATCCTACATGTCACTCCTCCATGTCACTCCACCATGTCGCTCCTCCATGTCACTCCTCCATGTCGATCCTCCATGTCTCTCCTCCACTTACATCCTAAATGTTACTCCTCCATGTCGATCTTCCATATCGCTCCTCCATGTATTTCCAGAATGTCGCTCCTCAATGTCACTCCAGAATGTACCTCCTCGTTGTCAGTCTTCCATGTCTCTCCGTGATGTCGCTCCTCCATGTAGATCCTCCATGTCGCTCTTCCATTTCGCTTCTCCATGTCACTCTTCCATGTCGATCCTCCATGTCACTCCTCCATGTCAATCCTCCATGTCAATCCTCCATGTCGCTCCTCCATTCCACTCCTCCATTTCACTCCTCCCTGTCACTCCAGAATGTCATTCCTCCAAGTCACACCTCCATGTTGTTCCTCCATGTCGATACTCCATGTTTCTCCGCCATTTCACTCCTCCATATCTTCCATGTCACTCCACCGTGTCGCTCCTCCATGTCACTTATTCATGTCACACTTCCATGTCGATCCTCCATTTCAATCCTCCATGTTGCTCCACCATGTCACTCCAGAATGCCGCTCCTCCATTACACTCCAGAATGTCACTCCAGAATTTAACTCCAGATTGTTACTCCTCCATGTCCCTCCTCCATGTCGATCCTCTATTGCGCTCTTCCATGTAATTCCTCCCATTCTTCCACGTCACTCCTCCATGTAACTCCTCCATGTCACTCTTCCTTGATCATCAATGTCACTCCTCCATGTCACTCCTCTATGTCACTCCTCCATGTCACTCCTCCTTCATGTCACTCCTCCATGTCACTCCTCCATGAAGCTCCTCCATGTCACTCCTCTATGTCACTCTTCCTTGATCATCAATGTCACTCCTCCATGTCACTCCTCTATGTCAATCCTCCATGTCACTCCTCCTTCATGTCACTCCTCCATGTCACTCCTCCATGTCACTCCTCCATGTCGCTCCTCCTCGTCACTCCACCATGTCACTCCTCCACATCACTCCTCTATGTCACTCCTCCATGTCACTCCTCATTCATGTCACTCCTCATTCATGTCACTCCTCCATTTCGCTCCTCCATATCGCTCCTCCATGTCGCTCCTCCTCGTCACTCCTCCATGTCACTCCTCCACATCACTCCTCTATGTCACTCCTCCATGTCGATCCTCCATGTCACTCCTCCATGTCAATCCTCCATGTCACTCCTACATATCACTCCGACATGTCACTCATCCATGTCACTCCTCCATGTCACTCTTCCTTGCTCCTCAATGTCACTCCTCCATGTCACTCCTCTATGTCACTCCTCCATGTCGCTCCTCCATGTCACTCCTCCATGTCGCTCCTCCACATCACTCCTCTATGTCACTCCTCCATGTTGAGCCTCCATGTCGCCCTTCAATGATACTCCTACATGTCACTCCTCCATGTCACTCCTCTATGTCACTCCTCCATGTTGAGCCTCCATGTCGCCATTCAATGTCACTCCTCAATATAACTCCTATATGTTGAGCCTCCGTGTTGCTTCTCCATGTATCTCCTCCATGACGATCCTTAAATTCACTCCTCCATGTCCGTCTTCCATGTCGCTACTCCTTGTCACTCCTCCATGTCACTCCTCCATGTCGATCCTCTATGTCACTCCTACAAGTCACTCCTCCATGTCACTCCTCCATGAAGCTCATCCATGTCACTCCTCCATATCACTCCTCCATGTCTATCCTCCATGTCGATCCTCCATGTCACTCCTAAATGTCACTCCTCCATGTCACTCCTATGTCACTCCTCAATGTCACTCCTCTATGTTACTCCTCCATGTCGCTCCTCCATGTCACTCCTCCATGTCGCTCCTCCACATCACTCCTCTATGTCACTCCTCCATTTCACTCCTCCTTCATTTCACTCCTCCATGTCACTCCTCCATGAAATTCCTCCATGTCACTCCTCTATGTCACTCTTCCTTGCTCCTCAATGTCACTCCTCCATGTCACTCCTCCTTGTCGCTCCTCCATGTCACTCCTCCATGTCGCTCCTCCACATCAATCCTCTATGTCACTCCTCCATGTCACTCCTCCTTCATGTCACTCCTCCATGTCACTCCTCCATTTTGCTCCTCCATATCGCTCCTCCATGTCACAACTTCATGTCACTCCTCCATGTCGATCATCCATGTCACTCCTCTATGTCGATCCTCTATATCACTCCTACAAGTCACTCTTCTATGTCACTCCTCCATGTCGCCCTTCAATGTCACTCCTCAATATCACTCCTATATGTTGAGCCTCCGTGTTGCTTCTCCATGTCACTCCTCCATGACGATCCTTAAATTCACTCCTCCATGTCCGTCTTCCATGTCGCTACTCCTTGTCACTCCTCCATGAAGCTCCTCCATGTCACTCCTCTATGTCACTCTTCCTTGCTCCTCAATGTCACTCCTCAATGTCACTCCTCTATGTCACTCCTCCTTGTCGCTCCTCCATGTCATTCCTACATGGCACTCCTCCATGTCACTCCTCCATGAAACTCCTCAATGTCACTCCTCCATGTCGATCCTCCATGTCATTCCTAAATGTCACTCCTCCATGTCACTCCTCTATGTCACTCTTCCTTGCTCATCAATGTCACTCCTCTATGTCACTCCTCCTTGTCGCTCCTCCACATCACTCCTCTATGTCACTCCTCATGTCACTCCTCCTTCATGTCACTCCTCCGTGTCACTCCTCCATTTCGCTCCTCCATATCGCTCCTCCATGTCGCTCCTCCACATCACTTCTCCATGTCACTCCTCCTTCATGTCACTCCTCCATGAAGCTCCTACATGTCACTCCTCCATGTCACTCTTCCTTGCTCCTCAATGTCACTCCTCCATGTCACTCCTCTATGTCACTCCTCCATGTCACTCCTCCATGTCACTCCTCCTTCTCACTCCTCCATATTACTACTCAATGTCACTCCTCCATGTCGATCCTCCATGTCACTCCTAAATGTCACTCCTCCATGTCACTCCTCCATGAAGCTCCTCCATGTCACTCCTCTATGTCACTCTTCCTTGCTCCTCAATGTCACTCCTCAATGTCACTCCTCCATGTCACTCCTCCATGAAACTCCTCCATGTCACTCCTCCATGTCACTACTCCATGTCATTCCTACATGGCACTCCTCCATGTCACTCCTCCATGAAACTCCTCCATTTCACTCCTCCATGTCACTCCTCTATGTCAATTCTACATGTTACAACTCCATATCACTCCAACTTCTCACTCCTCCATGTCACCCCTCCATGTCACTCCTCAATGAAACTCCTTCATGTCACTCCTCTATGTCACTCCGCCATGTCAATCCTCCATGTCACTCCTCCATGTCAAACCTCCATGTCACTCCTATATATCACTCCAACATGTCACTCCTCCATGTCACTCCTCCATGTTACTCTTCCTTGCTCCTCAATGTCACTCCTCCATGTCACTCCTCCATGTCGCTCCTCCATGTCACTCCATGTCGCTCCTCCACATCACTCCTCTATGTCACTCCTCCATGTTGAGCCTCCATGTCGCACTTCAATGATACTCCTCCATGTCAATCCTCCATGTCGCTCCTCCATTTAACTCCTCCATGTCGCTACTCCACATCACTCCTCTATGTCACTCCTCCACGTCGCACTTCAATGATACTCCTCCATGTCACTCCTCCATGTCACTCCTCCTTCTCACTCCTCCATATTACTACTCCATGTCACTCCTCCATGTCGATCCTCCATGTCAATCCTAAATGTCACTCCTCCATGTCACTCCTCCATGAAGCTCCTCCATGTCACTCCTCTATGTCACTCTTCCTTGTTCCTCATTGTCACTCCTCCATGTCAATCCTCCATGTCGCTCCTCCATTTCACTTCTCCATGTCACTACAGAATGTCGCTCCTCCAAGTCACTCCTCCATGTTGATCCTCCATGTCAATACACCATGTTGCTCCTCTATGTCACTCCTCCATATCTTCCATGTCACTTCACCGTGTCGCTCCTCCATGTCACTTATTCATGTCGATCCTCCATGTCGCTCCTCCATGCTCCTCCATATCACTCCTGCATGTCATTCCTCCATGTCACTCCAGAATGTCGTTCCGCCATGTCACTCCAGAATGTCACTCCAGGATTTAACTCCAGATTGTTATTCCTCCATGTCCCTCCTGCATGTCACTGCTCCATGTCGATCCTCTATTGTGCTCCTCCATGACATTCCTCCCTGTCTTCCACGTCATTCCTCCATGTAACTCCTCCATGTCAATCCTATATGTCACTCCTCCATGTAACTCCACCATGTCGTTCCACCATGTCACTCCTCCATTTCACTCCTCCATGTCACTACTCAATGTCGATACCTCCATGTCACTCCATAATGTCCCTCCTGAAAGTCCCTCCAGAATGTCACTCCTCCATGTCACTCCTCCCTGTCTTCCATATCACTCCTCCATGTCACTCCTCCATGTCAGTCCTCCATGTCAATCCTCCATGTCGCTCCTCCATTTAACTCCTCCATGTCGCTACTCCACATCACTCCTCTATGTCACTCCTCCACGTCGCACTTCAATGATACTCCTCCATGTCACTCCTCCATGTCACTCCTCCTTCTCACTCCTCCATATTACTACTCCATGTCACTCCTCCATGTCGATCCTCCATGTCAATCCTAAATGTCACTCCTCCATGTCACTCCTCCATGAAGCTCCTCCATGTCACTCCTCTATGTCACTCTTCCTTGTTCCTCATTGTCACTCCTCCATGTCAATCCTCCATGTCGCTCCTCCATTTCACTTCTCCATGTCACTACAGAATGTCGCTCCTCCAAGTCACTCCTCCATGTTGATCCTCCATGTCAATACACCATGTTGCTCCTCTATGTCACTCCTCCATATCTTCCATGTCACTTCACCGTGTCGCTCCTCCATGTCACTTATTCATGTCGATCCTCCATGTCGCTCCTCCATGCTCCTCCATATCACTCCTGCATGTCATTCCTCCATCTCACTCCAGAATGTCGTTCCGCCATGTCACTCCAGAATGTCACTCCAGGATTTAACTCCAGATTGTTATTCCTCCATGTCCCTCCTGCATGTCACTGCTCCATGTCGATCCTCTATTGTGCTCCTCCATGACATTCCTCCCTGTCTCCCACGTCATTCCTCCATGTAACTCCTCCATGTCAATCCTATATGTCACTCCTCCATGTAACTCCACCATGTCGTTCCACCATGTCACTCCTCCATTTCACTCCTCCATGTCACTACTCAATGTCGATACCTCCATGTCACTCCATAATGTCCCTCCTGAAAGTCCCTCCAGAATGTCACTCCTCCATATTCCTCCTCCATGTCACTCCTCCATGTCGACCCTCCATGTCACTCCTCCCTGTCTTCCATATCACTCCTCCATGTCACTCCTCCATGTCAGTCCTCCATGTCACTCCGCGATGTCGCTCCTCCTTGTAGCTCCTCCTAGTCACTCTATCATGTTGCTCCTCCATGTCAGTCCTCCATGTTGCTCCTCAATGTTGCTCCTCCTTGTCGATCCTCCATATCGCTCTTCCATGTCACTCCTCCATGTCACTCCTCCATTTAGATCCTACATATTACTCCTCCATGTCGATCTTCAATGTCACTCCAGAATGTCACTCCTCCATGTCACTCCAGAATGTCGCTCCACCCTGTCCCTCCAGAATGTACCTCCTTGTTGTCAGACCTCCATGTTGCTCAGTAATGTCGCTCCTCCATGTTGCTCTTCCATGTCGCTGTTCCATGAAACTCCTCCATGTCACTCCTCCATGTCGATCCTCCATGTCTCTCCTCCATGTCACTACTCCATGTCACTCCTCCTTGTTTATCCTCCATGTCAGCCCTCCAAGTCGATACTCAATGTCGCTCCTCATTGTCGATCCTCAATGTCGCTCCTCCATGTCGATCCTCAATGTCACTCCACCATGTGTTCCATGTTACTCCTCCGTGTTGCTCCTCCATGTGACTATTCCATGTCGATCCTCTATGTCTCTTGTCCCTCCTCCTCCATGTCACCCCAGAATGCCGCTCCTCCATGTCACTCCAGAATGTCCCTCCAGAAAGTCACTCCAGAATGTCACTCCTCCATATCCTCCATGTCGCTCCTCCATGTCACTCCTCCATGTCGCTGCTCCATGTCGATCCTCCATGTCGATCCTCCATGTCTTCCATGTCGACACATGTCGATCCTCCATGTGGCTCCTCCTTGCTTATCCATATCACTCCACCATGTCGCTAACCCATGTCACTCCAGAATGTCGCTCCTCCATGTCACTCCAGAATATCACTCCAGATTTAACTCCAGAATGTCAAACCTCCATGTTACTGCTTGATGTCGCTCCTCCATGTCGATCCTCCATGTCGCTCCTCCTTGTTACTCCTCCACATCGATCCTCCATGTCACTCCTCAATGTCTTCCATGTCGATACATGTTGATCCTCCATGTCGCTCCTCCTTGCTCATCCATATCGCTCCTTCATGTCACTCCAGAATGTCGCTCCTCCATGTCAATCCAGATTTAACTCCAGATTGTTACTCCCCCATGTCCCTCCTCCATGTCACTGCTCCATGTCGATCCTCTATTGCGCTCTTCCATGTCATTCCTCCCTGTCTTCCACGTCACTCCTCCATGTAACTCCTCCATGTCAATCCTACATGTCACTCCTCCATGTCACTCCACCATGTCGCTCCTCCATGTCACTCCTCCATGTCGATCCTCCATGTCTCTCCTCCACTTACATCCTAAATGTTACTCCTCCATGTCGATCTTCCATATCGCTCCTCCATGTATTTCCAGAATGTCGCTCCTCAATGTCACTCCAGAATGTACCTCCTCGTTGTCAGTCTTCCATGTCTCTCCGTGATGTCGCTCCTCCATGTAGATCCTCCATGTCGCTCTTCCATTTCGCTTCTCCATGTCACTCTTCCATGTCGATCCTCCATGTCACTCCTCCATGTCAATCCTCCATGTCAATCCTCCATGTCGCTCCTCCATTCCACTCCTCCATTTCACTCCTCCCTGTCACTCCAGAATGTCATTCCTCCAAGTCACACCTCCATGTTGTTCCTCCATGTCGATACTCCATGTTTCTCCGCCATTTCACTCCTCCATATCTTCCATGTCACTCCACCGTGTCGCTCCTCCATGTCACTTATTCATGTCACACTTCCATGTCGATCCTCCATTTCAATCCTCCATGTTGCTCCACCATGTCACTCCAGAATGCCGCTCCTCCATTACACTCCAGAATGTCACTCCAGAATTTAACTCCAGATTGTTACTCCTCCATGTCCCTCCTCCATGTCGATCCTCTATTGCGCTCTTCCATGTAATTCCTCCCATTCTTCCACGTCACTCCTCCATGTAACTCCTCCATGTCACTCTTCCTTGATCATCAATGTCACTCCTCCATGTCACTCCTCTATGTCACTCCTCCATGTCACTCCTCCTTCATGTCACTCCTCCATGTCACTCCTCCATGAAGCTCCTCCATGTTACTCCTCTATGTCACTCTTCCTTGATCATCAATGTCACTCCTCCATGTCACTCCTCTATGTCAATCCTCCATGTCACTCCTCCTTCATGTCACTCCTCCATGTCACTCCTCCATGTCACTCCTCCATGTCGCTCCTCCTCGTCACTCCACCATGTCACTCCTCCACATCACTCCTCTATGTCACTCCTCCATGTCACTCCTCATTCATGTCACTCCTCATTCATGTCACTCCTCCATTTCGCTCCTCCATATCGCTCCTCCATGTCGCTCCTCCTCGTCACTCCTCCATGTCACTCCTCCACATCACTCCTCTATGTCACTCCTCCATGTCGATCCTCCATGTCACTCCTCCATGTCAATCCTCCATGTCACTCCTACATATCACTCCGACATGTCACTCATCCATGTCACTCCTCCATGTCACTCTTCCTTGCTCCTCAATGTCACTCCTCCATGTCACTCCTCTATGTCACTCCTCCATGTCGCTCCTCCATGTCACTCCTCCATGTCGCTCCTCCACATCACTCCTCTATGTCACTCCTCCATGTTGAGCCTCCATGTCGCCCTTCAATGATACTCCTACATGTCACTCCTCCATGTCACTCCTCTATGTCACTCCTCCATGTTGAGCCTCCATGTCGCCATTCAATGTCACTCCTCAATATAACTCCTATATGTTGAGCCTCCGTGTTGCTTCTCCATGTATCTCCTCCATGACGATCCTTAAATTCACTCCTCCATGTCCGTCTTCCATGTCGCTACTCCTTGTCACTCCTCCATGTCACTCCTCCATGTCGATCCTCTATGTCACTCCTACAAGTCACTCCTCCATGTCACTCCTCCATGAAGCTCATCCATGTCACTCCTCCATATCACTCCTCCATGTCTATCCTCCATGTCGATCCTCCATGTCACTCCTCCATGAAGTTCCTCAATGTCACTCCTCCATGTCTATCCTCCATGTCGATCCTCCATATCGCTCCTCCATGTCACACCTTCATGTCACTCCTCTATGTCGATCATCCATGTCACTCCTCCATGTCACTCCTCCATGAAGCTCCTCCATGTCACTACACCATGTGATTCTTCCTTACTCCTCAATGTCACTCCTCCATGTCACTCCTCTATGTCGCTCCTCCATATCACTCCTCCATGTCTATCCTACATGTTGATCCTCCATGTCACTCCTACATGTCACTCCTCCATGTCACTCCTCCATGTCACTCTTCATTGCTCCTCAATGTCACTCCTCTATGTCACTCCTCCATGTCGCTCCTCCATGTCACTCCTCCATGTCGCTCCTCCACATCACTCCTCTATGTCACTCCTCCATGTTGAGCCTCCATGTCGCACTTCAATGATACGCCTCCATGTCACTCCTCCATGTCGCTACTCCACATCACTCCTCTATGTCACTTCTCCATGTCGCCCTTCAATGTCACTCCTCAATATCACTCCTATATTTTGAGCCTCCGTGTTGCTTCTCCATGTAACTCCTCCATTACGATCCTTAAATTCACTCCTCCATGTCCGTCTTCCATGTCGCTACTCCTTGTCACTCCTCCATGTCACTCCTCCATGAAGCTCCTCCATGTCACTACTCCATGTCACTCTTCCTTGCTCCTCAATGTCACTCCTCCATTTCACTCCTCTATGTCACTCCTCCATATCACTCCTCCATGTCACTCCTCCATGTCACTCTTCATTGCTCCTCAATGTCACTCCTCCATGTCACTCCTCTATGTCACTCCTCCATGTCACTCCTACATGTCACTCCTCCTTCTCACTCCTCCATATCACTACTCCATGTCACTCCTCCATGTCGATCCTCCATGTCACTCCTAAATGTCACTCCTCCATGTCACTCCTATGTCACTCCTCAATGTCACTCCTCTATGTTACTCCTCCATGTCGCTCCTCCATGTCACTCCTCCATGTCGCTCCTCCACATCACTCCTCTATGTCACTCCTCCATTTCACTCCTCCTTCATTTCACTCCTCCATGTCACTCCTCCATGAAGCTCCTCCATGTCACTCCTCTATGTCACTCTTCCTTGCTCCTCAATGTCACTCCTCCATGTCACTCCTCCTTGTCGCTCCTCCATGTCACTCCTCCATGTCGCTCCTCCACATCAATCCTCTATGTCACTCCTCCATGTCACTCCTCCTTCATGTCACTCCTCCATTTTGCTCCTCCATATCGCTCCTCCATGTCACAACTTCATGTCACTCCTCCATGTCGATCATCCATGTCACTCCTCTATGTCGATCCTCTATATCACTCCTACAAGTCACTCTTCTATGTCACTCCTCCATGTCGCCCTTCAATGTCACTCCTCAATATCACTCCTATATGTTGAGCCTCCGTGTTGCTTCTCCATGTCACTCCTCCATGACGATCCTTAAATTCACTCCTCCATGTCCGTCTTCCATGTCGCTACTCCTTGTCACTCCTCCATGAAGCTCCTCCATGTCACTACTCCATGTCACTCCTCCATGTCGATCCTCCATGTCACTCCTAAATGTCACTCCTCCATGTCACTCCTATGTCACTCCGCCATGTAACTCCTCTATGTCACTCCTCCATGTCGCTCCTCCATGTCACTCCTCCATGTCGCTCCTCCACATCACTCCTCTATGTCACTCCTCCATGTTGAGCCTCCATGTCGCACTTCAATGATACTCCTCCATGTCACTCCTCCATGTCGCTCCTCTATGTCACTCCTCCATGTCACTCCTCCTTCATGTCACTCCTCCATGTCACTCCTCCATTTCGGTCCTCCATATCGCTCCTCCATGTCGCTCCTCCATGTCACTCCTCCATGTCAATCCTCCATGTCACACTACTCCATGTCACTCCTCCATGTCGATCCTCCATGTCATTCCTAAATGTCACTCCTCCATGTCACTCCTCTATGTCACTCTTCCTTGCTCATCAATGTCACTCCTCTATGTCACTCCTCCTTGTCGCTCCTCCACATCACTCCTCTATGTCACTCCTCATGTCACTCCTCCTTCATGTCACTCCTCCGTGTCACTCCTCCATTTCGCTCCTCCATATCGCTCCTCTATGTCACTCCTCCATGTCACTCCTCCTTCATGTCACTCCTCCATGAAGCTCCTCCATGTCACTCCTCTATGTCACTCCTCCTTGTCGCTCTTCCATGTCACTCCTCCATGTCGCTCCTCCACATCAATCCTCTATGTCACTCCTCCATGTCACTCCTCCTTCATGTCACTCCTCCATGTCACTCCTCCATTTCGCTCCTCCATATCGCTCCTCCATGTCACACCTTCATGTCACTCCTCCATGTCGATCATCCATGTCACTCCTCTATGTCGATCCTCTATATCACTCCTACAAGTCACTCTTCCATGTCACTCCTCCATGAAGCTCCTCCATTTCACTCCTCTATGTCACTCCTCCATATCACTCCTCCATGTCTATCCTACATGTTGATCCTCCATGTCACTCCTACATGTCACTCCTCCATGTCACTCCTCCATGTCACTCTTCATTGCTCCTCAATGTCACTCCTCTATGTCACTCCTCCATGTTGCTCCTCCACATCACTCCTCTATGTCACTCCTCCATGTTGAGCCTCCATGTCGCACTTCAATGATACGCCTCCATATCACTCCTCCATGTCGCTACTCCACATCACTCCTCTATGTCACTCCTCCATGTCGCCCTTCAATGTCACTCCTCAATATCACTCCTATATGTTGAGCCTCCGTGTTGCTTCTCCATGTCACTCCTCCATGACGATCCTTAAATTCACTCCTCCATGTCCGTCTTCCATGTCGCTACTCCTTGTCACTCCTCCATGTCACTCCTCCATGTCGATCCTCTATGTCACTCCTACAAGTCACTCCTCCATGTCACTCCTCCATGAAGCTCCTCCATGTCACTACTCCATGTCACTCCTCCATGTCGATCCTCCATGTCACTCCTAAATGTCACTCCACCATGTCACTCCTATGTCACTCCGCCATGTCACTCCTCTATGTCACTCCTCCATGTCGCTCCTCCATGTCACTCCTCCATATCGCTCCTCCACATCACTCCTCTATGTCACTCCTCCATGTTGAGCCTCCATGTCGCACTTCAATGATACTCCTCCATGTCACTCCTCCATGTCGCTCCTCTATGTCACTCCTCCATGTCACTCCTCCTTCATGTCACTCCTCCATGTCACTCCTCCATTTCGCTCCTCCATATCGCTCCTCCATGTCGCTCCTCCATGTCACTCCTCCATGTCAATCCTCCATGTCACACTACGCCATGTCACTCCTCCATGTCGATCCTCCATGTCATTCCTAAATGTCACTCCTCCATGTCACTCCTCTATGTCACTCTTCCTTGCTCATCAATGTCACTCCTCTATGTCACTCCTCCTTGTCGCTCCTCCACATCACTCCTCTATGTCACTCCTCATGTCACTCCTCCTTCATGTCACTCCTCCGTGTCACTCCTCCATTTCGCTCCTCCATATCGCTCCTCCATGTCGCTCCTCCACATCACTTCTCCATGTCACTCCTCCTTCATGTCACTCCTCCATGAAGCTCCTACATGTCACTCCTCCATGTCACTCTTCCTTGCTCCTCAATGTCACTCCTCCATGTCACTCCTCTATGTCACTCCTCCATGTCACTCCTCCATGTCACTCCTCCTTCTCACTCCTCCATATTACTACTCAATGTCACTCCTCCATGTCGATCCTCCATGTCACTCCTAAATGTCACTCCTCCATGTCACTCCTCCATGAAGCTCCTCCATGTCACTCCTCTATGTCACTCTTCCTTGCTCCTCAATGTCACTCCTCAATGTCACTCCTCTATGTCACTCCTCCTTGTCGCTCCTCCATGTCACTCCTCTATGTCGATCCTCCATGTCACTACTCCATGTCATTCCTACATGGCACTCCTCCATGTCACTCCTCCATGAAACTCCTCCATGTCACTCCTCCTTGTCGCTCCTCCATGTCACTCCTCCATGTCGCTCCTCCACATCAATCCTCTATGTCACTCCTCCATGTCACTCCTCCTTCATGTCACTCCTCCATGTCACTCCTCCATTTTGCTCCTCCATATCGCTCCTCCATGTCACAACTTCATGTCACTCCTCCATGTCGATCATCCATGTCACTCCTCTATGTCGATCCTCTATATCACTCCTACAAGTCACTCTTCTATGTCACTCCTCCATGTCGCCCTTCAATGTCACTCCTCAATATCACTCCTATATGTTGAGCCTCCGTGTTGCTTCTCCATGTCACTCCTCCATGACGATCCTTAAATTCACTCCTCCATGTCCGTCTTCCATGTCGCTACTCCTTGTCACTCCTCCATGAAGCTCCTCCATGTCACTACTCCATGTCACTCCTCCATGTCGCTCCTCTATGTCACTCCTCCATGTCACTCCTCCTTCATGTCACTCCTCCATGTCACTCCTCCATTTCGGTCCTCCATATCGCTCCTCCATGTCGCTCCTCCATGTCACTCCTCCATGTCAATCCTCCATGTCACACTACTCCATGTCACTCCTCCATGTCGATCCTCCATGTCATTCCTAAATGTCACTCCTCCATGTCACTCCTCTATGTCACTCTTCCTTGCTCATCAATGTCACTCCTCTATGTCACTCCTCCTTGTCGCTCCTCCACATCACTCCTCTATGTCACTCCTCATGTCACTCCTCCTTCATGTCACTCCTCCGTGTCACTCCTCCATTTCGCTCCTCCATATCGCTCCTCTATGTCACTCCTCCATGTCACTCCTCCTTCATGTCACTCCTCCATGAAGCTCCTCCATGTCACTCCTCTATGTCACTCCTCCTTGTCGCTCTTCCATGTCACTCCTCCATGTCGCTCCTCCACATCAATCCTCTATGTCACTCCTCCATGTCACTCCTCCTTCATGTCACTCCTCCATGTCACTCCTCCATTTCGCTCCTCCATATCGCTCCTCCATGTCACACCTTCATGTCACTCCTCCATGTCGATCATCCATGTCACTCCTCTATGTCGATCCTCTATATCACTCCTACAAGTCACTCTTCCATGTCACTCCTCCATGAAGCTCCTCCATGTCACTCCTCTATGTCACTCCTCCATATCACTCCTCCATGTCTATCCTACATGTTGATCCTCCATGTCACTCCTACATGTCACTCCTCCATGTCACTCCTCCATGTCACTCTTCATTGCTCCTCAATGTCACTCCTCTATGTCACTCCTCCATGTTGCTCCTCCACATCACTCCTCTATGTCACTCCTCCATGTTGAGCCTCCATGTCGCACTTCAATGATACGCCTCCATATCACTCCTCCATGTCGCTACTCCACATCACTCCTCTATGTCACTCCTCCATGTCGCCCTTCAATGTCACTCCTCAATATCACTCCTATATGTTGAGCCTCCGTGTTGCTTCTCCATGTCACTCCTCCATGACGATCCTTAAATTCACTCCTCCATGTCCGTCTTCCATGTCGCTACTCCTTGTCACTCCTCCATGTCACTCCTCCATGTCGATCCTCTATGTCACTCCTACAAGTCACTCCTCCATGTCACTCCTCCATGAAGCTCCTCCATGTCACTACTCCATGTCACTCCTCCATGTCGATCCTCCATGTCACTCCTAAATGTCACTCCACCATGTCACTCCTATGTCACTCCGCCATGTCACTCCTCTATGTCACTCCTCCATGTCGCTCCTCCATGTCACTCCTCCATATCGCTCCTCCACATCACTCCTCTATGTCACTCCTCCATGTTGAGCCTCCATGTCGCACTTCAATGATACTCCTCCATGTCACTCCTCCATGTCGCTCCTCTATGTCACTCCTCCATGTCACTCCTCCTTCATGTCACTCCTCCATGTCACTCCTCCATTTCGCTCCTCCATATCGCTCCTCCATGTCGCTCCTCCATGTCACTCCTCCATGTCAATCCTCCATGTCACACTACGCCATGTCACTCCTCCATGTCGATCCTCCATGTCATTCCTAAATGTCACTCCTCCATGTCACTCCTCTATGTCACTCTTCCTTGCTCATCAATGTCACTCCTCTATGTCACTCCTCCTTGTCGCTCCTCCCAATCACTCCTCTATGTCACTCCTCATGTCACTCCTCCTTCATGTCACTCCTCCGTGTCACTCCTCCATTTCGCTCCTCCATATCGCTCCTCCATGTCGCTCCTCCACATCACTTCTCCATGTCACTCCTCCTTCATGTCACTCCTCCATGAAGCTCCTACATGTCACTCCTCCATGTCACTCTTCCTTGCTCCTCAATGTCACTCCTCCATGTCACTCCTCTATGTCACTCCTCCATGTCACTCCTCCATGTCACTCCTCCTTCTCACTCCTCCATATTACTACTCAATGTCACTCCTCCATGTCGATCCTCCATGTCACTCCTAAATGTCACTCCTCCATGTCACTCCTCCATGAAGCTCCTCCATGTCACTCCTCTATGTCACTCTTCCTTGCTCCTCAATGTCACTCCTCAATGTCACTCCTCTATGTCACTCCTCCTTGTCGCTCCTCCATGTCACTCCTCTATGTCGATCCTCCATGTCACTACTCCATGTCATTCCTACATGGCACTCCTCCATGTCACTCCTCCATGAAACTCCTCCATGTCACTCCTCCATGTCACTCCTCTATGTCAATTCTACATGTTACAACTCCATATCACTCCAACTTCTCACTCCTCCATGTCACCCCTCCATGTCACTCCTCAATGAAACTCCTTCATGTCACTCCTCTATGTCACTCCGCCATGTCAATCCTCCATGTCACTCTTCCATGTCAAACCTCCATGTCACTCCTATATATCACTCCAACATGTCACTCCTCCATGTCACTCCTCCATGTTACTCTTCCTTGCTCCTCAATGTCACTCCTCCATGTCACTCCTCCATGTCACTCCTCCATGTCGCTCCTCCATGTCACTCCATGTCGCTCCTCCACATCACTCCTCTATGTCACTCCTCCATGTTGAGCCTCCATGTCGCACTTCAATGATACTCCTCCATGTCAATCCTCCATGTCGCTCCTCCATTTAACTCCTCCATGTCGCTACTCCACATCACTCCTCTATGTCACTCCTCCACGTCGCACTTCAATGATACTCCTCCATGTCACTCCTCCATGTCGCTCCTCCATTTCACTCCTCCATGTCGCTACTCCACATCACTCCTCTATGTCACTCCTCCTTCATGTCACTCCTCCATGTCACTCCTCCTTCTCACTCCTCCATATTACTACTCCATGTCACTCCTCCATGTCGATCCTCCATGTCAATCCTAAATGTCACTCCTCCATGTCACTCCTCCATGAAGCTCCTCCATGTCACTCCTCTATGTCACTCTTCCTTGTTCCTCATTGTCACTCCTCCATGTCACTCCTCTATGTCACTCCTCCTTGTCGCTCCTCCATGTCACTCTATGTCGATCCTATATGTCACTACTCCATGTCATTCCTACATGGCACTCCTCCATGTCACTCCTCCATGAAACTCCTCCATGTCACTCCTCCATGTCACTCCTCTATGTCAATCCTCCATGTTGAGCCTCCATGTCGCCCTTCAATGTCACTCCTCAATATCACTCCTATATGTTGAGCCTCCGTGTTGCTTCTCCATGTCACTCCTCCATGACGATCCTTAAATTCACTCCTCCATGTCCGTCTTCCATGTCGCTACTCCTTGTCACGCCTCCATGTCACTCCTCTATGTTGATCCTCTATGTCACTCCTACAAGTCACTCCTCCATGTCACTCCTCCATGAAGCTCCTCCATTTCACTACTCCATGTCACTCTTCCTTGCTCCTCAATGTCACTCCTCCATGTCACTCCTCTATGTCACTCCTCCATATCACTCCTCCATGTCTATTCTACATGTTGATCCTCCATGTCACTCCTACATGTCACTCCTCCATGTCATTCCTCTATGTCACTCCTCCATGTCGCACTTCAATGATACTCCTCCATGTCACTCCTCCATGTCGCTCCTCCATGTCACTCCTCCATGTCGCTACTCCACATCACTCCTCTATGTCACTCCTCCATGTCACTCCTCCTTCATATCACTCCTCCTTGTCGCTCCTCCATGTCACTCTATGTCGATCCTCCATGTCACTCCTCCAAGTCACTCCTCCTTCTCACTCCTCCATATCACTACTCCATGTCACTCCTCCACATCATTCCTCTATGTCACTCCTCCATGTCACTCCTCTTTCATGTCACTCCTCCATTTTGCTCCTCCATATCGCTCATCCATGTCGCTCCTCCATGTCACTCCTCCATGTCAATCCTCCATGTCACACTACGCCATGTCACTCCTCCATGTCGATCCTCCATGTCATTCCTAAATGTCACTCCTCCATGTCACTCCTCTATGTCACTCTTCCTTGCTCATCAATGTCACTCCTCTATGTCACTCCTCCTTGTCGCTCCTCCACATCACTCCTCTATGTCACTCCTCATGTCACTCCTCCTTCATGTCACTCCTCCGTGTCACTCCTCCATTTCGCTCCTCCATATCGCTCCTCCATGTCGCTCCTCCACATCACTTCTCCATGTCACTCATCCTTCATGTCACTCCTCCATGAAGCTCCTACATGTCACTCCTCCATGTCACTCTTCCTTGCTCCTCAATGTCACTCCTCCATGTCACTCCTCTATGTCACTCCTCCATGTCACTCCTCCATGTCACTCCTCCTTCTCACTCCTCCATATTACTACTCAATGTCACTCCTCCATGTCGATCCTCCATGTCACTCCTAAATGTCACTCCTCCATGTCACTCCTCGATGAAGCTCCTCCATGTCACTCCTCTATGTCACTCTTCCTTGCTCCTCAATGTCACTCCTCAATGTCACTCCTCTATGTCACTCCTCCTTGTCGCTCCTCCATGTCACTCCTCTATGTCGATCCTCCATGTCACTACTCCATGTCATTCCTACATGGCACTCCTCCATGTCACTCCTCCATGAAACTCCTCCATGTCACTCCTCCATGTCACTCCTCTATGTCAATTCTACATGTTACAACTCCATATCACTCCAACTTCTCACTCCTCCATGTCACCCCTCCATGTCACTCCTCAATGAAACTCCTTCATGTCACTCCTCTATGTCACTCCGCCATGTCAATCCTCCATGTCACTCCTCCATGTCAAACCTCCATGTCACTCCTATATATCACTCCAACATGTCACTCCTCCATGTCACTCCTCCATGTTACTCTTCCTTGCTCCTCAATGTCACTCCTCCATGTCACTCCTCCATGTCACTCCTCCATGTCGCTCCTCCATGTCACTCCATGTCGCTCCTCCACATCACTCCTCTATGTCACTCCTCCATGTTGAGCCTCCATGTCGCACTTCAATGATACTCCTCCATGTCAATCCTCCATGTCGCTCCTCCATTTAACTCCTCCATGTCGCTACTCCACATCACTCCTCTATGTCACTCCTCCACGTCGCACTTCAATGATACTCCTCCATGTCACTCCTCCATGTCGCTCCTCCATGTCACTCCTCCATGTCGCTACTCCACATCACTCCTCTATGTCACTCCTCCTTCATGTCACTCCTCCATGTCACTCCTCCATGTCACTCCTCCTTCTCACTCCTCCATATTACTACTCCATGTCACTCCTCCATGTCGATCCTCCATGTCAATCCTAAATGTCACTCCTCCATGTCACTCCTCCATGAAGCTCCTCCATGTCACTCCTCTATGTCACTCTTCCTTGTTCCTCATTGTCACTCCCCCATGTCACTCCTCTATGTCACTCCTCCTTGTCGCTCCTCCATGTCACTCTATGTCGATCCTATATGTCACTACTCCATGTCATTCCTACATGGCACTCCTCCATGTCACTCCTCCATGAAACTCCTCCATGTCACTCCACCATGTCACTCCTCTATGTCAATCCTCCATGTTGAGCCTCCATGTCGCCCTTCAATGTCACTCCTCATTATCACTCCTATATGTTGAGCCTCCGTGTTGCTTCTCCTTGTCACTCCTAAATGACGATCCTTAAATTCACTCCTCCATGTCCGTCTTCCATGTCGCTACTCCTTGTCACGCCTCCATGTCACTCCTCTATGTTGATCCTCTATGTCACTCCTACAAGTCACTCCTCCATGTCACTCCTCCATGAAGCTCCTCCATTTCACTACTCCATGTCACTCTTCCTTGCTCCTCAATGTCACTCCTCCATGTCACTCCTCTATGTCACTCCTCCATATCACTCCTCCATGTCTATCCTACATGTTGATCCTCCATGTCACTCCTACATGTCACTCCTCCATGTCATTCCTCCATGTCACTCCTCCATGTCACTCTTCATTGCTCCTCAATGTCACTCCTCTATGTCACTCCTCTATGTCACTCCTCCATGTCGCACTTCAATGATACTCCTCCATGTCACTCCTCCATGTCGCTCCTCCATGTCACTCCTCCATGTCGCTACTCCACATCACTCCTCTATGTCACTCCTCCATGTCACTCCTCCTTCATATCACTCCTCCTTGTCGCTCCTCCATGTCACTCTATGTCGATCCTCCATGTCACTCCTCCAAGTCACTCCTCCTTCTCACTCCTCCATATCACTCCTCCATGTCACTCCTCCACATCATTCCTCTATGTGACTCCTCCATGTCACTCCTCCTTCATGTCACTCCTCCATGTCACTCCTACATTTCGCTCCTCTATATCGCTCCTCCATGTCGCTCCTCCATGTCACTCCTCCATGTCAATCCTCCATGTCTCACTACTCCATGTCACTCATCCATGTCGATTCTCCATGTCACTCCAGAATGTCGCTCCACCATGTCACTAAAGAATGTCACTCCAGAATTTAACTCCAGATTGTTACTCCTCCATGTCCCTCTTCCATGTCGATCCTCTATTGCGCTCTTCCGTGTTATTCCTCCCTGTCTTCCACGTCACTCCTCCATGTAACTCCTCATTGTCAATCCTACAAGTCACTCCTCCATGTCACTCCACCATGTCGCTCCTCCATGTCGATCCTTCATGTCACTCCTACATGTCACACTTCCATGTCACTCCTCCATGTCACTGCTCCATGTTGAAACTCCATTTCGATCCTCCATGTTGCTCCACCATGTCACTACTCCATGTCATCTATGTCACTCCACCATGTCACTCCTCCATGTCAATCCTCCATGTCACACTACTCCATGTCACTCCTCCATGTCGATCCTCCATGTCATTCCTAAATGTCACTCCTCCATGTCACTCCTCTATGTCACTCTTCCTTGCTCATCAATGTCACTCCTCTATGTCACTCCTCCTTGTCGCTCCTCCACATCACTCCTCTATGTCACTCCTCATGTCACTCCTCCTTCATGTCACTCCTCCGTGTCACTCCTCCATTTCGCTCCTCCATATCGCTCCGCCATGTCGCTCCTCCACATCACTTCTCCATGTCACTCCTCCTTCATGTCACTCCTCCATGAAGCTCCTACATGTCACTCCTCCATGTCACTCTTCCTTGCTCCTCAATGTCACTCCTCCATGTCACTCCTATATGTCACTCCTCCATGTCACTCCTCCATGTCACTCCTCCTTCTCACTCCTCCATATTACTACTCAATGTCACTCCTCCATGTCGATCCTCCATTTCACTCCTAAATGTCACTCCTCCATGTCACTCCTCCATGAAGCTCCTCCATGTCACTCCTCTATGTCACTCTTCCTTGCTCCTCAATGTCACTCCTCAATGTCACTCCTCTATGTCACTCCTCCTTGTCGCTCCTCCATGTCACTCCTCTATGTCGATCCTCCATGTCACTACTCCATGTCATTCCTACATGGCACTCCTCCATGTCACTCCTCCATGAAACTCCTCCATGTCACTCCTCCATGTCACTCCTCTATGTCAATTCTACATGTTACAACTCCATATCACTCCAACTTCTCACTCCTCCATGTCACCCCTCCATGTCACTCCTCAATGAAACTCCTTCATGTCACTCCTCTATGTCACTCCGCCATGTCAATCCTCCATGTCACTCCTCCATGTCAAACCTCCATGTCACTCCTATATATCACTCCAACATGTCACTCCTCCATGTCACTCCTCCATGTTACTCTTTCTTGCTCCTCAATGTCACTCCTCCATGTCACTCCTCCATGTCACTCCTCCATGTCGCTCCTCCATATCACTCCATGTCGCTCCTCCACATCACTCCTCTATGTCACTCCTCCATGTTGAGCCTCCATGTCGCACTTCAATGATACTCCTCCATGTCAATCCTCCATGTCGCTCCTCCATTTAACTCCTCCATGTCGCTACTCCACATCACTCCTCTATGTCACTCCTCCACGTCGCACTTCAATGATACTCCTCCATGTCACTCCTCCATGTCGCTACTCCACATCACTCCTCTATGTCACTCCTCCTTCATGTCCCTCCTCCATGTCACTCCTCCATGTCACTCCTCCTTCTCACTCCTCCATATTACTACTCCATGTCACTCCTCCATGTCGATCCTCCATGTCAATCCTAAATGTCACTCCTCCATGTCACTCCTCCATGAAGCTCCTCCATGTCACTCCTCTATGTCACTCTTCCTTGTTCCTCATTGTCATTCCTCCATGTCACTCCTCTATGTCACTCCTCCTTGTCGCTCCTCCATGTCACTCTATGTCGATCCTATATGTCACTACTCCATGTCATTCCTACATGGCACTCCTCCATGTCACTCCTCCATGAAACTCCTCCATGTCACTCCTCCATGTCACTCCTCTATGTCAATCCTCCATGTTGAGCCTCCATGTCGCCCTTCAATGTCACTCCTCAATATCACTCCTATATGTTGAGCCTCCGTGTTGCTTCTCCATGTCACTCCTCCATGACGATCCTTAAATTCACTCCTCCATGTCCGTCTTCCATGTCGCTACTCCTTGTCACGCCTCCATGTCACTCCTCTATGTTGATCCTCTATGTCACTCCTACAAGTCACTCCTCCATGTCACTCCTCCATGAAGCTCCTCCATTTCACTACTCCATGTCACTCTTCCTTGCTCCTCAATGTCACTCCTCCATGTCACTCCTCTATGTCACTCCTCCATATCACTCCTCCATGTCTATTCTACATGTTGATCCTCCATGTCACTCCTACATGTCACTCCTCCATGTCATTCCTCTATGTCACTCCTCCATGTCGCACTTCAATGATACTCCTCCATGTCACTCCTCCATGTCGCTCCTCCATGTCACTCCTCCATGTCGCTACTCCACATCACTCCTCTATGTCACTCCTCCATGTCACTCCTCCTTCATATCACTCCTCCTTGTCGCTCCTCCATGTCACTCTATGTCGATCCTCCATGTCACTCCTCCAAGTCACTCCTCCTTCTCACTCCTCCATATCACTACTCCATGTCACTCCTCCACATCATTCCTCTATGTCACTCCTCCATGTCACTCCTCCTTCATGTCACTCCTCCATGTCACTCCTCCATTTCGCTCCTCCATATCGCTCCACCATGTCGCTCCTCCATGTCACTCCTCCATGTCAATCCTCCATGTCACACTACGCCATGTCACTCCTCCATGTCGATCCTCCATGTCATTCCTAAATGTCACTCCTCCATGTCACTCCTCTATGTCACTCTTCCTTGCTCATCAATGTCACTCCTCTATGTCACTCCTCCTTGTCGCTCCTCCACATCACTCCTCTATGTCACTCCTCATGTCACTCCTCCTTCATGTCACTCCTCCGTGTCACTCCTCCATTTCGCTCCGCCATATCGCTCCTCCATGTCGCTCCTCCACATCACTTCTCCATGTCACTCCTCCTTCATGTCACTCCTCCATGAAGCTCCTACATGTCACTCCTCCATGTCACTCTTCCTTGCTCCTCAATGTCACTCCTCCATGTCACTCCTCTATGTCACTCCTCCATGTCACTCCTCCATGTCACTCCTCCTTCTCACTCCTCCATATTACTACTCAATGTCACTCCTCCATGTCGCTCCTCCACATCACTTCTCCATGTCACTCCTCCTTCATGTCACTCCTCCATGAAGCTCCTCCATGTCACTCCTCTATGTCACTCTTCCTTGCTCCTCAATGTCACTCCTCAATGTCACTCCTCTATGTCACTCCTCCTTGTCGCTCCTCCATGTCACTCCTCTATGTCGATCCTCCATGTCACTACTCCATGTCATTCCTACATGGCACTCCTCCATGTCACTCCTCCATGAAACTCCTCCATGTCACTCCTCCATGTCACTCCTCTATGTCAATTCTACATGTTACAACTCCATATCACTCCAACTTCTCACTCCTCCATGTCACCCCTCCATGTCACTCCTCAATGAAACTCCTTCATGTCACTCCTCTATGTCACTCCGCCATGTCAATCCTCCATGTCACTCCTCCATGTCAAACCTCCATGTCACTCCTATATATCACTCCAACATGTCACTCCTCCATGTCACTCCTCCATGTTACTCTTCCTTGCTCCTCAATGTCACTCCTCCATGTCACTCCTCCATGTCACTCCTCCATGAAGCTCCTCCATGTCACTCCTCTATGTCACTCTTCCTTGTTCCTCATTGTCACTCCTCCATGTCACTCCTCTATGTCACTCCTCCTTGTCGCTCCTCCATGTCACTCTATGTCGATCCTATATGTCACTACTCCATGTCATTCCTACATGGCACTCCTCCATGTCACTCCTCCATGAAACTCCTCCATGTCACTCCACCATGTCACTCCTCTATGTCAATCCTCCATGTTGAGCCTCCATGTCGCCCTTCAATGTCACTCCTCAATATCACTCCTATATGTTGAGCCTCCGTGTTGCTTCTCCATGTCACTCCTAAATGACGATCCTTAAATTCACTCCTCCATGTCCGTCTTCCATGTCGCTACTCCTTGTCACGCCTCCATGTCACTCCTCTATGTTGATCCTCTATGTCACTCCTACAAGTCACTCCTCCATGTCACTCCTCCATGAAGCTCCTCCATTTCACTACTCCATGTCACTCTTCCTTGCTCCTCAATGTCACTCCTCCATGTCACTCCTCTATGTCACTCCTCCATATCACTCCTCCATGTCTATCCTACATGTTGATCCTCCATGTCACTCCTACATGTCACTCCTCCATGTCATTCCTCCATGTCACTCCTCCATGTCACTCTTCGTTGCTCCTCAATGTCACTCCTCTATGTCACTCCTCTATGTCACTCCTCCATGTCGCACTTCAATGATACTCCTCCATGTCACTCCTCCATGTCGCTCCTCCATGTCACTCCTCCATGTCGCTACTCCACATCACTCCTCTATGTCACTCCTCCATGTCACTCCTCCTTCATATCACTCCTCCTTGTCGCTCCTCCATGTCACTCTATGTCGATCCTCCATGTCACTCCTCCAAGTCACTCCTCCTTCTCACTCCTCCATATCACTACTCCATGTCACTCCTCCACATCATTCCTCTATGTCACTCCTCCATGTCACTCCTCCTTCATGTCACTCCTCCATGTCACTCCTCCATTTCGCTCCTCTATATCGCTCCTCCATGTCGCTCCTCCATGTCACTCCTCCATGTCAATCCTCCATGTCTCACTACTCCATGTCACTCATCCATGTCGATTCTCCATGTCACTCCAGAATGTCGCTCCACCATGTCACTCCAGAATGTCACTCCAGAATTTAACTCCAGATTGTTACTCCTCCATGTCCCTCTTCCATGTCGATCCTCTATTGCGCTCTTCCGTGTTATTCCTCCCTGTCTTCCACGTCACTCCTCCATGTAACTCCTCATTGTCAATCCTACAAGTCACTCCTCCATGTCACTCCACCATGTCGCTCCTCCATGTCGATCCTTCATGTCACTCCTACATGTCACACTTCCATGTCACTCCTCCATGTCACTGCTCCATGTTGAAACTCCATTTCGATCCTCCATGTTGCTCCACCATGTCACTACTCCATGTCATCTATGTCACTCCACCATGTCACTCCTCCATGTAGCTCCTCCATGTCACACTACTCCATGTCACTCCTCCATGTCGATCCTCCATGTCATTCCTAAATGTCACTCCTCCATGTCACTCCTCTATGTCACTCTTCCTTGCTCATCAATGTCACTCCTCTATGTCACTCCTCCTTGTCGCTCCTCCACATCACTCCTCTATGTCACTCCTCATGTCACTCCTCCTTCATGTCACTCCTCCGTGTCACTCCTCCATTTCGCTCCTCCATATCGCTCCTCCATGTCGCTCCTCCACATCACTCCTCTATGTCACTCCTCCATGTCACTCCTCCTTCATGTCACTCCTCCATGAAGCTCCTACATGTCACTCCTCCATGTCACTCTTCCTTGCTCCTCAATGTCACTCCTCCATGTCACTCCTCTATGTCACTCCTCCATGTCACTCCTCCATGTCACTCCTCCTTCTCACTCCTCCATATTACTACTCAATGTCACTCCTCCATGTCGATCCTCCATGTCACTCCTAAATGTCACTCCTCCATGTCACTCCTCCATGAAGCTCCTCCATGTCACTCCTCTATGTCACTCTTCCTTGCTCCTCAATGTCACTCCTCAATGTCACTCCTCTATGTCACTCCTCCTTGTCGCTCCTCCATGTCACTCCTCTATGTCGATCCTCCATGTCACTACTCCATGTCATTCCTACATGGCACTCCTCCATGTCACTCCTCCATGAAACTCCTCCATGTCACTCCTCCATGTCACTCCTCTATGTCAATTCTACATGTTACAACTCCATATCACTCCAACTTCTCACTCCTCCATGTCACCCCTCCATGTCACTCCTCAATGAAACTCCTTCATGTCACTCCTCCATGTCGCTCCTCCTCGTCAATTCTCGATTTCGCTCCTCCACGTCACTCCTCTATGTCACTCCTGAATATCACTCCAACATGTCACTCCTCCATGTCAATCCTCCATGTTACTCTTCCTTGCTCCTCAATATCACTCCTCCATGTCACTCCTCTATGTCACTCCTCCATGTCACTCCTCCATGTCACTCCTCCATGAAACTCCTCCATGTCACTCCTCCATGTCACTCCTCTATGTCAATTCTACATGTTACAACTCCATATCACTCCAACTTCTCACTCCTCCATGTCACCCCACCATGTCACTCCTCAATGAAAGTCCTCTATGTCACTCCTCCATGTCACTCCTCATTCATGTCACTCCTCATTCATGTCACTCCTCCATTTCGCTCCTCCATATCGCTCCTCCATGTCACTCCTCCTCGTCACTCCTCCATGTCACTCCTCCACATCACTCCTCTATGTCACTCCTCCATGTCGATCCCCCATGTCACTCCTCCATGTCAATCCTCCATGTCACTCCTACATATCACTCCGACATGTCACTCATCCATGTCACTCCTCCATGTCACTCTTCCTTGCTCCTCAATGTCACTCCTCCATGTCACTCCTCTATGTCACTCCTCCATGTCGCTCCTCCATGTCACTCCTCCATGTCGCTCCTCCACATCACTCCTCTATGTCACTCCTCCATGTTGAGCCTCCATGTCGCCCTTCAATGATACTCCTCCATGTCACTCCTCCATGTCACTCCTCTATGTCACTCCTCCATGTTGAGCCTCCATGTCGCCATTCAATGTCACTCCTCAATATAACTCCTATATGTTGAGCCTCCGTGTTGCTTCTCCATGTATCTCCTCCATGACGATCCTTAAATTCACTCCTCCATGTCCGTCTTCCATGTCGCTACTCCTTGTCACTCCTCCATGTCACTCCTCCATGTCGATCCTCTATGTCACTCCTACAAGTCACTCCTCCATGTCACTCCTCCATGAAGCTCATCCATGTCACTCCTCCATATCACTCCTCCATGTCTATCCTCCATGTCGATCCTCAATGTCACTCCTCCATGTCACTCCTCTATGTCACTCCTCCATGAAGCTCCTCCATGTCACTCCTCCATGTCACTCCTCCATGAAGTTCCTCAATGTCACTCCTCCATGTCACTCCTCCTTGTCGCTCCTCCATGTCACTCCTCCATTTCGCTCCTCCATATCGCTCCTCCATGTCACACCTTCATGTCACTCCTCTATGTCGATCATCCATGTCACTCCTCTATGTCGATCCTCTATATCACTCCTACAAGTCACTCCCCCATGTCACTCCTCCATGAAGCTCCTCCATGTCACTACACCATGTGACTCTTCCTTACTCCTCAATGTCACTCCTCCATGTCACTCCTCTATGTCACTCCTCCATATCACTCCTCCATGTCTATCCTACATGTTGATCCTCCATGTCACTCCTACATGTCACTCCTCCATGTCACTCCTCCATGTCACTCCTCTATGTCACTCCTCCATATCACTCCTCCATGTCTATCCTACATGTTGATCCTCCATGTCACTCCTCTATGTCACTCCTCCATATCACTCCTCCATGTCTATCCTACATGTTGATCCTCCATGTCACTCCTACATGTCGCTCCTCCATGTCACTCCTCCATGTCAATCCTCCATGTCACACTACTCCATGTCACTCCTCCATGTCGATCCTCCATGTCATTCCTAAATGTCACTCCTCCATGTCACTCTTTTATGTCACTCTTCCTTGCTCATCAATGTCACTCCTCTATGTCACTCCTCCTTGTCGCTCCTCCACATCACTCCTCTATGTCACTCCTCATGTCACTCCTCCTTCATGTCACTCCTCCGTGTCACTCCTCCATTTCGCTCCTCCATATCGCTCCTCCATGTCGCTCCTCCACATCACTCCTCCATGTCACTCCTCATGTCACTCCTCCTCCATGTCACTCCTCCATGTCAATCCTCCATGTCACACTACTCCATGTCACTCCTCCATTTCGCTCCTCCATATCGCTCCTCCATGTCGCTCCTCCACATCACTCCTCCATGTCACTCCTCCTTCATGTCACTCCTCCATGAAGCTCCTACATGTCACTCCTCCATGTCACTCTTCCTTGCTCCTCAATGTCACTCCTCCATGTCACTCCGCTATGTCACTCCTCCATGTCACTCCTCCATGTCACTCCTCCTTCTCACTCCTCCATATTACTACTCAATGTCACTCCTCCATGTCGATCCTCCATGTCACTCCTAAATGTCACTCCTCCATGTCACTCCTCCATGAAGCTCCTCCATGTCACTCCTCTATGTCACTCTTCGTTGCTCCTCAATGTCACTCCTCAATGTCACTCCTCTATGTCACTCCTCCTTGTCGCTCCTCCATGTCACTCCTCTATGTCGATCCTCCATGTCACTACTCCATGTCACTCCTCCATGAAACTCCTCCATGTCACTCCTCCATGTCACTCCTCCATGTCACTCCTCCTTCTCACTCCTCCATATTACTACTCAATGTCACTCCTCCATGTCGATCCTCCATGTCACTCCTAAATGTCACTCCTCCATGTCACTCCTCCATGAAGCTCCTCCATGTCACTCCTCTATGTCACTCTTCGTTGCTCCTCAATGTCACTCCTCAATGTCACTCCTCTATGTCACTCCTCCTTGTCGCTCCTCCATGTCACTCCTCTATGTCAATTCTACATGTTACAACTCCATATCACTCCAACTTCTCACTCCTCCATGTCACCCCTCGATGTCACTCCTCAATGAAACTCCTTCATGTCACTCCTCCATGTCGCTCCTCCTCGTCAATTCTCGATTTCGCTCCTCCACGTCACTCCTCTATGTCACTCCTAAATATCACTCCAACATGTCACTCCTCCATGTCAATCCTCCATGTTACTCTTCCTTGCTCCTCAATATCACTCCTCCATGTCACTCCTCTATGTCACTCCTCCATGTCGCTCCTCCATGTCACTCCATGTCGCTCCTCCACATCACTCCTCTATGTCACTCCTCCATGTTGAGCCTTTATGTCTTACTTCAATGATACTCCTCCATGTCACTCCTCCATGAAGCTCCTCCATGTCACTCCTCTATGTCACTCTTCCTTGCTCCTCAATGTCACTCCCCCATGTCACTCCTCCTTGTCGCTCCTCCATGTCACTCCTCCATGTCGCTCCTCCACATCAATCCTCTATGTCACTCCTCCATGTCACTCCTCCTTCATGTCACTCCTCCATGTCACTCCTCCATTTCGCTCCTCCATATCGCTCCTCCATGTCACACCTTCATGTCACTCCTCCATGTCGATCATCCATGTCATTCCTCTATGTCGATCCTCTATATCACTCCTACAAGTCACTCTTCCATGTCACTCCTCCATGAAGCTCCTCCATGTCACTACTCCATGTCACTCTTCCTTGCTCCTCAATGTCACTCCTCCATGTCACTCCTCTATGTCACTCCTCCATATCACTCCTCCATGTCTATCCTACATGTTGATCCTCCATGTCACTCCTACATGTCACTCCTCCATGTCACTCCTCCATGTCACTCTTCATTGCTCCTCAATGTCACTCCTCTATGTCACTCCTCCATGTCGCTCCTCCACATCACTTCTCTGTCACTCCTCCATGTTGAGCCTCCATGTCGCACTTCAATGATACGCCTCCATGTCACTCCTCCATGTCGCTACTCCACATCACTCCTCTATGTCACTCCTCATGTCACTCCTCCTTCATGTCACTCCACCGTGTCACTCCTCCATTTCGCTCCTCCATTTCGCTCCTCCATATCGCTCCTCCATGTCGCTCCTCCACATCACTCCTCTATGTCACTCCCCCATGTCA
Source organism: Sebastes fasciatus (assembly GCF_043250625.1). Taxonomy (NCBI): domain Eukaryota; kingdom Metazoa; phylum Chordata; class Actinopteri; order Perciformes; family Sebastidae; genus Sebastes; species Sebastes fasciatus. Next base: position 43,335,062 of record NC_133796.1, on the reverse strand, counting down.
CTCCTCCTTCATGTCACTCCTCCATGAAGCTCCTACATGTCACTCCTCCATGTCACTCTTCCTTGCTCCTCAATGTCACTCCTCCATGTCACTCCTCTATGTCACTCCTCCATGTCACTCCTCCATGTCACTCCTCCTTCTCACTCCTCCATATTACTACTCAATGTCACTCCTCCATGTCGATCCTCCATGTCACTCCTAAATGTCACTCCTCCATGTCACTCCTCCATGAAGCTCCTCCATGTCACTCCTCTATGTCACTCTTCCTTGCTCCTCAATGTCACTCCTCAATGTCACTCCTCTATGTCACTCCTCCTTGTCGCTCCTCCATGTCACTCCTCTATGTCGATCCTCCATTTCACTACTCCATGTCATTCCTACATGGCACTCCTCCATGTCACTCCTCCATGAAACTCCTCCATGTCACTCCTCCATGTCACTCCTCTATGTCAATTCTACATGTTACAACTCCATATCACTCCAACTTCTCACTCCTCCATGTCACCCCTCCATGTCACTCCTCAATGAAAGTCCTTCATGTCACTCCTCCATGTCGCTCCTCCTCGTCAATTCTCGATTTCGCTCCTCCACGTCACTCCTCTATGTCACTCCTGAATATCACTCCAACATGTCACTCCTCCATGTCAATCCTCCATGTTACTCTTCCTTGCTCCTCAATATCACTCCTCCATGTCACTCCTCTATGTCACTCCTCCATGTCACTCCTCCATGAAACTCCTCCATGTCACTCCTCCATGTCACTCCTCTATGTCAATTCTACATGTTACAACTCCATATCACTCCAACTTCTCACTCCTCCATGTCACCCCACCATGTCACTCCTCAATGAAAGTCCTTCATGTCACTCCTCCATGTCGCTCCTCCTCGTCAATTCTCGATTTCGCTCCTCCACGTCACTCCTCTATGTCACTCCTAAATATCACTCCAACATGTCACTCCTCCATGTCAATCCTCCATGTTACTCTTCCTTGCTCCTCAATATCACTCCTCCATGTCACTCCTCTATGTCACTCCTCCATGTTGCTCCTCCATGTCACTCCATGTCGCTCCTCCACATCACTCCTCTATGTCACTCCTCCATGTTGAGCCTCCATGTCGCATTTCAATGACACTTCTCCATGTCAATCCTCCATGTCGCTCCTCCATGTCGCTACTCCACATCACTCCTCTATGTCACTCCACCATGTCACTCCTCCTTCATGTCACTCCTCCATGTCACTCCTCCATGAAGGTCCTCCATGTCACTCCTCCATGTCACTCTTCCTTGCTCCTCAATGTCACTCCTCCATGTCACTCCTCCTTCTCTCTCCTCCATATTAGTCCTACATGTCACTCCTCCATGTCGATCCTCCATGTCACTCCTAAATGTCACTCCTCCATGTCACTCCTCCATGAAGCTCCTCCATGTCACTCCTCTATGTCACTCTTCCTTGCTCCTCAATGTCACTCCTCCATGTCACTCCTCTATGTCACTCCTCCTTATCGCTTCTCCATGTCACTCCTCTATGTCGGTCCTCCATGTCACTACTTCAAGTCATTCCTACATGGCACTCCTCCATGTCACTCCTCCATGTCACTCCTCCATATCACTCCTCTATGTCAATCCTCCAAGTTGAGCCTCCATGTCGCCCTTCAATGTCACTCCACAATATCACTCCTATATGTTGAGCCTCCGTGTTGCTTCTCCATGTCACTCCTCCATGTCACTCCTCTATGTCAATCCTCCATGTTACAACTCCATATCACTCCAACTTCTCACTCCTCAATGAAACTCCTCCATGTCACTCCTCCATGTCAATTCTCGATTTCGCTCCTCCACATCACTCCTCTATGTCACTCCGCCATGTCAATCCTCCATGTCACTCCTCCATGTCAAACCTCCATGTCACTCCTACATATCACTCCAACATGTCACTCCTCCATGTCACTCCTCCATGTTACTCTTCCTTGCTCCTCAATGTCACTCCTCCATGTCACTCCTCTATGTCACTCCTCCATGTCGCTCCTCCATGTCACTCCATGTCGCTTCTCCACATCACTCCTCTATGTCACTCCTCCATGTTGAGTCTCCATGTCGCACTTCAATGATACTCCTCCATGTCACTCCTCCATATCGCTCCTCCATTTCACTTCTCCATGTCGCTACTCCACATCACTCCTCTATGTCACTCCTCCACGTCGCACTTCAATGATACTCCTCCATGTCACTCCTCCATATCGCTCCTCCATGTCGCTCCTCCACATCACTCCTCTATGTCACTCCTCCTTCATGTCACTCCTCCATGTCACTCCTCCATGTCACTCCTCCTTCTCACTCCTCCATGTCACTCCTCCTTCTCACTCCTCCATATTACTACTCCATGTCACTCCTCCATGTCGATCCTCCATGTCAATCCTAAATGTCACTCCTCCATGTCACTCCTCCATGAAGCTCCTCCATGTCATTCCTCTATGTCACTCTTCCTTGTTCCTCATTGTCACTCCTCCATGTAACTCCTCTATGTCACTCCTCCTTGTCGCTCCTCCATGTCACTCTATGTCGATCCTATATGTCACTACTCCATGTCATTCCTACATGGCACTCCTCCATGTCACTCCTCCATGAAACTCCTCCATGTCACTCCTCCATGTCACTCCTCTATGTCAATCCTCCATGTTGAGCCTCCATGTCGCCCTTCAATTTCACTCCTCAATATCACTCCAATATGTTGAGCCTCCGTGTTGCTTCTCCATGTCACTCCTCCATGACGATCCTTAAATTCACTCCTCCATGTCCGTCTTCCATGTCGCTACTCCTTGTCACGCCTCCATGTCACTCCTCTATGTTGATCCTCTATGTCACTCCTACAAGTCACTCCTCCATTTCACTCCTCCATGAAGCTCCTCCATGTCACTACTCCATGTCACTCTTCCTTGCTCCTCAATGTCACTCCCCCATGTCACTCCTCTATGTCACTCCTCCATATAACTCCTCCATGTCTATCCTACATGTTGATCCTCCATGTCACTCCTCCATGTCACTCCTCCATGTCTCTCATCCATGTCACTCTTCATTGCTCCTCAATGTCACTCCTCTATGTCACTCCTCTATGTCACGGAGGACCATGTCGCACTTCAATGATACTCCTCCATGTCACTCCTCCATGTCGCTCCTCCATGTCACTCCCCCATGTCGCTACTCCACATCACTCCTCTATGTCACTCCTCCATGTCACTCCTCCTTCATGTCACTCCTCCTTGTCGCTCTTCCATGTCACTCTATGTCGATCCTCCATGTCACTCCTCCAAGTCACTCCTCCTTCTCACTCCTCCATATCACTACTCCATGTCACTCCTCCACATCACTCCTCTATGTCACTCCTCCTTCATGTCACTCCTCCATGTCACTCCTCCATTTCGCTCCTCCATATCGCTCCTCCATGTCGCTCCTCCATGTCACTCCTCCATGTCAATCCTCCATGTCTCACTACTCCATGTCACTCATCCATGTCGATCCTCCATGTCACTCCAGAATGTCGCTCCACCATGTCACTCCAGAATGTCACTCCAGAATTTAACTCCAGATTGTTACTCCTCCATGTCCCTCTTCCATGTCGATCCTCTATTGCGCTCTTCCGTGTCATTCCTCCCTGTCTTCCACGTCACTCCTCCATGTAACTCCTCCATGTCAATACTACAAGTCACTCCTCCATGTCACTCCACCATGTCGCTCCTCCATGTCGATCCTCCATGTCACTCCTACATGTCACACTTCCATGTCACTCCTCCATGTCACTGCTCCATGTTGAAGCTCCATTTCGATCCTCCATGTTGCTCCACCATGTCACTACTCCATGTCATCTATGTCACTCCACCATGTCACTCCTCCATGTAGCTCCTCCATGCAGATCCTTCATGTTACAACCTCTATGTTGCTCCTCCATGTCACTCCTCCGTGTCGCTCCTTCTTGTCACTCCTCCATGTCATGGAGACAGGGAGTCTACCATATCACTCCTCCATGTCACTCCTCCATGTCAGTCCTCCATATCGCTCCGCGATGTCGCTCCTCCATGTAGCTCCTCCTAGTCGCTCCTCCATGTCATGTCTCCATGTTGCTCCTCAATGTTGCTCCTCCTTGTCGATCCTCCATATCGCTCTTCCATGTCAATCCCCCATGTCACTCCTCCATTTAGATCGTACATGTTACTCCTCCATGTCGATCTTCCATGTCACTCCAGACTGTCGCTACACCCTGTCCCTCCAGAATGTACCTCCTCGTTGTCAGACCTCCATGTCGCTCCGTGATGTCGCTCCTCCATGTCATGTCTCCATGTTGCTCCTCAATGTTGCTCCTCCTTGTCGATCCTCCATATCGCTCTTCCATGTCAATCCTCCATTTCACTCCTCCATTTAGATCGTACATGTTACTCCTCTATTTCGCTCCTCCATGTCACTCCAGAATGTCGCTACACCCTTTCCCTCCAGAATGTACCTCCTCGTTGTCAGACCTCCATGTCGCTCCATGATGTAGCTCCTCCATGTAACTCCTCCATGTCGCTCTTCCATGTCGCTCCTCCATGTCACTCCTCCATGTCGATCCTCCATGTCTCTCCTCCATATCACTACTCCATGTCACTCCTCCTTGTTGATCCTCCATGTCAGTCCTCCATGTCGCTCCTCAATGTCGCTCCTCCATGTTGATCCTCCATGTCACAACTCCATGTCGATCTTCCATATCGCTACTCCATGTCACTCCAGAATGTCGCTCCTCCGTGTCACTCCTCCATATCGATCCTCCATGTTTCTCCTCCATTTCACTCCTCCATGTCACTCCAGAATTTCGCTCCTCCATGTCACTCCTCCATGTTGATCCTCCAAGTCACTCCTCCATGTCGATCCTCCATGTCACTCCTCCCTGTCTTCCATATCAGTCTTCCATGTCACTCCTCCATGTCGATCCTCCATGTCGCTCCTCCATTTCACTCCTCCATGTCACTCCAGAATGTCGCTCCTCCATGTCGATCCTCCATGGTACTGCTCCATGTCGATATTCCATATCGCTGCTCCATGTCACTCCAGAATATCGCTCCTCCATGTCACTCCAGAATGTCGCTCCTTCTTGTCACTCCTCCATGTCACTCCTCCATGTCACTATTCCATGTCGATCCTGAATGTCACTCCACCATGTGTTCCATGTTACTCCTCCGTGTTGCTCCTTCCATGTCGATTCCTCTGTCTCTCGTCCCTCCTCCTCCATGTCACCCCAGAATGCCGCTCCTCCATGTCACTCCAGAATGTCCCTCCAGAAAGTCACTCCAGAATGTCACTCCTCCATATCCTCCATGTCGCTCCTCCTTGTTACTCCTCCACATCGATTCTCCATGTCACTCCTCCATGACTTCCATGTCGATACATGTTGATACTCCATGTCGCTGCTCCTTGCTCATCCATATCGCTCCTCCATGTCACTCAAGAATGTCGCTCCTCCATATCACTCCTCCATGTCAATCCTCCATGTCGCTCCTCCATTTCACTTCTCCATGTCACTACAGAATGTCGCTCCTCCAAGTCACTCCTCCATGTTGATCCTCCATGTCAATACACCATGTTGCTCCTCTATGTCACTCCTCCATATCTTCCATGTCACTTCACCGTGTCGCTCCTCCATGTCACTTATTCATGTCGATCCTCCATGTCGCTCCTCCATGCTCCTCCATATCACTCCTGCATGTCATTCCTCCATGTCACTCCAGAATGTCGTTCCGCCATGTCACTCCAGAATGTCACTCCAGGATTTAACTCCAGATTGTTATTCCTCCATGTCCCTCCTGCATGTCACTGCTCCATGTCGATCCTCTATTGTGCTCCTCCATGACATTCCTCCCTGTCTTCCTCGTCATTCCTCCATGTAACTCCTCCATGTCAATCCTATATGTCACTCCTCCATGTAACTCCACCATGTCGTTCCTCCATGTCACTCCTCCATTTCACTCCTCCATGTCACTACTCAATGTCGATACCTCCATGTCACTCCATAATGTCCCTCCTGAAAGTCCCTCCAGAATGTCACTCCTCCATATTCCTCCTCCATGTCACTCCTCCATGTCGACCCTCCATATCACTCCTCCCTGTCTTCCATATCACTCCTCCATGTCACTCCTCCATGTCAGTCCTCCATGTCACTCCGCGATGTCGCTCCTCCTTGTAGCTCCTCCTAGTCACTCTATCATGTTGCTCCTCCATGTCAGTCCTCCATGTTGCTCCTCAATGTTGCTCCTCCTTGTCGATCCTCCATATCGCTCTTCCATGTCACTCCTCCATGTCACTCCTCCATTTAGATCCTACATATTACTCCTCCAGGTCGATCTTCAATGTTACTCCAGAATGTCACTCCTCCATGTCACTCCAGAATGTCGCTCCACCCTGTCCCTCCAGAATGTACCTCCTTGTTGTCAGACCTCCATGTCGCTCCGTAATGTCGCTCCTCCATGTTGCTCTTCCATGTCGCTCTTCCATGAAACTCCTCCATGTCACTCCTCCATGTCGATCCTCCATGTCTCTCCTCCATGTCACTACTCCATGTCACTCCTCCTTGTTTATCCTCCATGTCAGTCCTCCATGTCGATACTCAATGTCGCTCCTCATTGTCGATCCTCAATGTCGCTCCTCCATGTCGATCCTCAATGTCACTCCACCATGTGTTCCATGTTACTCCTCCGTGTTGCTCCTCCATGTGACTATTCCATGTCTATCCTCTATGTCTCTCGTCCCTCCTCCTCCATGTCACCCCAGAATGCCGCTCCTCCATGTCACTCCAGAATGTCCCTCCAGAAAGTCACTCCAGAATGTCACTCCTCCATATCCTCCATGTCGCTCCTCCATGTCACTCCTCCATGTCGATCCTCCATGTCGATCCTCCATGTCTTCCATGTCGACACATGTCGATCCTCCATGTGGCTCCTCCTTGCTTATCCATATCACTCCACCATGTCGCTAATCCATGTCACTCCAGAATGTCGTTCCTCCATGTCACTCCAGAATATCACTCCAGATTTAACTCCAGAATGTCAAACCTCCATGTCACTGCTTGATGTCGCTCCTCCATGTCGATCCTCCATGTCGCTACTCCTTGTTACTCCTCCACATCGATCCTCCATGTCACTCCTCAATGTCTTCCATGTCGATACATGTTGATCCTCCATGTCGCTCCTCCTTGCTCATCCATATCGCTCCTTCATGTCACTCCAGAATGTCGCTCCTCCATGTCAATCCAGATTTAACTCCAGATTGTTACTCCTCCATGTCCCTCCTCCATGTCACTGCTCCATGTCGATCCTCTATTGCGCTCTTCCATGTCATTCCTCCCTGTCTTCCACGTCACTCCTCCATGTAACTCCTCCATGTCAATCCTACATGTCACTCCTCCATGTCACTCCACCATGTCGCTCCTCCATGTCACTCCTCCATGTCGATCCTCCATGTCTCTCCTCCAATTACATCCTAAATGTTAATCCTCCATGTTGATCTTCCATATCGCTCCTCCATGTATTTCCAGAATGTCGCTCCTCAATGTCACTCCAGAATGTACCTCCTCGTTGTCAGTCTTCCATGTCTCTCCGTGATGTCGCTCCTCCATGTAGATCCTCCATGTCGCTCTTCCATTTCGCTTCTCCATGTCACTCTTCCATGTCGATCCTCCATGTCACTCCTCCATGTCAATCATCCATGTCAATCCTCCATGTCGCTCCTCCATTCCACGCCTCCATTTCACTCCTCCCTGTCACTCCAGAATGTCATTCCTCCAAGTCACACCTCCATGTTGTTCCTCCATGTCGATACTCCATGTTTCTCCTCCATTTCACTCCTCCATATCTTCCATGTCACTCCACCGTGTCGCTCCTCCATGTCACTTATTCATGTCACACTTCCATGTCACTCCTCCATGTCACTGCTCCATGTCGATCCTCCATTTCAATCCTCCATGTTGCTCCACCATGTCACTCCAGAATGCCGCTCCTCCATTACACTCCAGAATGTCACTCCAGAATTTAACTCCAGATTGTTACTCCTCCATGTCCCTCCTCCATGTCGATCCTCTATTGCGCTCTTCCATGTAATTCCTCCCATTCTTCCACGTCACTCCTCCATGTAACTCCTCCATGTCAATCCTACATGTCACTCCTCCATGTCACTCTACCATGTCGCTCCTCCATGTAACTCCTCCATGTCGATCCTCCATGTCACTCCTCCATGTCACACTTCCATGTCACTCCTCCATGTCACTGCTCCATGTCGATCCTCCATTTCAATCCTCCATGTTGCTCCATCATGTCACTACTCCATGTCATCCATGTCACTCCACCATGTCACTCCTCCATGTAGCTCCTCCATGCAGATCCTTCATGTTACACCTCTTTGTTGCTCCTCCATGTCACTCCAGAATATCCCTCCTGAAAGTCACTCCAGAATGTCACTCCTCCATATTCCTCCTCCATTTCACTCCTACATATCGACCCTCCATGTCAATCCTCCCTGTCTTCCATATCACTCCTCCATGTCACGCCTCCATGTCTCTCCGCGATGTCGCTCCTCCATGTAGCTCCTCCTAGTCGCTCCTCCATGTCATGTCTCCATGTTGCTCCTCAATGTTGCTCCTCCTTGTCGATCTTCCATATCGCTCTTCCATGTCAATCCTCCATGTCACTCCTCCATTTAGATCGTACATGTTACTCCTCCATGTCTATCTTCCATGTCACTCCAGAATGTCGCTCCACCCTGTCCCTCCAGAATTTACCTCCTCGTTGTTTGACCTCCATGTCGCTCCGTGATGTCGCTCCACCATGTAACTCCTCCATGTCGCTCTTCCATGTCGCTCCTCCATGTCACTCCTCCATGTCGATCCTCCAAGTCACTCCTCCATGTCGATCATCCATGTCACTCCTCCCTGTCTTCCATATCAGTCCTCCATGTCACTCCTCCATGTCGATCCTCCATGTCGCTCCTCCATTTCACTCCTCCATGTCACTCCAGAATGTCGCTCCTCCATGTCGATCCTCCATGGTACTGCTCCATGTCGATATTCCATATCGCTGCTCCATGTCACTCCAGAATATCGCTCCTCCATGTCACTCCAGAATGTCGCTCCTTCTTGTCACTCCTCCATGTCACTCCTCCATGTCACTACTCCATGTCGATCCTCAATGTCACTCCACCATGTGTTCCATGTTACTCCTCCGTGTTGCTCCTTCCATGTCGATTCCTCTGTCTCTCGTCCCTCCTCCTCCATGTCACCCCAGAATGCCGCTCCTCCATGTCACTCCAGAATGTCCCTCCAGAAAGTCACTCCAGAATGTCACTCCTCCATATCCTCCATGTCGCTCCTCCTTGTTACTCCTCCACATCGATTCTCCATGTCACTCCTCCATGACTTCCATGTCGATACATGTTGATACTCCATGTCGCTGCTCCTTGCTCATCCATATCGCTCCTCCATGTCACTCAAGAATGTCGCTCCTCCATATCACTCCTCCATGTCAATCCTCCATGTTGCTCCTCCTTTTCACTTCTCCATGTCACTACAGAATGTCGCTCCTCCATGTCAATACACCATGTTGCTCCTCTATGTCACTCCTCCATATCTTTCATGTCACTTCACCGTGTCGCTCCTCCATGTCACTTATTCATGTCGATCCTCCATGTCGCTCCTCCATGCTCCTCCATATCACTCCTGCATGTCATTCCTCCATGTCACTCCAGAATGTCGTTCCGCCATGTCACTCCAGAATGTCACTCCAGGATTTAACTCCAGATTGTTATTCCTCCATGTCCCTCCTGCATGTCACTGCTCCATGTCGATCCTCTATTGTGCTCCTCCATGTCATTCCTCCCTGTCTTCCACGTCATTCCTCCGTGTAACTCCTCCATGTCAATCCTATATGTCACTCCTCCATGTAACTCCACCATGTCGTTCCTCCATGTCACTCCTCCATTTCACTCCTCCATGTCACTACTCAATGTCGATACCTCCATGTCACTCCATAATGTCCCTCCTGAAAGTCCCTCCAGAATGTCACTCCTCCATATTCCTCCTCCATGTCACTCCTCCATGTCGACCCTTCATGTCACTCCTCCCTGTCTTCCATATCACTCCTCCATGTCACTCCTCCATGTCAGTCCTCCATGTCGCTCCGCGATGTCGCTCCTCCTTGTAGCTCCTCCTAGTCACTCTATCATGTTGCTCCTCCATGTCAGTCCTCCATGTTGCTCCTCAATGTTGCTCCTCCTTGTCGATCCTCCATATCGCTCTTCCATGTCACTCCTCCATGTCACTCCTCCATTTAGATCCTACATATTACTCCTCCATGTCGATCTTCAATGTCACTCCAGAATGTCACTCCTCCATGTCACTCCAAAATGTCGCTCCACCCTGTCCCTCCAGAATGTACCTCCTTGTTGTCAGACCTCCATGTCGCTCCGTAATGTCGCTCCTCCATGTTGCTCTTCCATGTCGCTCTTCCATGAAACTCCTCCATGTCACTCCTCCATGTCGATCCTCCATGTCTCTCCTCCATGTCACTACTCCATGTCACTCCTCCTTGTTTATCCTCCATGTCACTCCTCCATGTCGATCCTCCATGTCACTCCTAAATGTCACTCCTCCATGTCACTCCTCCATGAAGCTCCTCCATGTCACTCCTCTATGTCACTCTTCCTTGATCATCAATGTCACTCCTCCATGTCACTCCTCTATGTCACTCCTCCATGTCACTCCTCCTTCATGTTACTCCTCCATGTCACTCCTCCATGTCACTCCTCCATGTCGCTCCTCCTCGTCACTCCACCATGTCACTCCTCCACATCACTCCTCTATGTCACTCCTCCATGTCACTCCTCATTCATGTCACTCCTCATTCATGTCACTCCTCCATTTCGCTCCTCCATATCGCTCCTCCATGTTGCTCCTCCTCGTCACTCCGCCATGTCACTCCTCCACATCACTCCTCTATGTCACTCCTCCATGTCGATCCTCCATGTCACTCCTCCATGTCAATCCTCCATGTCACTCCTACATATCACTCCGACATGTCACTCATCCATGTCACTCCTCCATGTCACTCTTCCTTGCTCCTCAATGTCACTCCACCATGTCACTCCTCTATGTCACTCCTACATGTCGCTCCTCCATGTCACTCCTCCATGTCGCTCCTCCACATCACTCCTCTATGTCACTCCTCCATGTTGATCCTCCATGTCGCCCTTCAATGATACTCCTCCATGTCACTCCTCCATGTCACTCCTCTATGTCACTCCTCCATGTTGAGCCTCCATGTCGCCATTCAATGTCACTCCTCAATATAACTCCTATATGTTGAGCCTCCGTGTTGCTTCTCCATGTATCTCCTCCATGACGATCCTTAAATTCACTCCTCCATGTCCGTCTTCCATGTCGCTACTCCTTGTCACTCCTCCATGTCACTCCTCCATGTCGATCCTCTATGTCACTCCTACAAGTCACTCCTCCATGTCACTCCTCCATGAAGCTCATCCATGTCACTCCTCCATATCACTCCTCCATGTCTATCCTCCATGTCGATCCTCAATGTCACTCCTCCATGTCACTCCTCTATGTAACTCCACCATGAAGCTCCTCCATGTCACTCTTCCATGTCACTCCTCCATGAAGTTCCTCAATGTCACTCCTCCATGTCTATCCTCCATGTCGATCCTCCATATCGCTCCTCCATGTCACACCTTCATGTCACTCCTCTATGTCGATCATCCATGTCACTCCTCTATGTCGATCCTCTATATCATTCCTACAAGTCACTCCTCCATGTCACTCCTCCATGAAGCTCCTCCATGTCACTACACCATGTGACTCTTCCTTACTCCTCAATGTCACTCCTCCATGTCACTCCTCTATGTCACTCCTCCATATCACTCCTCCATGTCTATCCTACATGTTGATCCTCCATGTCACTCCTACATGTCACTCCTCCATGTCACTCCTCCATGTCACTCTTCATTGCTCCTCAATGTCACTCCTCTATGTCACTCCTCCATGTCGCTCCTCCATGTCACTCCTCCATGTCGCTCCTCCACATCACTCCTCTATGTCACTCCTCCATGTTGAGCCTCCATGTCGCACTTCAATGATACGCCTCCATGTCACTCCTCCATGTCGCTACTCCACATCACTCCTCTATGTCACTTCTCCATGTCGCCCTTCAATGTCACTCCTCAATATCACTCCTATATTTTGAGCCTCCGTGTTGCTTCTCCATGTAACTCCTCCATTACGATCCTTAAATTCACTCCTCCATGTCCGTCTTCCATGTCGCTACTCCTTGTCACTCCTCCTTGCTCCTCAATGTCACTCCTCCATTTCACTCCTCTATGTCACTCCTCCATATCACTCCTCCATGTCACTCCTCCATGTCACTCTTCATTGCTCCTCAATGTCACTCCTCCATGTCACTCCTCTATGTCACTCCTCCATGTCACTCCTACATGTCACTCCTCCTTCTCACTCCTCCATATCACTACTCCATGTCACTCCTCCATGTCGATCCTCCATGTCACTCCTAAATGTCACTCCTCCATGTCACTCCTATGTCACTCCTCAATGTCACTCCTCTATGTTACTCCTCCATGTCGCTCCTCCATGTCACTCCTCCATGTCGCTCCTCCACATCACTCCTCTATGTCACTCCTCCATTTCACTCCTCCTTCATTTCACTCCTCCATGTCACTCCTCCATGAAGCTCCTCCATGTCACTCCTCTATGTCACTCTTCCTTGCTCCTCAATGTCACTCCTCCATGTCACTCCTCCTTGTCAATCCTCCATTTTGCTCCTCCCTATCGCTCCTCCATGTCACAACTTCATGTCACTCCTCCATGTCGATCATCCATGTCACTCCTCTATGTCGATCCTCTATATCACTCCTACAAGTCACTCTTCTATGTCACTCCTCCATGTCGCCCTTCAATGTCACTCCTCAATATCACTCCTATATGTTGAGCCTCCGTGTTGCTTCTCCATGTCACTCCTCCATGACGATCCTTAAATTCACTCCTCCATGTTCGTCTTCCATGTCGCTACTCCTTGTCACTCCTCCATGTCACTCCTCCATGTCGATCCTCTATGTCACTCCTACAAGTCACTCCTCCATGTCACTCCTCCATGAAGCTCCTCCATGTCACTACTCCATGTCACTCCTCCATGTCGATCCTCCATGTCACTCCTAAATGTCACTCCTCCATGTCACTCCTATGTCACTCCGCCATGTAACTCCTCTATGTCACTCCTCCATGTCGCTCCTCTATGTCACTCCTCCATGTCGCTCCTCCACATCACTCCTCTATGTCACTCCTCCATGTTGAGCCTCCATGTCGCACTTCAATGATACTCCTCCATTTCACTCCTCCATGTCGCTCCTCTATGTCACTCCTCCATGTCACTCCTCCTTCATGTCACTCCTCCATGTCACTCCTCCATTTCGGTCCTCCATATCGCTCCTCCATGTCGCTCCTCCATGTCACTCCTCCATGTCAATCCTCCATGTCACACTACTCCATGTCACTCCTCCATATCGATCCTCCATGTCATTCCTAAATGTCACTCCTCCATGTCACTCCTCTATGTCACTCTTCCTTGCTCATCAATGTCACTCCTCTATGTCACTCCTCCTTGTCGCTCCTCCACATCACTCCTCTATGTCACTCCTCATGTCACTCCTCCTTCATGTCACTCCTCGGTGTCACTCCTCCATTTCGCTCCTCCATATCGCTCCTCTATGTCACTCCTCCATGTCACTCCTCCTTCATGTCACTCCTCCATGAAGCTCCTACATGTCACTCCTCCATGTCACTCTTCCTTGCTCCTCAATGTCACTCCTCCATGTCACTCCTCTATGTCACTCCTCCATGTCACTCCTCCATGTCACTCCTCCATGAAGCTCCTCCATGTCACTCCTCTATGTCACTCTTCCTTGCTCCTCAATGTCACTCCTCCATGTCACTCCTCCTTGTCGCTCTTCCATGTCACTCCTCCATGTCGCTCCTCCACATCAATCCTCTATGTCCCTCCTCCATGTCACTCCTCCTTCATGTCACTCCTCCATGTCACTCCTCCATTTCGCTCCTCCATGTCGCTCCTCCATGTCACACCTTCATGTCACTCCTCCATGTCGATCAGCCATGTCACTCCTCTATGTCGATCCTCTATATCACTCCTACAAGTCACTCTTCCATGTCACTCCTCCATGAAGCTCCTCCATGAAGCTCCTCCATGTCACTCCTCCATATCACTCCTCCATGTCTATCCTACATGTTGATCCTCCATGTGACTCCTACATGTCACTCCTCCATGTCACTCCTCCATGTCACTCTTCATTGCTCCTCAATGTCACTCCTCTATGTCACTCCTCCATGTCGCTCCTCCACATCACTCCTCTATGTCACTCCTCCATGTTGAGCCTCCATGTCGCACTTCAATGATACGCCTCCATGTCACTCCTCCATGTCGCTACTACACATCACTCCTCTATGTCACTCCTCCATGTCGCCCTTCAATGTCACTCCTCAATATCACTCCTATATGTTGAGCCTCCGTGTTGCTTCTCCATGTCACTCCTCCATGACGATCCTTAAATTCACTCCTCCATGTCCGTCTTCCATGTCGCTACTCCTTGTCACTCCTCCATGTCACTCCTCCATGTCGATCCTCTATGTCACTCCTACAAGTCACTCCTCCATGTCACTCCTCCATGAAGCTCCTCCATGTCACTACTCCATGTCACTCCTCCATGTCGATCCTCCATGTCACTCCTAAATGTCACTCCACCATGTCACTCCTATGTCACTCCGCCATGTCACTCCTCTATGTCACTCCTCCATGTCGCTCCTCCATATCACTCCTCCATGTCGCTCCTCCACATCACTCCTCTATTTCACTCCTCCATGTTGAGCCTCCATGTCGCACTTCAATGATACTCCTCCATGTCACTCCTCCATGTCGCTCCTCTATGTCACTCCTCCATGTCACTCCTCCTTCATGTCACTCCTCCATGTCACTCCTCCATTTCGCTCCTCCATATCGCTCCTCCATGTCGCTCCTCCATGTCGCTCCTCCATGTCGCTCCTCCATGTCACTCCTCCATGTCAATCCTCCATGTCACACTACGCCATGTCCCTCCTCCATGTCGATCCTCCATGTCATTCCTAAATGTCACTCCTCCATGTCACTCCTCTATGTCACTCTTCCTTGCTCATCAATGTCACTCCTCTATGTCACTCCTCCTTGTCGCTCCTCCACATCACTCCTCTATGTCACTCCTCATGTCACTCCTCCTTCATGTCACTCCGCCGTGTCACTCCTCCATTTCGCTCCTCCATATCGCTCCTCCATGTCGCTCCTCCATATTGCTCCTCCATGTCGCTCCTCCACATCACTTCTCCATGTCACTCCTCCTTCATGTCACTCCTCCATGAAGCTCCTACATGTCACTCCTCCATGTCACTCTTCCTTGCTCCTCAATGTCACTCCTCCATGTCACTCCTCTATGTCACTCCTCCATGTCACTCCTCCATGTCACTCCTCCTTCTCACTCCTCCATATTACTACTCAATGTCACTCCTCCATGTCAATCCTCCATGTCACTCCTAAATGTCACTCCTCCATGTCACTCCTCCATGAAGCTCCTCCTTGTCACTCCTCTATGTCACTCTTCCTTGCTCCTCAATGTCACTCCTCAATGTCACTCCTCTATGTCACTCCTCCTTGTCGCTCCTCCATGTCACTCCTCTATGTCGATCCTCCATGTCACTACCCCATGTCATTCCTACATGGCACTCCTCCATATCACTCCTCCATGAAACTCCTCCATGTCACTCCTCCATGTCACTCCTCTATGTCAATTCTACATGTTACAACTCCATATCACTCCAACTTCTCACTCCTCCATGTCACCCCTCCATGTCACTCCTCAATGAAACTCCTTCATGTCACTCCTCTATGTCACTCCGCCATGTCAATCCTCCATGTCACTCCTCCATGTCAAACCTCCATGTCACTCCTATATATCACTCCAACATGTCACTCCTCCATGTCACTCCTCCATGTTACTCTTCCTTGCTCCTCAATGTCACTCCTCCATGTCGCTCCTCCATGTCACTCCATGTCGCTCCTCCACATCACTCCTCTATGTCACTCCTCCATGTTGAGCCTCCATGTCGCACTTCAATGATACTCCTCCATGTCAATCCTCCATTTTGCTCCTCCATATCGCTCCTCCATGTCGCTCCTCCATGTCACTCCTCCATGTCAATCCTCCATGTCACACTACGCCATGTCACTCCTCCATGTAGATCCTCGATGTCATTCCTAAATGTCACTCCTCCATGTCACTCCTCTATGTCACTCTTCCTTGCTCATCAATGTCACTCCTCTATGTCACTCCTCCTTGTCGCTCCTCCACATCACTCCTCTATGTCACTCCTCATGTCACTCCTCCTTCATGTCACTCCTCCGTGTCACTCCTCCATTTCGCTCCTCTATATCGCTCCTCCATGTTGCTCCTCCACATCACTTCTCCATGTCACTCCTCCTTCATGTCACTCCTCCATGAAGCTCCTACATGTCACTCCTCCATGTAACTCTTCCTTGCTCCTCAATGTCACTCCTCCATGTCACTCCTCTATGTCACTCCTCCATGTCACTCCTCCATTTCACTCCTCCTTCTCACTCCTCCATATTACTACTCAATGTCACTCCTCCATGTCGATCCTCCATGTCACTCCTAAATGTCACTCCTCCATGTCACTCCTCCATGAAGCTCCTCCTTGTCACTCCTCTATGTCACTCTTCCTTGCTCCTCAATGTCACTCCTCAATGTCACTCCTCTATGTCACTCCTCCTTGTCGCTCCTCCATGTCACTCCTCTATGTCGATCCTCCATGTCACTACTCCATGTCATTCCTACATGGCACTCCTCCATGTCACTCCTCCATGAAACTCCTCCATGTCACTCCTCCATGTCACTCCTCTATGTCAATTCTACATGTTACAACTCCATATCACTCCAACTTCTCACTCCTCCATGTGACCCCTCCATGTCACTCCTCAATGAAACTCCTTCATGTCACTCCTCTATGTCACTCCGCCATGTCAATCCTCCATGTCACTCCTCCATGTCAAACCTCCATGTCACTCCTATATATCACTCCAACATGTCACTCCTCCATGTCACTCCTCCATGTTACTCTTCCTTGCTCCTCAATGTCACTCCTCCATGTCACTCCTCCATGTCACTCCTCCATGTCGCTCCTCCATGTCACTCCATGTCGCTCCTCCACATCACTCCTCTATGTCACTCCTCCATGTTGAGCCTCCATGTCGCACTTCAATGATACTCCTCCATGTCAATCCTCCATGTCGCTCCTCCATTTAACTCCTCCATGTCGCTACTCCACATCACTCCTCTATGTCACTCCTCCACGTCGCACTTCAATGATACTCCTCCATGTCACTCCTCCATGTCGCTCCTCCATGTCACTCCTCCATGTCGCTACTCCACATCACTCCTCTATGTCACTCCTCCTTCATGTCACTCCTCCATGTCACTCCCCCATGTCACTCCTCCTTCTCACTCCTCCATATTACTACTCTATGTCACTCCTCCATGTCGATCCTCCATGTCAATCCTAAATGTCACTCCTCCATGTCACTCCTCCATGAAGCTCCTCCATGTCACTCCTCTATGTCACTCTTCCTTGTTCCTCATTGTCACTCCTCCATGTCACTCCTCTATGTCACTCCTCCTTGTCGCTCCTTCTTGTCACTCTATGTCGATCCTATATGTCACTACTCCATGTCATTCCTACATGGCACTCCTCCATGTCACTCCTCCATGAAACTCCTCCATGTAACTCCTCCATGTCACTCCTCTATGTCAATCCTCCATGTTGAGCCTCCATGTCGCCCTTCAATGTCACTCCTCAATATAACTCCTATATGTTGAGCCTCCGTGTTGCTTCTCCATGTCACTCCTCCATGACGATCCTTAAATACACTCCTCCATGTCCGTCTTCCATGTCGATACTCCTTGTCACGCCTCCATGTCACTCCTCTATGTTCATCCTCAATGTCACTCCTACAAGTCACTCCTCCATGTCACTCCTCCATGAAGCTCCTCCATGTCACTACTCCATGTCACTCTTCCTTGCTCCTCAATGTCACTCCACCATGTCACTCCTCTATGTCACTCCTCCATATCACTCCTCCATGTCTATCCTACATGTTGATCCTCCATGTCACTCCTACATGTCACTCCTCCATGTCACTCCTCCATGTCACTCCTCCATGTCACTCTTCATTGCTCCTCAATGTCACTCCTACATGTCACTCCTCCATGTCACTCTTCCTTGCTCCTCAATGTCACTCCTCCATGTCACTCCTCTATGTCACTCCTCCATGTCACTCCTCCATGTCACTCCTCCTTCTCACTCCTCCATGTCAATCCTAAATGTCACTCCTCCATGTCACTCCTCCATGAAGCTCCTCCTTGTCACTCCTCTATGTCACTCTTCCTTGCTCCTCAATGTCACTCCTCAATGTCACTCCTCTATGTCACTCCTCCTTGTCGCTCCTCCATGTCACTCCTCTATGTCGATCCTCCATGTCACTACTCCATGTCATTCCTACATGGCACTCCTCCATGTCACTCCTCTATGTCAATTCTACATGTTACAACTCCATATCACTCCAACTTCTCACTCCTCCATGTCACCCCTCCATGTCACTCCTCCATGTCACTCCTCCTTCTCACTCCTCCATATTACTAGTCCATGTCACTCCTCCATGTCGATCCTCCATGTCAATCCTAAATGTCACTCCTCCATGTCACTCCTCCATGAAGCTCCTCCATGTCACTCCTCTATGTCACTCTTCCTTGTTCCTCATTGTCACTCCTCCATGTCACTCCTCTATGTCACTCCTCCTTGTCGCTCCTCCATGTCACTCTATGTCGATCCTATATGTCACTACTCCATGTCATTCCTACATGGCACTCCTCCATGTCACTCCTCCATGAAACTCCTCCATGTCACTCCTCCATGTCACTCCTCTATGTCAATCCTCCATGTTGAGCCTCCATGTGGCCCTTCAATGTCACTCCTCAATATCACTCCTATATGTTGAGCCTCCGTGTTGCTTCTCCATGTCACTCCTCCATGACGATCCTTAAATTCACTCCTCCATGTCCGTCTTCCATGTCGCTACTCCTTGTCACGCCTCCATGTCACTCCTCTATGTTGATCCTCTATGTCACTCCTACAAGTCACTCCTCCATGTCACTCCTCCATGAAGCTCCTCCATGTCACTACTCCATGTCACTCTTCCTTGCTCCTCAATGTCACTCCTCCATGTCAATCCTCCATGTCACACTACGCCATGTCACTCCTCCATGTAGATCCTCCATGTCATTCCTAAATGTCACTCCTCCATGTCACTCCTCTATGTCACTCTTCCTTGCTCATCAATGTCACTCCTCTATGTCACTCCTCCTTGTCGCTCCTCCACATCACTCCTCTATGTCACTCCTCATGTCACTCCTCCTTCATGTCACTCCTCCGTGTCACTCCTCCATTTCGCTCCTCCATATCGCTCCTCCATGTCGCTCCTCCACATCACTTCTCCATGTCACTCCTCCTTCATGTCACTCCTCCATGAAGCTCCTACATGTCACTCCTCCATGTAACTCTTCCTTGCTCCTCAATGTCACTCCTCCATGTCACTCCTCTATGTCACTCCTCCATGTGACTCCTCCATTTCACTCCTCCTTCTCACTCCTCCATATTACTACTCAATGTCACTCCTCCATGTCGATCCTCCATGTCACTCCTAAATGTCACTCCTCCATGTCACTCCTCCATGAAGCTCCTCCTTGTCACTCCTCTATGTCACTCTTCCTTGCTCCTCAATGTCACTCCTCAATGTCACTCCTCTATGTCACTCCTCCTTGTCGCTCCTCCATGTCACTCCTCTATGTCGATCCTCCATGTCACTACTCCATGTCATTCCTACATGGCACTCCTCCATGTCACTCCTCCATGAAACTCCTCCATGTCACTCCTCCATGTTTCTCCTCTATGTCAATTCTACATGTTACAACTCCATATCACTCCAACTTCTCACTCCTCCATGTGACCCCTCCATGTCACTCCTCAATGAAACTCCTTCATGTCACTCCTCTATGTCACTCCGCCATGTCAATCCTCCATGTCACTCCTCCATGTCAAACCTCCATGTCACTCCTATATATCACTCCAACATGTCACTCCTCCATGTCACTCCTCCATGTTACTCTTCCTTGCTCCTCAATGTCACTCCTCCATGTCACTCCTCCATGTCACTCCTCCATGTCGCTCCTCCACATCACTCCTCTATGTCACTCCTCCATGTTGAGCCTCCATGTCGCACTTCAATGATACTCCTCCATGTCAATCCTCCATGTCGCTCCTCCATTTAACTCCTCCATGTCGCTACTCCACATCACTCCTCTATGTCACTCCTCCACGTCGCACTTCAATGATACTCCTCCATGTCACTCCTCCATGTCACTCCAGACTGTCGCTACACCCTGTCCCTCCAGAATGTACCTCCTCGTTGTCAGACCTCCATGTCGCTCCGTGATGTCGCTCCTCCATGTCATGTCTCCATATTGCTCCTCAATGTTGCTCCTCCTTGTCGATCCTCCATGTCGCTCTTCCATGTCAATCCTCCATTTCACTCCTCCATTTAGATCGTACATGTTACTCCTCTATTTCGCTCCTCCATGTCACTCCAGAATGTCGCTACACCCTTTCCCTCCAGAATGTACCTCCTCGTTGTCAGACCTCCATGTCGCTCCATGATGTAACTCCTCCATGTAACTCCTCCATGTCGCTCTTCCATGTCGCTCCTCCATGTCACTCCTCCATGTCGATCCTCCATGTCTCTCCTCTATATCACTCCTCCATGTCACTCCTCCTTGTTGATCCTCCATTTCAGTCCTCCATGTCGCTCCTCAATGTCGCTCCTCCATGTTGATCCTCCATGTCACAACTCCATGTCGATCTTCCATATCGCTACTCCATGTCACTCCAGAATGTCGCTCCTCCATGTCACTCCTCCATATCGATCCTCCATGTCGCTCCTCCATTTCACTCCTCCATGTCACTCCAGAATTTCGCTCCTCCATGTCACTCCTCCATGTTGATCCTCCAAGTCACTCCTACATGTCGATCCTCCATGTCAATCCTCCCTGTCTTCCATGTCACTCCAGAATGTCGCTCCTCCATGTCGATCCTCCATGGTACTGCTCCATGTCGATATTCCATATCGCTGCTCCATGTCACTCCAGAATATCGCTCCTCCATGTCACTCCAGAATGTCGCTCCTTCTTGTCACTCCTCCATGTCACTCCTCCATGTGACTACTCCATGTCGATCCTCAATGTCACTCCACCATGTGTTCCATGTTACTCCTCCGTGTTGCTCCTTCCATGTCGATTCCTCTGTCTCTCGTCCCTCCTCCTCCATGTCACCCCAGAATGCCGCTCCTCCATGTCACTCCAGAATGTCCCTCCAGAAAGTCACTCCAGAATGTCACTCCTCCATATCCGCCATGTCGCTCCTCCTTGTTACTCCTCCACATCGATTCTCCATGTCACTCCTCCATGACTTCCATGTCGATACATGTTGATACTCCATGTTGCTGCTCCTTGCTCATCCATATCGCTCCTCCATGTCACTCAAGAATGTCGCTCCTCCATATCACTCCTCCATGTCAATCCTCCATGTCGCTCCTCCATTTCACTTCTCCATGTCACTACAGAATGTCGCTCCTCCAAGTCACTCCTCCATGTTGATCCTCCATGTCAATACACCATGTTGCTCCTCTATGTCACTCCTCCATATCTTCCATGTCACTTCACCGTGTCGCTCCTCCATGTCACTTATTCATGTCGATCCTCCATGTCGCTCCTCCATGCTCCTCCATATCACTCCTGCATGTCATTCCTCCATGTCACTCCAGAATGTCGTTCCGCCATGTCACTCCAGAATGTCACTCCAGGATTTAACTCCAGATTGTTATTCCTCCATGTCCCTCCTGCATGTCACTGCTCCATGTCGATCATCCATTTCGCTCCTCTATTTCACTCCACCATGTCACTCCAGAATGTCGCTCCTCCTAGTCACTCATCCATGTTTATCCTCCATGTCGCTCCTCCTTGCTCCTCCATATCACTCCTCCATGTCATTCTTCCATGTCACTCCAGAATGTCGCTTTTCCATGTCACTCCAGAATGTCCATCCAGAATGTCACTCCAGAATGTCAATCCTCCATGTCCCTCCTCCATATCACTCCTCCATGTCGATCCTCTGTTTCGCTCCTCCATGTCACTCCTACATGTCACTCCTCCCTTCCTTCCATGTCACTCCTCTATGTAACTCCTCCATGTCAATACTACAAGTCACTCCTCCATGACACTCCTCCATGTCGAACTTACATGTAGACACATGGAGGAGACCCTCCATGTCGATCGGCCATGTCTCTCCTCCATGTCACTGCTCCATGTCACTAATCCTTGTTGATCCTCCATGTCAGTCCTCCATGTCGCTCCTCTTTTTCAATCCTCCATGTCACTGCTCAATGTCACTGCTCAATGTCGATCATCCATGTCGCTCCTCCATGTCGCTCCTCCATGTCGCTCCTCCTTGCTCATCCATATCACTCCACCATGTAACTCCTCCATGTCACTCCAGAATGTCAATCCAGATTTATCTCCAGAATGTCACTCCTCCATGTTGATCCTCCATGTCGATCTTCCATGTCTCTCCTCCATTTCACTCCTCCATCTCTACCATGTCACTCCTCCATGTCAGTCCTCCATGTCGATATTCCATGTCTCTCCTCCATGTCACTCCTCCTTGTTGATCCTCCAGGTCAGTCCTCCATGTTGCTCCTCCATGTCGCTCCTCCTTGTCGATCCTCCATATCGCACCTCCATGTTGATCCTTCATGTCACTCCTCCATTTAGATCCTACATGTTACTCCTCCATGTCGATCTTCCACGTCGCTCCTCCAAGTCACTCCAGAATGTCGCTCCTCCATGTCACTCCAGAATTTCGCTCCACCATGTCCCTCCAGAATGTACCTCCTTGTTGTCAGTCCTCCATGTCGCTCCTCCCTGTAGCTCCTCTATGTCGCTCTTCCATGTCGCTCCTCCATGTCACTCCTCCATGTCGATCAGCCATGTCACTCCTCCGTGTCGATACTCCATGTCGCTCCTCCATTTCATTCCTCCATGTCGATCACCCATGTCACTCCTCCATGTCGATACTCCATGTCGCTCCTCCATGTCACTCCTCCATGTCGATCATCCATGTCACTCCTCCATGTCGATACTCTATGTTGATCCACCATGTCACTCCTCCATATCTTCCATGTTACTCCACCGTGTCGCTCTTCCATGTCACTCCAGAATGTCACTCCAGAATTTAATTCCAGATTGTTACTCCTCCATGCCCCTCCTCCATGTCCCTCCTCCATGTCACTCCAGAATGTTCCTCCAGAATGCCACTCCAGAATGTCCCTCCTCCAGGTCCCTCCTCCATGTCACTCCTCCATGTCGATCCTCTATTTCGCTCCTCCATGTCACTCCTCCCTTTCTTCCACGACACTCCGCCATGTCAATCCTACATGTCAATCCTCCATGTCGATCTTCCAGGTCGCTCCTCCATGTCACTCCAGAATGTCGCTCCACCATGACACTCCAGAATGTCGCTCCTCCATGTCCCTCCAGATTGTAATTCCTCCATGTCAGTCCTCCAATTCACTCCGTGATGTTGCTCCTCATGTAGCTCCTCTATTTAACTCTACTATATCACTCCTCCTTGTCACTCCTCCATGTCGATCATCCAATTTGCTCCTCTATTTCACTCCTCCATGTCACTCCAGAATGTCGCTCCTCCTAGTCACTCATCCATGTTTATCCTCCATGTCGCTCCTCCTTGCTCCTCCATATCACTCCTCCATGTCATTCTTCCATGTCACTCCAGAATGTCGCTTCTCCATGTCACTCCAGAATGTCCCTCCTCCATGTCACTCCTCCATGTCGATCCTCTGTTTCGCTCCTCCATGTCACTCCTCCATGTCACTCCTCCCTTCCTTCCATGTCACTCCTCTACGTAACTCCTCCATGTCAATACTACAAGTCACTCTTCCATGACACTCCTCCATGTCGATCTTACATGTAGACACATGGAGGAGACCCTCCATGTCGATCGTCCATGTCTCTCCTCCATGTCACTGCTCCATGTCACTAATCCTTGTTGATCCTCCATGTCAGTCCTCCATGTCGCTACTCAATGTCGCTCCTCCATGTCGATCCTCAATGTCGCTCCTCCATGTCGATCCTCCATGTCATTCCTCCATGTAGATCCAACATGTTAATCCAGAATGTCGCTCCACCATTTCCCTCCAGAAAGTCCCTCCTCATTGTCACTCCTCCATGTCGCTCCTCCGTGTCGCTCCTCAATGTCGCTCCCCCATGTCGATCCTCCATGTCATTCCTCCATGTAGATCCTACATGTTACTCCTCCATGTTGATCTTCCATGTCGATACTCCATGTTGCTCCTCCTTGTCACTCCTCTATGTCTTCCATATCACTCCCCAATGTCACTCCTCCATGTCACTCCTCCCTGTCATCCACATCACTCCTCCATTTTACTCCTCCATGTCAATCCTATATGTCGCTCCTTGTCATTCCTTTATGTGACTACTCCATGTCAATCGTCCATGTCGCTCCTCCTTGATCATCTATATAACTCCTCCCTGTCGATCCTCCATGTCACTCCAGAATGTCGCTCCAACGTGTCGCTCCTCCAAGTCACTCCATGTTGAATTTCCGTGTCGATAGTCCATGTTGCTCCTCCATGTCACTCATCTATGTTATCCATGTCACTACCCCATGTCATTCCTCCATGTCGCTCCTCTTTGTCACTCCTCCATGTCACTGCTCGATGTCGATCCTCCATGTCACTCCTCTATGTCTTCCATGTCGACACATGTCGATCCTCCATGTCTTTCCTCCTTGCTCAACCACATCACTCCACCATGTAACTCCTCCATGTCACTCCAGAATGTCGCTCCTCCATGTCACTCCAGAATGTCACTCCTCCATGTCGATCCTCCAGGTCGATCTTCCATTTCTCTCCTCCATGTCACTCCTCCATGTCAATCCTCCATGTCAGTACTCCATGTTGCTCCTCCATGTCGCTCCTCCTTGTCGATCCTTCATATCGCTCCTCCATGTCGATCCTTTATGTCACTCCTCCATTTAGATCCTAAATGTTACTCCTCCATGTCGATCTTCCATGTTGTTCCTCCATGTCACTCCAGAATGACGCTCCTCCATGTCAATCCAGAATGTCGCTCAACCATGTCCCTCCAGAATGTACCTCCTCGTTGTCAGTCCACCATGTCGCTCCGCGATGTCGCTCCTCCCTGTAGCTCCTACATTTTGCTCTTCCATGTCGATCATCCATGTTGCTCCTCCATGTCACTCCTCTATGTCTTCCATGTCACTCCCCCATCTAACTCCTCCTTTTCACTCCTCCATTTAGATCCTTCATGTTACTCCTCCATGTCGCTCCTCCATGTCACTACTCAATGTTGATCCACCATGTCACTCCTCCATATCTGCCATGTCACTCCACCGTGTCGCTCCACCATGTCACTCCAGAATGTCACTCCAGAATTTAATTCCAGATTGTTACTCCTCTATGTCCTTCCTCTATGTCGCTCCCCCATGTCACTCCAGAATGTCCCTCCAGAATTTCAATCCAGAATGTCACTCCTTCAGGTCCCTCCTCCATGTAACTCCTCCATGTCAAGCCTACATGTCACTCCTCCATGTCACTCCGCCATGTCGCTCCTCCATGTCACTCCTCCATGTCGATACTCCATGTCGATACTCCATGTCGATACTCCATGTCACACTTCCATGTCACTCCTCCATGTCACTGCTCCATCCTCCATTTCGATCCTTCATGTCGATCAACAATGTCACTCCTCCATGTCACTCCTCCATGTTGCTCCTCCATGTAGATCCTAGATGTCGCTCCTCCATGTAGCTTCTCCATGTCGATCCTCCATGTCACTCCTCCAACTTGCTACTCCATTTCACTCCTCCATGTCGATCCACCATGTCCCTCATCCTTGCTCCTCCATGTCACTCCAGAATGTTGCTCCTCTATGTCCCTCCTTCCTGTGACTCCTCCTTCCTGTGACTCAATGTAGTTACATTGAGTCTATGTCCCTCCTTCCTGTGACTCAATGTAGTTACATTGCGTCACTCCTCCATGTCACTACTCCATGTCTTCCATGACACTCCTCCATGTCACTCCTCCATGTCACTCCTGCATGTCGATCCTACATGTCACTCCTCCATATCGCTCCTCCATGTCAATCCTCCATGTCACTCCTACATGTCACTTCTTCTTCTCACTCCTCAATATCACTCTTCCATGTCACTCCTCCATGTCGATCCTCCATGTCGCTTATCCTTGCTCCTCGTCAATCATCCAAGTCGCTCCTCCATGTCGATCCTCCATGTCGCACATCCTTACTCTTCTAAGTCGCTCCTCCTTGTCACTCCTCCATGTCCCTCCTCCATGTCCCTCCTCCAAGTCACTCCTTAATGTCACTCCTTAATGTCACTCCTCAATGTCACTCCTCCATGTCGATCCTCCATGTTACTCCTCCATGTCACTCCTCCATGTCGACCCACCATGTCACTCATCCTTGCTCCTCCATGTCACTCCTCCATGTCACTCCAGAATGTCACTCCTACATGTCACTCCAGAATGTCACCCAGTATGTAGCTCCTCCTTGTCCCTCCCTCATGTCACTACTCCAAGTTGCTACTCCATGTCTCTCCTCCATGTCGATCCTCCATGTCACTCCTATATCTCGATCCTGATGTTGATCCTTCATTTCACTCCTCCATGTCGTTCCTACATGTCACCCATCCATGTCTTCCTTGTCACTCCTCCATGTCGATCCACCATGTCGCTCATCCTTGCTCATTCTTGCTCCTCCATGTCACTCCTCCATGTCACTGCAGAATGTCACTCCAGAATGTCAAACCAGAATGTCGCTCCCCCATGTCACTCCTCCTTCCTCCTCCATGTCACTCCTCCATGTCGATCCTCCATGTCACTCCTCCAAGTTAATACTCCATGTCACTCCTCCATGTCGATCCACCATGTCCCTAATCCTTTCTCCTCAATGTCACTCCTCCATGTCGATCCTCCTTGTCGCTCCTCCATGTCACTCCTCCATGTCACTCCTCCATGTCACTGCAGAATGTCAACACAGAATGTCGCTCCTCTTTGTCCCTCCTTCCTGTGACTCCTCCATATAACTTCTCCATGTAACTCCTCCATGTCACTCCTCCATGTCTTCCATGACAATCCTCCATGTCACTCATCCATGCCACTCCTCCATGTCGCTCCTCCATGTCAATCCTCCATGTCTATATTCCATGTCGCTCCTCAATGTCACTACTCCATGTCACTCCTCCATGTGGATCCTCCATGTCGCTAATCCTTGCTCCTCCAAGTCAATAATCCCTGTCGCTCCTCCAAGTTTCTCCTACATGTCACTCCTCCATGACACTCCTCAATTTCACATCCATCTCACTCCTCCATGTCACTCCTCCATGACAGTCCTCAATGTCGATAATCCATGTCACTCTTCCTTGTCGCTCATCCATGTCGCTCCTCCATGTTGATCCTCCTTGTCACTCCTCAATGCTGCTCATCCTTGCTCTTCCATGTCACTCCTTGATGCCGCTACTCCATGTCAATCCAGAATCTCCCTCCTCCATGACGATCCTGCATGTCGCTTTTCCATGTCACTCCTCCATATCATTGCTTCATGCCGCTCCTCCATGTCTCTACTCCATGTCGATCCTCCATGTCGCTCCTCCTTGTCACTCCAAAATGTCCCTCCTCCTTTGACCTCCTCCAAGTCACTCCAAAATTTCACTCCTTAATGTCACTCCTCCATGTTGCTCCTCCATGTCGATTCTCCATGTCGCTCCTCTATGTCGCTTCTCCATGTTGCTTTTCCATTTCAGTCCTTCATGTCGATCAACAATGTCACTCCTCCATGTCACTCCTCCATGTTGCTCCTCCATGTAGATCCTAGATGTCGCTCCTCCATGTAGCTTCTCCATGTCGATCCTCCATGTCACTCCTCCAACTTGCTACTCCATGTCACTCCTCCATGTCGATCCACCATGTCCCTCATCCATGCTCCTCCATGTCACTCCAGAATGTTGCTCCTCTATGTCCCTCCTTCCTGTGACTCCTCCTTCCTGTGACTCAATGTAGTTACATTGAGTCTATGTCCCTCCTTCCTGTGACTCAATGTAGTTACATTGAGTCACTCCTCCATGTCACTACTCCATGTCTTCCATGACACTCCTCCATGTCAATCCTCCATGTCACTCCTACATGTCACTTCTTCTTCTCACTCCTCAATATCACTCTTCCATGTCACTCCTCCATGTCGATCCTCCATGTCGCTTATCCTTGCTCCTCGTCAATCATCCAAGTCGCTCCTCCATGTCGATCCTCCATGTCGCACATCCTTACTCCTCTAAGTCGCTCCTCCTTGTCACTCCTCCATGTCCCTCCTCCATGTCCCTCCTCCAAGTCACTCCTTAATGTCACTCCTTAATGTCACTCCTCAATGTCACTCCTCCATGTCGATCCTCCATGTTACTCCTCCATGTCACTCCTCCATGTCGACCCACCATGTCACTCATCCTTGCTCCTCCATGTCACTCCTCCATGTCACTCCAGAATGTCACTCCTACATGTCACTCCAGAATGTCACCCAGTATGTAGCTCCTCCTTGTCCCTCCCTCATGTCACTACTCCAAGTTGCTACTCCATGTCTCTCCTCCATGTCGATCCTCCATGTCACTCCTATATCTCGATCCTGATGTTGATCCTTCATTTCACTCCTCCATGTCGTTCCTACATGTCGATCCTCTATGGCGATCCTACATGTCGCTCCTCCATGTCACCCATCCATGTCTTCCTTGTCACTCCTCCATGTCGATCCACCATGTCGCTCATCCTTGCTCATTCTTGCTCCTCCATGTCACTACTCCATGTCACTGCAGAATGTCAAACCAGAATGTCGCTCCCCCATGTCGCTCCTCCTTCCGCCTCCATGTCACTCCTCCATGTCGATCCTCCATGTCACTCCTCCAAGTTAATACTCCATGTCACTCCTCCATGTCGATCCACCATGTCCCTAAACCTTTCTCCTCAATGTCACTCCTCCATGTCACTCCAGAATGTCGCTCCTCTATGTCCCTCCTTCCTGTGACTCCTCAATGTAACTCCTCCATGTCACTACTCCATGTCTTCCATGACACTCCTCCATGTCACTCCTCCATGTCACTCCTGCATGTCGATGCTACATGTCACTCCTCGATATCGCTCCTCCATGTCAATCCTCCATGTCACTCCTCCATGTCACTTCTTCTTCTCACTCCTCAATATCACTCTTCCATGTCACTTCTCCATGTTGATCCTCCATGTCGCTTATCCTTGCTCCTCGTCAATCATCCAAGTCGCTCCTCCATGTCGATCCTCCATGTCGCACATCCTTACTCCTCCATGTCGATCCTGCATGTGGCTCCTCCATGTCACTCCTCCATGTCACTGCTTCATGCCGCTCCTCTATGTCGCTCCTCCTTGTCACTCCTCCATGTCCCTCCTCCATGTCCCTCCTCCAAGTCACTCCTTAATGTCACTCCTCAATGTCACTCCTCCATGTCGATCCTCCATGTTACTCCTCCATGTCACTCCTCCATGTCGACCCACCATGACACTCATCCTTGCTCCTCCATGTCACTCCTCCATGTCACTCCAGAATGTCACTCCTACATGTCACTCCAGAATGTCACCCAGTATGAAGCTCCTCCTTGTCCCTCCCTCATGTCACTACTCCAAGTTGCTACTCCATGTCGATCCTCCATGTCACTCCTCCATCTCGATCCTGATGTTGATCCTTCATTTCACTCCTCCATGTCGTTCCTACATGTCGATCCTCTATGGCGATCCTACATGTCGCTCCTCCATGTCACCCATCCATGTCTTCCTTGTCTCTCCTCCATGTCGATCTTCCATGTCGCTCCTCCATGTCACTCCAGAATGTCGCTCCTCCATGTCACTCCAGAATGTCGCTCCAACATGTCGCTCCTCCATGTCACTCCTCCATGTCCCTCCTCCAAGTCACTCCTTAATGTCACTCCTTAATGTCACTCCTCAATGTCACTCCTCCATGTCGATCCTCCATGTTACTCCTCCATGTCACTCCTCCATGTCGACCCACCATGTCACTCATCCTTGCTCCTCCATGTCACTCCTCCATGTCACTCCAGAATGTCACTCCTACATGTCACTCCAGAATGTCACCCAGTATGTAGCTCCTCCTTGTCCCTCCCTCATGTCACTACTCCAAGTTGCTACTCCATGTCTCTCCTCCATGTCGATCCTCCATGTCACTCCTATATCTCGATCCTGATGTTGATCCTTCATTTCACTCCTCCATGTCGTTCCTACATGTCGATCCTCTATGGCGATCCTACATGTCGCTCCTCCATGTCACCCATCCATGTCTTCCTTGTCACTCCTCCATGTCGATCCACCATGTCGCTCATCCTTGCTCATTCTTGCTCCTCCATGTCACTACTCCATGTCACTGCAGAATGTCAAACCAGAATGTCGCTCCCCCATGTCGCTCCTCCTTCCGCCTCCATGTCACTCCTCCATGTCGATCCTCCATGTCACTCCTCCAAGTTAATACTCCATGTCACTCCTCCATGTCGATCCACCATGTCCCTAAACCTTTCTCCTCAATGTCACTCCTCCATGTCACTCCAGAATGTCGCTCCTCTATGTCCCTCCTTCCTGTGACTCCTCAATGTAACTCCTCCATGTCACTACTCCATGTCTTCCATGACACTCCTCCATGTCACTCCTCCATGTCACTCCTGCATGTCGATGCTACATGTCACTCCTCGATATCGCTCCTCCATGTCAATCCTCCATGTCACTCCTCCATGTCACTTCTTCTTCTCACTCCTCAATATCACTCTTCCATGTCACTTCTCCATGTTGATCCTCCATGTCGCTTATCCTTGCTCCTCGTCAATCATCCAAGTCGCTCCTCCATGTCGATCCTCCATGTCGCACATCCTTACTCCTCCATGTCGATCCTGCATGTGGCTCCTCCATGTCACTCCTCCATGTCACTGCTTCATGCCGCTCCTCTATGTCGCTCCTCCTTGTCACTCCTCCATGTCCCTCCTCCATGTCCCTCCTCCAAGTCACTCCTTAATGTCACTCCTCAATGTCACTCCTCCATGTCGATCCTCCATGTTACTCCTCCATGTCACTCCTCCATGTCGACCCACCATGACACTCATCCTTGCTCCTCCATGTCACTCCTCCATGTCACTCCAGAATGTCACTCCTACATGTCACTCCAGAATGTCACCCAGTATGAAGCTCCTCCTTGTCCCTCCCTCATGTCACTACTCCAAGTTGCTACTCCATGTCGATCCTCCATGTCACTCCTCCATCTCGATCCTGATGTTGATCCTTCATTTCACTCCTCCATGTCGTTCCTACATGTCGATCCTCTATGGCGATCCTACATGTCGCTCCTCCATGTCACCCATCCATGTCTTCCTTGTCTCTCCTCCATGTCGATCTTCCATGTCGCTCCTCCATGTCACTCCAGAATGTCGCTCCTCCATGTCACTCCAGAATGTCGCTCCAACATGTCGCTCCTCCATGTCACTCCTCCATGTTGATCTTCCATGTCGATACTCCATGTTGCTCCTCCATGTCACTCCTCTATGTCTTCCATGTCACTCCCCCTTGTCACTCCTCCATGTCGCTCCTCATTGTCACTCCTCCATGTCACTACTCAATGTCCATCCTCAATGTCACTTCTATATGTATTCCATGTCACTCCTCCATGTCACTCCTCCATGTCGATCCTCCATGTCACTCCTCCATGTCGTACCTCTATGTCGCTCCTCCATGTCGCTCCAGAATGTCGCTCCTCCATGTCACTCCAGAATGTCGCTCCAACATGTCGCTCCTCCATGTCACTCCTCCATGTTGATCTTCCATGTCGATACTCCATGTTGCTCCTCCATGTCACTCCTCTATGTCTTCAATGTCACTCCCCCTTGTCACTCCTCCATGTCGCTCCTCTTTGTCACTGCTCAATGTCGATCCTCCATGTCACTCCTCTATGTCTTCCATGTCACTCCCCCTTGTCACTCCTCCATGTCGCTCCTCTTTGTCACTGCTCAATGTCGATCCTCCATGTCACTCCTCCATGTCTTCCATGTCGACACATGTCACTCCTCCATGTCGCTCCTCCTTGTTAATCATCCATGTCGATCCTACATTTTGATCTTCCATGTTGTTCCTCCATGTCACTCCTCTATGTCTTCCATGTCACTCCCCCTTGTCACTCCTCCATGTCGCTCCTCATTGTCACTCCTCCATGTCACTACTCAATGTCCATCCTCAATGTCACTTCTGTATGTATTCCATGTCACTCCTCCATGTCACTCCTCCATGTCGATCCTCCATGTCACTCCTCCATGTCGTACCTCTATGTCGCTCCTCCATGTCGCTCCAGAATGTCGCTCCTCCATGTCACTCCAGAATGTCGCTCCAACATGTCGCTCCTCCATGTCACTCCTCCATTTTGATCTTCCATGTCGATACTCCATGTTGCTCCTCCATGTCACTCCTCTATGTCTTCAATGTCACTCCCCCTTGTCACTCCTCCATGTCGCTCCTCTTTGTCACTGCTCAATGTCGATCCTCCATGTCACTCCTCTATGTCTTCCATGCCACTCCCCCTTGTCACTCCTCCATGTCGCTCCTCTTTGTCACTGCTCAATGTCGATCCTTCATGTCACTCCTCGATGTCTTCCATGTCGACACATGTCACTCCTCCATGTCGCTCCTCCTTGTTAATCATCCATGTCGATCCTACATTTTGATCTTCCATGTTGTTCCTCCATGTCACTCCTCTATGTATTTCATGTCACTCCCCCATGTACCTCCTCCGTGTCGGTCCTCCATGTCCCCCAGAATGTCAATCCTCTATGTCGATCATCCATATCACTCCTCCTTGTCACTCCTCCATGTCGATACCTCCATGTCACTCCCGAATGTCCCTCCAGAATGTCCCTCCATTTCTTCCATGTCGATCCTCCTTGTCGCTCCTCCTTGCTCATCCATAACACTCCACCATGTAACTCAAC
Organism: Sebastes fasciatus; assembly: GCF_043250625.1. Taxonomy (NCBI): domain Eukaryota; kingdom Metazoa; phylum Chordata; class Actinopteri; order Perciformes; family Sebastidae; genus Sebastes; species Sebastes fasciatus. The sequence continues at coordinate 43,301,631 of NC_133796.1, read as the reverse complement.
CATGTCACTCCAGAATGTCGCTCCTCCATGTCACTCCAGAATGTCACTCCTCCATGTCACTCCTCCATCTCTACCATGTCACTCCTCCATGTCAGTCATCCATGTCGATCTTCCATGTCTCTCCTCCATGTCAATCCTCCATGTCAGTCCTCCATATTGCTCCTCCATGTCGCTCCTTCTTGTCGATCCTCCATATCGCTCCTCCATGTCGATCCTTCATGTCACTCCTCCATTTAGATCCTACATGTTACTCCTCCATGTCGATCTTCCATGTCGTTCCTCCATGTCACTCCAGAATGACGCTCCTCCATGTCACTCCAGAATGTCGCTCCACCATGTCCCTCCAGAATGTACCTCCTCGTTGTCAGTCCTCCATGTCGCTCCGTTATGTCGCTTTTCCCTGTAGCTCCTCAATTTCGCTCTTCCATCACATTCCTCCATTTCGCTCCTCCATTTAGATCCTTCATGTTACTCCTCCATGTCGCTCCTCCTTGTCACTCCTCCATGTCACTACTCAATGTTGATCCACCATGTCACTCCTCCATATCTTCCATGTCACTCCACCGTGTCGCTCCTCCATTTCACTCCAGAATGTCACTCCAGAACTTAATTCCAGATTGTTACTCCTCCATGTCCCTCTAAAATGTCACTCCAGAATGTCACTCCTCCAGGTCCCTCCTCCATGTAACTCCTCCATATGAAGCCTACATGTCACTCCTCCATGTCACCCCTCCCTGTCTTCCATGTCAATTCTCCATGTCACTCCTCCATGTCGATCCTCCATGTCACTCATCCATGAAGCTCCTCCATGTCACTCCTCCATGTCAGTCCTCCAGGAGCGCCTCAATGTCACAACTCCATGTCACTTCACCATGTTTCTCCTTCCGGTCACTCATCCATGTCGCTTCTCCATGTTGCTCCACCATGTCGCTCGGCCTTGTCACTCCTCCATGTCACTGCTGCATGTCGAATCTCAATGTTGCTCCACCATGTCACTCCTACATGTCTTCCATGTCACTCCCCCATGTACGTCCTCCATGTCACTCCTCCATGTCTTCCATGTCACTCCCCCATGTAGATCCTTCATGTTACTCCTATATGTCAATCCTCCATATCTCTCATCAATGTCTCTCCAGAATGTCCCTCCAAAATGTCTATCCTCCATGTCACTCCGACATGTCGCTCCTCTTTTTCAATCCTCCATGTCACTGCTCAATGTCACTGCTCAATGTCGATCCTCCATTTCGCTCCTCCATGTCGCTCCTCCATGTCGCTCCTCCATGTCGCTCCTCCTTGCTCATCCATATCACTCCAACATGTAACTCCTCCATGTCACTCCAGAATGTCAATCCAGATTTATCTCCAGAATGTCACTCCTCCATGTTGATCCTCCATGTCGATCTTCCATGTCTCTCCTCCATGTCACTCCTCCATCTCTACCATGTCACTCCTCCATTTCAGGCCTCCATGTCGATATTCCATGTCTCTCCTCCATGTCAAAACCTCCATGTCACTCCTCCTTGTTGATCCTCCATGTCAGTCCTCCATGTTGCTCCTCCATGTCGCTCCTCCTTGTCGATCCTCCATATCGCACCTCCATGTTTATCCTTCATGTCACTCCTCCATTTAGATCCTACATGTTACTCCTCCATGTCGATCTTCCACGTCGCTCCTCCATGTCACTCCAGAATTTCGCTCCACCATGTCCCTCCAGAATGTACCTCCTTGTTGTCAGTCCTCCATGTCGCTCCACGATGTCGCTCCTCCCTGTAGCTCCTCTATGTCGCTCTTCCATGTCGCTCCTCCATGTTGATCCACCATGTCACTCCTCCATATCTTCCATGTTACTCCACCGTGTCGCTCTGCCATGTCACTCCAGAATGTTCCTCCAGAATGCCACTCCAGAATGTCCCTCCTCCAGGTCCCTCCTCCATGTCACTCCTCCATGTCGATCCTCTATTTCGCTCCTCCATGTCACTCCTCCCTTTCTTCCACGACACTCCTCCATGTAACTCCGCCATGTCAATCCTACATGTCAATCCTCCATGTCGATCTTCCAGGTCGCTCCCCCATGTCACTCCAGAATGTCCCTCCTCCACGACACTCCAGAATGTCGCTCCTCCATGTCCCTCCAGATTGTAATTCCTCCATGTCAGTCCTCCAATTCACTCCGTGATGTTGCTCCTCATGTAGCTCCTCTATTTAACTCTACTATGTCACTCCTCCTTGTCACTCCTCCATGTCGATCATCCATTTCGCTCCTCTATTTCACTCCTCCATGTCACTCCAGAATGTCGCTCCTCCTAGTCACTCATCCATGTTTATCCTCCATGTCGTTCCACCTTGCTCCTCCATATCACTCCTCCATGTCATTCTTCCATGTCACTCCAGAATGTCGCTTCTCCATGTCACTCCAGAATGTCCATCCAGAATGTCACTCCAGAATGTCAATCCTCCATGTCCCTCCTCCATGTCACTCCTCCATGTCGATCCTCTATTTCGCTCCTCCATGTCACTCCTCCATGTCACTCCTCCCTTCCTTACATGTCACTCCTCTATGTAACTCCTCCATGTCAATACTACAAGTCACTCCTCCATGACACTCCTCCATGTCGATCTTACATGTAGACACATGGAGGAGACCCTCCATGTCGATCGTCCATGTCTCTCCTCCATGTCACTGCTCCATGTCACTCCTCCCTGTCATCCACGTCACTCCTCCATTTTACTCCTCCATGTCAATCCTATATGTCGCTCCTTGTCATTCCTTTATGTGACTACTCCATGTCAATCGTCCATGTCGCTCCTCCTTGATCATCTATATAACTCCTCCCTGTCGCTCCTCCATGTCATTCCAGAATGACACTTCTCCATGTCACTCCAGAATTTCCCTCCAGAATGTCACTCCAACGTGTCGCTCCTCCAAGTCACTCCTCCATGTTGAATTTCCATGTCGATAGTCCATGTTGCTCCTCCATGTCACTCATCTATGTTATCCATGTCACTACCCCATGTGATTCCTCCATGTCGCTCCTCTTTGTCACTCCTCCATGTCACTGCTCGATGTCGATCCTCCATGTCATTCCTCCTTGCTCAACCATATCACTCCACCATGTAACTCCTCCATGTCTCTCCAGAATGTCGCTCCTCCATGTCACTCCAGAATGTCACTCCTCCATGTCGATCCTCCAGGTCGATCTTCCATTTCTCTCCTCCATGTCACTCCTCCATGTCAATCCTCCATGTCAGTACTCCATGTCGTTCCTCCATGTCAATCCAGAATGTCACTCAACCATGTCCCTCCAGAATGTACCTCCTCGTTGTCAGTCCTCCATGTCGCTCCGCGATGTCGCTCCTCCCTGTAGCTCCTCCATTTTGCTCTTCCATGTCGATCATCCATGTCACTCCTCCATGTCGATACTCCATGTTGCTCCTCCATGTCAATCCTCTATGTCTTCCATGTCACTCCCCCATCTAACTCCTCCATTTCGCTCCTCCATTTAGATCCTTCATGTTACTCCTCCATGTCGCTCCTCCTTGTCACTCCTCCATGTCACTACTCAATGTTGATCCACCATGTCACTCCTCCATATCTTCCATGTCACTCCACCGTGTCGCTCCTCCATGTCACTCCAGAATGTCACTCCAGAATTTAATTCCAGATTGTTACTCCTCTATGTCCCTCCTCTATGTCGCTCCGCCATGTCACTCCAGAATTTCAATCCAGAATGTCACTCCTCCAGGTCCCTCCTCCATGTAACTCCTCCATGTCACTCCGCCATGTCGCTCCTCCTTGTCACTCCTCCATGTCACACTTCCATGTCACTCCTCCATGTCACTGCTCCATCCTCCATTTCGATCCTTCATGTTGTTCCAGAATGTCACTCCTCACTGTCGTCCACGTCACTCCTCCATGTAACTCTTCCATGTCAATCCTACATGTCACTCCTCCATGTCGATCCTCCATGTCACTCCTCCATGTAGATCCTACATGTTACTCCTCCATGTCGATCCTCCATGTCGCTCCTCCATGTAACTCCAGAATGTCGCTCCTCCATGTCACTCCAGAATGTCGCTCCTCCATGTCCCTCCAGATTGTAATTCCTCCATGTCAGTCCTCCATGTCACTCCTTCATGTCACTCCTCATTGTCACTCCTCCATGTCACTACTCAATGTCCATCCTCAATGTCACTTCTGCATGTATTCCATGTCACTCCTCCATGTCACTCCTCCATGTCGATCCTCCATGTCGCTCCTACATGTCACTTTTGCATGTCGCTCCTCCATGTCTCCCAAGTCCCTCCCCCATGTACCTCCTCCATGTCACTCCAGAATGTCACTCCTCCATGTCCCTCTTCCATGTCAATCCTCTCTGTCCATCCTCCAAATCACTCCTCCATGTCAGTCCAGAATTTCCCTCCAGAATATCACTCCAGAATGTCCCTCCAGAGTGTCACTCCAGAATGTCATTCCTCCATGTCCCTCCTCCATGTCACTCCTCCATGCCGATGCTCTATTTCACACCTCCTTGTCGCTCCTACGTGTCATTCCTCCCTGTCTTCCTTGTCACTCCTCCATGTCACTCCTCCATGTTGTTCCTCCATCTCACTCCTCAATGTCGATCATCCATGTCGCTCCTTCATGTCACACTTCCATGTAGTGACTGCTCCATGTCAATTCTCCATTTCGATCCACCATGTTTCTCCTCCTTGTCACTTCACCTTGTCACTCCTCCATGTCACTGCTCCATGTCGATCTTCCATGTCGATCCTCCATGCTGCTCCTACATGTTCCTCCTCCAAGTCACTCTAGAATGTCGCTCCTCCATGTCACTCCTCCATTTCACTCCAGAATGTCACTCCAGAATGTCACTTCAGAATATCACTCCTCCAGGTCTCTCCTCCATATCACTACTCAATGTCGATCCTCCATGTCGATCCTCCATTTCTTTCCTCCATTTCACTTCTCCATGTCACTCCAGCATGTCGCTCTTCCAAGTGACTCCTCCATGTCGCTCCTCCATGTAGATCCTTCATGTACCTGTACGATCACAATGTACAACTCTAGTTTTCATCACTAAGCCAAAGAATGCATTTCTCCTCAAGAAACACTGAAAAGTGGATTCATATGAAAAATGTGAAATTTCTTCACAGAAAAAAATTTCTTGCATTGGAAACACACAAAAAAAGGATAAATATGAAAGGGAACACAGTTTTCCAAAATCTAATATGATAGTTTTGGACTCCAGGCATCAAACTGTCAGTCTGAGCTGAATTCCATGTAAAACGCTAGTTTTCATAACTAAACTCGCTTAATATGTCTTTCTCATCCAAAACCACTCAGGAACGCATTTCTCCTCAAGAAACACTGAAACGTGCATTTATATGAAGAATATGTGATTTATTTACAGAAACACATCTGTTATACTGGAAACATACAAAAAAGAGACAGAATATGAAAAGAAACATTGTTTTCTCAAATTTTACATTAGAATTCGCTTCCCAGTATCAAATCTTCATTCTGAGCTCAATTCTATGCAAAACTCTTGTTTTCATCACTAAACTCGCCTAATATGTCTTTCTCATCCAAAACAACTCAGGAACGCATTTCTCCTCAAGAAACACTGAAACGTGCATTTATATGAAGAATATGTGATTTATTTACAGAAACACATCTGTTATACTGGAAACATACAAAAAAGAGACAGAATATGAAAAGAAACATTGTTTTCTCAAATTTGACATTAGAATTCGCTTCCAAGTATCAAATCTTCATTCTGAGCTCAATTCTATGCAAAACTCTTGTTTTCATCACTAAACTCAGTTAATATCTCTTTCTCTCAAAAAAAACACACAGAAAAGCATTTCTCCTCAAGAAACACTGAAAAGTGCATTTATATGAAAATGATGTGATTTCTTCAGAAAAGAAATGTCTTTTATTGGAAACATACAAAACAGGATGAAAAAGAAAGGGAATATATTTTTACAATTTTTTTACATAATAGTTGGCCTTTTTGCATCAAACCTTCACACTGACCTCAATTCCATGTAAAACTTCCACTTTCAATCCTTCCACTCCTTTGTGGAGGCAATGAGTCTGAATCATTGGCCAAAACAAAAGTCAATAAAAGTTTTTTCAGACTTCTATTGTCCGACATTTTTCAGATTTTTTTTGTCCGACATTTTTCAGATCTTTTTTTCAAAACTTTTTTTTCAGACATTTTCAGATCTTTTTTTTCGGACAGTTTTTTCAGACTTTTTTTATCCGACAATTTTCAGATATTTTTTTTCAGACTTTTTTTTCAGACATTTTCAGATATTTTTTTTCGGACAGTTTTTTCAGACTTCTTTTGTCCGACATTTTTCAGATATTTTTTTCAGATATTAATCGACATTGAGCAGTAACATGGAGGAGTGACAAATTGGAGCAACATGGAGGAGTGACATGGAGGAGTGACATGGAGGAGTGACATGGAGGAGTATTATGTAGGATCTAAATGGAGGAGTAACCTGGAGGATCGACATGGAGGAGCGATATGGAGGATCGATAAGGAGGAGCGACATCGAGGAGCAACAAGGGGGAGTTACATGGAGGAGTGATACAGAGGAGAGTCATGGAGGAGGTACATAAGGGAGTGACATGGAAGACATGGAGCAGTGAGGAGGAGGAGCAACATCGAGGATCGACATGGATCAGTGACATTGATGAGTGACATGGAGGAGTGAATTGGAGGATCGACATGGAGTATTGACAAGGTGGATCGACATGGAGGAGTGACATGGAGGAGTGACATGGTAGAGATCGAGGAGTGACATGGAGGTGAAACATGGAAGATCGACATGGAGGAGAGACATGGAAGATTGACATGGAGGATCGACATGGAGTAGTGACATGGTAGAGATGGAGGAGTGACATGGAGGAGAGACCTTCTGGAGTTAAATCTGGATTGACATTTTGGAGTGACATGGAGGAGTTACATTTTGGAGGGCCATCTTGGAGGGATATTCTGGAGTGACATTTTGGAGTGACATTGATGAGAGATATGGTGGATTGACATATAGGATCAACATGGAGGATTGACATGGAGGAGCAACATGGAGGAGTGACAAGGAGGAGTGACATGTAGTATTGACATGGAGGAGTTACATAGAGGAGTGACGTTGAAGAAAGGGAGGAGTGACATGGAGGAGCGAAATAGAGGATCGACATGGAGGAGTGACATGGAGGAGGGACATGGAGGAGTGACATTCTTGAGTGACATTCTGGAGGGACATTCTGGAGTGACATGGAGGAGCGACATGGAGGAGGGACATGGAGGAGAAACATTCTGGAGTGACATGGAAGAACTACATGGAGGAGTGAAATAGAGGAGCAAGGAGGAGCAATATTGAGGATAAACATGGAGGAGTGACTAGGAGGAGAATCATAGAAGAGTTACATGGAGGAGCAACATGAGGAGCAACATCACGGAGCGACTTGGAGGACTGACATGGAGGAATGACATTCTGGAGGGACATGGAGGATTGACACAGAGGAGAGACATTGAGGAGTGACATTAGGAGCTACATAGAGGATCAACATGGTGGAGTGACATGGTGGATCGACATGGAGGAGTGACATGGAAGATCGACACGGAGGAGTGACATGTAAGACATGGAGGAGTGACAAAGAGGATCGACATTTAGGAGAGACATAGAGTATTGACAAGGTGGATCGACATGGAGGAGCGACATAGAGGACCGACATGGTGGAGCGTCAAGGTTGATCGACATGGAGGAGTGACAAGGAGGAGTGACATGGTAGAGATAGAGGAGTGACATGGAGGATCGACATGGAGGACTCACATTCTGGAGTTAAATCTGGATTGACATGGAGGAGCGACATTCTGGAGTGATATGGAGGAACGACATGGTGGAGTAACATGTAGGATCTAAATGGAGGAGTGACCTGGAGGATCGACATGGAGGAGCGATATGGAGGATCAATAAGGAGGAGCGACATCGAGGAGAAACATGAAGGACTGACATGGAGGATCAACAAGGGGGAGTGACATGGAGGAGTGACACAGAGGAGAGACATGGAGGAGGTACATATGGGAGTGACATGGAAGACATGGAGCAGTGAAATGGAGGAGCAACATCGAGGATCGACATGGAGGATCGACATGGAGCAGTGACATGGAGGAGTGACATGGAGGAGCAACATGGAGGATCGACATGGAGTATTGACAAGGTGGATCGACATGGAGGAGTGACATAGAGGAGTGACATGGTAGAGATGGAGGAGTGACATGGAGGAGAGACATGGAAGATCGACATGGAGGATCGACATGGAGGAGTGACATGGTAGAGATGGTGGAGTAACATGGAGGAGAGACATGGAAGATCGACATTGAGGATCGACATGGAGGAGTGACATGGTGGAGTGATATGTATGAGCAAGGAGGAGCGACATGGAGGATCGAGATGTGTCGACATGAAAGACATGGAGGAGTGACATGGAGGAGTTACATTTTGGAGGGACATTCTGGAGGGACATTCTGGAGTGACATGGAGGAGCGACATTCTGGAGTGACATTTTGGAATGACATTGATGAGAGATATGAAGGATTGACATAGAGGATCAACATGGAGGAGTGACATGGAGGAGCGACATGGAGGAGTGACATGTAGTATTGACATGGAGGAGTGACACGGACGAGCGAAATAGAGGATCGACATGGAGGAGTGACATGGAGGAGGGACATGGAGGAGTGACATTCTGGAGTGACAATCTGGAGGGACATTCTGGAGTGACATGGAGGAGCTATATGGAGGAGGGACATGGAGGAGTAACATTCTGGAGTTAAATTCTGGAGTGACATTCCGTAGTGTCATGCAGGAGCAACATTCTGGAGTGACATGGAAGAACGACATGGAGGAGTGATATAGAGGAGCAAGGAGGAGCGACATGGAGGATAAACATGGAGGAGTGACTAGGAGGAGAATCATAGAAGAGTTACATGGAGGAGCTACATGAGGAGCAACATCACGGAGCGACTTGGAGGACTGACATGGAGGAATGACATTCTGGAGGAACATGGAGGAGTGACATTGTGGAGTGACACGGAGGAGCAACATTCTGGAGTGACATGGAGGAGCGACATGGAAAATTGACATGTAGGAGTGACATGGAGGAGTGATATGGAGGCACTCCTCCATATCACTCCTCCACGGAGGAGAAACATGGAGGAGTGACATTAGGAGCTACATAGAGGATCGACATGGAGGAGCAACAAGGTGGATCGACATGGAGGAGTAACATGGTAGAGATGGAGGAGTGACATGGAGGAGAGACATGGAAAATCGACATGGAGGAGTGTCATTCTGTAGTAAAATCTGGATTGACATTTTGGTGTGACATTTTTAAGTGACATGGAGGAGTGACATGGTGGAGTGATATGGATGAGCAAGGAGGAGCCATATGGAGGATCGAGATGTGTCGACATGGAAGACATGGAGGAGTGACATGGAGGATCGACATTGAGCAGTGACATTCTGGAGTGACATGGAGGAGCGACATGGAGGAGTGACATGGAGGAGTGACGTTTTGGAGGAGTGATATGGAGGAGTGACACGGAGGAGAGACATGGAGGAGTGACATTAGGAGCTACATAGAGGATCGACATGGAGGAGCAACAAGGTGGACCGACAAGGTGGAGTGACATAGAGGAGTGACATGGTAGAGATGGAGGAGTGACATGGAGGAGAGACATGGAAGTTCGACATGGAGGATCAACATGGAGGAGTGACATGGAGGATCGACATTGAGCAGTGACATGGAGGAGTGACAAAGAGGAGCGACATGGAGGAGTGACATGGAGGAGTGACATGTAGTATTGACATGGAGGAGTTACATAGAGGAGTGACACGGGAGAAAGGCAGGAGTGACATGGAGGAGCGACATCGAGGAGCGAAATAGAGGAGCGACATGTATGAGGTACATGGAGGAGTAACATTCTGGAGGTAAATTTTGGATTGACATTCTGGAGTGTCATGGAGGAGCGACATTCTGGAGTGACATGGGAGAACGACATGGAGAAGTGATATGGAGGAGCAAGGAGGAGTGACATGGAGGTGTTAAATAGCGGATCGACATGGAGGAGTGACATGGAAGAGGGACATGGTGAAGTGATATTCTGGAGTTACATTCTGGAGGGATATTCTGGAGTCATTCTGGAATGACATGGAGGAGCAACAGGGAGGAGTTATATGGATGATCAAGGAGGAGCGACATGGACGATGGACATGGAGTAGTCACATGGAGCATCGACATGAAGGAACAATATGGAGCAGTGACATGGTAGAAATGGAGGTGTTACATGGAGTAGAGACATGGAAGATCGACATGGAGGATCATCATGGAAAAGTAACATGGATGAGTGACAAGAGGAGCGTCATGGAGGAGCAACATGGAGGATCGACATGGAGGAGCGACGTGGATGGCTGACATTGAGTATTTACATGGAGAAAGGACATGGAGGAGTGACATTATTGAATGACATGGAGGAGGGACATGGAGGAGTGACATTCTGGAGTTAAATTTTGGAGTGACATTCCGGAGTGACATGTAGGAGCGACATTCTGAAGTGACATGGAGGAGATATATGGAGGAGCAAGGAGGAGCGACATGGAAGACATGGAGGAGTGACATGGAGGAACAACATGGAGAATCGACATGGAGGATGGACATGGAGGATGGACATGGAGGAGTGACTTTTCTGGAGTTAAATTCCGGCGTGACATACTGGAGTGACATTGAGGAGCGACATTCTGGAGTGACATGGAGGAGCAACATGGAGGAGTGACATGGAAGACATGGAGTAGTGACATGGAGGATTGAAATAGAGGATTGACATGTAGGAGGGACATGGAGGAGTGACATTGAGCAGCGACATGGAGGAGCGACAAGGAAGAGTAACATGGATTATCGACATGGAGGAGTGACATGGAGGATCAACATGGAGGAGCGACATGGCGGAGCGAAATGGAGGATCGACATGAAGGAGTGACAAAGAGGAGCGACATGGAGGAGTGACATGGAGGAGTGACGTTTTGGAGGGACATTCTGGAGGGACATTGATGAGAGATATGGAGGATTGACATATAGGACTAACATGAAGGATCTACATGGAGGAGCTACATGGAGGACGTACATGGATGATCGACATGGAGGAGTGACATGGTGGAGCAACCTGGAAGAACGACATGGAGGAGCTACCCCTGTAGCTCCTCCAGGAGCAACATCATGGAGCGACATGGAGGACTGACAATGAGGAGGTACATTCTGGAGGGACATGGTGGAGCGACATTCTCGAGTGACATGGAGGAGCGGCATTCTGGAGTGACATGGAGGAACGACATGGAAGATCGACATGGAGGAGTAACATGTAGGATCTAAATGGAGGAGTGACATGAAGGATCGACATGGAGGAGCGATATGGAGGATCGACAAGGAGGAGTGACATCGAGGAGCAACATGGAGGACTGACATGGAGGATCAACAAGGAGGAGTGACATGAAGGATTGACATGGAGGAGAGACATGGAAGATAAACATGGAGGATTGACATGGAGGAGTGACATGGTAGAGATGGAGGCGTGACATGGAGGAGAGACATGGAAGATCGACATGGAGGATCGACATGGAGTAGTGACATTCTGGAGTTAAATCTTGATTGAAATTCTGGATTGACATGGTGGAGCGACATTCTGGAATGACATGGCGGAGTTACATGGTGGATTGACATGGAGGATCGACATTGAGCAGTGACATGGAGGAGTGACAAAGAGGAGCGACATGGAGGGGTGACATGAAGGAGTGACATGAAGGAGTGACATTCTGGAGGGACATTCTGGAGGGACATTGATGAGAGATATTGAGGATTGACATATAGGAGTAACATGAAGGATCTACATGGAGGAGCTACATGGAGGGAGTGACATGGAAAACATTGACGATTGACATTGTGGAGCAACATGGAGGATCGAAATGGAGGATCGACATGGAGAAGTGACATGGAGGAGCGACACGGTCGAGTGACATGGAAGACATGGAGGAGTGACATGGAGGATCGACATTGAGTAGTGACAATTGAAGAACGACACGGTCGAGTGACATGGAAGACATGGAGGAGTGACATGGAGGATCGACACTGAGTATCGACATGGAGGAGTGACATGGAGGAGCGACATGGTGGAGCGATATGGAGGAGCTACAGGGAGGAGCGACATGGAGAACTTACATGGAGGAGCGACACGGTCGAGTGACATGGAAGACATGGAGGAGTGACATGGAGGATCGACATTGAGTGGGGACAAGGAGGAGTGACATGTAGGAGTAACATGTAGGATCTACATGGAGGAGCGACATGGAGGAGCGACATTCTTGATTGACATGGAGAAGTGAAATGGAGTAGAGAAATGGAGGATCGACATGGAGGATTTACATTGAGTAGTGATATGGAGGAGAGACCTGGAGGAGTGACATTCTGGAGTGACATTCTGGTGTGAAATGGAGGAGTGACATGGAGGATTGAAATAGAGGATTGACATGGAGGAGGGACATGGAGGAGTGGAATTCTGGAGTTAAATTCTGGACTGACATTCTGGAGTGACATTCTGGTGTGAAATGGAGGATCGACACTGAGTATCGACATGGAGGATTGACATGGAGGATCGACATGGAAGATCGACATGGAGCAGTGACATGGAGGAGTGACAAGGGTAAGTGACAAGGAGGAGAAACATGGTGGATCAAAATGGAGGATTGACATGTAGCAGTGACATGGAAGTGTGACATGAAGGAGCGACATGGAGGATCGACATGGAGGAGTGAGATGGAGGAACAACATGGAGGAGTGACATTTGGAGTGACAAGGAAGACAGGGAGGAATGACACGTAGGAGCGACAAGGAGATGTGAAATAGAGCATCGACATGGAGGAGTGACATTCTGGAGTGACATGGAGGAATGACATTCTGGAGTGACATTCTGGAGGGACATTCTGGAGTGATATTCTGGAGGGAAATTCTGGACTGACATGGAGGAGTGATTTGGAGGATGGACAGAGAGGATTGACATGGAGGAGGTACATGGAGGAGTGACATTCTGGAGTGACATGGAGGAGGTACATGGGGAGGGACTTGGAAGACATGGAGTATCGACATGGAGGAGTGACATGGAGGAGTGACATGGAAGACAGGGAGGAGTGACATGGAGGTGCGACATGGAGGTGTTAAATAGCGGATCGACATGGAGTAGCGACATGGAGGAGGGACATAGTGGAATGATATTCTGGAGTTACATTCTGGAGGGTAATTCTGGAGTGACATGGAGAAGCGTCATTCTGGAATGACATGGAGGAGCGACAGGTAGGAGTTATATGGATGATCAAGGAGGAGTGACATGGACGATCGACATGGAGTAGTCACATAAAGGAATGACAAGGAGGAGCGACATGGAGGATCGACATGGAGCATCGACATGGAGGAGTGACAAGGAGGAGTAACATACTGGAGTTAAATTCTGGAGTGACATTCTGGAGTGACATGGATGAGCAACATTCTGGGGTGACATGGAGGAGCAACAAGAAGGAGTGATATGGAGGAGGAGGGACGAGCGACATGGAGGATCAACATGGAATAGTCACATGGAGGAGCGACACGGAGGAGTGACATGGAAGACATGCAGGAGTGACATTGAGGATCGACATTGAGTAGTGACATGGCGGAATGACAATGAGAAGCGACATGGAGGAGTGACATGGAGAACTGACATGGAGGAATTTCAATCTGGAGGGACATGGAGGAGCGACAATCTGGAGTGACATGGAGGAGCGACATTCTGGAGTGACATGGAGGAGCGACATGGAAGATCGACATGGAGGAATAACATGTAGGAGTTACATGGAGGAGTGACATGGACGACAGGGAGGAGTGACATTGTGGAGCCACATGAAGGATCGAAATGGAGGATGGAGCAGTGACATGGAGGAGTGACATGGAAGTGTGACATGGAGGAGTGACATAGAGTATCGACATGGAGGAGTGACATGGAGGATCGACATGGCGAAGTGACATGGAGGAGTGACATGTAGAAGTGACATGGAAGTGTGACATGGAGGAGTGACAAGGAGGAGCGACATGGAGGAGTAACATGAAGGATCTAAATGTAGGAGCGAAATGGAGGAGTGAGATGGGGGAGTGACATGGAAGACATAGAGGAGTGACATGGTGGAGCAACATGGAGTATCGACATGGAGGAGTGACATGGAGTATCGACATGGAGGAGTGACATGGATGATCGACATGGAGGAGTGACATGGAGGAGCGATATGGCGGAGTGATATGGAGGAGTGACATGGAGGAGAGACATGGAAGAACGACATGGAGGAGCGACAGGGTCGAGTGACATGGAAGACATAGAGGAGTGACATGGAGGAGCAACACTGAGTATCGACATGGAGGAGTGACATGGATGATCGACATGGAGGAGTGACATGGAGGAGCGACATGGTGGAGCGACAAGGAGGAGCTACAGGGAGGAGCGACATGGAGAAGTGACATGGAGGAGCGACACGGTTGAGTGACATGGAAGACATGGAGGAGTGACATGGAGGATCGACATTGAGTAGTTACATGTAGGAGTGACAAGGAGGAGCGACATGTTCCTACATTTCAACACAGGTTACAATTACATTGTAAAAGAATAAACATGAAATATATAAAACATATTTCCACATCCACATAGTTATATCAATTTAAAATTAATTAAAGCCGCAAGCGGCATTTCGCGGGTTATAGCCTTTATCGCTCAAAGCGCCCCCCTAGTGGTCGATTTGAATGAAACTTTCAGCAGATGTTTCAGCTACTCTTGTGAACATATGCTGCAAGTTTGGAGATGATGGGCCAAAGGCTTGTGAAGTTAGGTCTATTGATGTGCTGAGGCACGCCTCTTCGAAATGTATTGGTCAATATCTTCACAACACAATAACATATCAACAAGCTTTATGCAACCTTTGATGAGCCTGGTCCAATAATGATTCGCAGAAAATATGCCAGCAATCAGACCTACGGTTTAGGAGGAGATGTCAAAAATGTGTTTTTCAAAAAATTCAACATGGCGGAAAATTTAGTCGGTGGACTTTCGTGGTCCAAGAGACTTTTTTGTAGATCACATTCAGCAGCACATGTCTGTCAAATTTCAAATTGATAGGACTTATGGTGTGAGGGGGCTGGCCTTGAAAATTGTTATAGCGCCACCATGTGGCCAATTGTTTTCATATTTTATGTGAAGCATTATGACATCATGTACAGTTATGGTACCAAGTCTCATGTCTCTAGCTCATTCCAGCTCACAGCAAATTGAGCAAAGGCATAATTTAGCATAAAATGCTAAATAGGCCACGCCCAGATGCACCGATCAATATGACACTATAGATCTTGGTTAATACTTGCCCCCAGAGTATGTGCACCAAATTTGATAAAATTCTGTCCACCGGATCTTGCGATACAAGTTTCTGATATTTGTGGCGCCCCCTATGTGTCAAGCAGAAAACGCTTTGGTACGCCTCTTCCCAAACATGTACTGAAGGTATCTACCAAGATTTATGATGATTTGACTAATGGTCAATGAATTATGGCCAATTTCCTGCTAAGCCCCTCCAATTGAAAAGTTTGTTGGTCAACAGATTCATAACGCAATGAGGTATCAACACGCTTTATTCAACTTTAGATGACATTAGCCCAATAATGATCCACAGAAAATTTGGTAGCAATCGGACCTACGGTTTAGGAGGAGATGTCAAAAATCAGTTTTTCAAAAAATCCAATATGGCGGAAAATCTAGTTAGGCGGACGTTAGTGGTCTGAGCAACTTTTTTGTAGATCACACGGAGCTAGACATGTGTGTCGAGTTTCAAGTCAATCAGACTTACGGTGTGAGGGGCGTGGCCTTTTCAAAATCGCGTGTTTGGGCGTTAATTACAGCGCCATCATGGGGTCATAGTTCTTGAGAAGCAGCTGCACATCATTTCAGTTCCTATGCCAAGTTTCATGTTTCCATCTCATTCCAGCTCACGGCAAATTGCGCTTATTCGAATATTAATTATTATTATAATTATATCTGAAAAAAAGTCTGGAAAAAAAGCCCGAAAAAAAGTCTGAAAAATGTCGGACAAAAGAAGTCTGAAAAATGTCGGACAAAAGAAGTTTAAAAAAAAAGATCTGAAAATTGTCGGACAAAAGAAGTCTGAAAAAAAAGATCTGAAAACTGTCCGAAAAAAAATATCTGAAAAAAAGTCTGGAAAAAAAGCCCAAAAAAAAGTCTGACAAATGTCGGACAAAAGAAGTCTGAAAAATGTCGGACAAAAGAAGTCTGAAAAAACTGTCCGAAAAAAAATATCTGAAAAAAAGTCTGGAAAAAAAGCCCGAAAAAAAGTCTGACAAATGTCAGACAAAAGAAGTCTGAAAAATGTCGGACAAAAAAAGTCTGAAAAAAAATATCTGAAAATTGTCGGACAAAAAAAGTCTGGAAAAAATATCTGAAAAATGTCGGACAAAAAAGATCTGAAAAAAATATCTGAAAATTGTCGGACAAAAGAAGTCTGAAAAAACTGTCCGTAAAAAAAATCTGAAAATGTCTGAAAAAAAAGATCTGAAAATTGTCGGACAAAAGAAGTCTGAAAAATGTCGGACAAAAGAAGTCTGAAAAAACTGTCCGAAGAAAATGTCTGAAAAAAAGATCTGAAAAATGTCTGAAAAAAAAGTCTGAAAAATGTCGGACAAAAGAAGTCTGAAAAAACTGTCCGAAGAAAATGTCTGAAAAAAAGATCTGAAAAAAAGATCTGAAAATGTCTGAAAAAAAAGTTCTGAAAAAAAGATCTGAAAATGTCGGACAAAAAAAGTCTGGAAAGAATATCTGAAAAATGTCGGACAAAAGAAGTCTGAAAAATGTTGGACAAAAGAAGTCTGAAAAAACTGTCCGAAGAAAATGTCTGAAAAAAAGATCTGAAAAAAAGATCTGAAAAATGTCGGACAAAAAAAGTCTGGAAAAAAAATCTGAAAAATGTCGGACAATAGAAGTCTGAAAAAACTTCTATTGACTTTTGTTTTGGCCAATGATTCAGACTCATTGCCTCCACAAAGTACGGGCAGTGGAAGGTTTGAAAGTGGAAGTTTTACATGGAATTGAGGTCAGTGTGAAGGTTTGATGCAGAAAGGCCAACTATTATGTAAAAAAATTGTAAAAATATATTCCCTTTCATTTTCATCCTGTTTTGTATGTTTCCAATAAAAGAGATTTCTTTTCTGAAGAAATCACATCATTTTCATATAAATGCACTTTTCAGTGTTTCTTGAGGAGAAATGCTTTTCTGTGTGTTTTTTTTGAGAGAAAGAGATATTAACTGAGTTTAGTGATGAAAACAAGAGTTTTGCATAGAATTGAGCTCAGAATGAAGATTTGATACTGGGAAGCGAATTTTAATGTAAAATTTGAGAAAACAATGTTTCTTTTCATATTCTGTCTCTTTTTTGTATGTTTCCAGTATAACAGATGTGTTTCTGTAAATAAATCACATATTCTTCATATAAATGCACGTTTCAGTGTTTCTTGAGGAGAAATGCGTTCCTGAGTGGTTTTGGATGAGAAAGACATATTAGGCGAGTTTAGTGATGAAAACAAGAGTTTTGCATAGAATTGAGCTCAGAATGAAGATTTGATACTTGGAAGCGAATTCTAATGTAAAATTTGAGAAAACAATGTTTCTTTTCATACTCTGTCTCTTTTTTGTATGTTTCCAGTATAACAGATGTGTTTCTGTAAATAAATCACATATTCTTCATATAAATGCACGTTTCAGTGTTTCTTGAGGAGAAATGCGTTCCTGAGTGGTTTTGGATGAGAAAGACATATTAAGCGAGTTTAGTTATGAAAACTAGCGTTTTACATGGAATTCAGCTCAGACTGACAGTTTGATGCCTGGAGTCCAAAACTATCATATTAGATTTTGGAAAACTGTGTTCCCTTTCATATTTATCCTTTATTTGTGTGTTTCCAATGCAAGAAATGTTTTTCTGTGAAGAAATTTCACATTTTTCATATGAATCCACTTTTCAGTGTTTCTTGAGGAGAAATGCATTCTTTGGCTTAGTGATGAAAACTAGAGTTGTACATTGTGATCGTATAGTGGTACATTTCAACACAGGTTACAATTACATTGTAAAAGAATAAACATGAAATATATAAAACATATTTCCACATCCACATAGTTATATCAATTTAAAATGAATTAAAGCCGCAAGCGGCATTTCGCGGGTTATAGCCTTTATCGCTCAAATCGCCCCCCTAGTGGTCGATTTGAATGAAACTTTCAGCAGATGTTTCAGCTACTCTTGTGAACATATGCTGCAAGTTTGGAGATGATGGGCCAAAGGCTTGTGAAGTTAGGTCTATTGATGTGCTGAGCCCGCCCCTTAAAAATGAATTGGTCAATATCTTCACAACACAATAACATATCAACAAGCTTTATGCAACCTTTGATGAGCCTGGTCCAATAATGATTCGCAGAAAATATTCCAGCAACCGGACCTACGGCTTAGGAGGAGATGTCAAAAATTTGTTTTTCAAAAAATCCAATATGGCGGAAAATATTTCCAGGTGCACTTTGGAGGTCCAAGAGGCTTTATTGTAGATCACACGGAGTTGCACATATGTGTCACATTTCAAGTCAATCGGACTTACGGTTTGAGGGGCGTGGCCTTTCCAAAATCGCATGTTTGGGCGTTAATTACAGCGCCACCATGTGGCCGATTTGAATGAAACTTTCAGCAGATGTTTCAGCTACTCTTGTGAACATATGCTGCAAGTTTGGAGATGATGGGCGAAGTTAGGTCTATTGATGTGCTGAGCCCGCCCCTTAAAAATGAATTGGTCAATATCTTCACAACACAATAACATATCAACAAGCTTTATGCAACCTTTGATGAGCCTGGTCCAATAATGATTCGCAGAAAATATGCCAGCAATCAGACCTACGGTTTAGGAGGAGATGTCAAAAATGTGTTTTTCAAAAAATTCAACATGGCGGAAAATTTAGTCGGTGGACTTTTGTGGTCCAAGAGACTTTTTTGTAGATCACATTCAGCAGCACATGTCTGTCAAATTTCAAATTGATAGGACTTATGGTGTGAGGGGGCTGGCCTTGAAAATTGTTATAGCACCACCATGTGGCCAATTGTTTTCATATTTTATGTGAAGCATTATGACATCATGTACAGTTATGGTACCAAGTCTCATGTCTCTAGCTCATTCCAGCTCACAGCAAATTGAGCAAAGGCATAATTTAGCATAAAAAACTAAATAGGCCACGCCCACATGCACCGATCAATATGACACTATAGATCTTGGTTAATACTTGCCCCCAGAGTATGTGCACCAAATTTGATAAAATTCTGTCCACCGGAACTTGCGATACAAGTTTCTGATATTTGTGGCGGAAAATGCTTTGGTACGCCTCAAGTTTGGAGACGATGGGCCAAAGGCTTGTGAAGTTAGGTCTACTGATGTGCTGAGCCCTGCCCTCTTAAAGTTCATTGGTCAACAGATTCATAACGCAATGAGGTATCAACACGCTTTATGCAACTTTAGATGACATTAGTCCAATAATGATCCATTGAAAATTTGGTAGCAATCAGACCAACGGCTTAGGAGGAGATGTCAAAAATGTGTTTTTCAAAAAATCCAATATGGCGGAAAATATTTCCAGGTGCACTTTGGAGGTCCAAGAGGCTTTATTGTAGATCACACGGAGTTGCACATATGTGTAACATTTCAAGTCAATCGGACTTACGGTTTGAGGGGCGTGGCCTTTCCAAAATCGCATATTTGGGCGTTAATTACAGCGCCACCATGTGGCCGATTTGAATGAAACTTTCAGCAGATGTTTCAGCTAATCTTGTGAACATATGCTGCAAGTTTGGAGATGATGGGCCAAAGGCTTGTGAAGTTAGGTCTATTGACGTGCCCTTAAAAATGAATTGGTCAATATCTTAACAACACAATAACATATCAACAAGCTTTATGCAACCTTTGATGAGCCTGGTCCAATAATGATTCGCAGAAAATATGCCAGCAATCAGACCTACGGTTTAGGAGGAGATGTCAAAAATGTGTTTTTCAAAAAATTCAACATGGCGGAAAATTTAGTCGGTGGACTTTCGTGGTCCAAGAGACTTTTTTGTAGATCACATTCAGCAGCACATGTCTGTCAAATTTCAAATTGATAGGACTTATGGTGTGAGGGGGCTGGCCTTGAAAATTGTTATAGCGCCACCATGTGGCCAATTGTTTTCATATTTTATGTGAAGCATTATGACATCATGTACAGTTATGGTACCAAGTCTCATGTCTCTAGCTCATTCCAGCTCACAGCAAATTGAGCAAAGGCATAATTTAGCATAAAATGCTAAATAGGCCACGCCCACATGCACCGATCAATATGACACTATAGATCTTGGTTAATACTTGCCCCCAGAGTATGTGCACCAAATTTGATAAAATTCTGTCCACCGGATCTTGCGATACAAGTTTCTGATATTTGTGGCGGAAAATACTTTGGTACGCCTCAAGTTTGGAGACGATGGGCCAAAGGCTTGTGAAGTTATGTCTACTGATGTGCTGAGCCCTGCCCTCTTAAAGTTCATTGGTCAACAGATTCATAACGCAATGAGGTATCAACACGCTTTATGCAACTTTAGATGACATTAGTCCAATAATGATCCATTGAAAATTTGGTAGCAATCAGACCAACGGCTTAGGAGGAGATGTCAAAAATGTGTTTTTCAAAAAATCCAATATGGCGGAAAATATTTCCAGGTGCACTTTGGAGGTCCAAGAGGCTTTATTGTAGATCACACGGAGTTGCACATATATGTAACATTTCAAGTCAATCGGACTTACGGTTTGAGGGGCGTGGCCTTTCCAAAATCGCATGTTTGGGCGTTAATTACAGCGCCACCATGTGGCCGATTTGAATGAAACTTTCAGCAGATGTTTCAGCTACTCTTGTGAACATATGCTGCAAGTTTGGAGATGATGGGCCAAAGGCTTGTGAAGTTAGGTCTATTGATGTGCTGAGCCCGCCCCTTAAAAATGAATTGGTCAATATCTTCACAACACAATAACATATCAACAAGCTTTATGCAACCTTTGATGAGCCTAGTCCAATAATGATTCGCAGAAAATATGCCAGCAATCAGACCTACGGTTTAGGAGGAGATGTCAAAAATGTGTTTTTCAAAAAATTCAACATGGCGGAAAATTTAGTCGGTGGACTTTCGTGGTCCAAGAGACTTTTTTGTAGATCACATTCAGCAGCACATGTCTGTCAAACATATACATAACATATCAACAAGCTTAATGCAACTTTTGATGAGCCTGGTCCAATAATGATTCGCAGAGAATATTCCAGCAATCGGACCAACGGCTTAGGAGGAGATGTCAAAAATGTGTTTTTCAAAAAATCCAATATGGCGGAAAATATTTCCAGGTGCACTTTGGAGGTCCAAGAGGCTTTATTGTAGATCACACGGAGTTGCACATATGTGTCACATTTCAAGTCAATCGGACTTACGGTTTGAGGGGCGTGGCCTTTCCAAAATCGCATGTTTGGGCGTTAATTATAGCGCCACCATGTGGCCAATTTGAATGAAACTTTCAGCAGATGTTTCCGCTACTCTTGTGAACATATGCTGCAAGTTTGGAGATGATGGGCCAAAGGCTTGTGAAGTTAGGTCTATTGACGTGCTGAGCCCGCCCCTTAAAAATGAATTGGTCAATATCTTAACAACACAATAACATATCAACAAGCTTTATGCAACCTTTGATGAGCCTGGTCCAATAATGATTCGCAGAAAATATGCCAGCAATCAGACCTACGGTTTAGGAGGAGATGTCAAAAATGTGTTTTTCAAAAAATTCAACATGGCGGAAAATTTAGTCGGTGGACTTACGTGGTCCAAGAGACTTTTTTGTAGATCACATTCAGCAGCACATGTCTGTCAAATTTCAAATTGATAGGACTTATGGTGTGAGGGGGCTGGCCTTGAAAATTGTTATAGCGCCACCATGTGGCCAATTGTTTTCATATTTTATGTGAAGCATTATGACATCATGTACAGTTATGGTACCAAGTCTCATGTCTCTAGCTCATTCCAGCTCACAGCAAATTGAGCAAAGGCATAATTTAGCATAAAATGCTAAATAGGCCACGCCCACATGCACCGATCAATATGACACTATAGATCTTGGTTAATACTTGCCCCCAGAGTATGTGCACCAAATTTGATAAAATTCTGTCCACCGGATCTTGCGATACAAGTTTCTGATATTTGTGGCGCCCCCTATGTGTCAAGCGGAAAATGCTTTGGTACGCCTCAAGTTTGGAGACGATGGGCCAAAGGCTTGTGAAGTTATGTCTACTGATGTGCTGAGCCCTGCCCTCTTAAAGTTCATTGGTCAACAGATTCATAACGCAATGAGGTATCAACACGCATTATGCAACTTTAGATGACATTAGTCCAATAATGATCCATTGAAAATTTGGTAGCAATCAGACCAACGGCTTAGGAGGAGATGTCAAAAATGTGTTTTTCAAAAAATCCAATATGGCGGAAAATATTTCCAGGTGCACTTTGGAGGTCCAAGAGGCTTTATTGTAGATCACACGGAGTTGCACATATGTGTCACATTTCAAGTCAATCGGACTTACGGTTTGAGGGGCGTGGCCTTTCCAAAATCGCATGTTTGGGCGTTAATTATAGCGCCACCATGTGGCCAATTTGAATGAAACTTTCAGCAGATGTTTCCGCTACTCTTGTGAACATATGCTGCAAGTTTGGAGATGATGGGCCAAAGGCTTGTGAAGTTAGGTCTATTGACGTGCTGAGCCCGCCCCTTAAAAATGAATTGGTCAATATCTTAACAACACAATAACATATCAACAAGCTTTATGCAACCTTTGATGAGCCTGGTCCAATAATGATTCGCAGAAAATATGCCAGCAATCAGACCTACGGTTTAGGAGGAGATGTCAAAAATGTGTTTTTCAAAAAATTCAACATGGCGGAAAATTTAGTCGGTGGACTTTCGTGGTCCAAGAGACTTTTTTGTAGATCACATTCAGCAGCACATGTCTGTCAAATTTCAAATTGATAGGACTTATGGTGTGAGGGGGCTGGCCTTGAAAATTGTTATAGCGCCACCATGTGGCCAATTGTTTTCATATTTTATGTGAAGCATTATGACATCATGTACAGTTATGGTACCAAGTCTCATGTCTCTAGCTCATTCCAGCTCACAGCACAAAGGCATAATTTAGCATAAAATGCTAAATAGGCCACGCCCACATGCACCGATCAATATGACACTATAGATCTTGGTTAATACTTGCCCCCAGAGTATGTGCACCAAATTTGATAAAATTCTGTCCACCGGATCTTGCGATACAAGTTTCTGATATTTGTGGCGCCCCCTATGTGTCAAGCGGAAAATGCTTTGGTACGCCTCAAGTTTGGAGACGATGGGCCAAAGGCTTGTGAAGTTATGTCTACTGATGTGCTGAGCCCTGCCCTCTTAAAGTTCATTGGTCAACAGATTCATAACGCAATGAGGTATCAACACGCTTTATGCAACTTTAGATGACATTAGTCCAATAATGATCCATTGAAAATTTGGTAGCAATCAGACCAACGGCTTAGGAGGAGATGTCAAAAATGTGTTTTTCAAAAAATCCAATATGGCGGAAAATATTTCCAGGTGCACTTTGGAGGTCCAAGAGGCTTTATTGTAGATCACACGGAGTTGCACATATGTGTAACATTTCAAGTCAATCGGACTTACGGTTTTAGGGGCGTGGCCTTTCCAAAACCGCATGTTTGGGCGTTAATTACAGCGCCACCATGTGGCCAATTTGAATGAAACTTTCAGCAGATGTTTCAGCTACTCTTGTGAACATATGCTGCAAGTTTGGAGATGGTGGGCCAAAGGCTTGTGAAGTTAGGTCTATTGATGTGCTGAGCCCGCCCCTTAAAAATGAATTGGTCAATATCTTCACAACACAATAACATATCAACAAGCTTTATGCAACCTTTGATGAGCCTGGTCCAATAATGATTCGCAGAAAATATGCCAGCAATCAGACCTACGGTTTAGGAGGAGATGTCAAAAATGTGTTTTTCAAAAAATTCAACATGGCGGAAAATTTAGTCGGTGGACTTTCGTGGTCCAAGAGACTTTTTTGTAGATCACATTCAGCAGCACATGTCTGTCAAATTTCAAATTGATAGGACTTATGGTGTGAGGGGGCTGGCCTTGAAAATTGTTATAGCGCCACCATGTGGCCAATTGTTTTCATATTTTATGTGAAGCATTATGACATCATGTAGAGTTATGGTACCAAGTCTCATGTCTCTAGCTCATTCCAGCTCACAGCAAATTGAGCAAAGGCATAATTTAGCATAAAATGCTAAATAGGCCACGCCCAAATGCACCGATCAATATGACACTATTGATCTTGGTTAATACTTGCCCCCAGAGTATGTGCACCAAATTTGATAAAATTCTGTCCACCGGATCTTGCGATACAAGTTTCTGATATTTGTGGCGGAAAATGCTTTGGTACGCCTCAAGTTTGGAGACGATGGGCCAAAGGCTTGTGAAGTTAGGTCTACTGATGTGCTGAGCCCTGCCCTCTTAAAGTTCATTGGTCAACAGATTCATAACGCAATGAGGTATCAACACGCTTTATGCAACTTTAGATGACATTAGTCCAATAATGATCCATTGAAAATTTGGTAGCAATCAGACACACGGCTTAGGAGGAGATGTCAAAAATGTGTTTTTCAAAAAATCCAATATGGCGGAAAATATTTCCAGGTGCACTTTGGAGGTCCAAGAGGCTTTATTGTAGATCACACGGAGTTGCACATATGTGTAACATTTCAAGTCAATCGGACTTACGGTTTGAGGGGCGTGGCCTTTCCAAGATCGCATGTTTGGGCGTTAATTACAGCGCCACCATGTGGCCGATTTGAATGAAACTTTCAGCAGATGTTTCAGCTACTCTTGTGAACATATGCTGCAAGTTTGGAGATGATGGGCCAAAGGCTTGTGAAGTTAGGTCTATTGATGTGCTGAGCCCGCCCCTTAAAAATGAATTGGTCAATATCTTCACAACACAATAACATATCAACAAGCTTTATGCAACCTTTGATGAGCCTAGTCCAATAATGATTCGCAGAAAATATGCCAGCAATCAGACCTACGGTTTAGGAGGAGATGTCAAAAATGTGTTTTTCAAAAAATTCAACATGGCGGAAAATTTAGTCGGTGGACTTTCGTGGTCCAAGAGACTTTTTTGTAGATCACATTCAGCAGCACATGTCTGTCAAATTTCAAATTGATAGGACTAATGATGTGAGGGGGCTGGCCTTGAAAATTGTTATAGCGCCACCATGTGGCCAATTGTTTTCATATTTTATGTGAAGCATAAAAGGAGTGATCCTTAATGTCACTCCTCAATGTCACTCCTCCATGTCGATCCTCCATGTCACTCCTCCAGGTCACTCCTTCATGTTGCTCCTCCATGTAGATCCTAGATGTCGCTCCTCCATGTCGCTTCTCCATGTCGATCCTCCATGTCGCTCATCCTTGCTCCTCCATGTCACTCCTCCATGTCGCTCCTCCTTGTCACTCCAAAATGTCCTTCCTCCATGTCCCTCCTCCAAGTCACTTCTCCATGTCACTCCTCAATGTCACTCCTCCATGTCGATCCTCCATGTCACTCCTCCAGGTCACTCCTTCATGTTGCTCCTCCATGTAGATCCTAGATGTCGCTCCTCCATGTCGCTTCTCCATGTCGATCCTCCATGTCACTCTTCCAAATTGCTACTCCATGTCACTCCTCCATGTCGACCCACCATGTCGCTCATCCTTGCTCCTCCATGTCACTACTCCATGTCACTCCAGAATATCACTCCTACATGTCACTACAGAATGTCAACCCAGTATGTAGCTCCTCCTTGTCCCTCCCTCATGTCACTACTCCAAGTTGCTACTCCATGTCTCTCCTCCATGTCGATCCACCATGTCGCTCATCCTTGCTCCACCATGTCCCTACTTCCTGTCACTCCTCCATGTCGATCATCCATGTCACTCCTCCTTGTCGCTCCTCCATGTCGCTCCTCCATGTTGATCCTCCATGTCACTCCTCCATGTCGCTCCTTCTTCCTCCTCCATGTCACTCCTCCATGTCAATCCTGCATGTCACTGCTCCATGTCACTCCTCCATGTCGATCCTGCATGTCGCTCCTACATGTCACTCCTCCATGTCACTCCTCCATGTCACTGCTTCATGCCGCTCTTCCATGTCTCTACTCCATGTCGATCCTCCATGTCGCTCATCCTTGCTCCTCCATGTCACTCCTCCATGTCCCTCCTCCAAGTCCCTCCTCCATGTCTCTCCTTAATGTCACTCCTCAATGTCACTCCTCCATGTCGATCTTCCATGTCACTCCTCCATGTCACTCTTCCATGTCGCTCCTCCATGTCACTCCTCCATATCAATCCTCCATGTCTCTCTTCCATGTCGATCAGCCATGTCACTCCTCCTTGTCGCTCCTACATGTCACTCCTCCATATCACTCCTGCTTGTCGATCCTACATGTCACTCCTCCATGTCACTCCTCCATGTTACTCCTTCATATCACTGCTCCATGTCGATCCTCCTTGCTCCTCCATGGCACTCCTCCATGTTGCTCCTCCATGTCACTCCAGAATGTCGCTCCTCCATGTCATTCCAGAATGTCACTCAAGAATGTCACTCCAGTATGTCACTCCTCCTTGTCCCTCCTCCATGTCACTCCTCCATGTCGATCCTACATGTCGATCCTCTATGTCGATCCTACATGTCGCTCCTCCATGTCGATCATCCACGTCACTCCTCCTTGTCGCTCCTCCATGTCACTCCTCCATTTCACTCCTCCATGTCGCTCCTCCATGTCACTCCTCCATGTCGCTCCTCCTTCCTCCTCCATGTCACTCCTCCATGTCGATCCTGAATGTCACTGCTCCATGTCACTCCTCCATGTCGATCCTGCATGTCGCTCATCCATGTCACTCCTCCATGTCACTACTTCATGTCGCTCCTCCATGTCTCTACTCCATGTCGATCCTCCATGTCGCTCATCCTTGCTCCTCCATGTCACTCCTTCATGTCGCTCCTCCTTGTCACTCCAAAATGTCGCTCATCCAAGTCACTCCTCCATGTCACTCCTTAATGTCACTCCTCAATGTCACTCCTCCATGTCGATCCTCCATGTCACTCCTCCAGGTCACTCCTTCATGTTGCTCCTCCATGTAGATCCTAGATGTCGCTCCTCCATGTCGCTTCTCCATGTCGATCCTCCATGTCGCTCCTCCTTGTCACTCCAAAATGTCCTTCCTCCATGTCCCTCCTCCATGTCACTCCTCAATGTCACTCCTCCATGTCGATCCTCCATGTCACTCCTCCAGGTCACTCCTTCATGTTGCTCCTCCATGTAGATCCTAGATGTCGCTCCTCCATATCGCTTCTCCATGTCGATCCTCCATGTCACTCTTCCAAATTGCTACTCCATGTCACTCCTCCATGTCGACCCACCATGTCGCTCATCCTTGCTCCTCCATGTCACTACTCCATGTCACTCCAGAATATCACTCCTACATGTCACTCCAGAATGTCACTCGAGAATGTCAACCCAGTATGTAGCTCCTCCTTATCCCTCCCTCATGTCACTACTCCAAGTTGCTACTCCATGTCTCTCCTCCATGTCGATCCACCATGTCGCTCATCCTTGCTCATCCTTGCTCCTCCATTTCACTCCTCCATGTCACTCCAGAATGTAAACCCAGAATGTCGCTCCTCCATGTCCCTACTTCCTGTCACTCCTCCATGTCGATCAACCATGTCACTCCTCCTTGTCGCTCCTCCATGTCGCTCCTCCATGTTGATCCTCCATGTCACTCCTCCATGTCGCTCCTTCTTCCTCCTCCATGTCACTCCTCCATGTCAATCCTGCATGTCACTGCTCCAAGTCCCTCCTCCATGTCTCTCCTTAATGTCACTCCTCAATGTCACTCCTCCATGTCGATCTTCCATGTCACTCCTCCATGTCACTCTTCCATGTCGCTCCTCCATGCCACTCCTCCATATCAATCCTCCATGTCTCTCTTCCATGTCGATCAGCCATGTCAATCCTCCTTGTCGCTCCTACATGTCACTCCTCCATATCACTCCTGCTTGTCGATCCTACATGTCACTCCTCCATGTCACTCCTCCATGTTACTCCTTCATATCACTGCTCCATGTCGATCCTCCTTGCTCCTCCATGGCACTCCTCCATGTTGCTCCTCCATGTCACTCCAGAATGTCGCTCCTCCATGTTATTCCAGAATGTCACTCAAGAATGTCACTCCAGTATGTCACTCCTCCTTGTCCCTCCTCCATGTAACTCCTCCATGTCGATCCTACATGTCGATCTTCTATGTCGATCCTACATGTCGCTCCTCCATGTCGATCATCCACGTCACTCCTCCATTTCACTCCTCCATGTCGCTCCTCCATGTTTATCCTCCATGTCACTCCTCCATGTCGCTCCTCCTTCCTCCTCCATGTCACTCCTCCATGTCACTACTTCATGTCGCTCCTCCATGTCTCTACTCCATGTCGATCCTCCATGTCGCTCATCCTTGCTCCTCCATGTCACTCCTCCATGTCGCTCCTCCTTGTCACTCCAAAATGTCGCTCATCCAAGTCACTTCTCCATGTCACTCCTTAATGTCACTCCTCAATGTCACTCCTCCATGTCGATCCTCCATGTCACTCCTCCAGGTCACTCCTTCATGTTGCTCCTCCATGTAGATCCTAGATGTCGCTCCTCCATGTCGATCCTCCATGTCGCTCCTCCTTGTCACTCCAAAATGTCCTTCCTCCATGTCCCTCCTCCATGTCACTCCTCAATGTCACTCCTCCATGTCGATCCTCCATGTCACTCCACCAGGTCACTCCTTCATGTTGCTCCTCCATGTAGATCCTAGATGTCGCTCCTCCATGTCGCTTCTCCATGTCGATCCTCCATGTCACTCTTCCAAATTGCTACTCCATGTCACTCCTCCATGTCGACCTACCATGTCGCTCATCCTTGCTCCTCCATGTCACTACTCCATGTCACTCCAGAATATCACTCCTACATGTCACTCCAGAATGTCACTCCTGAATGTCAACCCAGTATGTAGCTCCTCCTTGTCCCTCCCCCATGTCACTACTCCAAGTTGCTACTCCATGTCTCTCCTCCATGTCGATCCACCATGTCGCTCATCCTTGCTCATCCTTGCTCCTCCATGTCACTCCTCCATGTCACTCCTCCATGTCACTCCTCCATGTCACTCCTTCCTGTGACTCCCCAATATAACTCCTCCATGTCACTAATCCATGTCTTCCATGACACTCCTCCATGTCACTCCTCCATGTCACTCCTGCATGTCGATCCTACATGTCACTCCTCCATGTCGCTCCTCCATGTCAATCCTCCATGTCTATCCTCCATGTCGCTCCACCATGTCACTCCTCCAAGTCACTCCTCCATGTCACTTCTTCTTGTCACTCCTCAATGTCACTCCTCCATGTCGATCCTTCATGTCGTTAATCCTTGCTCTTCCATGTCAATCAACCATGTCACTCCAAGTTTCTCCGCCATGTCACTCCTCCATGTCGCTCCTCCATATCACTCCTCCATATCAATCCTCCATGTCGATACTCCATGTCGATCATCCATGTCACTCCTCCTTGTCGCTCCTCCATGTCACTCCTCCATGTCACTCCTCCATATGGCTCCTCCATATCAATCCTCCATGTCGCTCCTCCATGTCGATCATCCATGTCAATCCCGAATGTCCCTCCAGAATGTCACTCCAGAATGTCACTCCTCCATGTCCCTCCTCCATGTCACTCCTCCATGTCGATCCTCTATTTCGCTCCTCCATGTCAAAACTACATGTCACTTCTCCATGTCACTCCGCCATGTCGCTCCTCCATGTAACTACTCCATGTTGATCCTCAATGTCACTCCTCCATGTCACAATTCCATGTCACTGCTCGATGTCGATCCTCAATGTTTCTCCTCCATGTCGCTCCTCCATGTCGATCCTCAATGTTGCTCCTCCATGTTGATCCTCCATATTGCTTCTCCATGTCACTCCTCCATGTCTTCCATGTCACTCTCTCATGTACCTCCTCAATGTCGCTACTCCATGTCAATCCTCCATGTCGCTCCTCAATGTCACTCCAGAATGTTGCTCTTCCATGTCATTCCAGAATGACCATCCAGAATGTCATCCCTCCATGTCACTCATCCATGTCGATCCTCTTTGTCACTCCTCCATGTCTATACTCAATGTCAAGCCTCCATGTCACTCCTCCATGTCTTCCATGTCACTCCTCCATGTCGCTCCTCAATGTCACTCCTCCATGTCACTCCTTCTTGTCGCTCCTCCATGTCAATCCTCCAAGTCGCTCCTCAATGTCATTCCAGAATGTTGCTCTTCTTTGTCCCTCCAGAATGTCACTCCTCCATGTCACTCATCCATGTCGCTCCTCCTTGTCACTCCTCCATGTCATTACTCAATGTCGATACTCCATGTCTTTAATGTCACTCCTCCATGTCACTTTAGAATGTCGATCCTCCATGTCGAACCTCCATGTCACTCCTACATGTAGATCCTACATGTTACTCCTCCATGTCGATCTTCCATGTCGCTCCAGAATGTCGCTCCTCCATGTCTCTCCAGAATGTCGCTCCTCCATGTCACTCCAGAATGTCGCTCCTCCATTTCCCTCCAGAATGTCATTCCTCATTTTAGTCCTCCAAGTCGCATGGTGATGTTGCTCCTCATCTAGCTCCTCCATGTAACTCTTCTATGTTTCTCCTCCAGGTCACTCCTCCATCTCGATCCTCCATTTCGTCCTCCATTTCACTCCTCCATGTCACTCCTCCTTGTTTATCCTCCATGTCGCTACTCCTTGCTCCTCCATATCACTACTCCATGTCGTTCTTCCATGTCACTCCAGAATGTCACTCCAGAATTTAACTCCAGTATGTCACTCCTCCATGTCCCTCCTCCATGTCGCTCCTCCATGTCACTCCAGAATGTCCCTCCAGAATGTCACTCCAGAATGTCACTCCTCCATTTCCCTCCTCCATGTCACTCCTCCATGTCGATCCTCTATTTCGCTCCTCCATGTCGCTCCTCCATTTCTCTCCTCCCTTTCTTCCTCGTCACTCCTCTATGTAACTCCTCCATGTCAATACTACATGTCACTCCTCCATGTCACTCCGCCATGTCGCTCCTCCATGTCACTCCTCCATGTTGATCCTATATGTCACTCCTCCATGTTACAATTCCATGTCACTGCTCGATGTTGCTCCTCCTTGTTACTCCTCCATGTCGCTCCTCCTTGTCATTCCTACATGTCACTGCTACATGTCGATCCTCCATTTCGATCCTCCATGTCACTCCTCCATGTCTTCCATGTCACTCCCCCATGTACCTCCTCTATGTAGCTCCTCCATGTAGATCCTTCATGTTACTCCTCTGTCAATCCTCCATATCTCTCATCAATGTCACTCCAGAATGTCACTCCAGAATGTCGCTCCCCTTTGTCACTCCTCCATGTCACTGCTCAATGTCGATCCTCCATGTTATTCCTCCATGTCGACACATGTCGGTCCTCCATGTCGCTCCTCCTTGCTCATCCATATCACTCCACCATGTCAATCCAGAATGTCACTCCTCTATGTCACTCCAGAATGTCAATCCAGATTTAACTCCAGAATGTCACTCCTCCATGTCGATCCTCCATGTCGATCTTCCATGTCTCTCCTCCATGTCACTCCTTCATCTCTACCATGTCACTCCTCTATGTCACTCCTCCATGTCGATCCACCTTGTTGCTCCTCCATGTCGATCCTCTATGTAGCTCCTCCATGTCGATCTTCCATGTCACTCCTATATGTAGATCCTACATGTCATTCCAGAATTTTACTCCAGAATTTAACTGTAGAATGTCACTCCTCCATGTAAGTCCTCCTTGTCAATACTCCATGTGGACTCCTCCATGTCGATCCTCCATGTCACTACTCCTTGTCACTCCTCCATGTCGATGATCCATGTCGCTCCTCCATGTCAATCCTCCATGTCTCTGCTTCATGTCGATCCTCCATGTCGATCCTCGATGTTGCTCCTCCATTTCACTGCCCCATGTCTTCCATGTCACTCCCCTATATACCTCCGCCATGTAACTCCTCCATGTAGATCCTTCATGTTACTCCTCTATGTCAATCCTCCATACCGCTCATCAATGTCACTCCAGAATGTCCCTCCAAAATGTCACTCCTCCATATCACTCCTCTATGTCGCTCCTCTTTGTCACTCCTCCATGTCACTGCTCAATGTCGATCCTCCATGTCACTCCTCCATGTCTTCCATGTCGACACATGTTGATTCTCCATGTCGCTCCTCCTTGCTCACCCATAACCCTCCACCATGTCGCTCCTCCATATCACTCCAGAATGTTGCTCCTCCATGTCAATCCAGATTTAACGCCAGAATGTCACTCCTCAATGTCACTCCTCCATGTCGATCCTCCATGTCGATCTTCCATCTCTCTCCTCCATGTCACTCCTCCATGTCACTCCTCCATGTCACTTCTCCATGTCGATCAACCTTGATACTCCTCCATGTCGATACTCTATATCGCTCCTCCATGTCGATCCTACATGTCAATCCAACATATCACTCCAGAATTTCACACCAGAATTTAACTGTAGGATGTCACTCCTCCATGTCAGTCCTCCTTGTCAATACTCCATGTCGACTCCTCCATGTTGATCCTCCATGTCAGTCCTCCATGTTGCTCCTCAATGTCGCTCCTCCTTGTCGATCCTCCATGTCGATCCTACATGTCACTCCTCCATTTAGATCCTACATGTTACTCCTCCATGTCGATCTTCCATATCGCTCCTCCAAGTCACTCCAGAATGTCGCTCCACCATGTTCCTCCAGAATGTACCTCCTCGTTGTCAGTCTTCCATGTCGCTCCGTGATGTCGCTCCTCCATGTAGATCCTCCATGTCGCTCTTCCATGTCGCTCCTCCATGTCACTCTTCCATGTCGATCCTCCATGTCACTCCTCCATGTCACTGCTCAATGTATCTCCTCCATGTTGCTCCTCCATGTAGATCCTAGATGTCGCTCCTCCATGTCGCTTCTCCATGTCGATCCTCCATGTCACTCTTCCAAGTAGCTACTCCATGTCACTCCATGTCGATCCAGCATGTCGCTCATCCTTGCTCCTCCATGTCACTCCTCCATGTCACTCCTTCCTGTGACTCCTCAATATAACTCCTTCATGTCACTAATCCATGTCTTCCATGACACTCCTCCATGTCACTCCTCCATGTCACTCCTGCATGTCGATCCTACATGTCACTCCTCCATGTCGCTCCTCCATGTCAATCCTCCATGTCTATCCTCCATGTCGCTCCACCATGTCACTCCTCCAAGTCACTCCTCCATGTCACTTCTTCTTGTCACTCCTCAATGTCACTCCTCCATGTCGATCCTCCATGTCGTTAATCCTTGCTACTCCATGTCAATCATCCATGTCACTCCAAGTTTCTCCTCGATGTCACTCCTCCATGTCGCTCCTCCATGTCACTCCTCCATATCAATCCTCCATGTCGATCCTCCATGTCCATCATCCATGTCACTCCTCCTTGTCGCTCCTCCATGTCACTCCTCCATGTGGCTCCTCCATATCAATCCTCCATGTCGCTCCTCCATGTCGATCATCCATGTCACTCCTCCATGTTGCTCCTTCATGTCACTCCAGAATGTCGCTCCTCCATGTCATTCCAGAATGTCACTGAAGAATGTCACTCAGTATGTCACTCCTCCTTGTCCCTCCCCCATGTCACTCCTCCATCCCGATCCTCCATGTTGATCCTTCATGTCACTCCTCCATGTCGATACTCCATGTCGATCCTCTATGTCGATCCTACATGTTGCTCCTCCATGTCACTCATCCATGTCTTCCTTGTCACAAAAAAAATCTTCTGTCTTGTATTCCTTGGAAGCTGCTTTAAAACTAGATTTCCTGTGTTGTTTCTCTGATCAAAGAAAGTGCTCCATGTCGATCTTCCATGTCACTCCTCCATGTCACGCCGACATGTCACTGCTCAATGTCACTCCTCCATGTCACTCCAGAATGTCGCTCCTCCATGTCACTCCAGAATGTCACTCCAGAATGTCAACCCAGAATGTCACTCCTCCATGTTCCTCCTTCCTGTGACTCCTCAATGTAACTCCTCCAAGTCACTGCTCCATGTCTTCCATGTCACTTCTTCTTGTCACTCCTCAATGTCACTCCTCCATGTCGATCCTCCATGTCGTTAATCCTTGCTCCTCCATGTCAATCATCTATGTCACTCCTCCAAGTTTCTCCTCGATGCCACTCCCCCATGTCGCTCCTCCATGTCGATCCTCCATATCAATCCTCCTTGTCGCTCCTCCATGACACTCCACCATGTCGCTCCTCCATGTGGCTCCTCCATATCAATCCTCCATGTCGCTCCTCCATGTCGATCATCCATTTCACTCCTCCATGTCACTCCTCCATGTCTTCCTTGTCACAAAAAAAATCTTCTGTTTTGGATTCCTTGGAAGCTGCTTTAAAACTAGATTTCCTTTGTTGTTTCTCTGATCAAAGAAAGTGCTCCATGTCGATCTTCCATGTCACTCCTCCATGTCACGCCGACATGTCACTGCTCAATGTCACTCCTCCATGTCACTCCAGAATGTCGCTCCGCCATGTCACTCCAGAATGTCACTCCAGAATGTCAACCCAGAATGTCACTCCTCCATGTTCCTCCTTCCTGTGACTCCTCAATGTAACTCCTCCAAGTCACTGCTCCATGTCTTCAATGACACTCCTCCATGTCACTCCTCCATGTCACTCATCCATGTCGCTCCTCCATGTCTATCCTCCATGTCTATCCTCCATGTCGCTCCACCATGTCACTCCTCCATGTCACTCCTCCATGTCACTTCTTCTTGTCACTCCTCAATGTCACTCCTCCATGTCGATCCTCCATGTTGTTAATCCTTGCTCCTCCATGTCAATCATCCATGTCACTCCTCCAAGTTTCTACTCGATGCCACTCCTCCATGTCGCTCCTTGTCGCTCCTCCATGTCACTCCTCCATGTCGCTCCTCCATGTGGCTCCTCCATATCAATCCTCCAAGTCGCTCCTCCATGTCGATCATCCATGTCACTCCTCCTTGTCGCTCCTCCTTGTCCCTCCCCCATGTCACTCCTCCATGTCGATACTCCATGTCGATCCTCTATGTCGATCCTACATGTCGCTCCTCCATGTCACTCATCCATGTCTTCCTTGTCACAAAAAAATCTTTTGTCTTGGATTCCTTGGAAGCTAATTTAAAACTAGATTTCCTGTGTTGTTTCTTTGATCAAAGACAGTGCTCCATGTCGATCTTCCATGTCACTCCTCCATGTCACGCCGAAATTTTACTGCTCAATGTCACTCCTCCATGTCGCTCCTCTATGTCACTCCAGAATGTCGCTCCTCCATGTCACTCCAGAATGTCACTACAGAATGTCAACCCAGAATGTCACTCATCCATGTTCCTCCTTCCTGTGACTCCTCAATGTAATTCCTCCACGTCACTGCTCCATGTCTTCCATGACACTCCTCCAAGTCACTCCTCCATGTCACTCCTGCATGTCGATCCTACATGTCACTCCTCCATGTCGCTCTTCCATGTCAATCCTCCATGTCTATCCTCCATGTCGCTCCTCCATGTCAGTCCCCCTTGTCACTCCTCCATGTAACTTATTCTTGTCATTCCTCTATGTCACTCCTCCATGTCACTCCTCCATGTCGATCCTCCATGTCGCTAATCCTTGCTCCTCCATATCACTCCTCCATGTCGCTCCTCCTTGTCACTCCAAAATGTCCCTCCTCCATGTACCTCCTCCAAGTCACTGCTCAATATCACTCCTTAATATGACTCCTCAATGTCACTCCTCCATGTCGCTCCTCCATGTCACTCCTCTATGTCACTCCTCCATGTCACTTCTTCTTGTCACTCCTCAATGTCACTCCTCCATGTCGATCCTCCATGTCGTTAATCCTTGCTCCTCCATGTCAATCATCCATGTCACTCCTCCAAGTTTCTCCTCGATGCCACTCCTCCATGTCGCTCCTCCATGTCACTCCTCCATATCAATCCTCCTTGTCACTCCTTCATATCACTCCTCCATGTCACTCCTCCATTTCGCTCCTCCATATTGCTTCTCCATGTCACTCCTTCATGTCACTCCTCCATGTCACTCCACCATTTCGCTCCTCTATATCGCTCCTCCTTGTCGCTCCTCCATGTCACTCCTCCATGTCAATCCTCCATGTCACTACTCCATGTCACTCCTTCATGTCGATCCTCCATGTCACTCCTAAATCTCACTCCTCCATTTCACTCCTCCATGAAGCTCCTCCATGTCACTCCTCTATATCGCTCCTCCTTGTCGCTCCTCCATGTCACTCCTCCATGTCAATCCTCCATGTCACTACTCCATGTCACTCCTTCATGTCGATCCTCCATGTCACTCCTAAATCTCACTCCTCCATGTCACTCCTCCATGAAGCTCCTCCATGTCACTCCTCTATGTCGCTCCTCCTCGTCACTCCTCCATGTCGCTCCTCCACATCACTCCTCTATGTCACTCCTCCATGTCGATCCTCAATGTCACTTCTCCATGTCAATCCTCCATGTCACTCCTACATATCACTCCATGTCACTCTTCCTTGCTCCTCAATGTCACTCCTCAATGTCACTCCACTATGTCACTCCTCCATGTCACTCTTCCTTGCTCCTCAATGTCACTCCTCCATGTCACTCCTCTATGTCACTCCTCCATATCACTCCTCCATGTCTATCCTCCATGTCGATCCTCCATGTCACTCCTACGTGTCACTCCTACGTGTCACTCCTCTATGTCACTCCTCCATGTCACTCCTCCATGTCACTCCCCTATGTCACTCCTCCATGAAGCACCTCCATGTCACTCCTCCATGTCATTCTTCCTTGCTCCTCAATGTCACTCCTCCATGTCACTCCTCCATGTCACTCCTCCATATAACTCTTCCATTTCTATCCTCCATGTCGATCCTCCATGTCACTCCTCCATGTCACTCCTCCTTCTCACTCCTCCATATCACTACTCCATGTCACTCCTCCATGTCGATCCTCCATGTCACTCCTAAATGTCACTCCTCCATGAAGCTCATCCATGTCATTCCTCTATGTCACTATTCCTTGCTCCTCAATGTCACTCCTCCATGTCACTCCTCTATGTCACTCCTTGTCACTCCTCCATGTTGCTCCTCCACATCACTCCTCTGTCAGTTCTCCATGTCACTCCTCCTTCATGTCATTCCTCCATGTCACTCCACCATTTCGCTCCTCCATATCGCTCCTCCATGTCGCTCCTCCATGTCACTCCTCCATGTCACTACTCCATGTCACTCCTTCATGTCGATCCTCCATGTCACTCCTCCATGTCACTACTCCATGTCACTCCTCCATGTCAATTCTCCATGTCACTCCTACATATCACTCCATATCACTCCTCTGTCACTCCTCCATGTCACTCTTCCTTGCTCCTCAATGTCACTCCTCCATGTCACTCCTCTATGTCACTCCTTCATATCACTCCTCCATGTCTATCCTCCATGTCGATCCTCCATGTCACTCCTACGTGTCACTCCTACGTGTCACTCCACCATGTCACTCCTCTATGTCACTCCTCCATCTCACTCCTCCACATCACTCCTCTATGTCTATCCTCCATGTCGCTCCACCATGTCACTCCTCCATGTCACTCCTCCGTCACTTCTTCTTGTCACTCCTCAATGTCACTCCTCCATGTCGATCCTCCATGTCGTTAATCCTTGCTCCTCCATGTCAATCATCCATGTCACTCCTCCAAGTTTCTCCTCGATGCCACTCCTCCATGTCGCTCCTCCATGTCACTCCTCCATATCAATCCTCCTTGTCGCTCCTCCATGTCACTCCTCCAAGTCGCTCCTCCATGTGGCTCCTCCATATCAATCCTCCATGTCGCTCCTCCATGTCGATCATCCATGTCATTCCTCCATGTCACTCCTCCATGTCGCTCCTCCATGTCGATCATCCATGTCACACCTCCATGTCGATCAGCCATGTCACTCCTCCTTGTCGCTCCTCCTTGTCCCTCCTCCATGTCACTCCTCCATGTCGATACTCCATGTCGATCCTCTATTTCGATCCTACATGTCGCTCCTCCATGTCACTCATCCATGTCTTCCTTGTCACAAAAAAATCTTCTGTCTTGGATTCCTTGGAAGCTGCTTTAAAACTAGATTTCCTGTGTTGTTTCTTTGATCAAAGACAGTGCTCCATGTCGATCTTCCATGTCACTCCTCCATGTCACGCCGAAATGTCACTGCTCAATGTCACTCCTCCATGTCGCTCCTCTATGTCACTCCAGAATGCCGTTCCTCCATGTCACTCCAGAATGTCACTACAGAATGTCAACCCAGAATGTCACTCCTCCATGTTCCTCCTTCCTGTGACTCCTCAATGTAATTCCTCCACGTCACTGCTCCATGTCTTCCATGACACTCCTCCAAGTCACTCCTCCATGTCGCTCTTCCATGTCAATCCTCCATGTCTATCCTCCATGTCGCTCCTCCATGTCAGTCCTCCTTGTAACTCCTCCATGTAACTTATTCTTGTCATTCCTCTATGTCACTCCTCCATGTCACTCCTCCATGTCGCTAATCCTTGCTCCTCCATATCACTCCTCCATGTCGCTCCTCCTTGTCACTCCAAAATGTCCCTCCTCCATGTCCCTCCTCCAAGTCACTGCTCAATGTCACTCCTTAATATGTCTCCTCAATGTCACTCCTCCATGTCGCTTCTCCATGTCGATCCTCCATGTCACTCCTCCATGTCGCTCCTCCATGTCACTCCTCCATATCAATCCTCCTTGTCGCTCCTCCATGTCACTCCTCCATGTCGCTCCTCCATGTGGCTCCTCCATATCAATCCTCCATGTCGCTCCTCCATGTCGATCATCCATGTCACTCCTCCCTGTCACTCCTCCATGTCACTGCTTCATGCCGCTCCTCCATGTCTCTACTCCATGTCGCTCCTCCATGTCGATCATCCATGTCACTCCTCCATGTCGATCTTCCATGTCACTCCTACTTGTCGCTCCTCCTTGTCCCTCCTCCATGTCACTCCTCCATCTCGATCCTCCATGTTGATCCTTCATGTCACTCCTCCATGTCGATACAACATGTCGATCCTCTATGTCGATCCTACATGTCGCTCCATGTCACTCATCCATGTCTTCCTTGTCACAAAAAAATCTTCTGTCTTGGATTCCTTGGAAGCTGCTTTAAAACTAGATTTCCTGTGTTGTTTCTTTGATTAAAGACAGTGCTCCATGTCGATCTTCCATGTTACTCCTCCATGTCACGCCGACATGTCACTGCTCAATGTTACTCCTCCATGTTGCTCCTCTATGTCACTTCAGAATGTCGCTCCTCCGTGTCACTACAGAATGTCAACCCAGAATGTCACACCTCCATGTTCCTCCTTCCTGTGACTCCTCAATGTAACTCCTCCACGTCACTGCTCCATGTCTTCCATGACACTCCTCCAAGTCACTCCTACATGTCACTCCTCTATGTCACTCCTTCATATCACTCCTCCATGTCTATCCTCCATGTCGATCCTCCATGTCACTCCTACGTGTCACTCCTACGTGTCACTCCACCATGTCACTCCTCTATGTCACTCCTCCATCTCACTCCTCCACATCACTCCTCTATGTCTATCCTCCATGTCGCTCCACCATGTCACTCCTCCATGTCACTCCTCCATGTCACTTCTTCTTGTCACTCCTCAATGTCACTCCTCCATGTCGATCCTCCATGTCGTTAATCCTTGCTCCTCCATGTCAATCATCCATGTCACTCCTCCAAGTTTCTCCTCGATGCCACTCCTCCATGTCGCTCC
This sequence comes from Sebastes fasciatus, assembly GCF_043250625.1. Taxonomy (NCBI): domain Eukaryota; kingdom Metazoa; phylum Chordata; class Actinopteri; order Perciformes; family Sebastidae; genus Sebastes; species Sebastes fasciatus. Next base: position 43,261,351 of record NC_133796.1, on the reverse strand, counting down.
TCCATGTCACTCCTCCATATCAATCCTCCTTGTCGCTCCTCCATGTCACTCCTCCAAGTCGCTCCTCCATGTGGCTCCTCCATATCAATCCTCCATGTCGCTCCTCCATGTCGATCATCCATGTCATTCCTCCATGTCACTCCTCCATGTCGCTCCTCCATGTCGATCATCCATGTCACACCTCCATGTCGATCAGCCATGTCACTCCTCCTTGTCGCTCCTCCTTGTCCCTCCTCCATGTCACTCCTCCATGTCGATACTCCATGTCGATCCTCTATTTCGATCCTACATGTCGCTCCTCCATGTCACTCATCCATGTCTTCCTTGTCACAAAAAAATCTTCTGTCTTGGATTCCTTGGAAGCTGCTTTAAAACTAGATTTCCTGTGTTGTTTCTTTGATCAAAGACAGTGCTCCATGTCGATCTTCCATGTCACTCCTCCATGTCACGCCGAAATGTCACTGCTCAATGTCACTCCTCCATGTCGCTCCTCTATGTCACTCCAGAATGCCGTTCCTCCATGTCACTCCAGAATGTCACTACAGAATGTCAACCCAGAATGTCACTCCTCCATGTTCCTCCTTCCTGTGACTCCTCAATGTAATTCCTCCACGTCACTGCTCCATGTCTTCCATGACACTCCTCCAAGTCACTCCTCCATGTCGCTCTTCCATGTCAATCCTCCATGTCTATCCTCCATGTCGCTCCTCCATGTCAGTCCTCCTTGTAACTCCTCCATGTAACTTATTCTTGTCATTCCTCTATGTCACTCCTCCATGTCACTCCTCCATGTCGCTAATCCTTGCTCCTCCATATCACTCCTCCATGTCGCTCCTCCTTGTCACTCCAAAATGTCCCTCCTCCATGTCCCTCCTCCAAGTCACTGCTCAATGTCACTCCTTAATATGTCTCCTCAATGTCACTCCTCCATGTCGCTTCTCCATGTCGATCCTCCATGTCACTCCTCCATGTCGCTCCTCCATGTCACTCCTCCATATCAATCCTCCTTGTCGCTCCTCCATGTCACTCCTCCATGTCGCTCCTCCATGTGGCTCCTCCATATCAATCCTCCATGTCGCTCCTCCATGTCGATCATCCATGTCACTCCTCCCTGTCACTCCTCCATGTCACTGCTTCATGCCGCTCCTCCATGTCTCTACTCCATGTCGCTCCTCCATGTCGATCATCCATGTCACTCCTCCATGTCGATCTTCCATGTCACTCCTACTTGTCGCTCCTCCTTGTCCCTCCCCCATGTCACTCCTCCATCTCGATCCTCCATGTTGATCCTTCATGTCACTCCTCCATGTCGATACAACATGTCGATCCTCTATGTCGATCCTACATGTCGCTCCATGTCACTCATCCATGTCTTCCTTATCACAAAAAAATCTTCTGTCTTGGATTCCTTGGAAGCTGCTTTAAAACTAGATTTCCTGTGTTGTTTCTTTGATTAAAGACAGTGCTCCATGTCGATCTTCCATGTTACTCCTCCATGTCACGCCGACATGTCACTGCTCAATGTTACTCCTCCATGTTGCTCCTCTATGTCACTTCAGAATGTCGCTCCTCCGTGTCACTACAGAATGTCAACCCAGAATGTCACACCTCCATGTTCCTCCTTCCTGTGACTCCTCAATGTAACTCCTCCACGTCACTGCTCCATGTCTTCCATGACACTCCTCCAAGTCACTCCTACATGTCACTCCTGCATGTCGATCCTATACGTCACTCCGCCATGTCGCTCCTCCATGTCAATCCTCCATGTCTATCCTCCATGTCGCTCCTCCATGTCAGTCCTCCTTGTCACTCTTCCATGTCACTTCTTGTCATTCCTTAATGCCTCCATGTCGATCCTCCATGTCGCTAATCCTTGCTCCTCCATATCACTCCTCCATGTCGCTCCTCCTTGTCACTCCAAAATGTCCCTCCTCCATGTCCCTCCTCCAAGTCACTGCTCAACGTCACTCCTTAATATGACTCCTCAATGTCACTCCTCTATGTCGCTTCTCCAGGTCGATCCTCCATGTCACTCCTCCAAGTTGCTACTCCATGTCATTCCAGAATGTCACTCCTACATGTCACTCCAGAATGTCAACCCAGAATGTAGCTCCTCCATGACCCTCCTTCATGTCACTCCAAGTTTCTACTCCATGTCTCTCCTCCATGTTGATCCACCATGTCGCTCAACCTTGCTCATCCTTGCTCCTCCATGTCACTCCTCCATGTCACTTCTCCATGTCACGCCGACATGTCACTGCTCAATGTCACTCCTCCATGTCGCTCCTCTATGTCACTCCAGAATGTCAACCCAGAATGTCACTCCTCCATGTTCCTCCTTCCTGTGACTCCTCAATGTAACTTCTCCACGTCACTGCTCCATATCTTCCATGACACTTCTCCATGTCACTCCTCCATGTTACTCCTGCATGTCGATCCTATGTCACTTCTCCATGTCGCTCCTCCATGTCACTCCTCCATTACACTCCTTCATATCACTGCTCCATGTTGATTATTATGTCACTCCTCCATATCACTCCTCCATGTCTATCCTCCATGTCGATCCTCCATGTCACTCCTACATGTTACTCCTCCATGACACTCCTCCATGAAGCTCCTACATGTCACTCCTCTATGTCACTCTTCCTTGCTCCGCTATGTCACTCCTCCATGTCACTCCTATATGTTACTCCTCTATGTCGATCCTCCATGTCACTACTCCATGTCATTCCTACATGGAACTCCTCCATGTCACTCCTCCATGAAGCTCCTCCATGTCACTCCTCCATGTCACTCTTCCTTGCTCCTCAATATCACTCCTCCATGTCACTCCTCTATGTCACTCCTCCATGTCACATCTCCATATTACTCCAACTTCTCACTCCTCCATGTCACCCCTCCATGTCACTCTTCAATGAAACTCCTCCATGTCACTCCTCCATGTCGCTCCTCCTCGTCACTCCCCCATGTCGCTCCTCCACATCACTCCTATGTCACTCCTCCATGTCGATCCTCCATGTCACTCCTCCATGTCAATCCTCCATGTTGAGCCTCCATGTCGCCCTTCAATGATACTCCTCCATGTCACTCCTCCATGTCACTCCTCTATGTCACTCCTCCATGTTGAGCCTACATGTCGCCCTTCAATGTCACTCCTCAATATCACTCCTATATGTTGAGCCTCCGTGTTGCTTCTCCATGTCGCTACTCCATGTCACTCCTCCATGTCACTCCCCCAGGTCGATCCTCTATGTCACTCCAACAAGTCACTCCTCCATGTCACTCCTCCATGAAGCTCCTCCATGTAACTCCTCCATGTCACTCTTCCTTGCTCCTCAATGTCACTCCTCCATGTCACTCCTCTATGTCACTCCTCCATATCACTCCTCTATGTCTATCCTTCATGTCGATCCTCCATGTCACTCCTACATGTCACTCCTCCATGTCACTCCTCCATGAAGCTCCTACATGTCACTCCTCCATGTCACTCCTCCATGTCACTCCTCCATGTTTCTCCTAAATGTCACTCCTCCAGATCACTACTCCATGTCACTCCTCCATGTCGATCCTCCATGTCACTCCTAAATGTCACTCCATGTCAATCCTCTGTCACTCCTCCTTGTCGCTCCTCCATGTCACTCCTCCATGTCGCTCCTCCACATCACTCCTCTATGTCACTCTTCCATGTCACTCCTCCTTCATGTCACTCCTCCATGTCACTCCTCCATTTCGCTCCTCCATATCGCTCCTCCATGTCGCTCCTCCATGTCAATCCTCCATGTCACTACTCCATGTCACTCCTCCATGTCGATGGTCCATGTCACTCCTAAATGTCACTCCTCCATGTCACTCCTCCATGAAGCTCCTCCATGTCACTCCTCTATGTCACTCCTCCATGTCACTCCTCCATGTCACTCCTCCATGTCGCTCCTCCACATCACTCCTCTATGTCACTCCTCCATGTCACTCCTCCACCATGTCACTCCTCCTTCATGTCACTCCTCCATGTCGCTCCTCCATTTCACTCCTCCATATCACTCCTCCATGTCGCTCCTCCACATCACTCCTCTGTCACTCCTCCATGTCACTCCTCCTTCATGTCACTCCTCCATGTCACTCCATTTCGCTCCTCCATATCGCTCCTCCATTTCGCTCCTCCATATCACTCTTCCATTTCTATCCTCCATGTCGATCCTCCATGTCACTCCTTCTCACTCCTCCATATCACTACTCCATGTCACTCCTCCATGTCGATCCTCCATGTCACTCCTAAATGTCACTCCTCCATGTCACTCCTCAATGTCACTTCTCCTTCTCACTCCTCCATATCACTACTCCATGTCACTCCTCCATGTCGATCCTCCATGTCACTCCTCCATGTCACTCCTCCATGAAGCTCATCCATGTCACTCCTCTATGTCACTATTCCTTGCTCCTCAATGTCACTCCTCCTTGTCGCTCTTCCATGTCACTCCTCCATGTTGCTCCTCCACATCACTCCTCTATGTCAGTTCTCCATGTCACTCCTTCATGTCACTCCTCCATGTCACTCCTCCATTTCGCTCCTCCATATCGCTTCTCCATGTCACTCCTTCATGTCACTCCTCCATGTCACTCCACCATTTCGCTCCTCTATATCGCTCCTCCTTGTCGCTCCTCCATGTCACTCCTCCATGTCAATCCTCCATGTCACTCCTAAATCTCACTCCTCCATGTCACTCCTCCATGAAGCTCCTCCATGTCACTCCTCTATGTCGCTCCTCCTCGTCACTCCTCCATGTCGCTCCTCCACATCACTCCTCTATGTCACTCCTCCATGTCGATCCTCAATGTCACTTCTCCATGTCAATCCTCCATGTCACTCCTACATATCACTCCATGTCACTCTTCCTTGCTCCTCAATGTCACTCCTCAATGTCACTCCACTATGTCACTCCTCCATGTCACTCTTCCTTGCTCCTCAATGTCACTCCTCCATGTCACTCCTCTATGTCACTCCTCCATATCACTCCTCCATGTCTATCCTCCATGTCGATCCTCCATGTCACTCCTACGTGTCACTCCTACGTGTCACTCCTCTATGTCACTCCTCCATGTCACTCCTCCATGTCACTCCCCCATGTCACTCCTCCATGAAGCACCTCCATGTCACTCCTCCATGTCATTCTTCCTTGCTCCTCAATGTCACTCCTCCATGTCACTCCTCCATGTCACTCCTCTATGTCACTCCTCCATATAACTCTTCCATTTCTATCCTCCATGTCGATCCTCCATGTCACTCCTCTATGTCACTCCTCCATATAACTCTTCCATTTCTATCCTCCATGTCGATCCTCCATGTCACTCCTCCATGTCACTCCTCCTTCTCACTCCTCCATATCACTACTCCATGTCACTCCTCCATGTCGATCCTCCATGTCACTCCTAAATGTCACTCCTCCATGAAGCTCATCCATGTCATTCCTCTATGTCACTATTCCTTGCTCCTCAATGTCACTCCTCCATGTCACTCCTCTATGTCACTCCTTGTCACTCCTCCATGTTGCTCCTCCACATCACTCCTCTGTCAGTTCTCCATGTCACTCCTCCTTCATGTCATTCCGCCATGTCACTCCTCCATTTCGCTCCTCCATATCGCTCCTCCATGTCGCTCCTCCATGTCACTCCTCCATGTCACTACTCCATGTCACTCCTTCATGTCGATCCTCCATGTCACTCCTCCATGTCACTCCTCCATTTCGCTCCTCCATATCACTCCTCCATGTCAATCCTCCATGTCACTACTCCATGTCGCTCCTCCACATCACTCCTCTATGTCACTCCTCCATGTCGATCCTCCATGTCAGTCCTCCATGTCAATTCTCCATGTCACTCCTACATATCACTCCATATCACTCCTCTGTCACTCCTCCATGTCACTCTTCCTTGCTCCTCCATGTCGCTCCTCCATGTCACTCCTCCATGTCACTACTCCATGTCACTCCTTCATGTCGATCCTCCATGTCACTCCTACGTGTCACTCCTACGTGTCACTCCACCATGTCACTCCTCTATGTCACTCCTCTATGTCACTCCTCCATGTCACTCCTCCTTCATGTCACTCCTCCATGTCACTCCTCCATTTCGCTCCTCCATATCGCTCCTCCATGTCGCTCCTCCATGTCACTCCTATGTCGATCTTCCATGTCGATCCTCCATGTCACTCCTAAATGTCACTCCTCCATGAAGCTCATCCATGTCACTCCTCTATGTCACTATTCCTTGCTCCTCAATGTCACTCCTCCATTTCACTCCTCTATGTCACTCCTTGTCGCTCCTCCATGTCACTCCTCGATGTTGCTCCTCCACATCACTCCTCTATGTCAGTTCTCCATGTCACTCCTCCTTCATGTCACTCCTCCATGTCACTCTTCCTTGCTCCTCAATATCACTCCTCCATGTCACTCCTCTATGTCACTCCTCCATGTCACATCTCCATATCACTCCAACTTCTCACTCCTCCATGTAACTCCTCCATGTCACTCCTCCATGTCGCTCCTCCACATCACTCCTCTATGTCACTCCTCCATGTCGATCCTCCATGTCACTCCTCCATGTTGATCCTCCATGTCACTCCTCTATGTCACTCCTCCATGTCACTCCACCTTCATGTCACTCCTCCACATCACTCCTCCATGTCACTCCTCCATGTCAATCCTCCATGTCACTACTCCATGTCACTCCTTCATGTCGATCCTCCATGTCACTCCTAAATCTCACTCCTCCATGTCACTCCTACATGAAGCTCCTACATGAAGCTCCTCCATGTCGATCATCCATGTCACTCCTCCATGTACCTCCTACATATCACTCCAACATGTCACTCCTCCATGTCACTCCTCCATGTCACTCTTCCTTGCTCCTCAATGTCACTCCTCTATGTCACTCCTCCATGTCGCTCCTCCACATCACTCCTCTATGTCACTACTCCATGTTGAGCCTCCATGTCACTCCTCCATGTCACTCATATATTTGTCACTCCTCCATGTTGAGCCTCCATGTCGCCCTTCAATGTCACTCCTCAATATCACTCCTATATGTTGAGCCTCCGTGTTGCTTCTCTATGTCACTCCTCAATGACGATCCTTAAATTCACTCCTCCATGTCCGTCTTCCATGTCGCTACTCCTTGTCACTCCTCCTCCATGTCGCCCTTCAATGATACTCCTCCATGTCACTCCTCCATGTCACTCATATATTTGTCACTCCTCCATGTTGAGCCTCCATGTCGCCCTTCAATGTCACTCCTCAATATCACTCCTATATGTTGAGCCTCCGTGTTGCTTCTCTATGTCACTCCTCAATGACGATCCTTAAATTCACTCCTCCATGTCGATCCTCCATGTCACTACTCCATGTCATTCCTCCATGTCACTCCTCCATGTCGCTCCTCCTCGTCACTCCTCCACATCACTCCTCTATGTCACTCCTCCATGTCGATCCTCCATGTAACTCCTACATATCACTCCAACAAGTCACTCCTCCATGTCACTCCTCCATGTCACTCTTTCTTGCTCCTCAATGTCACTCCTCCATGTCGCACCTCCACATCACTCCTCTATGTCCCTCCTCTATGTTGAGCCTCCATGTCGCCCTTCAATGTTACTCCTCCATGTCACTCCTGTTGAAAATCATAAAATACAAGTCATGTCAAAAACAAATAAAAAGTCATGCCGCGGCATGTCAAAAATCATAAAATACAAGTCACGTCAAAAACAAATAAAAAGTTATGCTGTCGAAATGTCGAAAATAAAAAAAACAATAGTCATGTCAAAAACAAATTAAAAATCATGCCGCGTCATGTCAAAAAAATCATTAAATACATGTCATGTCAAAATCAAATAAAAAGTCATGCCGCGGCATGTCGAAAATCATAAAATACAAGTCATGTCAAAAATAAATAAAAAGTCATGCCGCGGCATGTCAAAAAGAAAAAAGTCATGTCAAAAAGAAATAAAAAGTCATGCTGCAGCATGTCGAAAATAAAAAAAACAATAGTCATGTAAAAAAAATAAAAAAAGTCATGCCGAAAATCATAAAAATGTTATGCTGTCGAAATGTCGAAAATAAAAAAATACAAATCATGTCAAAATCAAATAAAAAGTCATGCCACGGCATGTCAAAAAAATAAAAAGTCATGCCGCGGCGTATCGAAAATGAAAAAAAATAGTCATATCAAAAACAAATAAAAAGTCATGCTGCAGCATGTCGAAAATAAAAAAAAAAAGTCATGCTGAAAATATAAAAATACAAGTCATGTCAAAAACAAATAAAAAGTCATGCTGCAGCATGTCGAAAATAAAAAAAAACAATAGTCATGTAAAAAAAGTAAAAAAAGTCATGCCGAAAATCATAAAATACAAGTCATGTCAAAAACAAATAAAAAGTTATGCTGTCGAAATGTCGAAAATAAAAAAAACAATAGTCATGTCAAAAACAAATTAAAAATCATGCCGCGTCATGTCAAAAATCATTAAATACATGTCATGTCAAAATCAAATAAAAAGTCATGCCGCGGCATGTCGAAAATCATAAAATACAAGTCATGTCAAAAACAAATAAAAAGTCATGCCGCGTTATGTCGAAAATAAAAAAGTACAAGTCATGTCAAAAACAAATAAAAAGTCATGCCGCGTTAGGTCTAAAATAAAAAAATACAAGTCATGTCAAAAACAACTAAAAAGTCATGCCACGGCATGTCAAAAAGAAAAAAGTCATGTCAAAAAGAAATAAAAAGTCATGCTGCACCATGTCAAAAATAAAAAAAACAATAGTCATGTAAAAAAAATAAAAAAAGTCATGCCGAAAATCATAAAATACAAGTCATGTCAAAAACAAATAAAAAGTCATGTCGAAAATAAAAAAAATGTTATGCTGTCGAAATGTCGAAAATAAAAAAAACAACTGTCATGTCAAAATCAAATAAAAAGTCATGCCGCGTTATGTCGAAAATAAAAAAATACAAATCATGTCAAAATCAAATAAAAAGTCATGCCACGGCATGTCAAATAAATAAAAAGTCATGCCGCGGCGTATCGAAAATGAAAAAAAATAGTCATATCAAAAACAAATAAAAAGTCATGCTGCAGCATGTCGAAAATAAAAAAAACAAGTCGTGTAAAAAAAAAAAAAAAAGTCATGTCGAAAATAAAAAAAACAATAGTCATGTAAAAAACAAATAAAAAGTCATGCTGAAAATCATAAAATACAAGTCATGTCAAAAACAAATAAAAAGTCATGCTGCAACATGTCGAAAATAAAAAAAACAAGTCGTGTAAAAAAAAAAAAAAGTCATGTCGAAAATAAAAAAAACAATAGTCATGTAAAAAACAAATAAAAAGTCATGCTGAAAATCATAAAATACAAGTCATGTCAAAAACAAATAAAAAATCATGCCGCGGCATGTCGAAAATCATAAAATACAAGTCATGTCAAAAACAAATAAAAAGTCATGCTGAAAATCATAAAATACAAGTCATGTCAAAAACAAATAAAAAATCATGCCGCGGCATGTCGAAAATCATAAAATACAAGTCATGTCAAAAACAAATAAAAAGTCATGCTGCAGCATGTCGAAAATAAAAAAAAACAATAGTCATGTAAAAAAAGTAAAAAAAGTCATGCCGAAAATCATAAAATACAAGTCATGTCAAAAATAAATAAAAAGTCATGCCGCGGCATGTCGAAAATAAAAAAAACAATAGTCATGTAAAAACAAATAAAAAGTCTTGCCGAAAATCATAAAATACAAGTCATGTCAAAAACAAATAAAAAGTCATGCCGCGTTAGGTCTAAAATAAAAAAATACAAGTCATGTCAAAAACAACTAAAAAGTCATGCCACGGCATGTCAAAAAGAAAAAAGTCATGTCAAAAAGAAATAAAAAGTCATGCTGCAGCATGTCGAAAATAAAAAAAACAATAGTCATGTAAAAAAAATAAAAAAAGTCATGCCGAAAATCATAAAATACAAGTCATGTCAAAAACAAATAAAAAGTCATGTCGAAAATAAAAAAAATGTTATGCTGTCGAAATGTCGAAAATAAAAAAAACAACAGTCATGTCAAAATCAAATAAAAAGTCATGCCACGGCATGTCAAAAAAATAAAAAGTCATGCCGCGGCGTATCGAAAATTAAAAAAAATAGTCATGTAAAAAACAAATAAAAAGTCATGCTGAAAATCATAAAATACAAGTCATGTCAAAAACAAATAAAAAGTCATGCTGCAACATGTCGAAAATCATAAAATACAAGTCATGTTAAAAACAAATAAAAAGTCATGTCGAAAATAAAAAAAATGTTATGCTGTCGAAATGTCGAAAATAAAAAAAACAACAGTCATGTCAAAATCAAATAAAAAGTCATGCCACGGCATGTCAAAAAAATAAAAAGTCATGCCGCGGCGTATCGAAAATGAAAAAAAATAGTCATATCAAAAACAAATAAAAAGTCATGCTGCAGCATGTCGAAAATAAAAAAAACAAGTCATGTAAAAAAAAAAAAAAAAGTCATGTCGAAAATAAAAAAAACAATAGTCATGTAAAAAACAAATAAAAAGTCATGCTGAAAATCATAAAATACAAGTCATGTCAAAAACAAATAAAAAGTCATGCTGCAACATGTCGAAAATCATAAAATACAAGTCATGTTAAAAACAAATAAAAAATCATGCCGCGGCATGTCGAAAATCATAAAATACAAGTCATGTCAAAAACAAATAAAAAGTCATGCCACGGCATATCAAAAATCATAAAATACAAGTCATGTTGAAAACAAATACAAATTCATGCTGCGACATGTCGAAAATAAAAAAACAATAGTCGTAAAAAACAAATGTCGAAAATGAAAAAAACAATAAAATACGAAAATGTTGAAAATCATAAAATACAAGTCATCTCAAAAACAAATAAAAAGTCATGCTGTCGAAATGTCGAAAATAAAAAAAACAATAGTCATGTCAAAAACAAATAAAAAGTCATGCCGCGGCATGTCGAAAATAAAAAAAACAATAGTCATGTAAAAACAAATAAAAAGTCTTGCCGAAAATCATAAAATACAAGTCATGTCAAAAACAAATAAAAAGTCATGCCGCGTTAGGTCTAAAATAAAAAAATACAAGTCATGTCAAAAACAACTAAAAAGTCATGCCACGGCATGTCAAAAAGAAAAAAGTCATGTCAAAAAGAAATAAAAAGTCATGCTGCACCATGTCAAAAATAAAAAAAACAATAGTCATGTAAAAAAAATTAAAAAAGTCATGCCGAAAATCATAAAATACAAGTCATGTCAAAAACAAATAAAAAGTCATGTCGAAAATAAAAAAAATGTTATGCTGTCGAAATGTCGAAAATAAAAAAAACAACAGTCATGTCAAAATCAAATAAAAAGTCATGCCGCGTTATGTCGAAAATAAAAAAATACAAATCATGTCAAAATCAAATAAAAAGTCATGCCACGGCATGTCAAAAAAATAAAAAGTCATGCCGCGGCGTATCGAAAATGAAAAAAAATAGTCATATCAAAAACAAATAAAAAGTCATGCTGCAGCATGTCGAAAATAAAAAAAACAAGTCATGTAAAAAAAAAAAAAAGTCATGTCGAAAATAAAAAAAACAATAGTCATGTAAAAAAGAAATAAAAAGTCATGCTGAAAATCATAAAATACAAGTCATGTCAAAAACAAATAAAAAGTCATGCTGCAACATGTCGAAAATCATAAAATACAAGTCATGTCAAAAAGAAATAAAAAGTCATGCCACGGCATATCAAAAATCATAAAATACAAGTCATGTTGAAAACAAATACAAATTCATGCTGCGACATGTCGAAAATAAAAAAACAATAGTCGTAAAAAACAAATGTCGAAAATGAAAAAAACAATAAAATACGAATATGTTGAAAATCATAAAATACAAGTCATCTCAAAAACAAATAAAAAGTCATGCTGTCGAAATGTCGAAAATAAAAAAAACAATAGTCATGTCAAAAACAAATAAAAAATCATGCCGCGTCATGTCAAAAATCATAAAATACATGTCATGTCAAAAACAAATAAAAAGTCATGCCGCGGCATGTCGAAAATAAAAAAAACAATAGTCATGTAAAAACAAATAAAAAGTCTTGCCGAAAATCATAAAATACAAGTCATGTCAAAAACAAATAAAAAGTCATGCCGCGTTAGGTCTAAAATAAAAAAATACAAGTCATGTCAAAAACAACTAAAAAGTCATGCCACGGCATGTCAAAAAGAAAAAAGTCATGTCAAAAAGAAATAAAAAGTCATGCTGCACCATGTCAAAAATAAAAAAAACAATAGTCATGTAAAAAAAATTAAAAAAGTCATGCCGAAAATCATAAAATACAAGTCATGTCAAAAACAAATAAAAAGTCATGTCGAAAATAAAAAAAATGTTATGCTGTCGAAATGTCGAAAATAAAAAAAACAACAGTCATGTCAAAATCAAATAAAAAGTCATGCCGCGTTATGTCGAAAATAAAAAAATACAAATCATGTCAAAATCAAATAAAAAGTCATGCCACGGCATGTCAAAAAAATAAAAAGTCATGCCGCGGCGTATCGAAAATGAAAAAAAATAGTCATATCAAAAACAAATAAAAAGTCATGCTGCAGCATGTCGAAAATAAAAAAAACAAGTCATGTAAAAAAAAAAAAAAGTCATGTCGAAAATAAAAAAAACAATAGTCATGTAAAAAACAAATAAAAAGTCATGCTGAAAATCATAAAATACAAGTCATGTCAAAAACAAATAAAAAGTCATGCTGCAACATGTCGAAAATCATAAAATACAAGTCATGTCAAAAACAAATAAAAAGTCATGCCACGGCATATCAAAAATCATAAAATACAAGTCATGTTGAAAACAAATACAAATTCATGCTGCGACATGTCGAAAATAAAAAAACAATAGTCGTAAAAAACAAATGTCGAAAATGAAAAAAACAATAAAATACGAAAATGTTGAAAATCATAAAATACAAGTCATGTCAAAAACAAATAAAAAGTCATGCCGCGGCATGTCGAAAATATAAAAATACAAGTCATGTCAAAAACAAATAAAAAGTCATGCTGCAGCATGTCGAAAATAAAAAAAAACAATAGTCATGTAAAAAAAGTAAAAAAAGTCATGCCGAAAATCATAAAATACAAGTCATGTCAAAAACAAATAAAAAGTCATGTCGAAAATAAAAAAAAAATAGTCATGTCAAAAAAAAAAAATACAAGTCACGTCAAAAACAAATAAAAAGTTATGCTGTCGAAATGTCGAAAATAAAAAAAACAATAGTCATGTCAAAAACAAATTGAAAAATCATGCCGCGTCATGTCAAAAAAATCATTAAATACATGTCATGTCAAAATCAAATAAAAAGTCATGCCGCGGCATGTCGAAAATCATAAAATACAAGTCATGTCAAAAATAAATAAAAAGTCATGCCGCGGCATGTCGAAAATAAAAAAAACAATAGTCATGTAAAAACAAATAAAAAGTCTTGCCGAAAATCATAAAATACAAGTCATGTCAAAAACAAATAAAAAGTCATGCCGCGTTAGGTCTAAAATAAAAAAATACAAGTCATGTCAAAAACAACTAAAAAGTCATGCCACGGCATGTCAAAAAGAAAAAAGTCATGTCAAAAAGAAATAAAAAGTCATGCTGCAGCATGTCGAAAATAAAAAAAACAATAGTCATGTAAAAAAAATAAAAAAAGTCATGCCGAAAATCATAAAATACAAGTCATGTCAAAAACAAATAAAAAGTCATGTCGAAAATAAAAAAAATGTTATGCTGTCGAAATGTCGAAAATAAAAAAAACAACAGTCATGTCAAAATCAAATAAAAAGTCATGCCACGGCATGTCAAAAAAATAAAAAGTCATGCCGCGGCGTATCGAAAATTAAAAAAAATAGTCATGTAAAAAACAAATAAAAAGTCATGCTGAAAATCATAAAATACAAGTCATGTCAAAAACAAATAAAAAGTCATGCTGCAACATGTCGAAAATCATAAAATACAAGTCATGTTAAAAACAAATAAAAAGTCATGTCGAAAATAAAAAAAATGTTATGCTGTCGAAATGTCGAAAATAAAAAAAACAACAGTCATGTCAAAATCAAATAAAAAGTCATGCCACGGCATGTCAAAAAAATAAAAAGTCATGCCGCGGCGTATCGAAAATGAAAAAAAATAGTCATATCAAAAACAAATAAAAAGTCATGCTGCAGCATGTCGAAAATAAAAAAAACAAGTCATGTAAAAAAAAAAAAAAAAGTCATGTCGAAAATAAAAAAAACAATAGTCATGTAAAAAACAAATAAAAAGTCATGCTGAAAATCATAAAATACAAGTCATGTCAAAAACAAATAAAAAGTCATGCTGCAACATGTCGAAAATCATAAAATACAAGTCATGTTAAAAACAAATAAAAAATCATGCCGCGGCATGTCGAAAATCATAAAATACAAGTCATGTCAAAAACAAATAAAAAGTCATGCCACGGCATATCAAAAATCATAAAATACAAGTCATGTTGAAAACAAATACAAATTCATGCTGCGACATGTCGAAAATAAAAAAACAATAGTCGTAAAAAACAAATGTCGAAAATGAAAAAAACAATAAAATACGAAAATGTTGAAAATCATAAAATACAAGTCATGTCAAAAACAAATAAAAAGTCATGCCGCGGCATGTCGAAAATATAAAAATACAAGTCATGTCAAAAACAAATAAAAAGTCATGCTGCAGCATGTCGAAAATAAAAAAAAACAATAGTCATGTAAAAAAAGTAAAAAAAGTCATGCCGAAAATCATAAAATACAAGTCATGTCAAAAACAAATAAAAAGTTATGCTGTCGAAATGTCGAAAATAAAAAAAACAATAGTCATGTCAAAAACAAATTAAAAATCATGCCGCGTCATGTCAAAAATCATTAAATACATGTCATGTCAAAATCAAATAAAAAGTCATGCCGCGGCATGTCGAAAATCATAAAATACAAGTCATGTCAAAAACAAATAAAAAGTCATGCCGCGTTATGTCGAAAATAAAAAAGTACAAGTCATGTCAAAAACAAATAAAAAGTCATGCCGCGTTAGGTCTAAAATAAAAAAATACAAGTCATGTCAAAAACAACTAAAAAGTCATGCCACGGCATGTCAAAAAGAAAAAAGTCATGTCAAAAAGAAATAAAAAGTCATGCTGCACCATGTCAAAAATAAAAAAAACAATAGTCATGTAAAAAAAATAAAAAAAGTCATGCCGAAAATCATAAAATACAAGTCATGTCAAAAACAAATAAAAAGTCATGTCGAAAATAAAAAAAATGTTATGCTGTCGAAATGTCGAAAATAAAAAAAACAACTGTCATGTCAAAATCAAATAAAAAGTCATGCCGCGTTATGTCGAAAATAAAAAAATACAAATCATGTCAAAATCAAATAAAAAGTCATGCCACGGCATGTCAAATAAATAAAAAGTCATGCCGCGGCGTATCGAAAATGAAAAAAAATAGTCATATCAAAAACAAATAAAAAGTCATGCTGCAGCATGTCGAAAATAAAAAAAACAAGTCGTGTAAAAAAAAAAAAAAAAGTCATGTCGAAAATAAAAAAAACAATAGTCATGTAAAAAACAAATAAAAAGTCATGCTGAAAATCATAAAATACAAGTCATGTCAAAAACAAATAAAAAGTCATGCTGCAACATGTCGAAAATAAAAAAAACAAGTCGTGTAAAAAAAAAAAAAAGTCATGTCGAAAATAAAAAAAACAATAGTCATGTAAAAAACAAATAAAAAGTCATGCTGAAAATCATAAAATACAAGTCATGTCAAAAACAAATAAAAAATCATGCCGCGGCATGTCGAAAATCATAAAATACAAGTCATGTCAAAAACAAATAAAAAGTCATGCTGAAAATCATAAAATACAAGTCATGTCAAAAACAAATAAAAAATCATGCCGCGGCATGTCGAAAATCATAAAATACAAGTCATGTCAAAAACAAATAAAAAGTCATGCTGCAGCATGTCGAAAATAAAAAAAAACAATAGTCATGTAAAAAAAGTAAAAAAAGTCATGCCGAAAATCATAAAATACAAGTCATGTCAAAAATAAATAAAAAGTCATGCCGCGGCATGTCGAAAATAAAAAAAACAATAGTCATGTAAAAACAAATAAAAAGTCTTGCCGAAAATCATAAAATACAAGTCATGTCAAAAACAAATAAAAAGTCATGCCGCGTTAGGTCTAAAATAAAAAAATACAAGTCATGTCAAAAACAACTAAAAAGTCATGCCACGGCATGTCAAAAAGAAAAAAGTCATGTCAAAAAGAAATAAAAAGTCATGCTGCAGCATGTCGAAAATAAAAAAAACAATAGTCATGTAAAAAAAATAAAAAAAGTCATGCCGAAAATCATAAAATACAAGTCATGTCAAAAACAAATAAAAAGTCATGTCGAAAATAAAAAAAATGTTATGCTGTCGAAATGTCGAAAATAAAAAAAACAACAGTCATGTCAAAATCAAATAAAAAGTCATGCCACGGCATGTCAAAAAAATAAAAAGTCATGCCGCGGCGTATCGAAAATTAAAAAAAATAGTCATATCAAAAACAAATAAAAAGTCATGCTGCAGCATGTCGAAAATAAAAAAAACAAGTCATGTAAAAAAAAAAAAAAAAGTCATGTCGAAAATAAAAAAAACAATAGTCATGTAAAAAACAAATAAAAAGTCATGCTGAAAATCATAAAATACAAGTCATGTCAAAAACAAATAAAAAGTCATGCTGCAACATGTCGAAAATCATAAAATACAAGTCATGTTAAAAACAAATAAAAAATCATGTCGAAAATCATAAAATACAAGTCATGTCAAAAACAAATAAAAAGTCATGCCACGGCATATCAAAAATCATAAAATACAAGTCATGTTGAAAACAAATACAAATTCATGCTGCGACATGTCGAAAATAAAAAAACAATAGTCGTAAAAAACAAATGTCGAAAATGAAAAAAACAATAAAATACGAAAATGTTGAAAATCATAAAATACAAGTCATGTCAAAAACAAATAAAAAGTCATGCCGCGGCATGTCGAAAATATAAAAATACAAGTCATGTCAAAAACAAATAAAAAGTCATGCTGCAGCATGTCGAAAATAAACAAAAACAATAGTCATGTAAAAAAAGTAAAAAAAGTCATGCCGAAAATCATAAAATACAAGTCATGTCAAAAACAAATAAAAAGTCATGTCGAAAATAAAAAAATACAAGTCACGTCAAAAACAAATAAAAAGTTATGCTGTCGAAATGTCGAAAATAAAAAAAACAATAGTCATGTCAAAAACAAATTAAAAATCATGCCGCGTCATGTCAAAAAAATCATTAAATACATGTCATGTCAAAATCAAATAAAAAGTCATGCCGCGGCATGTCGAAAATCATAAAATACAAGTCATGTCAAAAACAAATAAAAAGTCATGCCGCGTTAGGTCTAAAATAAAAAAATACAAGTCATGTCAAAAACAACTAAAAAGTCATGCCACGGCATGTCAAAAAGAAAAAAGTCATGTCAAAAAGAAATAAAAAGTCATGCTGCACCATGTCAAAAATAAAAAAAACAATAGTCATGTAAAAAAAATAAAAAAAATCATGCCGAAAATCATAAAATACAAGTCATGTCAAAAACAAATAAAAAGTCATGTCGAAAATAAAAAAAATTTTATGCTGTCGAAATGTCGAAAATAAAAAAAACAACTGTCATGTCAAAATCAAATAAAAAGTCATGCCGCGTTATGTCGAAAATAAAAAAATACAAATCATGTCAAAATCAAATAAAAAGTCATGCCACGGCATGTCAAATAAATAAAAAGTCATGCCGCGGCGTATCGAAAATGAAAAACAATAGTCATATCAAAAACAAATAAAAAGTCATGCTGCAGCATGTCGAAAATAAAAAAAACAAGTCGTGTAAAAAAAAAAAAAAAGTCATGTCGAAAATAAAAAAAACAATAGTCATGTAAAAAACAAATAAAAAGTCATGCTGAAAATCATAAAATACAAGTCATGTCAAAAACAAATAAAAAGTCATGCTGCAACATGTCGAAAATAAAAAAAACAAGTCGTGTAAAAAAAAAAAAAAAGTCATGTCGAAAATAAAAAAAACAATAGTCATGTAAAAAACAAATAAAAAGTCATGCTGAAAATCATAAAATACAAGTCATGTCAAAAACAAATAAAAAATCATGCCGCGGCATGTCGAAAATCATAAAATACAAGTCATGTCAAAAACAAATAAAAAGTCATGCCGCGGCATGTCGAAAATATAAAAATACAAGTCATGTCAAAAACAAATAAAAAGTCATGCTGCAGCATGTCGAAAATAAAAAAAAACAATAGTCATGTAAAAAAAGTAAAAAAAGTCATGCCGAAAATCATAAAATACAAGTCATGTCAAAAACAAATAAAAAGTCATGCCACGGCATATCAAAAATCATAAAATACAAGTCATGTTGAAAACAAATACAAATTCATGCTGCGACATGTCGAAAATAAAAAAACAATAGTCGTAAAAAACAAATGTCGAAAATGAAAAAAACAATAAAATACGAAAATGTTGAAAATCATAAAATACAAGTCATGTCAAAAACAAATAAAAAGTCATGCCGCGGCATGTCGAAAATATAAAAATACAAGTCATGTCAAAAACAAATAAAAAGTCATGTCGAAAATAAAAAAAAAATAGTCATGTCAAAAAAAAAAAATACAAGTCACGTCAAAAACAAATAAAAAGTTATG
Source organism: Sebastes fasciatus (assembly GCF_043250625.1). Classification (NCBI taxonomy): domain Eukaryota; kingdom Metazoa; phylum Chordata; class Actinopteri; order Perciformes; family Sebastidae; genus Sebastes; species Sebastes fasciatus. The sequence continues at coordinate 43,242,494 of NC_133796.1, read as the reverse complement.
CTGTCGAAATGTCGAAAATAAAAAAAACAACTGTCATGTCAAAATCAAATAAAAAGTCATGCCGCGTTATGTCGAAAATAAAAAAATACAAATCATGTCAAAATCAAATAAAAAGTCATGCCACGGCATGTCAAAAAAATAAAAAGTCATGCCGCGGCGTATCGAAAATGAAAAAAAATAGTCATATCAAAAACAAATAAAAAGTCATGCTGCAGCATGTCGAAAATAAAAAAAACAAGTCATGTAAAAAAAAAAAAAAAGTCATGTCGAAAATAAAAAAAACAATAGTCATGTAAAAAACAAATAAAAAGTCATGCTGAAAATCATAAAATACAAGTCATGTCAAAAACAAATAAAAAGTCATGCTGCAACATGTCGAAAATCATAAAATACAAGTCATGTTAAAAACAAATAAAAAATCATGCCGCGGCATGTCGAAAATCATAAAATACAAGTCATGTCAAAAACAAATAAAAAGTCATGCCACGGCATATCAAAAATCATAAAATACAAGTCATGTTGAAAACAAATACAAATTCATGCTGCGACATGTCGAAAATAAAAAAACAATAGTCGTAAAAAACAAATGTCGAAAATGAAAAAAACAATAAAATACGAAAATGTTGAAAATCATAAAATACAAGTCATGTCAAAAACAAATAAAAAGTCATGCTGCAGCATGTCGAAAATAAAAAAAAACAATAGTCATGTAAAAAAAGTAAAAAAAGTCATGCCGAAAATCATAAAATACAAGTCATGTCAAAAACAAATAAAAAGTCATGTCGAAAATAAAAAAAAAATAGTCATGTCAAAAAAAAAAAATACAAGTCACGTCAAAAACAAATAAAAAGTTATGCTGTCGAAATGTCGAAAATAAAAAAAACAATAGTCATGTCAAAAACAAATTAAAAATCATGCCGCGTCATGTCAAAAAAATCATTAAATACATGTCATGTCAAAATCAAATAAAAAGTCATGCCGCGGCATGTCGAAAATCATAAAATACAAGTCATGTCAAAAACAAATAAAAAGTCATGCCGCGGCATGTCGAAAATCATAAAATACAAGTCATGTCAAAAACAAATAAAAAGTCATGCCACGGCATATCAAAAATCATAAAATACAAGTCATGTTGAAAACAAATACAAATTCATGCTGCGACATGTCGAAAATAAAAAAACAATAGTCGTAAAAAACAAATGTCGAAAATGAAAAAAACAATAAAATACGAAAATGTTGAAAATCATAAAATACAAGTCATGTCAAAAACAAATAAAAAGTCATGCCGCGGCATGTCGAAAATATAAAAATACAAGTCATGTCAAAAACAAATAAAAAGTCATGCTGCAGCATGTCGAAAATAAAAAAAAACAATAGTCATGTAAAAAAAGTAAAAAAAGTCATGCCGAAAATCATAAAATACAAGTCATGTCAAAAACAAATAAAAAGTCATGTCGAAAATAAAAAAATACAAGTCACGTCAAAAACAAATAAAAAGTTATGCTGTCGAAATGTCGAAAATAAAAAAAACAATAGTCATGTCAAAAACAAATTAAAAATCATGCCGCGTCATGTCAAAAAAATCATTAAATACATGTCATGTCAAAATCAAATAAAAAGTCATGCCGCGGCATGTCGAAAATCATAAAATACAAGTCATGTCAAAAACAAATAAAAAGTCATGCCGCGTTATGTCGAAAATAAAAAAGTACAAGTCATGTCAAAAACAAATAAAAAGTCATGCCGCGGCATGTCAAAAATCATAAAATACAAGTCACGTCAAAAACAAATAAAAAGTTATGCTGTCGAAATGTCGAAAATAAAAAAAACAATAGTCATGTCAAAAACAAATTAAAAATCATGCCGCGTCATGTCAAAAATCATTAAATACATGTCATGTCTAGTTGCCAGTCAGCTGTGTGACTTTCTACAGAACAATCATTTATTCGAAGATTATCAGTCAGGATTTAGAGTGCACCATAGCACAGAGACAGCACTAGTGAAAATTACAAATGACCTTCTAATGGCATCGGACAAAGGACTTGTCTCTGTACTTGTCTTGCTAGATCTCAGTGCTGCTTTCGACACCATTGACCATCACATCCTATTACAAAGACTGGAACATTTAATTGGCATTAAAGGAACTGCACTAAGTTGGTTTAAGTCCTATTTATCAGATCGATCTCAGTTTGTACATGTCAACGATGAGTCCTCCATGCACGCCAAAGTTAGTCACGGAGTTCCACAGGGTTCTGTACTTGGACCAATTCTATTTACCTTATATATGCTTCCCTTAGGCAATGTTATTAGAAAACACTCCATAAACTTTCATTGTTATGCAGATGATACCCAATTATATCTATCAATCAAGCCAGACGAAACAAACCAGTTAGCTAAACTTCAAGCATGCCTTAAGGACATAAAAACCTGGATGACCTGCAATTTCCTGATGTTAAACTCAGACAAAACTGAAGTTATTGTACTAGGCCCTGAGCACCTCCGAAACAAATTATCTAATGATATAGTTACTTTAGATGGCATTGCCCTGGCCTCCAGTACCACCGTAAGGAATCTGGGAGTTGTCTTCGACCAGGATATGTCCTTTAACTCTCACATAAAACAAACCTCATGGACTGCCTTCTCTCATCTACGTAACATTGCGAAGATCAGGCACATCCTGTGTCAAAATGATGCAGAAAAATTAGTCCATGCATTTGTTACCTCTAGACTCGATTACTGCAATTCCTTATTATCAGGCTGCTCCAATAAGTCTCTTAAGACTCTCCAGTTGATCCAGAATGCTGCAGCACGTGTACTGACTAGAACTAGAAAAAGAGATCATATTACGCCTGTATTAGCTTCTCTGCACTGGCTGCCTGTAAAATCCAGAATAGATTTTAAAATCGTCCTCCTCACCTACAAAGCGCTAAACGGTCAGGCCCCATCATATCTTAAAGAGCTCATAGTACACTACTACCCCACTAGAGCACTGCGCTCACAGAATGCAGGGTTACTTGAGGTTCCTAGAGTCTCCAAAAGTAGAATGGGAGCAAGAGCCTTCAGCTATCAAGCTCCTCTTCTCTGGAACCAGCTCCCAGTTTCAGTCCGGGAGGCAGACACCGTCTCTACATTTAAGAGTGGGCTAAAGACTTTCCTCTTTGATAACGCTTATACTTAAGCTGCTATAGGCATAGACTGCCGGGGGACTGTCATAAGGAACTTCCTATGACACACTGAGCTCCCCTCAACTTCTGTATATACTCATGTCCCATGTCCATGTTGTTACTAACTTCATTCCTTCCCGGGAGTCCTTGTGCCTCCTTGTCTCGCAGCTAACCGTGGAGGGCGGGGTCACACCTGGAGCGAGGTCATACCTGGAGCGGGATCACACCGGGAGCGAGGTTATACCTGGAGCATGGGTACACTTGGAGCAGGGTCTCACCTGGATCTTGGTGGTCTCCGGTATTGTGGCTGCATCTGCTGCCGCGTCGGTGCCTGCTTGACACCAACTGCTACCATCCCTAATTAACTACGTCTGTACGAGGGACTACCAATGCTACGAGGGATTTCCAACGTCCCACACCAACACACATGGACGTACTGAGGAGAGATGCTGGACAGTGCTGGCTTTCCGATAGTTGTATTATCACTCTTTCCATCCACCACTATTGGTTTTGTGTTATCAGTCCTACTTGTATTAGCTATTACAGCTGCTAGACTGCTATTGTGGCTGCTTCTCTATCTCTCTCTCTCTATCTATCTTTCTCTCTCTCTCTCTCCCTCACTCTCTCTCTATCTATCTATCCCCCCAGCCGGTCTCGGCAGATGGCCGCCCGCCCTGCGCCCGGTTCTGCTCCAGGTTTCTTCCCAGTAATTGGGGAGTTTTTCTTGGCCACAGTGCGCTTGGTGGATCCTGTTGGGTCTCTAAACTATGGTGTACGGTCATAGACCTGCTCTATATATAAAGCGTCTTGAGATAACTTCTGTTGTGATTTGACGCTATACAAAAAAAATTTGATTTGATTTGATTTGATGTCAAAATCAAATAAAAAGTCATACCGCGGCATGTCGAAAATAAAAAAAACAATAGTCATGTAAAAACAAATAAAAAGTCTTGCCGAAAATAAAAAAATAGAAGTCATGTCAAAAAAATAAAAAGTCATGCCGCAACATGTCGAAAATAAAAAAAACAAGTCATGTCAAAAACAAATAAAAAGTCATGTCGAAAATAAAAAAAACAATAGTCATGTCAAAAAAAATAAGTCATGCCGTGGCGTATCGAAAATGAAAAAAAAATAGTCATGTCAAAAACAAATAAAAAGTCATACTGCGGCATGTCGAAAACAAAAAAATACAAGTCATGTCAAAAAAAATAAAAAAGTCATGCCGTGGCGTATCGAAAATGAAAAAAAAGTCATATCAAAAACAACTAAAAAGTCATGCTGCAGCATGTCAAAAATCATAAAATACAAGTTATGTCAAAAACAAATAAAAATTCATGCCGCGTCATGTCGAAAATCATAAAATACAAGTCAAGTCAAAAAGAAATAAAAAGTCATGCTGCGGCATGTCAAAAATGAAAAAGTCATGTCAAAAAGAAATAAAAAGTCATGCTGCAGCATGTCGAAAATAAAAAAAACAATAGTCATGTAAAAAAAAATTTAAAAAGTCATGTCGAAAATAAAAAAAAAGTTATGCTGTCGAAATGTCGAAAATAAAAAAAACAATAGTCATGTCAAAAACAAATAAAAAGTCATGCCGCGTTATGTCGAAAATAAAAAAAAAAAGTCATGTAAAAAAAAAAAAAAAAGTCATGCCGAAAATCATAAAATACAAGTCATGTCAAAAACAAATAAAAAGTCATGCTGCAACATGTCGAAAATAAAAAAATACAAGTCACGTCAAAAACAAATAAAAAGTTATGCTGTCGAAATGTCGAAAATAAAAAAAACAATAGTCATGTCAAAAACAAATTAAAAATCATGCCGCGTCATGTCAAAAATCATTAAATACATGTCATGTCAAAATCAAATAAAAAGTCATGCCGCGGCATGTCGAAAATAAAAAAAACAATAGTCATGTAAAAACAAATAAAAAGTATTGCCGAAAATCATAAAATACAAGTCATGTCAAAAACAAATAAAAAGTCATGCCGCGTCATGTCAAAAATCATTAAATACATGTCATGTCAAAATCAAATAAAAAGTCATGCTGCAGCATGTCGAAAATAAAAAAAACAATAGTCATGTAAAAAAAAAAAAAAAAGTCATGCCGAAAATCATAAAATACAAGTCATGTCAAAAACAAATAAAAAGTCATGCTGCAACATGTCGAAAATAAAAAAATACAAGTCATGTCAAAAACAAATCAAAATTCATGCTGCGGCATGTCAAAAATCATAAAATACAAGTCACGTCAAAAACAAATAAAAAGTTATGCTGTCGAAATGTCGAAAATAAAAAAAACAATAGTCATGTCAAAAACAAATTAAAAATCATGCCGCGTCATGTCAAAAATCATTAAATACATGTCATGTCAAAATCAAATAAAAAGTCATGCCGCGGCATGTCGAAAATAAAAAAAACAATAGTCATGTAAAAACAAATAAAAAGTATTGCCGAAAATCATAAAATACAAGTCATGTCAAAAACAAATAAAAAGTCATGCCGTGTCATGTCAAAAATCATTAAATACATGTCATGTCAAAATCAAATAAAAAGTCATGCCGCGGCATGTCGAAAATCATAAAATACAAGTCATGTCAAAAACAAATAAAAAGTCATGCTGCAGCATGTCGAAAATAAAAAAAACAATAGTCATGTCAAAAAAAAAAAACACAAGTCACGTCAAAAACAAATAAAAAGTTATGCTGTCGAAATGTCGAAAATAAAAAAAACAATAGTCATGTCAAAAACAAATTAAAAATCATGCCGCGTCATGTCAAAAATCATTAAATACATGTCATGTCAAAATCAAATAAAAAGTCATGCCGCGGCATGTCAAAAATCATAAAATACAAGTCATGTCAAAAACAAATAAAAAGTCATGCCGCAGCATGTCGAAAATAAAAAAAACAATAGTCATGTAAAAAAAAATAAAAAGTCATGCCGTGGCGTATCGAAAATGAAAAAAAATAGTCATGTCAAAAACAAAATAAAAAGTCATACTGCGGCATGTTGAAAATCATAAAATACAAGTCATGTAAAAAAAAAAAAAAAGTCATGCCGAAAATCATAAAATACAAGTCATGTTAAAAACAAATAAAAAGTCATGCCGCAGACTTTATTTTTTTTTTATTTTCGACATGACTTGTATTTTATGATTTTTGACATTTCGACGGCATGACTTTTTATTTGTTTTTGACATGACTATTTTTTTTTTATTTTCGACATTCCGACGGCATAACTTTTTATTTGTTTTTGACATGACTTGTATTTTATGATTTTTGACATGCCGCAGCATGACTTTTAATTTGTTTTTGACATGACTTGTATTTTATGATTTTCGATATTCCGTGGCATGACTTTTTATTTGTTTTTGACATGACTTGTATTTTATGATTTTCGACATTCCGCGGCATGACTTTTTATTTGTTTTTCACATGACTTGTATGTTATGATTTTCGACATGCTGCGGCATGACTTTTTAATTGTTTTTGACATGACTTGTATTTTATGATTTTCGACATTTCGACGGCATGACTTTTTATTTGTTTTTGACATGACTTGTATTTTATGATTTTCGACATGTAGCGGCATGACTTTTTATTTGATTTTGACACGACTTTTTTATTTTCGACATGCCGCGCATGACTTTTTATTTGTTTTTAACATGAGTTGTATTTTATGATTTTCGACATTTCGACGGCATGACTTTTATTTGTTTTTGACATGCCTATTTTTTTTTTATTTTCGAAATGCCGCGGCATGACTTTTCATTTTTTTTGATATGACTTGTATTTTATGACCTTCGAAATGCCGCGGAATGATTTTTTATTTGTTTTGGACATGACTTTTGTGATTTTGATTTTCGACATGACTTTCTTTCTTTTAATGATTTTCAACATGCCGTGGCAAGACTTTTTATGTTTTTGACATGACTTTCTATATATGATTTTCGACATGACTTTTTTTTTGTGATTTTCAACATGCCGCAGCATGACTTTTTAGTTGTTTTTGACATGAGTCTTTTTTAATGTTTTTCGACATGCATGCATGACTTTTTATTTGTTTTTGAAATTACTCTTTTTTTAATGATTTTAAACATGCCGCCGCATAACTTTTTATTTGTTTTTGACATAACTTGTATTTTATGATTTTTGACATGCCGCGGCATGACTTTTTATTTGTTTTTGAGATGAATTTATTTTGATTTTCGACATGCCACGGCATGACTTTTTAATTGTTTTTGACATGACTTGTATTTTATGATTTTTGACATGCGGGGGCATGACTTTATTTGTTTTTGAGATGACTTCTATTTTATGATTTTCGACATACCACGGTATGACTTTTTATTTATTTTTGACATGACTTGTATTTTATGATTTTTGACATGCCGCAGCATGACTTTTTATTTGTTTTTGATATGACTATTGTTTTTTAAATTTTGAACATGCCGCGGCATGACTTTTAATTTGTTTTTGACATGACTTGTATTTTATGATTTTCGACATGTTGCAGCATGACTTTTTATTTGATTTTGACATGACTTATTTTCGACATGCCGCGCATGACTTTTTATTTGTTTTTAACATGATTTGTATTTTATGATTTTCGACATTTCGACTGCATGACTTTTAATTTGTTTTTGACATGACTTGTATTTTATGATTTTTGACATGCCGTGGCATGACTTTTTATTTGTTTTTGACATGACTTGTATTTTATGATTTTTGACATTCCGCGGCATGACTTTTTATTTGTTTTTCACATGACTTGTATGTTATGATTTTCGACATGCTGCGGCATGACTTTTTAATTGTTTTTGACATGACATGTATTTTATGATTTTCGACATTTCGACGGCATTACTTTTTATTTGTTTTTGACATGACTTGTATTTTATGATTTTCGACATGTTGCGGCATGACTTTTTATTTGATTTTGACATGACTTATTTTCGACATGCCGCGCATGACTTTTTATTTGTTTTTAACATGATTTGTATTTTATGATTTTCGACATTTCGACGGCATGACTTTTATTTGTTTTTGACATGCCTATTTTTTTTTTTTTTTCGAAAAGCCGCGGCATGACTTTTTATTTTTTTTGACATGACTTGTATTTTATGACTTTCGACATGCCGCGGAATGATTTTTTATTTGTTTTGGACATGACTTTTGTGATTTTGATTTTCGACATAACTTTCTTTCTTTTAATGATTTTCAACATGATGTGGCAAGACTTTTTATGTTTTTGACATGAGTCTTTTTGAATGTTTTTCGACATGCTGCACCATGACTTTATTTGTTTTTGACATGACTTTTTTAATGACCGACATGTCGCAGCATGACTTTATTTGTTTTTGACATGACCTTTTTAATGACTTTCGACATGCATGCATGACTTATTTGTTTTTGAAATTACTCTTTTTTAATGATTTTAAACATGCCGCCGCATGACTTTAATTGTTTTTGACATGACTTGTATTTTATGATTTTCGACATTTCGACTGCATGACTTTTTATTTGATTTTGACATGACTTGTATTTTATGATTTTCGACATTTCAACGGCATGACTTTTTATTTGTTTTTGACATGCCTATTTTGTTTTTATTTTCGAAATGCTTTTTATTTCTTTTCGACATGCCTTTTTTTTATGATTTTCGACATGTCGCAGCATGACTTTTTAATTGTTTTCGACATGACTTTTTTTATGATTTTTGACATTACTTTTTTTAATGATTTTTGAAATGCCGCGGTATGACTTTTTATTTATTTTTGACATGACTTGCATTTTATGATTTTTGACATTTCGACTGCATGACTTTTTATTTGATTTTGACATGACTTGTATTTTATGATTTTCAACATGCTGCGGCATGACTTTATGATTTTAGACATGACTTTCTTTTAATGATTTCCAACATGCCGCATTATGACTTTTATGAGGTGTATCAGGTGTACCTGCCGACTAGGCTACAACTGATGTCATTCATGAAATCACAGTCTCTGCCAATCAAGCCTTAACAACTAGCAGAACCAACTGCACAATACCAATCTAAACTGGGTCAAACAAGTTAGTACAAGCCCCCATTTGTTACAACCCAGCTCAAAGGTTGCAACAAAAATGGGAGACCAGATTAGTTTAAAAATAGTAACAAGCATTTATTTGACAAACTAACAATAAATAACTAAATAAACGTGGAAAGTCAGTAATCAGTGATGTAGGCATTTGTGGGTGTGTGAAAATGTCTGACGCAAACAAACCCAAAACAGGTGTGCCAGCCAAGGAAGAGAGGGACATCTGTTGAAAAGTAGAGAGCTTTTATCCCAACCACACCAAGCCCAGGTGAGGCTCATCAGCCTGACGACCCTCTCTCCCGCAAAACAAAAGAGAACCAGCAAAAAGACACAGGACACCTAGTGGAGTGGAGGGGTCGTCACAATGTCAAAAAAATTGCCTGAAAAAAAGTAATATTTTAGTATGTCGCAAAATTTCATGAAAAAAGATTATAGTATAGCATCTCGAAAAATTTAATTAAAAAGTCGTGTTATACTGTGACTTTTGTTCATATAATTTTTCGACATACAATACATCAAAAAATTTAAAAAAAAATCTTTGTACAGTATGTCGAAAAAGTCATAGTATAGTATGTCTAAGAAAGTCATAAAAAAGTCATAGTATAGTACGTCGAAAATTTAGAAGAAGTCATAGTATGTATGTTGAAAATGTTTGTGAAAAATAGTCACAGTATAGTATGATGAAAAACATTTTGTGATAAAGTCATAGTATAGTACGTCGAAAAACTTCTGTGAAAAAGTCCTAGTATTGTATGTCGAACATTTCGTGGATAAAAGTCAGTTTAGTATGTCGAAAATCTTTTTAAAAAAAAGTCATAGTAGTGTGTCTACAAAAGTCATAGTTTTGTATGTCTAAGAAAGTCATAGTATAATATGTCTAAAAAATTTAAATAGTCATAGTATGTATGTTGACATTTTTTGGAAAAAAAGTCACAGTATGGTATGATGAAACATTTCGTGAAAATAAAGTCAAAGTATTAAAAAGTCAAAATAGTCATAGTATCCTGTAGTATGTCGAAACGTTGTAAAAAAGTCATAGTACGGTATGTTGAAAATTTTCGTGAGAACAAAACTCATAGTATGGTATGTCGAAAATCTTTTTCAAAAAAAGTCATAGCATAGTATGTTGAAAAAAGTCATTAAAAAAGTTATGGTATATTATTTTGAAAAAAGTCAGAAGAAAGTCATAGTATAGTTTGTCTAAGAAAATCATAAAAAAGTCATATTATAGTATATCAGGAAAAACAATTAAAATGTCATTATGGTATGTCACAAAAAAAGTCATAGTATGTGGTAAAACAGTAATAAGAAAGTCATGGTATTTTATGTCATAAAAATGTCATATTACTAATGACAGTATGTCATAAAAAAGTCATAGCATAGTATGACACGTTTGGTATGTTGCAGTTAAAAACTTTTCTCCATAGCGCAAATAGTGGTGAAAAGCTCCGCAGACCATACATATTTGTAGAAATGATTGTATGGTGGACCTTTCAGTAGTTGGATCAACCAACATTGCCATAATTAAAAAAGAAAAGTTAATAAAAAGAGAATGCAAAAAGCCAACAATGAGTTTCAATGATTTTATTTACAGTTAAACCGTCCTGTAGATCTGGTCGCTGTACAGAACCTTCACCACATCTAAAATGGACCGTTTGCACATGTGTTATAAAATGTGATTACTACAAAGGGCGAGTTAAAATGTACATGGCCCCAGATTCTGCAAAATCATTCATTTTGTACAACTTTTTAACACAACAAAAATCCACAGATGAATGGCAGCTCTTCTTTCCAGCTGCTAACATCGTAGTCGATGTGTCCTCTCCCGGTTCACTTTTTAGGGGCAAAGTGCAACTTGCTGACTTTTCCAGTTTTGGTTTCCACAAATCACACACATGGTTGATATTCATGAGACCTTCACAAGTTAAGAAGTGAGGGTCCTCCGTCCAAAACCTAAGTATGAAACCAATAGTACATGAATTGCATACTATTTCCAGTGAAATATTACAGTATGCAATGCTGGACACTACAGCAGCATAAATATCCCACAAATGCAATGCAAAAGTGAAAACAACCTTCATAACAAACTTTGACGGACAGCTCTGTAATGCCAATAACGCTTCAATTTACATGTAAGTATAAGATATTTTTTCAAATTAATTCAGACTTTGGTTCTCACAAATCATTGTTTTGGTCACATGAGGTTGGCACAGGTTACCATGGTTACGCATCTCCAACTGGCAAGGAGGCTCTCAGGAAGTGATGACGTAAATTATTCACAAAAAGTATATTGAACGATAGTACATATATTGGGTATGTAGTGCATAGTATGGGCTTTCGGACGCAGCCCCTGCTAAAGTCCTGATTTACGTTCCGTACTTTTATTAAACACTTGTGAATGTTAAACACTTGGAACTTAGTCCATCCCCTCAGAGGACATTTAAAAACCTAATATGAACTCTTCTAGTTTTCAGTGACTGTACATTGTTTTGCATTGTTCTGCATTGTTCTTTGTTCATTGTGAGTACAATGTTGTATTCACTGACAAAAATGAAGGATAAAACTTTCAACTTTTTCAAAATAAAATCCAAGTTGCAATATATCAGGATTTTCGTTTAAAGAAATGGAACAGACTTTTGTAAGGAACTGTAAACCTTGAATATGGCTGCCGAAATGTGTTAAATCACACGAAAGTGTGTTGACAGTGACCGCATACAGAAAAGGGACTGTGCTGACAACTTATTTGGTTTTGTATTTTTATCATAGCAGCTTCTGTATATTTAGAACAAACCATTCATACTTTAGTGAGCTCTCTCCCAACCTTAAATTCATTTCTCACCTTAGATTGAGAGCTTCATTCCAACAGTCGGCTCGTTCATTATGAAGATGATGAACAGTAATACTAATCTTTTCTTCGTTAACAAGCAGGTGGGTAAAAAAATGGTTTTACTAGAATCATTTTTCGAAGTTATTTTATTTTTTCCATCTGTGAAAACAGGTGGGAAAAACAAGTTTTGGTAAGTGAAAAAATCTAGGCAAGTGTTTGTCGTTGTAATACTCATTTTGGATACAAGAGGCTGAACCGCACCACTACCTCCTGTTCTGAATAGGACTAAAAGCATTCATATTTTCTTCGAAGGGGGTTTTAATTTCTCCACACACTCAAAAAACACAAGGTTTATACTGTATATTTTGTGTTAGAAACTTATGTAAATTGAAACTCAGCTGGAAGAAAATATTAATGCTTTTAGTCCTATTTAGAACATGGGGTAGTGGTGCACTTCAATCTCTTGAGGCCGAAATGAGTATTACAACAACAAACACTGGTTTTCACAGATGAAATAAAAGAAAAAAGTAACTCAGAATAATGATCCTGGCAAATCTCCCTCATTTTCTTCACGTCTATATATATATATACTGTACATATATATATATATATATATATATGTATATATATATATTAAATACAATATTATAATTAGGGCTGTCAATCGATTAAAATGTTTAATCTATTAATTGCATGATTTTCCATGATTAATCGCAATTAATTGAATTTGTTTTTATCTGTTCTAAACGTACCTTAAAGGGAGATTTGTCAAGTATTTAACCCTCTTATTAACATGGGAGTGGACAAATATGCTGCTTTATGCAAATGTATGTATATACTTATTATTGGAAATCAATTAGCAACACAAAACAATGACAAATACCCTCACAGGTACTGCATTTAGCATAAAAAATATGCTCAAATCATAACATGGCAAACTGCAGCCCAACAGGCAACAACAGCTGTCAGTGTGTCAGTGTGCTGACTTGACTATGACTTGCCCCAAACTGCATGTGATTATCATAGGGGGGGCATGTCTGTAAAGGGGAGACTCGTGGGTACCCATAGAACCCATTTACATTCACATATCTGGAGGTCAGAGGTCAAGGGGCCCCTTTGGAAATGGACATGACAGTTTTTCCTCGCCAAAATTTAGCCTAAGTTTATTTGAGTGTTATTTAATCCCCTACACAAGAAGCTAGTATGACATGGTTGGTACCAATGGATTCCTTAGGTTTAGGCTAAAAATCACAGGTTGCGTTAATGCGTTAAAGAAATTAGTGGTGTAAAAACAAATTTGTGTTAACACGTTATCGCGTGTGACGAAATATCGTTGAACGGAATATCGAGATATAAAAACGTGACGATATGCATCATCGAGACGAAAAACTGGATCGCGATAACAGGGCATAATATGTACTACATACATATGGGGCTCCGGGGCTGAAGCTGTAGCCTCTTGGGGTACAACTCATGCGCAGTAAAATCTGGTCTGCCCTTGCCGAAATTGAACCAATCAATCGTAACGCACGGCCGCAGCTTCTGTGTCGGAGCTCCACACACATCAACACACACACAGCGCAGTCAGTGAACAGCTGATCAGAGAGGCCGCGGTGGAGAGACGAGTTTACGCTATGCTCGTTGCTGTTAGTAAGTGCAATAAAGCTTTGCAACTGTAAAGCCAAGAGTTATTACACCTGTTCAACAAGCATAGAAACGATGAAACGGTTAAACATGGATAAAGCAACGTTTCGATCTGCTCTGTCCGCTGTCTCTCATCCACCGCCGCTATATGTACACAAGCACAGCACAGCGCGTTAGCTCGGCGGCTAACGGCGTGTTAGCTCGGCGGCTTACAGGGCGTTGGCTCGGCGGCTAGCAGTGCGTTGGCTCGGCGGCTAACATTGTTATATCGTTTCGTACTGATATCGTGAACCCAATATCGTGTATTGTATCGTATGGTGAGCTGAGTGAATCGTCACACCCCTAGTTATCGCGTTAACACAAATTTTGACAGCCATAATTATAATATATATTATATACAATATATTTTTTTGAACTGTTGTTTTTGTCATGTATAATTTCACAGAGAACGCGAACATTACGTGGCAAAAAAGCTACGTATTTATTTTCCCGAACGAGGTCGATTAACTGAGCTATCGCACCGCAACATAAAGGCATCAACAAATCCCGTTGAATACGCCTATATTTATAAAACAATAACACAGACGCTCCGTAGTCCAAACCAGGACGGCAAACTTTATTACTCATTTCGACCTTAAGAAAGGCAGCACAGACCAGATCCACTCCTTCCATTCTTACCTTTCACAATAAAAGCCCTTGGCATATAATATTTAGCATTTTCATGTCATTTATTCGTCATGACCCTGGTGTGTAAATGTCTTAAAACTGAAAATACGTAAATAGAAGAGACTACACAGAACAAAAGTCTCGTAAGTCACATCTCTCTCGCTGAAGCTACGATACCTGTGTGTTTCGTACTGGGATGTACTCACACCAGCAACGGATCTGGTCGTTCTTTCTCTTCCTGGCTGATAAAAAGCCCAGGAGTCGCTGGATAAAACACATCAGGTAAGATAATGTTACATTTGTGCGTGGAACATAGCAGTTGGTTAGCTAGCTAGCTAGTGTTGGTGACGTACTGTATGTTGTACAAGATGAGAGATGTAGTTCACTGAGTGGTTTCACACTAAACTAAATGATACTACGACAAACTGAGACTTTTTCACTTGATAAATTATCTTTTAAATTGAAAAACATCATATGTGTGATTCATGCCACAATCCAAATGGGATCAAAAGATTATTTGTCTATCTCCTTGGAAAACAGATTTTTTTTTTCCGAACACCAGAAAGGGAGGGGCTCCGTCTCTCTATGCAGAATTTCTCAGAGTCCACTGTGATGTCTTAAATTTGACCAACAGTCCGAAACCGTTTCTGTGTATTTACTTGCAGCTCTAATTAAACCTTTTTTTTTTGATGCCCTAACTCATAAAGCACACAAAACCTAGTCATCATTTACAACACACACTAAATCCATACTGGTGTTCAGGTCACTATGGTTTAAACTGCGAGACAAGAAATGCCCAGCAACAACAATAAAACACTAAACGCCCAACGAAAAGACACTACAATAAATAAAGCTTATTTTGTATAAATATTTCAAGTTAAAATATTGCTAATATTAGTCTTCATATGCTGAATGACTATACAATATAAATGTTGCATCTAAAAAACAATCCTCTACTGCTGTGTATTTACAGTATAATTTTCACAGGATTCCAAAGGTTGAAGTTGTTTATGAACGGTGTGAGTGGTGTTTCCATCTTCAGTTAGTTGAGATCATTTTTTGTTTCAGGCTACATAACGCTGACCGCTGTCAACTGTACCTTTTTTCCCAAAGAGTTTTCTCAAAAACATTCACAGTCTTCCAACAGGTTTCCTGAGCTCGTCTTAAAGCGATGATGATGTGTGAAGGTGAGTGTTTACAGGTAAGGCTCTCCAAACGTCCTTCGGCACTCCATGACACCCGTGCTGGGAGGACGGTCACAGTTATGGGTCAGCTTCACCAGGCTCGGCACAAGGCGATCGTACGCCAACTTGTACTCGCGATCGAAGGCATCTGAGTGAAGAAGAGAAGATACATGCTGGTCTTTTTTTCGCAATCTTTACAATTTCTATCTTTTAAATCTACTCTAATCTATACTTTTCATTCATCAATAGACCAAATGACGCTCTGAGTGACAAACCCACAGAGACATCAAGAGTGTCTGCACTTCCCCTCAGCTCTATGGAGTGTTTTAGTGTCTTTGAGCTCATAGTTTTGGTTCACTCTCACCGCTCTCATTAGCGTTGTTAGCTAAAGAATAGGTCACGATTCTCCAAATCCATGATTTGATTTGACTTTTGATATTAAGGTCACAATTTGATTTTGATTTAAACATGTTATTGTTAGACTATGGAGTCTTGATTCATAAAGATCAACAGATCATTGGTTTTATGCCCTGACAACTGTCATCTATACCTTCAACAAAACCAAGAATCACTAGATGGCAGGAATGTACATTACAAAACAGCAAGCGTTTCTCAGAGTTTTTCTCAGAGCAAAAACCTGCAGGCTAGCTGCAGGCTATCGGTAAGATCCGCTGAGTCGTCTTTAGCTGCAGGCTATAGGTAAGATCCGCTGAGTCGTCTTTAGCTGCAGGCTATCGGTAAGATCCGCTGAGTCGTCTTTAGCTGCAGGCTATTAGTAAGATCCGCTGAGTAGTCTTTAGCTGCAGGCTATCGATAAGAAATGCTGAGTGGTCTTTAGCTGCAGGCTATCGGTAAGATCCACTGAGTCGTCTTCAGCTGCAGGCTACCGGTAAGATCCGCTGAGTCGTCTTCAGCTGCAGGCTACCGGTAAGATCTGAGTGGTCTTTAGCTGGAGGCTACCGGTAAGATCCGCTGAGTGGTCTTTAGCTGCAGGCTACCGGTAAGATACGCTGAGTGGGCTTGAGCAGCAGGCTACCAGTAAGATCCGCCGTGTCGTCTTTAGTTGCAGGCTCGCGGTAAGATCCGTTGAGTCGTCTTTGGCTGCAGACTATTGGTAAGATCCGCTGAGTCGTTTTTAGCTGAAGGCTATCGGTAAGATCCGCTGAGTGGTCTTTAGCTAAAGACTATCGGTAAGAAACGCTGAGTGGTCTTTAGCTGCAGGTTATCGGTATGATTCGCTGAGTCGTCTTTAGCTGCAGGCTATCGGTATGATCCGCTGAGTCGTCTTTAGCTGCAAGCTACCGGTAAGATACGCTTAGTTGTCTTTGACATGTTGTTTTTTTCCTTTGGGCAACGCAAGTAGGAGGGACGGATAGGAAAAAAATACTGGGAGAATCACCGATCCAGCTTCTGATTTCGGTGGTCAAAACTGTAAGCAAATTTCGATCGATTTCCAATTTAGAATCTAAATCGTGACAACCCTACTAAAGAAAAAACAAAGGTAAAAGGAGCGAGAATATTCAGAAACACGTCTCCAAATAAAACACTTCTGCTCCGTAACTGCTGGAATTGTGAACAGGTAACTGTTTGCTAATGTACGTCAATGTTGTAAATGGACTTGCATTTATATAGCGCTTTTCTAGTCTTTCGACCACTCAAAGCGCTTTACATTACATGTTAGCATTCACCCATTTACACACACATTCATACACTGATGGCAGAGGCTGCTAAAGTGCCAACTTTGCCCATCAGGATCTAATCTAAATACTCATTCACACACCGATGGCTATGCCTTCGGGAGCAATTTGGGGTTAAGTGTCTTGCTCAAGGACACATCGACATGTGACCCGGAGCAGCCGGGGATCGAATCCCCGACCTTCCGATTGGTGGACGACCTGCTCTACCCTCTGAGCCACAGCCGTTGTGCTTACAGCTTGTTTATTCTGCCCTCTAGTGGCCAAAAAAAAAAAATTAATGCGGGTTTAAATCAAATTCTGGAAGTTTTTTCTACTCATACAGTAAACAAAAAATTAAACCACTGGCACTGATGTAAATGAATGGTATGGTGTATAAAAGCTGGAATATGTGACAATATGACAATGTAATCATTAAAACATAAAATTATGACTCACCAATATCAATGTTATCTTTTCCCAGAGCCACCAGAGAGAGGAAGAGGATGTCCCTGTACAAACTCCTGTAGGAGGAGAGATTCAAGGTTATAAGACACTTCTTTCAATGGCCGTGATTCCATTCAATTGTGAAGCAAACTTTAAGCAAACTTTTGAAATGTTTCAAAATAAGGCATGCGAGCTAGCAGCATTTCCATCAACTGGTTTGGGGCGAATAAACTCGGCTACTCTGTGATTTGGTTGTAAAGGTGGTTGTAAAGTTGGCTCTACAGGCTACGCATGGCTGTAATCCGCCAGTAAACAGAGTAGAAGAAGAAGAGGTTGCAAACCGGAAACAAAACAAGTCGGCTTGGCCATCTAACCATCTACGAGAGAAAAATGGAGAGAGATCTTCAGGAATTTGTTTCAATTGGGTAAGCTTTAATTGTTCTTTCATATCAGCTAGTATTGGCCATGTTCATTTTGTACTGAGACGAAGACCAGCATTCGCACGCTATGGGAATATCCGAGAAGACGCCAACAGCTGATCAGTTATGCGAGTTAAATGTTCGCAACGTCAACGTCAGAACATATTTAGCAAAGGCGTTTCCATAATCCATATAGCGCATCAACTCTTTTTTGACAAAGGCAAAAACCACCTCAAGCAAACAAAAAACAAAACAAAGATATATAAACAAAGTCTTAGGCCCGTGTGACCCATATCAGCACCCACTGCCGTATTTAAATCAATCAAAACATCTAAGTCCGTGCCGGAGCTGTACCTCGTTGTTTAAATATTATTATATTCTATCCCCTTATACTGCGGCCAAGATGAAAGCGTACAGGCAATTATCTGTATTTTAGATCTGGATGGGTCAATAATGCTGTTTTGGAGGTGAAAGACAAGAAATTCTTCATAATAATAATATTTTGTATTAATAATCTGAATCTGTAAAGTAACTACATTTATCAAATACATGTAGTGAAGAAAAAAGTACAATATTCCCCTCTGAAATGTAGTGAAGTATAAAGTAACATCAAATGGAAATTTTACAGCTACTTTTGAAGGGTCGAGGGTTTGATACTCAAAGACAGATTTTGGGAGGAATATCACTTGATGTACACACATAATGATGACTTATATGAGCTTTACGTATTAGTTTACACATGGAAGAATCTCTACATAGGTGTTTTTAAGTGGTGATGACTAGGGCTGTTGCGGTGAAAGAATTTCCCCTGCGGTGATAATGATTGATTCAACAGCATGATACACGGTATTATTGCAATGTTTTTTGCAAATACCTTAATTTATCTTGATTTTAGTGCTGTATAAATAAGCTTTATTGCTATTATTAGGTATATTATTGCTTTTTAAACAACAAAGATACTAATTAATATTTGTTTATTGTTAAATGCAGAACACTGAAGTGCAATGAGACGCAGTGTTGTTTCCAGCTGAAACACTTTGGTTGCATCTGGTTGTTATTATACGAAATATCCACAAAAGTAAAAACGTCGGCACAAGGTAGAGTACGACCAGAAAAAACACCAAACGTGCAGCACTCAGCGCAGAATAGACACTCAGCGCCTCGTCATGCTGTTGCCATTTGTAAGTGTAAAAATGTGGCGCTCGCATTACAAAGAATTAAAAAAAGAAAAAATGAGAACATAGCAGTTGTGGCGGTTGCTTGCTATCCCCTGCAGTTGGCTTGTCAATAGCGTGGTATTGCAATATTGCGGTTATTGTGGCAGCCCTAGCGATGACTCGGAAGTTAAGTAGTTGAATAAATAAATAATCCTGGTATGATGCGTCTGTGCTGACCTTTGCCTTTTGACCCCGAGCGTCTGACCAAGCAGCTGCAGCAGTTGAGCCATCGGCCGGCTGACGTCATTCCTCTGGATGCTCTTCACCACACTCTGCAGGAACTCCTCGCTGAATGGCTTCTCCTCCTCCGGGACCGGCCGGGACAGAGGGTAACCCACATCTACCAAAACACACACAGCACACAGCACACAACACACACACACACACACACACACACACACACACACACACACACACACACACACACACACACACACACACACACACACACACACAGTTAAGCATGGACTCATCATATTAGTGCTGAAGACATTAAACAATAATGCAAAATGAGGATGGTTTTTATCTCAGATTATCTCTCAAGAACAGGTTGTCACTCAGATGAAAAGTACTTGGGGCTGGGTATCTGTACTCTTATGAGGCAGTACTTTATTTGGCATATACTATGTTGAAGTATATCTAGTAAAAGTAAAAATATTCTAAAACAAAAGTTAGTAATTAGATGTACAGTGTGTGGTGAATCATAAAAGCTTGGCATGAACCCTAGTAAAAAAAGTCTGAATTATTTTATTATTATACTACTCGGTTTAATCTAAATTTAGATTCAATTCAGACGCATTGCCAAAACAATACTTATCAGGCTATATATTATAATCATTATAATTATAATAATAATGATAACTATATTATATTATAAACTTTTTTAAAACTTTTATACAGAATCCAGAAAGTGTCATGGAGAAAATATTTCGCAGTGATCTGTAATTGCACAGTGTGGAAGAAACTGTTGAAAGACGAAGGACTCGTAATACCCGGACAAGCTTGTTTTTCTGTGGAAAGCCAGTTAGTTATCAGGACCTGTTTGCCTAAACTGTTTGAAAGTTCAAAGTTATTCTAGCTATAACAACTATGACCTGTTTAGATTGAAGAGTAAAAGAATATATTGGACACATCTGACCTGACACGTGATTAAAATGCAGATTTTTTGAAGTGTGGTTATATGAGGTACTTATCCATAGTCAGTATATTATCTACAGTAAATGACGGTGGGCACGCCCTCAGTTTGGAGAAACAAACAGGAGTACCAGCACGGGAGCAAAGTAATGCACTGCTGTGGACGGCGGCAGCATCAAGACATGTTTTAGACACCTAAAAGAACAATCAATATCAGTTTAAGCGTACGCTATATTTAGAATATTTTCATCACTTTACCTTGCAGTCAGACAGTCCTTTCCAACGGGAAGCTGAAGCCATTATCAATGCTCTCTTCAAAGCCACCAGACTCCATTCACAATAACAGTAATTATACCGAACGAGCTACTGGTCTACTGCTGCATCAATGGGTTAGTTAGTTTGTGTTATTGTGTGACTTTGATGTTTTAAAGGGTTAGTTCAGATTCCCTAAAGTCGCACAAATATACAAACAAACTAACGAATGGAGTCTGGTGGCTTTGAAGAGAGTATAGATAATGGCTTCAGTTCCCCATTGGAAAGGGCTGTCTGACAACAAGTTAAAGGGATGAAAATATTCTAAATATATCTTACACATAAACTGATATTGATTTTTTAGGTGTCTAAAATACTTTTTAGCCCTTTAGGTACTGCCAGCCCCCCCCACAGCAGTACATTGCTTTGCTTCCGTGTTGGTACTCCTGTCTGTTTCTCCAAATTGGGGGCGTGTCGACCGTCATCTACTGTAGGTAATACACTGACTATGGATAAGTACCTCATACAAGTACCTCCTTCTTAGCTAAGACATTCCTTAAGTTTAATGGTGCAACCCGATTTAGTAAATACTAGCTGTTAGTATGAATTAAGAACTTCACACACAAACTTAGTAATGGATTTATGAACTTATGCAACCCAAACCTGGAAAATGAACCACTAAAATATAAACTAAAGGTTCAGGATAACCAGCACAATGAGGTTGGTGTTCAGTACCCAGCCCTTTAGGTACTACAACAATGGCCATCTTTAGGAGTTGCTGGATGTCAGCGAGTGGAGAAACACATTCACCAGAGATGCAAAACCTACATTCAAATACAGAGCACTGGGCCATATTTGACAAAACAAAATAATCCCTCTAACACTTCACACTGCAGAGACTTTCATTCCAAAACACTGTGAAACCATGAAAAGGTAGAGGCTGACTTTCCACAGACGACACTGCAATGCATCAAGCACATAGCACACAACAGAGGGAGACACAGCAGCAGCAGGCCTCAGACAGTACAGGACACAAACACCAAGACTCATCTGTGGGAGTCTGCAGCAGAGAAGAACACTCACTCTCTAACAACAGAGTACAATTAAGTCCTGGAAGACAGAGCAGAGAGAGCCTGTTAGCACTAGGATTAGCTGATTCCCAGGAGGAGCTAGCTGCCTCCTCCTCCTCCATTAAATAATCAATTACTACAAACTGAGCTGAGCAACAGAGAGAGTCGTAACAATGAGATGATGTAATTAAAAGAGCTCCAGTCAAAGCTCAAACAATAGAAACAATGTAGAAACCTTGATGAAATACAGCTTTTATGTATATTGTGTTACATGTATTTTTCTGAGGAAAATCATTGTCTCCTCATCACTCCCCACAGATCAGATGTTTTCATCTGCTCAATGGACGTTTAAGTCACATTCTTGTACATCATGTACGTCGTGATTTATTCGCTAAGCCTGTTTGCGTTGCACTTTTGTCACAGTGTTTTTATCGATACACCAACTTTTCCAACTCAGCCACATTTTCTTGTGATATTTAGCTTATTTCTAAAGGCCTTTACACACCAAGGGTAGGGGTGTAACGATTCATCTACTACATCGATGTATCGATTTATATTCCTACGATCCAACTACACAGGCCCTTTCCCCGTGCGCCGTCGTTTTTTCATTCAGAGAAAATGACTACCCTTTCCCCGTCATGATATCTACGTGCACACAGCATCAGCCTCACGGATCCAGCCGGAGAGCAGACGGTCCGCGAGGTGAATTATCACGACGGGAGTAAAGTAAAACACAAAACAGAAATAGTTAAAAAACAGAGTTTTAAAATGTTGTTCCAGATGTTTTCATGTATGAAAAGAGCCCAAATGAACCCTGTAGGTGGACTACTGGATTACTATCAGCCATTTGATTGATCACTATCAGCGGTTGATCTCTGTATTATTGATCTACCGTTTATATTGAAGATGAGGACAGAAGCAGCAGGTCCTGCAGTTGCACTTTTTATTATTTTCTAATAAAAGCTGTATGTATTTGCCATTAATCGTTGTTTACTTGTTTATAACCATAATTAATTTATCCTTGATTCCCTTACAAGAAAAACTTTGAGGAATCCTGACCTGCTCTGTCCAGTATCACATATTTATTTCACAGTCACACTGACTGAATTATTGACAAAAGTTACTGTATCCATTTCAGATCATTGAATCGTCGTTGAATCTATTGTATCGTATCACTTTAAATGAGCTTAATATCGTTCTTGAATCTTATTGGAAACATGGAAATCGTATCGTATCGTTTTTTTTTGTGCGATTCATTTGTCAATGTATTTTTTCTAACTGTTGTTTTTGCCATGAGTACTTTCACACAGAACGCGACTATTACTCGCCGAAAAAGCTGCATAACTTTTTTTCAGAACCAGGTAGATTTTCTGATCTTACCAATCAGGTTGTGCGGAATGATTTGAGTTATATATTTATGAAACAACAATACGAAGGCTCCGTAGTCCCAATCATGACTGCAAACTTTATTACTCCTTTCAACCGTGACCAGATCCACTTCTTCCATTTTTACCTTTTACAATAAAAGCCCTAGAGATGTAATATTCGCAGGTGAGTATTTCGCATTTTCATGTTATTTGTCACGCCCTGGTGTGTAAATGCCTAAATGCGCAAAGTGAAATTTTACATAAAAACAGGTGGATGGAAACTTGTACTTTCCTTTCCTACCTAAAATTGAGGTTTTTAATTAATGTGGAGTCTTAGAGGAACAAACTGTCTATACTGTAGGTGCGATTGTATTTTCGCATCTATTTGTTTTCACTACTCAAGTTTCCATTCAACTTTAGAGCAAATTTTAAACAACTTTCCAGGAAATCTGCGAAAGAAAACACAAATTAATGCATGTTTCACATCATGATAAATAGCTGGTGGCGCTAATTCTCCATTCAGGTGCCATTAAACCATAAAGGAAGAAGACAGTTCAATGACATGCTGTAATTAAAAGAGACAAACAAACTAAAACAATGTGGAAAATGTGATGGAGTTATTCACCAAGTCGTTTTCTGTTGCACTTTGTCACATTTTGCTTTTATCAATTCACCAACTTTTCCACCTGAACCAAGCGTAACCACGTTTTTGCGATATTTCGACTGTCTCCACTCAGGTTTTTACATGCAAATTGAAAATGTGCATAAAAACAGGTGGTTGAAATCCCTTTGACTAGTGATTCCCCAAAGTTAAACCACAGCACCCCTGCACATGACCCCACTCCCTCCAAAATAACACACATATCTATCTATCTGTTATAAGCAGCAGCAGTCAGTACTCATAAACTGCTGTGATCTGCAGACACAGAGAGAGAGAGAGAGAGAGAGAGAGAGAGAGAGAGAGAGAGAGAGAGAGAGAGAGAGAGAGAGAGAGAGAGAGAGAGAGAGCAGTGTGACTCACTGTATGTGTTCCAGAGGATGTAAAGAGGCTGGATTGAGTCCTGGTGCAGCTTCAGGTTGTCCCACAAGATCTGTATCAACACATGTTTACTGTCCTCCGACATCCAGTGACGAGGGACCTGCCGAGAGAAAGAGAGAGAGAGAGAGTGAGAGAGAAAGAGAAAGAGAGAGAAAGAGAGAGAGAGAGAGAGAAAGAGAGAGAGAGAGAGAGAATTGATTTAATCGACAGATCTGTAAAACTGAGTTTCTCCACAAAGAATCACACAAAAGCACCACTTTAAATTTGTTTTTTACCAGAGATGTGCTCATAAGTTTCATTCAGCATGAAAAGCATAAAAATTGACTAATCGACTGAAGAAATCTTCAACTGTCGACTGAGACCAAACCGACCCATAAGTGGACTAATAAGAGGGGGCAGCCCTAGGTATGGGTCCCCCTAAACTCTTCTAATCCACTTAATTTAACCTCTACTACATCATGTACCTTGCTTACAATTATAATAATATTTAAAAAAAAAACACAACAACAACATATAAATAAGTCTCACTATTTTATTATCTATCATATGCAATTTATCGTAAGAAAATAAATAAATAAAATTATCCAATACTGATGAATCCAAAATCATCATTTAGCATTACTTATTTTATTTTATTATGTTGCGTTTGTCCCATTTTTCTCTTCACTTTCATGACACGAGAGGAATTTGTTTACTGTAAATTCTGTTGATTTGTTTTCTGGTGGGTCCACAGTGGAACAAAAAACAGGTGAAAAACGGTGTGTTTTCCATGAAAATATAAAAAAATAAGACAATGAGCCTTATATAGGGATGTTAATAATTAACCGTTTAACCGTTAACCGACATTACGAATTTAAAACCGATTACGCTATTGGTTAAACGGTTAAAAGAAATATTAATAATGAATTAAAAAGCTGAGCAAAACTCAGAGTTGTTGTCACTTTAAGGAGAAAAGCTGGTCCACCTTAACAGCCCACCTAAGAGAGTCTGAGCTGGAGTTGCAAGATACAGGAAGTTGGCTCGAGTCTCTTGAGCTCACTTGAACTGAGGAGTTGTAGCCTCGTAGCATTTATTCACCGACAAATAAACTGTATACACACTGTCTGCTACAGCTACGTTCACAGCTAGAACGCCACCGACAAAACCACACTTACCGCCGCCACACACACACGGTCTGTCGGACACATACTAAAGTCACGCCGCAATGACAGAGCGTATGTGTGTGACAATGGCGAGCACGAAGCCTCCAGCAACGCCTCAACTCTGAAAGTAACACAAACACACACAAGGTTTGTCGGGCACTCGCTATCTTTACGCCAGGCAGACACACAGCTGACAACCTGCTAAACTAAACTAAATGATGCGGTGGAGAAAGTGGCTGTTTGTCTGCGACACTACACGCAGCGCCGTGGCTGCTAAGATAACGCTCCCGGACGGTGAACTGGAGACAGTGAACGCAGCACCGTGGCTGCTAAGATAACGCTCCCGGACGGTGAACTGGAGACAGTGAACGCAGCACCGTAGCTGCTAAGATAACGCTCCCGGACGGTGAACTGGAGACAGTGAACGCAGCACCGTGGCTGCTAAGATAACGCTCCCGGACTGTGAACTGGGGGCTCAGTTGTCTGTTGTGCTCATACACTACAGCTGGCGCACTGCTACATGCGATGCACTAATCTTATTCGGTTAACAAGGGTTGGTTATCGGTTAATTTTTTTTTTTCAAAATTAGCATCCCTAGGCTTATACTGTATATAGAAAAAAAATGTTTTTGCCTGTTTTTAAAGAGCAACGTTTCCAGCAGTTGAAGATCTTTTTTTTGCAGACCTCCAGCGGTTTAACTTCTCACCTTGCTGCAATGATGTAGAAGTGCACTTGTGTGTGAGTACACCACGACATCGCTTACGCGTGATAAGGTCAGTGAAACAGACTTCAAACTTTCCACCAGAGAGGGCAGTGAAATGTTTCAGCTAACAGCACTTTGTAACTTTTTTTAGAAACTATGCTATGAAATTAAAATTAACGTTATGATTATTATAATTATCATTATGTACTGTATGTTTGTGTTTGTGTTTGTGTGTGTGTGTGTGTGTGTGTGTGTGTGTGTGTGTGTGTGTCTGACCTGGGAGTCTCTGTTGCAGTGCTCGGAGGTGAGCATGAGACCGGGCAGGTTGCTGGGCAGGTCCAGCCGTCTGAAGTACCAGACCAGGTTCCAGTAGATGATGGGATGATGGTCCACCATGTCGGACTCCGTGATCACCGGGTCGCCCTCGTTCTCCAGCAGACTCTCCAGCTCCTTCCACAGCACCAGCGGGCTGAGGTAGGGAACCGTCACTGGCTCAGGGTTGTGGAGTCGCCACTCCATACTTAGTGGGTCCTGGACAAAAATGATAGAGCTGAGATATCTTATTGCCATAAGTAAAGTAAAAGGGGGGAGGATACGTGGTGGTGGTTGGGGGGGTCAATTCCTAGATAGGGATGTCATGAGAACCAAGTCAATGCCAAAATTATGAAATTTTTTATAGAAAATTTCCCTGATAATGCTACATTGTACCCTGCCTTCGCCCAATGTCGGCTGGGATCGGCTCCAGCCCCCCCGCGGCCCCTAACGGGATAAGCGGTTGCAGATGGATGGATGGATGGATGCTACATTGTGAACAACAAATCCGTGTTGAAATCGGCAGGAAAGGTACTAACGTTAGCTGTTCACAGCCGGTGGGCAGCACAGTCCTGCTTGGCTAAATAATGGAGCAAACAGCTAACGTTAGCTGTTAGCAGCCGGTGGGCAGCACAGTCCTGCTTGGCTAAATAATGGAGCAAACAGCTAACGTTAGCTGTTAGCAGCACAGTCCTGCCTGGCTAAATAATGGAGCAAACAGCTAACGTTAGCTGTTCACAGCCGGTGGGCAGCACAGTCCTGCCTGGCTAAATAATGGAGCGAACAGCTAATGTTAGCTGTTAGCAGCCGGTGGGCAGCACAGTCCTGCTTGGCTAAATAACGGAGCAAACAGCTAACGTTAGCCGTTAGCAGCCGGTGGGCAGCACAGTCCTGCTTGGCTAAATAACGGAGCAAACAGCTAACGTTAGCTGTTAGCAGGCGGTGGGCAGCACAGTCCTGCTTGGCTATATAACGGAGCAAACAGCTAACGTTAGCTGTTAGCAGCCGGTGGGCAGCACAGTCCTGCTTGGCTAAATAACGGAGCAAACAGCTAACGTTAGCTGTTAGCAGCCAAGTCCTGCTTGGCTAAATAACGGAGCAAACAGCTAACATTAGCTGTTAGCAGCCGGTGGGCAGCACAGTCCTGCTTGGCTAAATAACGGAGCAAACAGCTAACGTTAGCTGTTAGCAGCCCAGTCCTGCTTGGCTAAATAACGGAGCAAACAGCTAACGTTAGCTGTTAGCAGCCGGTGGGCAGCACAGTCCTGCTTGGCTAAATAACGGAGCAAACACCTAACGTTAGTTGTTAGCAGCCGATGGGCAGTACAATCCTGCTTGGCTAAATAACGGAGCAGACAGCTAACTTTAGCTGTTAGCAGCCGATGGGCAGCACAGTCCTGCTTGGCTAAATAACGGAGCAAACAGCTAACGTTAGCTGTTAGCAGCCGGTGGGCAGCACAGTCCTGCTTGGCTAAATAACGGAGCAAACAGTTAACGTTAGCTGTTAGCAGCACAGTCCTGCTTGGCTAAATAACGGAGCAAACAGCTAACGTCAGTTGTTAGCAGCCGATGGGCAGCACAGTCCTGCTTGGCTAAATAACGGAGCAGACAGCTAACGTTAGCTGTTAGCAGCCGATGGGCAGCACAGTCCTGCTTGGCTATATAACGGAGCAAACAGCTAACGTTAGCTGTTAGCAGCCGGTGGGCAGCACAGTCCTGCTTGGCTAAATAACGGAGCAAACAGCTAACGTTAGCTGTTAGCAGCCGATGGGCAGCACAGTCCTGCTTGGCTATATAACGGAGCAAACAGCTAACGTTAGCTGTTAGCAGCCCAGTCCTGCTTGGCTAAATAACGGAGCAAACAGCTAACGTTAGCTATTAGCAGCCGGTGGGCAGCACAGTCCTGCTTGGCTAAATAACGGAGCAAACAGCTAACTTTAGCTGTTAGCAGCCGATGGGCAGCACAGTCCTGCTTGGCTAAATAACGGAGCAAACAGCTAACGTTAGCTGTTAGCAGCCCAGTCCTGCTTGGCTAAATAACGGAGCAAACAGCTAACGTTAGTTGTTAGCAGCCGGTAGGCAGCACAGTCCTGCTAGGCTAAATAACGGAGCAAAAAGCTAACGTTAGCTGTTAGCAGCCGAGTCCTGCTTGGCTAAATAACGGAGCAAACAGCTAACGTTAGCTGTTAGCAGCCCAGTCCTGCTTGGCTAAATAACGGAGCAAACAGCTAACGTTAGCTGTTAGCAGCCGGTGGGCAGCACAGTCCTGCTTGGCTAAATAACGGAGCAAACAGTTAACGTTAGTTGTTAGCAGCCGATGGGCAGTACAGTCCTGCTTGGCTAAATAACGGAGAAGACAGCTAACTTTAGCTGTTAGCAGCCGGTGGGCAGCACAGTCCTGCTTGGCTAAAAAACGGAGCAAACAGCTAACGTTAGCTGTTAGCAGCCGGTGGGCAGCACAGTCCTGCTTGGCTAAATAACGGAGCAAACAGTTAACGTTAGCTGTTAGCAGCACAGTCCTGCTTGGCTAAATAACGGAGCAAACAGATAACGTCAGTTGTTAGCAGCCGATGGGCAGCACAGTCCTGCTTGGCTAAATAACGGAGCAGACAGCTAACGTTAGCTGTTAGCAGCCGATGGGCAGCACAATCCTGCTTGGCTATATAACGGAGCAAACAGCTAACGTTAGCTGTTAGCAGCCGGTGGGCAGCACAGTCCTGCTTGGCTAAATAACGGAGCAAACAGCTAACGTTAGTTATTAGCAGCCGATGGGCAGCACAGTCCTGCTTGGCTAAATAACGGAGCAGACAGCTAACGTTAGCTGTTAGCAGCCGATGGGCAGCACAGTCCTGCTTGGCTAAATAACGGAGCAAACAGCTAACGTTAGCTGTTAGCAGCCGGTAGGCAGCACAGTCCTGCTTGGCTAAATAACGGAGCAAACAGCTAACGTTAGCTGTTAGCAGCCCAGTCCTGCTTGGCTAAATAACGGAGCAAACAGCTAACGTTAGCTGTTAGCAGCCGGTAGGCAGCACAGTCCTTCTAGGCTAAATAACGGAGCAAAAAGCTAACGTTAGCTGTTAGCAGCCCAGTCCTGCTTGGCTAAATAACGGAGCAAACAGCTAACGTTAGCTGTTAGCAGCCGGTAGGCAGCACAGTCCTTCTAGGCTAAATAACGGAGCAAAAAGCTAACGTTAGCTGTTAGCAGCCCAGTCCTGCTTGGCTAAATAACGGAGCAAACAGCTAACGTTAGCTGTTAGCAGCCCAGTCCTGCTTGGCTAAATAATGGAGCAAACAGCTAACGTTAGCTGTTAGCAGCCGGTGGGCAGCACAGTCCTGCTTGGCTAAATAACGGAGCAAACACCTAACGTTAGTTGTTAGCAGCCAATGGGCAGCACAGTCCTGCTTGGCTAAATAACGGAGCAGACAGCTAACGTTAGCTGTTAGCAGCTGATGGGCAGCACAATCCTGCTTGGCTATGTAACGGAGCAAACAGCTAACGTTAGCTGTTAGCAGCTGATGGGCAGCACAATCCTGCTTGGCTATGTAACGGAGCAAACAGCTAACGTAAGCTGTTAGCAGCCGGTGGGCAGCACAGTCCTGCTTGGCTAAATAACGGAGCAAACAGCTAACGTTAGCTGTTAGCAGCCGGTGGGCAGCACAGTCCTGCTTGGCTAAATAACGGAGCAAACAGCTAACGTTAGCTGTTAGCAGCCGGTGGGCAGCACAGTCCTGCTTGGCTAAATAACGGAGCAAACAGTTAACGTTAGCTGTTAGCAGCCCAGTCCTGCTTGGCTAAATAACGGAGCAAACAGCTAACGTTAGCTGTTAGCAGCCGATGGGCAGCACAGTCCTGCTTGGCTATATAACGGAGCAAACAGCTGACGTTAGCTGTTAGCAGCCGGTGGGCAGCACAGTCCTGCTTGGCTAAATAACGGAGCAAACAGCTAACGTTAGCTGTTAGCAGCCCAGTCCTGCTTGGCTAAATAACGGAGCAAACAGCTAACGTCAGTTGTTAGCAGCCGATGGGCAGCACAGTCCTGCTTGGCTAAATAACGGAGCAAACAGCTAATGTTAGCTGTTAGCAGCCGGTGGGCAGCACAGTCCTGCTTGGCTAAATAACGGAGCAAACAGCTAACGTTAGCTGTTAGCAGCCCAGTCCTGCTTGGCTAAATAACGGAGCAAACAGCTAACGTCAGTTGTTAGCAGCCGATGGGCAGCCCAGTCCTGCTTGGCTAAATAACGGAGCAAACATCTAACGTTAGCTGTTAGCAGCCCAGTCCTGCTTGGCTAAATAACGGAGCAAACAGCTAACGTTAGCTGTTAGCAGCCGGTGGGCAGCACAGTCCTGCTTGGCTAAATAACGGAGCAAACACCTAACGTTAGTTGTTAGCAGCCGATGGGCAGCACAGTCCTGCTTGGCTAAATAACGGAGCAGACAGCTAACGTTAGCTGTTAGCAGCCGATGGGCAGCACAATCCTGCTTGGCTATGTAACGGAGCAAACAGCTAACGTTAGCTGTTAGCAGCCGGTGGGCAGCACAGTCCTTCTTGGCTAAATAACGGAGCAAACAGCTAACGTTAGCTGTTAGCAGCCGATGGGCAGCACAGTCCTGCTTGGCTATATAACGGAGCAAACAGCTGACGTTAGCTGTTAGCAGCCGGTGGGCAGCACAGTCCTGCTTGGCTAAATAACGGAGCAAACAGCTAACGTTAGTTGTTAGCAGCCGATGGGCAGCACAGTCCTGCTTGGCTAAATAACGGAGCAGACAGCTAACGTTAGCTGTTAGCAGCTGATGGGCAGCACAATCCTGCTTGGCTATGTAACGGAGCAAACAGCTAACGTTAGCTGTTAGCAGCCGGTGGGCAGCACAGTCCTGCTTGGCTAAATAACGGAGCAAACAGTTAACGTTAGCTGTTAGCAGCCCAGTCCTGCTTGGCTAAATAACGGAGCAGACAGCTAACGTCAGTTGTTAGCAGCCGATGGGCAGCACAGTCCTGCTAGGCTAAATAACGGAGCAAAAAGCTAACGTTAGCTGTTAGCAGCCCAGTCCTGCTTGGCTAAATAACGGAGCAAACAGCTAATGTTAGCTGTTAGCAGCCCAGTCCTGCTTGGCTAAATAACGGAGCAAACAGCTAACGTTAGCTGTTAGCAGCCGGTGGGCAGCACAGTCCTGCTTGGCTAAATAACGGAGCAAACACCTAACGTTAGTTGTTAGCAGCCGATGGGCAGCACAGTCCTGCTTGGCTAAATAACGGAGCAGACAGCTAACGTTAGCTGTTAGCAGCCGGTGGGCAGCACAGTCCTGCTTGGCTAAATAACGGAGCAAACAGCTAACGTTAGTTGTTAGCAGCCGGTAGGCAGCACAGTCCTTCTAGGCTAAATAACGGAGCAAAAAGCTAACGTTAGCTGTTAGCAGCCCAGTCCTGCTTGGCTAAATAACGGAGCAAACAGCTAACGTTAGCTGTTAGCAGCCCAGTCCTGCTTGGCTAAATAACGGAGCAAACAGCTAACGTTAGCTGTTAGCAGCCGGTGGGCAGCACAGTCCTGCTTGGCTAAATAACGGAGCAAACACCTAACGTTAGTTGTTAGCAGCCGATGGGCAGCACAGTCCTGCTTGGCTAAATAACGGAGCAGACAGCTAACGTTAGCTGTTAGCAGCTGATGGGCAGCACAATCCTGCTTGGCTATGTAACGGAGCAAACAGCTAACGTTAGCTGTTAGCAGCTGATGGGCAGCACAATCCTGCTTGGCTATGTAACGGAGCAAACAGCTAACGTAAGCTGTTAGCAGCCGGTGGGCAGCACAGTCCTGCTTGGCTAAATAACGGAGCAAACAGCTAACGTTAGCTGTTAGCAGCCGGTGGGCAGCACAGTCCTGCTTGGCTAAATAATGGAGCAAACAGCTAACGTTAGCTGTTAGCAGCCGGAGGGCAGCACAGTCCTGCTTGGCTAAATAACGGAGCAAACAGCTGACGTTAGCTGTTAGCAGCCGGTGGGCAGCACAGTCCTGCTTGGCTAAATAACGGAGCAAACAGCTAACGTTAGCTGTTAGCAGCCCAGTCCTGCTTGGCTAAATAACGGAGCAAACAGCTAACGTCAGTTGTTAGCAGCCGATGGGCAGCACAGTCCTGCTTGGCTAAATAACGGAGCAAACAGCTAATGTTAGCTGTTAGCAGCCGGTGGGCAGCACAGTCCTGCTTGGCTAAATAACGGAGCAAACAGCTAACGTTAGCTGTTAGCAGCCGGTGGGCAGCACAGTCCTGCTTGGCTAAATAACGGAGCAAACAGCTAACGTTAGTTATTAGCAGCCGATGGGCAGCACAGTCCTGCTTGGCTAAATAACGGAGCAGACAGCTAACGTTAGCTGTTAGCAGCCGATGGGCAGCACAGTCCTGCTTGGCTAAATAACGGAGCAAACAGCTAATGTTAGCTGTTAGCAGCCGGTGGGCAGCACAGTCCTGCTTGGCTAAATAACGGAGCAAACAGCTAACGTTAGCTGTTAGCAGCCGGTGGGCAGCACAGTCCTGCTTGGCTAAATAACGGAGCAAACAGCTAACGTTAGTTATTAGCAGCCGATGGGCAGCACAGTCCTGCTTGGCTAAATAACGGAGCAGACAGCTAACGTTAGCTGTTAGCAGCCGATGGGCAGCACAGTCCTGCTTGGCTAAATAACGGAGCAAACAGCTAACGTTAGCTGTTAGCAGCCGGTAGGCAGCACAGTCCTGCTAGGCTAAATAACGGAGCAAACAGTTAACGTTAGCTGTTAGCAGCCCAGTCCTGCTTGGCTAAATAACGGAGCAAACAGTTAACGTTAGCTGTTAGCAGCCCAGTCCTGCTTGGCTAAATAACGGAGCAAACAGCTAATGTTAGCTGTTAGCAGCCCAGTCCTGCTTGGCTAAATAACGGAGCAAACAGCTAACGTTAGCTGTTAGCAGCCGGTGGGCAGCACAGTCCTGCTTGGCTAAATAACGGAGCAAACACCTAACGTTAGTTGTTAGCAGCCGATGGGCAGCACAGTCCTGCTTGGCTAAATAACGGAGCAGACAGCTAACGTTAGCTGTTAGCAGCCGGTGGGCAGCACAGTCCTGCTTGGCTAAATAACGGAGCAAACAACTAACGTTAGTTGTTAGCAGCCGGTAGGCAGCACAGTCCTTCTAGGCTAAATAACGGAGCAAAAAGCTAACGTTAGCTGTTAGCAGCCCAGTCCTGCTTGGCTAAATAACGGAGCAAACAGCTAACGTTAGCTGTTAGCAGCCCAGTCCTGCTTGGCTAAATAACGGAGCAAACAGCTAACGTTAGCTGTTAGCAGCCGGTGGGCAGCACAGTCCTGCTTGGCTAAATAACGGAGCAAACACCTAACGTTAGTTGTTAGCAGCCGATGGGCAGCACAGTCCTGCTTGGCTAAATAACGGAGCAAACAGCTAACGTTAGCTGTTAGCAGCTGATGGGCAGCACAATTCTGCTTGGCTATGTAACGGAGCAAACAGCTAACGTTAGCTGTTAGCAGCCGGTGGGCAGCACAGTCCTGCTTGGCTAAATAACGGAGCAAACAGCTAACGTTAGCTGTTAGCAGCCGGTGGGCAGCACAGTCCTGCTTGGCTAAATAACGGAGCAAACAGCTAACGTTAGCTGTTAGCAGCCGATGGGCAGCACAGTCCTGCTTGGCTATATAACGGAGCAAACAGCTGACGTTAGCTGTTAGCAGCCGGTGGGCAGCACAGTCCTGCTTGGCTAAATAACGGAGCAAACAGCTAACGTTAGTTGTTAGCAGCCGATGGGCAGCACAGTCCTGCTTGGCTAAATAACGGAGCAGACAGCTAACGTTAGCTGTTAGCAGCCGATGGGCAGCACAGTCCTGCTTGGCTAAATAACGGAGCAAACAGCTAACGTTAGCTGTTAGCAGCCGGTAGGCAGCACAGTCCTGCTTGGCTAAATAACGGAGCAAACAGCTAACGTTAGCTGTTAGCAGCCCAGTCCTGCTTGGCTAAATAACGGAGCAAACAGCTAACGTTAGCTGTTAGCAGCCGGTAGGCAGCACAGTCCTTCTAGGCTAAATAACGGAGCAAAAAGCTAACGTTAGCTGTTAGCAGCCCAGTCCTGCTTGGCTAAATAACGGAGCAAACAGCTAACGTTAGCTGTTAGCAGCCGGTAGGCAGCACAGTCCTTCTAGGCTAAATAACGGAGCAAAAAGCTAACGTTAGCTGTTAGCAGCCCAGTCCTGCTTGGCTAAATAACGGAGCAAACAGCTAACGTTAGCTGTTAGCAGCCCAGTCCTGCTTGGCTAAATAATGGAGCAAACAGCTAACGTTAGCTGTTAGCAGCCGGTGGGCAGCACAGTCCTGCTTGGCTAAATAACGGAGCAAACACCTAACGTTAGTTGTTAGCAGCCGATGGGCAGCACAGTCCTGCTTGGCTAAATAACGGAGCAGACAGCTAACGTTAGCTGTTAGCAGCTGATGGGCAGCACAATCCTGCTTGGCTATGTAACGGAGCAAACAGCTAACGTTAGCTGTTAGCAGCTGATGGGCAGCACAATCCTGCTTGGCTATGTAACGGAGCAAACAGCTAACGTAAGCTGTTAGCAGCCGGTGGGCAGCACAGTCCTGCTTGGCTAAATAACGGAGCAAACAGCTAACGTTAGCTGTTAGCAGCCGGTGGGCAGCACAGTCCTGCTTGGCTAAATAACGGAGCAAACAGCTAACGTTAGCTGTTAGCAGCCGGTGGGCAGCACAGTCCTGCTTGGCTAAATAACGGAGCAAACAGTTAACGTTAGCTGTTAGCAGCCCAGTCCTGCTTGGCTAAATAACGGAGCAAACAGCTAACGTTAGCTGTTAGCAGCCGATGGGCAGCACAGTCCTGCTTGGCTATATAACGGAGCAAACAGCTGACGTTAGCTGTTAGCAGCCGGTGGGCAGCACAGTCCTGCTTGGCTAAATAACGGAGCAAACAGCTAACGTTAGCTGTTAGCAGCCCAGTCCTGCTTGGCTAAATAACGGAGCAAACAGCTAACGTCAGTTGTTAGCAGCCGATGGGCAGCACAGTCCTGCTTGGCTAAATAACGGAGCAAACAGCTAATGTTAGCTGTTAGCAGCCGGTGGGCAGCACAGTCCTGCTTGGCTAAATAACGGAGCAAACAGCTAACGTTAGCTGTTAGCAGCCCAGTCCTGCTTGGCTAAATAACGGAGCAAACAGCTAACGTCAGTTGTTAGCAGCCGATGGGCAGCCCAGTCCTGCTTGGCTAAATAACGGAGCAAACATCTAACGTTAGCTGTTAGCAGCCCAGTCCTGCTTGGCTAAATAACGGAGCAAACAGCTAACGTTAGCTGTTAGCAGCCGGTGGGCAGCACAGTCCTGCTTGGCTAAATAACGGAGCAAACACCTAACGTTAGTTGTTAGCAGCCGATGGGCAGCACAGTCCTGCTTGGCTAAATAACGGAGCAGACAGCTAACGTTAGCTGTTAGCAGCCGATGGGCAGCACAATCCTGCTTGGCTATGTAACGGAGCAAACAGCTAACGTTAGCTGTTAGCAGCCGGTGGGCAGCACAGTCCTTCTTGGCTAAATAACGGAGCAAACAGCTAACGTTAGCTGTTAGCAGCCGATGGGCAGCACAGTCCTGCTTGGCTATATAACGGAGCAAACAGCTGACGTTAGCTGTTAGCAGCCGGTGGGCAGCACAGTCCTGCTTGGCTAAATAACGGAGCAAACAGCTAACGTTAGTTGTTAGCAGCCGATGGGCAGCACAGTCCTGCTTGGCTAAATAACGGAGCAGACAGCTAACGTTAGCTGTTAGCAGCTGATGGGCAGCACAATCCTGCTTGGCTATGTAACGGAGCAAACAGCTAACGTTAGCTGTTAGCAGCCGGTGGGCAGCACAGTCCTGCTTGGCTAAATAACGGAGCAAACAGTTAACGTTAGCTGTTAGCAGCCCAGTCCTGCTTGGCTAAATAACGGAGCAGACAGCTAACGTCAGTTGTTAGCAGCCGATGGGCAGCACAGTCCTGCTAGGCTAAATAACGGAGCAAAAAGCTAACGTTAGCTGTTAGCAGCCCAGTCCTGCTTGGCTAAATAACGGAGCAAACAGCTAATGTTAGCTGTTAGCAGCCCAGTCCTGCTTGGCTAAATAACGGAGCAAACAGCTAACGTTAGCTGTTAGCAGCCGGTGGGCAGCACAGTCCTGCTTGGCTAAATAACGGAGCAAACAGTTAACGTTAGCTGTTAGCAGCCCAGTCCTGCTTGGCTAAATAACGGAGCAGACAGCTAACGTCAGTTGTTAGCAGCCGATGGGCAGCACAGTCCTGCTAGGCTAAATAACGGAGCAAAAAGCTAACGTTAGCTGTTAGCAGCCCAGTCCTGCTTGGCTAAATAACGGAGCAAACAGCTAATGTTAGCTGTTAGCAGCCCAGTCCTGCTTGGCTAAATAACGGAGCAAACAGCTAACGTTAGCTGTTAGCAGCCGGTGGGCAGCACAGTCCTGCTTGGCTAAATAACGGAGCAAACACCTAACGTTAGTTGTTAGCAGCCGATGGGCAGCACAGTCCTGCTTGGCTAAATAACGGAGCAGACAGCTAACGTTAGCTGTTAGCAGCCGGTGGGCAGCACAGTCCTGCTTGGCTAAATAACGGAGCAAACAGCTAACGTTAGTTGTTAGCAGCCGGTAGGCAGCACAGTCCTTCTAGGCTAAATAACGGAGCAAAAAGCTAACGTTAGCTGTTAGCAGCCCAGTCCTGCTTGGCTAAATAACGGAGCAAACAGCTAACGTTAGCTGTTAGCAGCCGGTGGGCAGCACAGTCCTGCTTGGCTAAATAACGGAGCAAACACCTAACGTTAGTTGTTAGCAGCCGATGGGCAGCACAGTCCTGCTTGGCTAAATAACGGAGCAGACAGCTAACGTTAGCTGTTAGCAGCTGATGGGCAGCACAATCCTGCTTGGCTATGTAACGGAGCAAACAGCTAACGTTAGCTGTTAGCAGCTGATGGGCAGCACAATCCTGCTTGGCTATGTAACGGAGCAAACAGCTAACGTAAGCTGTTAGCAGCCGGTGGGCAGCACAGTCCTGCTTGGCTAAATAACGGAGCAAACAGCTAACGTTAGCTGTTAGCAGCCGGTGGGCAGCACAGTCCTGCTTGGCTAAATAATGGAGCAAACAGCTAACGTTAGCTGTTAGCAGCCGGAGGGCAGCACAGTCCTGCTTGGCTAAATAACGGAGCAAACAGCTGACGTTAGCTGTTAGCAGCCGGTGGGCAGCACAGTCCTGCTTGGCTAAATAACGGAGCAAACAGCTAACGTTAGCTGTTAGCAGCCCAGTCCTGCTTGGCTAAATAACGGAGCAAACAGCTAACGTCAGTTGTTAGCAGCCGATGGGCAGCACAGTCCTGCTTGGCTAAATAACGGAGCAAACAGCTAATGTTAGCTGTTAGCAGCCGGTGGGCAGCACAGTCCTGCTTGGCTAAATAACGGAGCAAACAGCTAACGTTAGCTGTTAGCAGCCGGTGGGCAGCACAGTCCTGCTTGGCTAAATAACGGAGCAAACAGCTAACGTTAGTTATTAGCAGCCGATGGGCAGCACAGTCCTGCTTGGCTAAATAACGGAGCAGACAGCTAACGTTAGCTGTTAGCAGCCGATGGGCAGCACAGTCCTGCTTGGCTAAATAACGGAGCAAACAGCTAATGTTAGCTGTTAGCAGCCGGTGGGCAGCACAGTCCTGCTTGGCTAAATAACGGAGCAAACAGCTAACGTTAGCTGTTAGCAGCCGGTGGGCAGCACAGTCCTGCTTGGCTAAATAACGGAGCAAACAGCTAACGTTAGTTATTAGCAGCCGATGGGCAGCACAGTCCTGCTTGGCTAAATAACGGAGCAGACAGCTAACGTTAGCTGTTAGCAGCCGATGGGCAGCACAGTCCTGCTTGGCTAAATAACGGAGCAAACAGCTAACGTTAGCTGTTAGCAGCCGGTAGGCAGCACAGTCCTGCTAGGCTAAATAACGGAGCAAAAAGCTAACGTTAGCTGTTAGCAGCCCAGTCCTGCTTGGCTAAATAACGGAGCAAACAGCTAACGTTAGCTGTTAGCAGCCGGTGGGCAGCACAGTCCTGCTTGGCTAAATAACGGAGCAAACAGTTAACGTTAGCTGTTAGCAGCCCAGTCCTGCTTGGCTAAATAACGGAGCAAACAGTTAACGTTAGCTGTTAGCAGCCCAGTCCTGCTTGGCTAAATAACGGAGCAAACAGCTAATGTTAGCTGTTAGCAGCCCAGTCCTGCTTGGCTAAATAACGGAGCAAACAGCTAACGTTAGCTGTTAGCAGCCGGTGGGCAGCACAGTCCTGCTTGGCTAAATAACGGAGCAAACACCTAACGTTAGTTGTTAGCAGCCGATGGGCAGCACAGTCCTGCTTGGCTAAATAACGGAGCAAACAGCTAACGTTAGCTGTTAGCAGCTGATGGGCAGCACAATTCTGCTTGGCTATGTAACGGAGCAAACAGCTAACGTTAGCTGTTAGCAGCCGGTGGGCAGCACAGTCCTGCTTGGCTAAATAACGGAGCAAACAGCTAACGTTAGCTGTTAGCAGCCGGTGGGCAGCACAGTCCTGCTTGGCTAAATAACGGAGCAAACAGCTAACGTTAGCTGTTAGCAGCCGATGGGCAGCACAGTCCTGCTTGGCTATATAACGGAGCAAACAGCTGACGTTAGCTGTTAGCAGCCGGTGGGCAGCACAGTCCTGCTTGGCTAAATAACGGAGCAAACAGCTAACGTTAGTTGTTAGCAGCCGATGGGCAGCACAGTCCTGCTTGGCTAAATAACGGAGCAGACAGCTAACGTTAGCTGTTAGCAGCTGATGGGCAGCACAATCCTGCTTGGCTATGTAACGGAGCAAACAGCTAACGTTAGCTGTTAGCAGCCCAGTCTTGCTTGGCTAAATAACGGAGCAAACAGCTAACGTTAGCTGTTAGCAGCCGGTGGGCAGCACAGCCCTGCTTGGCTAAATAACGGAGCAAACAGTTAACGTTAGCTGTTAGCAGCCCAGTCCTGCTTGGCTAAATAACGGAGCAAACAGCTAACGTTAGCTGTTAGCAGCCGGTGGGCAGCACAGTCCTGCTTGGCTAAATAACGGAGCAAACAGCTAACGTCAGTTGTTAGCAGCCGATGGGCAGCACAGTCCTGCTTGGCTAAATAACGGAGCAGACAGCTAACGTCAGTTGTTAGCAGCCGATGGGCAGCACAGTCCTGCTAGGCTAAATAACGGAGCAAAAAGCTAACGTTAGCTGTTAGCAGCCCAGTCCTGCTTGGCTAAATAACGGAGCAAACAGCTAATGTTAGCTGTTAGCAGCCCAGTCCTGCTTGGCTAAATAACGGAGCAAACAGCTAACGTTAGTTGTTAGCAGCCGATGGGCAGCACAGTCCTGCTTGGCTAAATAACGGAGCAGACAGCTAACGTTAGCTGTTAGCAGCTGATGGGCAGCACAATCCTGCTTGGCTATGTAACGGAGCAAACAGCTAACGTTAGCTGTTAGCAGCCGGTGGGCAGCACAGTCCTGCTTGGCTAAATAACGGAGCAAACAGTTAACGTTAGCTGTTAGCAGCCCAGTCCTGCTTGGCTAAATAACGGAGCAGACAGCTAACGTCAGTTGTTAGCAGCCGATGGGCAGCACAGTCCTGCTAGGCTAAATAACGGAGCAAAAAGCTAACGTTAGCTGTTAGCAGCCCAGTCCTGCTTGGCTAAATAACGGAGCAAACAGCTAATGTTAGCTGTTAGCAGCCCAGTCCTGCTTGGCTAAATAACGGAGCAAACAGCTAACGTTAGCTGTTAGCAGCCGGTGGGCAGCACAGTCCTGCTTGGCTAAATAACGGAGCAAACACCTAACGTTAGTTGTTAGCAGCCGATGGGCAGCACAGTCCTGCTTGGCTAAATAACGGAGCAGACAGCTAACGTTAGCTGTTAGCAGCCGGTGG
Organism: Sebastes fasciatus; assembly: GCF_043250625.1. NCBI lineage: Eukaryota > Metazoa > Chordata > Actinopteri > Perciformes > Sebastidae > Sebastes > Sebastes fasciatus. Next base: position 43,202,204 of record NC_133796.1, on the reverse strand, counting down.
GCAGCACAGTCCTGCTTGGCTAAATAACGGAGCAAACAGCTAACGTTAGTTGTTAGCAGCCGGTAGGCAGCACAGTCCTTCTAGGCTAAATAACGGAGCAAAAAGCTAACGTTAGCTGTTAGCAGCCCAGTCCTGCTTGGCTAAATAACGGAGCAAACAGCTAACGTTAGCTGTTAGCAGCCCAGTCCTGCTTGGCTAAATAACGGAGCAAACAGCTAACGTTAGCTGTTAGCAGCCGGTGGGCAGCACAGTCCTGCTTGGCTAAATAACGGAGTAAACACCTAACGTTAGTTGTTAGCAGCCGATGGGCAGCACAGTCCTGCTTGGCTAAATAACGGAGCAGACAGCTAACGTTAGCTGTTAGCAGCTGATGGGCAGCACAATCCTGCTTGGCTATGTAACGGAGCAAACAGCTAACGTTAGCTGTTAGCAGCTGATGGGCAGCACAATCCTGCTTGGCTATGTAACGGAGCAAACAGCTAACGTAAGCTGTTAGCAGCCGGTGGGCAGCACAGTCCTGCTTGGCTAAATAACGGAGCAAACAGCTAACGTTAGCTGTTAGCAGCCCAGTCCTGCTTGGCTAAATAACGGAGCAAACAGCTAACGTTAGCTGTTAGCAGCCGGTGGGCAGCACAGTCCTGCTTGGCTAAATAACGGAGCAAACACCTAACGTTAGTTGTTAGCAGCCGATGGGCAGCACAGTCCTGCTTGGCTAAATAACGGAGCAGACAGCTAACGTTAGCTGTTAGCAGCCGGTGGGCAGCACAGTCCTGCTTGGCTAAATAACGGAGCAAACAGCTAATGTTAGTTGTTAGCAGCCGGCAAAAAGCTAACGTTAGCTGTTAGCAGCCCAGTCCTGCTTGGCTAAATAACGGAGCAAACAGCTAACGTTAGCTGTTAGCAGCCCAGTCCTGCTTGGCTAAATAACGGAGCAAACAGCTAACGTTAGCTGTTAGCAGCCGGTGGGCAGCACAGTCCTGCTTGGCTAAATAACGGAGCAAACACCTAACGTTAGTTGTTAGCAGCCGATGGGCAGCACAGTCCTGCTTGGCTAAATAACGGAGCAGACAGCTAACGTTAGCTGTTAGCAGCTGATGGGCAGCACAATCCTGCTTGGCTATGTAACGGAGCAAACAGCTAACGTTAGCTGTTAGCAGCTGATGGGCAGCACAATCCTGCTTAGCTATGTAACGGAGCAAACAGCTAACGTAAGCTGTTAGCAGCCGGTGGGCAGCACAGTCCTGCTTGGCTAAATAACGGAGCAAACACCTAACGTTAGTTGTTAGCAGCCGATGGGCAGCACAGTCCTGCTTGGCTAAATAACGGAGCAGACAGCTAACGTTAGCTGTTAGCAGCCGATGGGCAGCACAATCCTGCTTGGCTATGTAACGGAGCAAACAGCTAACGTTAGCTGTTAGCAGCTGATGGGCAGCACAATCCTGCTTGGCTATGTAACGGAGCAAACAGCTAACGTAAGCTGTTAGCAGCCGGTGGGCAGCACAGTCCTGCTTGGCTAAATAACGGAGCAAACAGCTAACGTTAGCTGTTAGCAGCCGGTGGGCAGCACAGTCCTGCTTGGCTAAATAATGGAGCAAACAGCTAACGTTAGCTGTTAGCAGCCGGTGGGCAGCACAGTCCTGCTTGGCTAAATAACGGAGCAAACAGTTAACGTTAGCTGTTAGCAGCCCAGTCCTGCTTGGCTAAATAACGGAGCAAACAGCTAACGTTAGCTGTTAGCAGCCGATGGGCAGCACAGTCCTGCTTGGCTATATAACGGAGCAAACAGCTGACGTTAGCTGTTAGCAGCCGGTGGGCAGCACAGTCCTGCTTGGCTAAATAACGGAGCAAACAGCTAACGTTAGCTGTTAGCAGCCCAGTCCTGCTTGGCTAAATAACGGAGCAAACAGCTAACGTCAGTTGTTAGCAGCCGATGGGCAGCACAGTCCTGCTTGGCTAAATAACGGAGCAAACAGCTAATGTTAGCTGTTAGCAGCCGGTGGGCAGCACAGTCCTGCTTGGCTAAATAACGGAGCAAACAGCTAACGTTAGCTGTTAGCAGCCGGTGGGCAGCACAGTCCTGCTTGGCTAAATAACGGAGTAAACACCTAACGTTAGTTGTTAGCAGCCGATGGGCAGCACAGTCCTGCTTGGCTAAATAACGGAGCAGACAGCTAACGTTAGCTGTTAGCAGCTGATGGGCAGCACAATCCTGCTTGGCTATGTAACGGAGCAAACAGCTAACGTTAGCTGTTAGCAGCTGATGGGCAGCACAATCCTGCTTGGCTATGTAACGGAGCAAACAGCTAACGTAAGCTGTTAGCAGCCGGTGGGCAGCACAGTCCTGCTTGGCTAAATAACGGAGCAAACAGCTAACGTTAGCTGTTAGCAGCCCAGTCCTGCTTGGCTAAATAACGGAGCAAACAGCTAACGTTAGCTGTTAGCAGCCGGTGGGCAGCACAGTCCTGCTTGGCTAAATAACGGAGCAAACACCTAACGTTAGTTGTTAGCAGCCGATGGGCAGCACAGTCCTGCTTGGCTAAATAACGGAGCAGACAGCTAACGTTAGCTGTTAGCAGCCGGTGGGCAGCACAGTCCTGCTTGGCTAAATAACGGAGCAAACAGCTAATGTTAGTTGTTAGCAGCCGGCAAAAAGCTAACGTTAGCTGTTAGCAGCCCAGTCCTGCTTGGCTAAATAACGGAGCAAACAGCTAACGTTAGCTGTTAGCAGCCCAGTCCTGCTTGGCTAAATAACGGAGCAAACAGCTAACGTTAGCTGTTAGCAGCCGGTGGGCAGCACAGTCCTGCTTGGCTAAATAACGGAGCAAACACCTAACGTTAGTTGTTAGCAGCCGATGGGCAGCACAGTCCTGCTTGGCTAAATAACGGAGCAGACAGCTAACGTTAGCTGTTAGCAGCTGATGGGCAGCACAATCCTGCTTGGCTATGTAACGGAGCAAACAGCTAACGTTAGCTGTTAGCAGCTGATGGGCAGCACAATCCTGCTTAGCTATGTAACGGAGCAAACAGCTAACGTAAGCTGTTAGCAGCCGGTGGGCAGCACAGTCCTGCTTGGCTAAATAACGGAGCAAACACCTAACGTTAGTTGTTAGCAGCCGATGGGCAGCACAGTCCTGCTTGGCTAAATAACGGAGCAGACAGCTAACGTTAGCTGTTAGCAGCCGATGGGCAGCACAATCCTGCTTGGCTATGTAACGGAGCAAACAGCTAACGTTAGCTGTTAGCAGCTGATGGGCAGCACAATCCTGCTTGGCTATGTAACGGAGCAAACAGCTAACGTAAGCTGTTAGCAGCCGGTGGGCAGCACAGTCCTGCTTGGCTAAATAACGGAGCAAACAGCTAACGTTAGCTGTTAGCAGCCGGTGGGCAGCACAGTCCTGCTTGGCTAAATAATGGAGCAAACAGCTAACGTTAGCTGTTAGCAGCCGGTGGGCAGCACAGTCCTGCTTGGCTAAATAACGGAGCAAACAGTTAACGTTAGCTGTTAGCAGCCCAGTCCTGCTTGGCTAAATAACGGAGCAAACAGCTAACGTTAGCTGTTAGCAGCCGATGGGCAGCACAGTCCTGCTTGGCTATATAACGGAGCAAACAGCTGACGTTAGCTGTTAGCAGCCGGTGGGCAGCACAGTCCTGCTTGGCTAAATAACGGAGCAAACAGCTAACGTTAGCTGTTAGCAGCCCAGTCCTGCTTGACTAAATAACGGAGCAAACAGCTAACGTCAGTTGTTAGCAGCCGATGGGCAGCACAGTCCTGCTTGGCTAAATAACGGAGCAAACAGCTAATGTTAGCTGTTAGCAGCCGGTGGGCAGCACAGTCCTGCTTGGCTAAATAACGGAGCAAACAGCTAACGTTAGCTGTTAGCAGCCGGTGGGCAGCACAGTCCTGCTTGGCTAAATAACGGAGCAAACAGCTAACGTTAGTTATTAGCAGCCGATGGGCAGCACAGTCCTGCTTGGCTAAATAACGGAGCAGACAGCTAACGTTAGCTGTTAGCAGCCGATGGGCAGCACAGTCCTGCTTGGCTAAATAACGGAGCAAACAGCTAATGTTAGCTGTTAGCAGCCGGTGGGAAGCACAGTCCTGCTTGGCTAAATAACGGAGCAAACAGCTAACGTTAGCTGTTAGCAGCCGGTGGGCAGCACAGTCCTGCTTGGCTAAATAACGGAGCAAACAGCTAACGTTAGTTATTAGCAGCCGATGGGCAGCACAGTCCTGCTTGGCTAAATAACGGAGCAGACAGCTAACGTTAGCTGTTAGCAGCCGATGGGCAGCACAGTCCTGCTTGGCTAAATAACGGAGCAAACAGCTAACGTTAGCTGTTAGCAGCCGGTAGGCAGCACAGTCCTGCTAGGCTAAATAACGGAGCAAAAAGCTAACGTTAGCTGTTAGCAGCCCAGTCCTGCTTGGCTAAATAACGGAGCAAACAGCTAACGTTAGCTGTTAGCAGCCGGTGGGCAGCACAGTCCTGCTTGGCTAAATAACGGAGCAAACAGTTAACGTTAGCTGTTAGCAGCCCAGTCCTGCTTGGCTAAATAACGGAGCAAACAGTTAACGTTAGCTGTTAGCAGCCCAGTCCTGCTTGGCTAAATAACGGAGCAAACAGCTAATGTTAGCTGTTAGCAGCCCAGTCCTGCTTGGCTAAATAACGGAGCAAACAGCTAACGTTAGCTGTTAGCAGCCGGTGGGCAGCACAGTCCTGCTTGGCTAAATAACGGAGCAAACACCTAACGTTAGTTGTTAGCAGCCGATGGGCAGCACAGTCCTGCTTGGCTAAATAACGGAGCAGACAGCTAACGTTAGCTGTTAGCAGCCGGTGGGCAGCACAGTCCTGCTTGGCTAAATAACGGAGCAAACAGCTAACGTTAGTTGTTAGCAGCCGGTAGGCAGCACAGTCCTTCTAGGCTAAATAACGGAGCAAAAAGCTAACGTTAGCTGTTAGCAGCCCAGTCCTGCTTGGCTAAATAACGGAGCAAACACCTAACGTTAGTTGTTAGCAGCCGATGGGCAGCACAGTCCTGCTTGGCTAAATAACGGAGCAAACAGCTAACGTTAGCTGTTAGCAGCTGATGGGCAGCACAATTCTGCTTGGCTATGTAACGGAGCAAACAGCTAACGTTAGCTGTTAGCAGCCGGTGGGCAGCACAGTCCTGCTTGGCTAAATAACGGAGCAAACAGCTAACGTTAGCTGTTAGCAGCCGGTGGGCAGCACAGTCCTGCTTGGCTAAATAACGGAGCAAACAGCTAACGTTAGCTGTTAGCAGCCGATGGGCAGCACAGTCCTGCTTGGCTATATAACGGAGCAAACAGCTGACGTTAGCTGTTAGCAGCCGGTGGGCAGCACAGTCCTGCTTGGCTAAATAACGGAGCAAACAGCTAACGTTAGTTGTTAGCAGCCGATGGGCAGCACAGTCCTGCTTGGCTAAATAACGGAGCAGACAGCTAACGTTAGCTGTTAGCAGCTGATGGGCAACACAATCCTGCTTGGCTATGTAACGGAGCAAACAGCTAACGTTAGCTGTTAGCAGCCCAGTCTTGCTTGGCTAAATAACGGAGCAAACAGCTAACGTTAGCTGTTAGCAGCCGGTGGGCAGCACAGCCCTGCTTGGCTAAATAACGGAGCAAACAGTTAACGTTAGCTGTTAGCAGCCCAGTCCTGCTTGGCTAAATAACGGAGCAAACAGCTAACGTTAGCTGTTAGCAGCCGGTGGGCAGCACAGTCCTGCTTGGCTAAATAACGGAGCAAACAGCTAACGTCAGTTGTTAGCAGCCGATGGGCAGCACAGTCCTGCTTGGCTAAATAACGGAGCAGACAGCTAACGTCAGTTGTTAGCAGCCGATGGGCAGCACAGTCCTGCTAGGCTAAATAACGGAGCAAAAAGCTAACGTTAGCTGTTAGCAGCCCAGTCCTGCTTGGCTAAATAACGGAGCAAACAGCTAATGTTAGCTGTTAGCAGCCCAGTCCTGCTTGGCTAAATAACGGAGCAAACAGCTAACGTTAGTTATTAGCAGCCGATGGGCAGCACAGTCCTGCTTGGCTAAATAACGGAGAGGACAGCTAACGTTAGCTGTTAGCAGCTGATGGGCAGCACAATCCTGCTTGGCTATGTAACGGAGCAAACAGCTAACGTTAGCTGTTAGCAGCCGGTGGGCAGCACAGTCCTGCTTGGCTAAATAACGGAGCAAACAGTTAACGTTAGCTGTTAGCAGCCCAGTCCTGCTTGGCTAAATAACGGAGCAGACAGCTAACGTCAGTTGTTAGCAGCCGATGGGCAGCACAGTCCTGCTAGGCTAAATAACGGAGCAAAAAGCTAACGTTAGCTGTTAGCAGCCCAGTCCTGCTTGGCTAAATAACGGAGCAAACAGCTAATGTTAGCTGTTAGCAGCCCAGTCCTGCTTGGCTAAATAACGGAGCAAACAGCTAACGTTAGCTGTTAGCAGCCGGTGGGCAGCACAGTCCTGCTTGGCTAAATAACGGAGCAAACACCTAACGTTAGTTGTTAGCAGCCGATGGGCAGCACAGTCCTGCTTGGCTAAATAACGGAGCAGACAGCTAACGTTAGCTGTTAGCAGCTGATGGGCAGCACAATCCTGCTTGGCTATGTAACGGAGCAAACAGCTAACGTTAGCTGTTAGCAGCTGATGGGCAGCACAATCCTGCTTGGCTATGTAACGGAGCAAACAGCTAACGTAAGCTGTTAGCAGCCGGTGGGCAGCACAGTCCTGCTTGGCTAAATAACGGAGCAAACAGCTAACGTTAGCTGTTAGCAGCCGGTGGGCAGCACAGCCCTGCTTGGCTAAATAACGGAGCAAACAGTTAACGTTAGCTGTTAGCAGCCCAGTCCTGCTTGGCTAAATAACGTAGCAAACAGCTAACGTTAGCTGTTAGCAGCCGGTGGGCAGCACAGTCCTGCTTGGCTAAATAATGGAGCAAACAGCTAACGTTAGCTGTTAGCAGCCGGTGGGCAGCACAGTCCTGCTTGGCTAAATAACGGAGCAAACAGTTAACGTTAGCTGTTAGCAGCCCAGTCCTGCTTGGCTAAATAACGGAGCAAACAGCTAACGTTAGCTGTTAGCAGCCGATGGGCAGCACAGTCCTGCTTGGCTATATAACGGAGCAAACAGCTGACGTTAGCTGTTAGCAGCCGGTGGGCAGCACAGTCCTGCTTGGCTAAATAACGGAGCAAACAGCTAACGTTAGCTGTTAGCAGCCCAGTCCTGCTTGGCTAAATAACGGAGCAAACAGCTAACGTCAGTTGTTAGCAGCCGATGGGCAGCACAGTCCTGCTTGGCTAAATAACGGAGCAAACAGCTAACGTTAGCTGTTAGCAGCCGGTGGGCAGCACAGTCCTGCTTGGCTAAATAACGGAGCAAACAGCTAACGTTAGTTGTTAGCAGCCGATGGGCAGCACAGTCCTGCTTGGCTAAATAACGGAGCAGACAGCTAACGTTAGCTGTTAGCAGCCGATGGGCAGCACAGTCCTGCTTGGCTAAATAACGGAGCAAACAGCTAATGTTAGCTGTTAGCAGCCGGTGGGCAGCACAGTCCTGCTTGGCTAAATAACGGAGCAAACAGCTAACGTTAGCTGTTAGCAGCCGGTGGGCAGCACAGTCCTGCTTGGCTAAATAACGGAGCAAACAGCTAACGTTAGTTATTAGCAGCCGATGGGCAGCACAGTCCTGCTTGGCTAAATAACGGAGCAGACAGCTAACGTTAGCTGTTAGCAGCCGATGGGCAGCACAGCCCTGCTTGGCTAAATAACGGAGCAAACAGCTAACGTTAGCTGTTAGCAGCCGGTAGGCAGCACAGTCCTGCTAGGCTAAATAACGGAGCAAAAAGCTAACGTTAGCTGTTAGCAGCCCAGTCCTGCTTGGCTAAATAACGGAGCAAACAGCTAACGTTAGCTGTTAGCAGCCGGTGGGCAGCACAGTCCTGCTTGGCGAAATAACGGAGCAAACACCTAACGTTAGTTGTTAGCAGCCGATGGGCAGCACAGTCCTGCTTGGCTAAATAACGGAGCAGACAGCTAACGTTAGCTGTTAGCAGCTGATGGGCAGCACAATCCTGCTTGGCTATGTAACGGAGCAAACAGCTAACGTTAGCTGTTAGCAGCCGGCGGGCAGCACAGTCCTGCTTGGCTAAATAACGGAGCAAACAGCTAACGTTAGCTGTTAGCAGCCGGTGGGCAGCACAGTCCTGCTTGGCTAAATAACGGAGCAAACAGTTAACGTTAGCTGTTAGCAGCCCAGTCCTGCTTGGCTAAATAACGGAGCAAACAGTTAACGTTAGCTGTTAGCAGCCCAGTCCTGCTTGGCTAAATAACGGAGCAAACAGCTAATGTTAGCTGTTAGCAGCCCAGTCCTGCTTGGCTAAATAACGGAGCAAACAGCTAACGTTAGCTGTTAGCAGCCGGTGGGCAGCACAGTCCTGCTTGGCTAAATAACGGAGCAAACACCTAACGTTAGTTGTTAGCAGCCGATGGGCAGCACAGTCCTGCTTGGCTAAATAACGGAGCAGACAGCTAACGTTAGTTGTTAGCAGCCGGTAGGCAGCACAGTCCTTCTAGGCTAAATAACGGAGCAAAAAGCTAACGTTAGCTGTTAGCAGCCCAGTCCTGCTTGGCTAAATAACGGAGCAAACAGCTAACGTTAGCTGTTAGCAGCCCAGTCCTGCTTGGCTAAATAACGGAGCAAACAGCTAACGTTAGCTGTTAGCAGCCGGTGGGCAGCACAGTCCTGCTTGGCTAAATAACGGAGCAAACACCTAACGTTAGTTGTTAGCAGCCGATGGGCAGCACAGTCCTGCTTGGCTAAATAACGGAGCAAACAGCTAACGTTAGCTGTTAGCAGCCGGTGGGCAGCACAGTCCTGCTTGGCTAAATAACTGAGCAAACACCTAACGTTAGTTGTTAGCAGCCGATGGGCAGCACAGTCCTGCTTGGCTAAATAACGGAGCAGACAGCTAACGTTAGCTGTTAGCAGCCGATGGGCAGCACAATCCTGCTTGGCTATGTAACGGAGCAAACAGCTAACGTTAGCTGTTAGCAGCCGGTGGGCAGCACAGTCCTGCTTGGCTAAATAACGGAGCAAACAGCTAACGTTAGCTGTTAGCAGCCGATGGGCAGCACAGTCCTGCTTGGCTATATAACGGAGCAAACAGCTGACGTTAGCTGTTAGCAGCCGGTGGGCAGCACAGTCCTGCTTGGCTAAATAACGGAGCAAACAGCTAACGTTAGTTGTTAGCAGCCGATGGGCAGCACAGTCCTGCTTGGCTAAATAACGGAGCAGACAGCTAACGTTAGCTGTTAGCAGCTGATGGGCAGCACAATCCTGCTTGGCTATGTAACGGAGCAAACAGCTAACGTTAGCTGTTAGCAGCCCAGTCCTGCTTGGCTAAATAACGGAGCAAACAGCTAACGTTAGCTGTTAGCAGCCGGTGGGCAGCACAGTCCTGCTTGGCTAAATAACGGAGCAAACAGTTAACGTTAGCTGTTAGCAGCCCAGTCCTGCTTGGCTAAATAACGGAGCAAACAGCTAACGTTAGCTGTTAGCAGCCGGTGGGCAGCACAGTCCTGCTTGGCTAAATAACGGAGCAAACAGCTAACGTCAGTTGTTAGCAGCCGATGGGCAGCACAGTCCTGCTTGGCTAAATAACGGAGCAGACAGCTAACGTCAGTTGTTAGCAGCCGATGGGCAGCACAGTCCTGCTAGGCTAAATAACGGAGCAAAAAGCTAACGTTAGCTGTTAGCAGCCCAGTCCTGCTTGGCTAAATAACGGAGCAAACAGCTAATGTTAGCTGTTAGCAGCCCAGTCCTGCTTGGCTAAATAACGGAGCAAACAGCTAACGTTAGCTGTTAGCAGCCGGTGGGCAGCACAGTCCTGCTTGGCTAAATAACGGAGCAAACACCTAACGTTAGTTGTTAGCAGCCGATGGGCAGCACAGTCCTGCTTGGCTAAATAACGGAGCAGACAGCTAACGTTAGCTGTTAGCAGCCGGTGGGCAGCACAGTCCTGCTTGGCTAAATAACGGAGCAAACAGCTAATGTTAGTTGTTAGCAGCCGGCAAAAAGCTAACGTTAGCTGTTAGCAGCCCAGTCCTGCTTGGCTAAATAACGGAGCAAACAGCTAACGTTAGCTGTTAGCAGCCCAGTCCTGCTTGGCTAAATAACGGAGCAAACAGCTAACGTTAGCTGTTAGCAGCCGGTGGGCAGCACAGTCCTGCTTGGCTAAATAACGGAGCAAACACCTAACGTTAGTTGTTAGCAGCCGATGGGCAGCACAGTCCTGCTTGGCTAAATAACGGAGCAGACAGCTAATGTTAGCTGTTAGCAGCTGATGGGCAGCACAATCCTGCTTGGCTATGTAACGGAGCAAACAGCTAACGTTAGCTGTTAGCAGCTGATGGGCAGCACAATCCTGCTTAGCTATGTAACGGAGCAAACAGCTAACGTAAGCTGTTAGCAGCCGGTGGGCAGCACAGTCCTGCTTGGCTAAATAACTGAGCAAACAGCTAACGTTAGCTGTTAGCAGCCGGTGGGCAGCACAGCCCTGCTTGGCTAAATAACGGAGCAAACAGTTAACGTTAGCTGTTAGCAGCCCAGTCCTGCTTGGCTAAATAACGTAGCAAACAGCTAACGTTAGCTGTTAGCAGCCGGTGGGCAGCACAGTCCTGCTTGGCTAAATAACGGAGCAAACAGTTAACGTTAGCTGTTAGCAGCCCAGTCCTGCTTGGCTAAATAACGGAGCAAACAGCTAACGTTAGCTGTTAGCAGCCGATGGGCAGCACAGTCCTGCTTGGCTATATAACGGAGCAAACAGCTGACGTTAGCTGTTAGCAGCCGGTGGGCAGCACAGTCCTGCTTGGCTAAATAACGGAGCAAACAGCTAACGTTAGCTGTTAGCAGCCCAGTCCTGCTTGGCTAAATAACGGAGCAAACAGCTAACGTCAGTTGTTAGCAGCCGATGGGCAGCACAGTCCTGCTTGGCTAAATAACGGAGCAAACAGCTAATGTTAGCTGTTAGCAGCCGGTGGGCAGCACAGTCCTGCTTGGCTAAATAACGGAGCAAACAGCTAACGTTAGCTGTTAGCAGCCGGTGGGCAGCACAATCCTGCTTGGCTAAATAACGGAGCAAACAGCTAACGTTAGTTATTAGCAGCCGATGGGCAGCACAGTCCTGCTTGGCTAAATAACGGAGCAGACAGTTAACGTTAGCTGTTAGCAGCCGATGGGCAGCACAGTCCTGCTTGGCTAAATAACGGAGCAAACAGCTAACGTTAGCTGTTTGCAGCCGGTAGGCAGTACAGTCCTGCTAGGCTAAATAACGGAGCAAAAAGCTAACGTTAGCTGTTAGCAGCCCAGTCCTGCTTGGCTAAATAACGGAGCAAACAGCTAACGTTAGCTGTTAGCAGCCGGTAGGCAGCACAGTCCTGCTAGGCTAAATAACGGAGCAAAAAGCTAACGTTAGCTGTTAGCAGCCCAGTCCTGCTTGGCTAAATAACGGAGCAGACAGCTAACGTTAGCTGTTAGCAGCTGATGGGCAGCACAATCCTGCTTGGCTATGTAACGGAGCAAACAGCTAACGTTAGCTGTTAGCAGCCGGTGGGCAGCACAGTCCTGCTTGGCTAAATAACGGAGCAAACAGCTAACGTTAGCTGTTAGCAGCCGGTGGGCAGCACAGTCCTGCTTGGCTAAATAACGGAGCAAACAGTTAACGTTAGCTGTTAGCAGCCCAGTCCTGCTTGGCTAAATAACGGAGCAAACAGTTAACGTTAGCTGTTAGCAGCCCAGTCCTGCTTGGCTAAATAACGGAGCAAACAGCTAATGTTAGCTGTTAGCAGCCCAGTCCTGCTTGGCTAAATAACGGAGCAAACAGCTAACGTTAGCTGTTAGCAGCCGGTGGGCAGCACAGTCCTGCTTGGCTAAATAACGGAGCAAACACCTAACGTTAGTTGTTAGCAGCCGATGGGCAGCACAGTCCTGCTTGGCTAAATAACGGAGCAGACAGCTAACGTTAGCTGTTAGCAGCCGGTGGGCAGCACAGTCCTGCTTGGCTAAATAACGGAGCAAACAGCTAACGTTAGTTGTTAGCAGCCGGTAGGCAGCACAGTCCTTCTAGGCTAAATAACGGAGCAAAAAGCTAACGTTAGCTGTTAGCAGCCCAGTCCTGCTTGGCTAAATAACGGAGCAAACAGCTAACGTTAGCTGTTAGCAGCCCAGTCCTGCTTGGCTAAATAACGGAGCAAACAGCTAACGTTAGCTGTTAGCAGCTGGTGGGCAGCACAGTCCTGCTTGGCTAAATAACGGAGCAAACACCTAACGTTAGTTGTTAGCAGCCGATGGGCAGCACAGTCCTGCTTGGCTAAATAACGGAGCAAACAGCTAACGTTAGCTGTTAGCAGCTGATGGGCAGCACAATCCTGCTTGGCTATGTAACGGAGCAAACAGCTAGCGTTAGCTGTTAGCAGCCGGTGGGCAGCACAGTCCTGCTTGGCTAAATAACGGAGCAAACAGCTAACGTTAGCTGTTAGCAGCCGGTGGGCAGCACAGTCCTGCTTGGCTAAATAACGGAGCAAACAGCTAACGTTAGCTGTTAGCAGCCGGTGGGCAGCACAGTCCTGCTTGGCTAAATAACGGAGCAAACACCTAACGTTAGTTGTTAGCAGCCGATGGGCAGCACAGTCCTGCTTGGCTAAATAACGGAGCAGACAGCTAACGTTAGCTGTTAGCAGCTGATGGGCAGCACAATCCTGCTTGGCTATGTAACGGAGCAAACAGCTAACGTTAGCTGTTAGCAGCCGGTGGGCAGCACAGTCCTGCTTGGCTAAATAACGGAGCAAACAGCTAACGTTAGCTGTTAGCAGCCGGTGGGCAGCACAGTCCTGCTTGGCTAAATAACGGAGCAAACAGTTAACGTTAGCTGTTAGCAGCCCAGTCCTGCTTGGCTAAATAACGGAGCAAACAGTTAACGTTAGCTGTTAGCAGCCCAGTCCTGCTTGGCTAAATAACGGAGCAAACAGCTAACGTTAGCTGTTAGCAGCCGGTGGGCAGCACAGTCCTGCTTGGCTAAATAACGGAGCAAACAGCTAACGTCAGTTGTTAGCAGCCGATGGGCAGCACAGTCCTGCTTGGCTAAATAACGGAGCAGACAGCTAACGTCAGTTGTTAGCAGCCGATGGGCAGCACAGTCCTGCTAGGCTAAATAACGGAGCAAAAAGCTAACGTTAGCTGTTAGCAGCCCAGTCCTGCTTGGCTAAATAACGGAGCAAACAGCTAATGTTAGCTGTTAGCAGCCCAGTCCTGCTTGGCTAAATAACGGAGCAAACAGCTAACGTTAGCTGTTAGCAGCCGGTGGGCAGCACAGTCCTGCTTGGCTAAATAACGGAGCAAACACCTAACGTTAGTTGTTAGCAGCCGATGGGCAGCACAGTCCTGCTTGGCTAAATAACGGAGCAGACAGCTAACGTTAGCTGTTAGCAGCCGGTGGGCAGCACAGTCCTGCTTGGCTAAATAACGGAGCAAACAGCTAACGTTAGTTATTAGCAGCCGGTAGGCAGCACAGTCCTTTTAGGCTAAATAACGGAGCAAAAAGCTAACGTTAGCTGTTAGCAGCCCAGTCCTGCTTGGCTAAATAACGGAGCAAACAGCTAACGTTAGCTGTTAGCAGCCCAGTCCTGCTTGGCTAAATAACGGAGCAAACACCTAACGTTAGTTGTTAGCAGCCGATGGGCAGCACAGTCCTGCTTGGCTAAATAACGGAGCAGACAGCTAACGTTAGCTGTTAGCAGTTGATGGGCAGCACAATCCTGCTTGGCTATGTAACGGAGCAAACAGCTAACGTTAGCTGTTAGCAGCTGATGGGCAGCACAATCCTGCTTGGCTATGTAACGGAGCAAACAGCTAACGTAAGCTGTTAGCAGCCGGTGGGCAGCACAGTCCTGCTTGGCTAAATAACGGAGCAAACAGCTAACGTTAGCTGTTAGCAGCCGGTGGGCAGCACAGCCCTGCTTGGCTAAATAACGGAGCAAACAGTTAACGTTAGCTGTTAGCAGCCCAGTCCTGCTTGGCTAAATAACGTAGCAAACAGCTAACGTTAGCTGTTAGCAGCCGGTGGGCAGCACAGTCCTGCTTGGCTAAATAACGGAGCAAACAGCTAACGTTAGCTGTTAGCAGCCGGTGGGCAGCACAGTCCTGCTTGGCTAAATAACGAAGCAAACAGTTAACGTTAGCTGTTGGCAGCCCAGTCCTGCTTGGCTAAATAACGGAGCAAACAGCTAACGTTAGCTGTTAGCAGCCGGTAGGCAGCACAGTCCTGCTAGGCTAAATAACGGAGCAAAAAGCTAACGTTAGCTGTTAGCAGCCGGTAGGCAGCACAGTCCTGCTAGGCTAAATAACGGAGCAAAAAGCTAACGTTAGCTGTTAGCAGCCCAGTCCTGCTTGGCTAAATAACGGAGCAAACAGCTAACGTTAGCTGTTAGCAGCCGGTGGGCAGCACAGCCCTGCTTGGCTAAATAACGGAGCAAACAGTTAACGTTAGCTGTTAGCAGCCCAGTCCTGCTTGGCTAAATAACGTAGCAAACAGCTAACGTTAGCTGTTAGCAGCCGGTGGGCAGCACAGTCCTGCTTGGCTAAATAACGGAGCAAACAGCTAACGTTAGCTGTTAGCAGCCGGTGGGCAGCACAGTCCTGCTTGGCTAAATAACGAAGCAAACAGTTAACGTTAGCTGTTGGCAGCCCAGTCCTGCTTGGCTAAATAACGGAGCAAACAGCTAACGTTAGCTGTTAGCAGCCGGTAGGCAGCACAGTCCTGCTAGGCTAAATAACGGAGCAAAAAGCTAACGTTAGCTGTTAGCAGCCGGTAGGCAGCACAGTCCTGCTAGGCTAAATAACGGAGCAAAAAGCTAACGTTAGCTGTTAGCAGCCCAGTCCTGCTTGGCTAAATAACGGAGCAGACAGCTAACGTTAGCTGTTAGCAGCTGATGTGCAGCACAATCCTGCTTGGCTATGTAACGGAGCAAACAGCTAACGTTAGCTGTTAGCAGCCGGTGGGCAGCACAGTCCTGCTTGGCTAAATAACGGAGCAAACAGCTAACGTTAGCTGTTAGCAGCCGGTGGGCAGCACAGTCCTGCTTGGCTAAATAACGGAGCAAACAGTTAACGTTAGCTGTTAGCAGCCCAGTCCTGCTTGGCTAAATAACGGAGCAAACAGTTAACGTTAGCTGTTAGCAGCCCAGTCCTGCTTGGCTAAATAACGGAGCAAACAGCTAACGTTAGCTGTTAGCAGCCGGTGGGCAGCACAGTCCTGCTTGGCTAAATAACGGAGCAAACAGCTAACGTTAACAGGGGCTGCATTGAGTTACTGTGCATCATGATGTGTTCAAATTTTATTCAATAAAAATGAGTAATGGGCGACGGTAAGTGTTCTAATGTAATCTTAACATAATTTAGTCTTTGGTGAGGAACTTGAAGCAGATCAGCAGGGATTAAAATTAAATTTGCAAAAACCAGTAAAGTTAATAAAGCAGTGGATGTTGAAGTACATGGGATTTATTGTTTTACTTTTCTTTTTTACCGTGGTATCGAATTGGGTATCGAGAATCGTGGAATTTCACTGGCATTGGTGTCAACTACAAATTTCTGGTATCGTGACATCATTATTCTTAGACGCATCGTGATTCTCTCCTGAAAAATTTTGTCTCGAAGCAGAAAAGTCAATAATCTGACATTAAAAACCCAATTCCCGAAGTTATGGCTCGCCTGTAAGAATTTTGCAAGACCAGGCTGTACGTTCCTTAAGGCTGAACCAACTGGATGGTGTTTCAAAGGCACAGAGATACCCCCACTCTACAACAAAAAACCCAAAGGTAACTCATGGAATGATTGAGGAAAGCTGGTAGAATAGCAGTAACATGCTGCTACAGGCACACTTGTTTCTTTTCTGGAAAATGTCGGCAAAAGTAACCTTTCAGTTGACACATCTCTTCCATTTGTTAATACTATTGTATGAATAAAAGCTAATAAAAGTTAATTTATCTGTTTATTTTAATTATGGATCATTACAAATACTCTATGTTTTAAAAGTAGCAAGTAGTCACACATATAATCACATCGTAGCCCTCAGATCCGAATAGAATGGTGATGTCCCTAGAGATTCCCACCCCTAGTGGGGGGTAGGAGTGAGCTTTACATTTTTTTAGATTGTGTTTTTTTTCACAGCTGGATCTTTAAATATTTCTGCCTTCATTTCAAAAACCATGCAGGTTTTTGACTTCTTGTTCTACATTTAGGTTATGCTGATAAATCTGCTTGCCAAAACATTGAACCTTTTATTGTATAGCAGATTTGAGCTAGTCCTGCTGGTGGAGAAACTAATGAAACCTGTATTAAGAATCAGCTGACCAACCTAAACATTTGTTTACGCTTTAACAGAGTTTGTCACCATAAGTAAAACTCAGCAGGAAAAATAGTATTGAATGACTTTGTGTTAAGACATACCGTGGTCTCATGGAGACGGCTGGGCAGGCTGCCTGACGTCGGCACACAGCGGTTGAGTCGGGATGCTTCGTCTAGAGGACCAAAGGTGCTGACGCTGCGGGCCATGGGCGCTGCAGGGGACAGTGACCCCTGCCTGTGCTCAGAGGGGATGTTGATACCTTGAGCTCTGGTCGATCGAGTCCTATGAAGACACAGCGAGGACGGTCAGCTCACAACACTCAGGTCACAGTCTCAACAATTAACAAATCACAATTATATTTGAGGAAAGGGTGTTTTTAGTCTTCAAAACAGTGAATCTAGGTGTGGTATAGTTTCTTTTTCATTAAAAACATCACACCAGCCAAACAGAATCCAGATGTCTTAATCTCATTAATAATATTTAGCAAAAACACAAAGAAAACACAGTAAATCATTACATTGTTTTGCTGCTTGATATCTTGGCATCAGGGCATTCAGCACTGTTCATCCCTATTGCTCACACATTTTATAATCTATACAAGCACGTGGTCTCTCTGCTTTGTTATGGACCAGGTGCTGCAGATCATCTCACATTACTCTTTTTACAATGCAGATGGGGAACATGTGGATGCAGCTACAGTAGGTTCATACTTCAAAAGCATTATGTAATCAGACAAACTTGAAGCTGAATGCAGCACACCTGAGAATACCACACAAAAACAAAAAAGTTTACTAGGGCTGTCAAAGTTAATGCGAACGGAAATTCCTTTTAAAGGGACTGTTTGTAAGAATCAGAAATGTCTTGTTAACAGCAACACCTGTGGCTGTTAAGTCAACGAAAGTCAGCGTCGGACTCGAGCTTGTGCTCGCTCTACATAGACATGAACGAGCATCGATCAAAACAGTGAGGAGACACACGTCAGCTAAAAGCACAATATCACTCTATATTTCAGCTGCTTGGCAGTAATGTTAGCTGACCAGACGAAGGTCTCTCCATGAATCTGTTTAACAGACGGGCTTCACTAGACACAATTTTGTGGTTTTGGTGCTTCCGTGTAGTTTGTGTTCGAGTCTGAGTCTGAACAGCGGAGCCACACGCGAGCGTGCATGGGACACCGACCCGGATTGACTTATACGTGGAAAAAGTTACAAACAGTCCCTTTAAAGCCACTAATTTCTTTTATGCATTAACGCGAATTGCGATTTTTAGGTTGTAGCGGGCTCAGTTTTAAAGCTAGAGAGAAGATACTGGCATCATATGAAACTACAAAAACCTAAAGAATCCATTGGCGAAGGAGGCTAAGTAGCGGTCCAAACTTAAACTATCATGTCCATTTTCAAAGGGAACCCTTGACCTCTGACCTCCAGATCAGTGAATGTAAATGGGTTCTATGGGTACCCACGAGTCTCCCCTTTACAGACATGCCCACTTTATGATCATCACATGCAGTTTGGGGCAAGTCATAGTCAAGTCAGAACACTGACACACTGACTGCCTGTTGGGCTGCAGTTTGCCATGTTATGAGTAGAGCATATTTTTTATGCTAAATGCAGTACCTGTGAGGGTTTCTGGACAATATCTGTCATTGTTTTGTGTTGTTCATTGATTTACAATAATAAATATATACATACATTTGCATAAAGCAGCATATTTGTCCACTCCCATGTTGATTATTAAATACTTGACAAATCTCCCTTTAAGATACATTTTGATCAGATGTGTGATTAATTTGCGATTAATCACGATTAACTATGGACAATCGTGCGATTCATTGCAATAAAATATTTTAATTGATTGACAGCCCTAATAAACACCTGGCAAAGTAACGACTTCTGTGGTAGTTCCCACTACAGTAGGTTTCTCCAGGACCACATTTTGCCATGATGATTCACAGTCACATATTGTTGTGGTTG
The DNA here is from genome assembly GCF_043250625.1 of Sebastes fasciatus. NCBI lineage: Eukaryota > Metazoa > Chordata > Actinopteri > Perciformes > Sebastidae > Sebastes > Sebastes fasciatus. The sequence goes on along the minus strand of NC_133796.1, from coordinate 43,183,822 downwards.
CTAATTCATTGTAGGATCAGCATTTAAAGAAATGAAGAATGTGGTGTAACACTGAGTGACAGTGAGTACCTTCCATTCCCTGAGCACTCCTGGACAGCAATCACAGGGGAGGGAGGGAAGACAGCTGTTGTAGGACAGGGGGTGGACAAGGTGGACGTCCCCGTGTCCAAACCTGTGGAGGCAGAGTACGACGAGGTCATTGCCTCGTCCACCGAAGGGCTGCCCTTCAGGAAAAGCCTGCGGAGAGCAGAAGAGAGGGAGGAATTACACTTACATCCAGGAAAGTCAAGTCAGGTGTTGTTTAGTATCTGTGAGCCGAGCTAATTTATTCTGTGAGATGAACTATGAGTCTAACGTATCTTAATGAGATTCTAAGCCTCATTTTTACAGACCCTGTTATTTTCTCAGTCAACTTTTTACTATGAGGTACTGTACATGGGGTAACATGAACACACTAATATCTATCACCTCAGAGATTCCTGTTTCGGTCTGTGGTCTTTTCACTGGTTAAAAGCCAGTTGTCCAAAGTTGGCCCAATGTCATGGAGTTATAGAGTTTAGCAACATTTTAATCAAAATGTAATGACAGTTGTGGGGTTGTTTATGTTTCCAGACAATCAAATCTGATCAAACTACATCCACAAACTGCTGATGAGGAAGATTAGCTGAATTTTTTAGTGTTGAAGGTACTAAATACAGGATTTGGAGCATTTTTATTGCTTCTCAATGGCTCTCAACATGGCGATGGTGAGCCGCAGCTAACAGTGCTAACAACGTAAACAGTGCTAACAATGTAAACGGTGCTAACAACGTAAACGGTGCAGACAACGTAAACGGTGCTGACAACGTAAACAGTGCTGACAACGTAAACAGTGCAAAAAAAACGTAAACAGTGCTAACAATGTAAACAGTGCAAACAATGTAAACAGTGCAAACAACGTAAACAGTGCTAACAACGTAAACTTTGCTAACAACGTAAACAGTGCTAACAACGTAAACAGTGCTAACAACGTAAACAGTGCAAACAACGTTAACAGTGCTAACAGCGCTTGGTGGATCCTGTTGGGTCTCAAAACTATGGTGTACGGTCATAGACCTGCTCTACATATAAAGCGTCTTGAGATAACTTCTGTTGTGATTTGACGCTATACAAAAATGAATTGATTTGATTTGATTTGATAACAACGTAAACAGTGCAAACAACGTTAACAGTGCTAACAACGGTGAAAACGCTGACAGAGATAACAGTGTTTACCTGGGGGGGGGTGCTACGCTTCCTTGACGGCTATCAACTGTAACCGCCATATGACACCTTTTCCTAACATACAGCGAGCGAGCAATCTCTGGTGATTGGAGTGCGAAATTTTTTCCAAATGTACCACAAGCGATGTCACTTTATTACATAGAGAGTGCGATATTACAGCGTTGATTTTGACAAATGAAAATGGGTTGAAGGTGCGCAAAGCTTTGCATAATAGAGCCAAGACGAGTGATTTTTCAAACAAGCGACACGTCGCTCTGCCTGTTCGCTGATGCACTAGCAGGTTAGGACATCTCCACTGGGAAAAACTGAAACAATCTAATGTTCGCTCATTCGCATCTCGTCCAGTTAGGAAGAGGTGTGAGAGCAGTGCAGAGTGGCGGCCGTGAGCTAGCCAGTGGAGCACGCTTACATGCATGACCATGCAATAAAAGCATGTGCTATGTGAACAACACACACAGGAGAGTGACTTCATTCTCTTCTCAGATAGATATTACTCGACATTACTAAATAGTTGTTTGCTGCTACTGTATATCATCATAGTCATAAATGTTGTCAGAGAAACACTTTAAGACGAGGCTTTAAGAAAAATCAGGCAAAGACTGTGGATAGTTTCTTTAAAAAGTAATCAAGAGTTAATCACAGTAACAAACCAATATCAGTAAAAACCTCTTAACAGGGGGAGAAAAATAAAACGACTGCGTACAAAGAGGAGAATGGCTCCATCCAGCAAAGTCCAAATGCTATATTTTCTGTTTGATAATTTGGAAATATGCAATATAAATTAATCATTCCGTACTTGATCCAGACAATAAATACATAAAAATAGATTAAATATACTTACAAAATCCCTCTAAAAAAAGAAGGAAATTTATAACCCTGTCACACAGTTATATTTTTATAGAAGTTCAGTACTGCGGTTTACCTGCCGGGTCCTCGCATGTCCCTGATCTCCACGTTGAGGAAGGGCAGGAAGGGGTTTCCACAGAAGGGGCAGGTGGTGTTCAGGTTGGAGTCGTCTGCCGTCCAGCCAGCCATGATCTCCTCATCGTACACGAGGCAGTCGCACGTCTTACAGCGAGAACAGCTGGAGATCAGCAGCTGGAAACACACACACACACAGAAAGGCAGGTGAGCTTACAGACCAAAAATGATCCAAGATTTTAAATAACATCTAGTTGAACCACTAATTGTCAGTTATATTCTGCAACACGGACCCCTTCTGTCATTTTGATTTCCTTTATCTTAAAGAGATAGTTGAGATTTTTGAAGTGGGATTGTATGAGGTACAGTAGATGGCAGTCGGCAAGCCGGGGGCAGCAGCAAAATGTATTTTAGACAACTAAAAAAAGGCCAACTGAAAAAATCGATATCAGTGTACACTATATTTAGAATATTTTCACAGCTTTAACTTGCCTTCAGACAGGCCTTTCTGATGGGTTATATCCATCTTTGCTCTCTCGTATGTAGTGAAATATTCTGCTGAGGGAGGATCTTTATGATTAGCTTGCAAAGTAGTTTGCTTTTCCTGAAAGTTATGAAAGCTGTTTCTAAAACTATTTCTTCAGAGTGAAAAACCATCAAAGAGTTCGTTCCTGCTGACATGCTGGGCCAACACCCATAAAGTGACACAGAAATGCAGAGAAAACTCTTAGTTGCAAAATGCTCTTTCTTAGAGTCTGCTGAGAGCGCAGTACAAATACTAGAAGAATTCCCAACATATTTCATGCCTCTGTATCTTCAGCCAAAAGCCAAAGTAGATGCAGGAAAACACACTTCAATCTTTCTATTCAAGGCTTCTAAGCATTAGTTTAATAAATAAGATATTTGTTATAAATTAATTTGTACATAAAAACATTTTGTATCAAACCATTATTTCTGCTTTCGTGACTTTTGCATCCAATATTTATCTACAGTGACCCAACTGCTGGACTTTACTTTCCACCTTGAAGTTTTACCTCCATGGCATAGTTGTTGAAGATGCTGGTGTTGCTGGTGTAGCGTGAAGAGCCGAGGTCCGACTTGTCTGGCAGAGGGAAACCGGGAGGCGAGAGGACACATCCTGCAGGAATGTGAAGGATGATCAGAATATGTGACGATACATAACGAGTCAACACGTCACCAACAGCACAGATTTCTTGACACATTTTTAAGACAAATGTAATCTATGACGACACGACCGGCATTCTTTATCCCTCATCTCTTGGTGCCGGGTCTACTGTACATTGTTTGGGGAATTTGGAAGATAAGTTTTATGCTCCTGCATGGGACCTGCCCCTGGTGTTGGACGCTCTATGCTTGCCTCCCTTTGAACCCTTTGTACAGAAAGAGCTGAGGTGGCTATCGGCCAAACTTAATTTCTCCTTGCCATCACTTCAGCAGTGTGTAGGCGAGCTACAGGCCTTGTCTATGAGCGATTTATGTCTGAGGTGGAACTCAGATGGCTCAGGTGTTATTTTGTGGCCAAATACAGCATTCCTCCCTAAGGTGCTGTCACGTTCACATATCGATCAGCCTATCTGTCTTGCCCAGCTTGACACCTCAATATGAGATGGGGAGGAGAAGTCAAGGCTGTTGTCAGTAAGGATGAAATAGAACAAAAGTTATGGATGAAACTACGGTTCTATAAATCCTAGATGACCGTCAGAGTTCTTAGTCACTCAGAATCTTGTGAGGACTGATCTTGTGGATGACACCGGAACTTAAACCCCCAACCAAGTGATCCGAGGTCACACGTGACTTTGTTGATATTAATACTCGACCTGCGCATGTGCGAGACGAAGATATTCAGGTTTGAAGCACTGTCTCTGGCGGTCATCCAGGATTTATAGAACCGTAGTTACATCCGTAACTCCCGTTTTAGAGCAGCGACGAAGAACTGATTGCAGGTAGTTTGTCACGTGATGATAGCAAACAACAACAGTGGAGAGTATATCTGCAAATTTCCCCACTGTGGGACTAATAGAGGAATATCTTATCTTATAAAAGTAACGGTAGCCAGGGTGAAGAAAATGTCCGCTTTGCATGTCCATTTTGCAATATTTCACAGTGGAAAATCCAACAAGTAAAACGGGGATATGTCCAGTATGTAAGGCTTCCGTTTTGAGGGGTGGCACTAGTGTTGCCAATTTCAACACAAGCAATTTTATAAAACATTTGAAGATGCGTCACGCTAAAGAGCACGACGACACCCTGCAGGACAAATTAGCACACAGGCTGATGAGACAAGAGAATACTGAATCGTTATATATTCCTAGCTTCATTTATTGATGTTTTTTGTAATGGACAAATTTAATAATAAAACAAAGTTCTATTGCATTCATTCTCTGTATGTATTCCTTCATGTTTTAAACTGAGCCAGGCCATACAACAAAGATATTAATCATATCACATCCATACATGGATGTAGTAAACAGCTGTTAAATAATAATAATAATAAAAATAATAATTATATATACTGTATATATCTTTTTATCACGCTGGCATCAGATCGGTACTCGGTATCTGCTGATACCTCAAGTTCAGGTATCGGAATCGGTATTGGGAAGGAAAAAATGGTATCAGAACATTCTAACATTAATTGCAGTGCTGTGCTCTCCCCTTAATTTGTATTGCCTTGAGATGTGTATGCCTTCTCCTATTGTCTCACCTGTAGTCTGTCCTATATGCATGGTGGCACTCAGTTTCCCCCTTGAGGGATTAATAAAGTATTTTGTATCGTATTTCATATCCTATCAGTGAAGAAAGACAGAGGCTTGCTGTTACCAGGGAGCAGAGATGTGGGTCTCCCGAGGCTGGAGCCTGCAGAGGGGCTGTCCAGTCTGCTGCGGAGAGGGCTGCGTCTGGGGCTCCTGCGGGGCCCCATGGAGCCGTTCCTCTGTGGAGAGATCACAGGGCCCTCTGACTCCCCACAGTCCTCCTCATCCAGCAGGGAGGAGCAGTCTGGATCTCCAACGCCGAGGGAGGACACACTCAGACGGTCACTGTGACCGTCCTGGATGAACAGAGGAGAGCTGGGCAGGTTAATGTCGTCATGGACGGCACAGGTGTCTAATCTTAAAGCTATAATACTCACAGCAATGGCAGATCAAGTTCAGCATAGACAAATGGTACGTATCAACAGGGTTTTTTTGGATGTGAGGGATCGCCTCGCTTCCCAGCATTGGACGCTTGATGAGCTGCTATTAGACACAAGGCACCTGATTGGACAAACGCTTTCCCTCGTGGGGTGTTGCTCCTAGCTTTGAAACCGGAACCAACACGGTAGCTCGTTTGTAAACTATATTAAGAAAAAGGTTCACCGAAATGTGTTTCTGAAAACATTTTATGCAAGAAATAAGCCATGCAGTTGCTAAATCTGTCTTTATTTTAGATCGACAACGGTTAGTTTAAAAGTTTTTCGGGAGTTTCCAGAGGCGGCGAGTTGCCCCGGATGCCCATGATTTGCATAAAGTAACCTAGACCTTGACTGTATGCAAAATAGGAGCGGCCAACGTGATGCCCCGTCTCTTGAATCGCACCGCCACACTACCAGAATGCATTGCATAGCTAATTACATAGACAATGAATGGGAAGTGTGGAAAGAACAGATCCTGTGGACACATACTATATAAGATTGCTCACATGAGGAACAAATAAAAATATTTTAAGGGGCACAAATAAGACATTTTGTGCATGCATCTTCCCAGTGACCTTAATCATACAAATCTAGAAATATTATATACAAACACCAGAAAGGAAACCCACAAACTGCTCTACTGATTAAGGTAACAGAAGCTAACTGTAGCGCAGAGCAAAAAGCTGATAACACGGTACATGTTGTACTGTGCGCGGCAGGAAAATGCTGTCTGTTGTGATACTAGTAGAGATTTTTGTTGTTGGATGGATTTTGAAAGTACAATCCCACCAGTGTAAATGCAGGTTTTAACCCATTTACTACAAATCATATTTGCATTGCATTGCCGAATACTAATAGATTGAGATGTGTCTGATTTTTCAATTAAAATATACAATGTAAGCTCAAAATTAGGTCACTATTTCTACAAAACCTATTTGGAGCTTCATTTTCTGTATGATACTAAATAGATTACTAAAAACCTGCATGTGTTCGATGCATTACCAGCTGCATTACCACACAACAATAAGTTAACTTTGACAACAAGCCTCTGTACCTTGGTAGGTGTGGTGTACGTGGCAAGGCGGGTATACCAGCGGCTTGCCTTCTCTGCCACGCCCTTCCCAGCAGAGACCACACTGGTCTTGAATACATCAAGCGTTGGTGTGAGTAGAGTGTCCAGAGCGAAAGAGGAGGAGGAGGGCGAAGGCGACGCCAGGCTCATCCGGTCTGTCCTCTCCCTGTAGGGGCTGGGCCGAGGGCTGGCGCTGGGGGTGGTGCTAGAGCTGCGACAGGAAGGCGACGACATTAGACGCTGGCGTGAGATGGGCTGGGAGGGCGAGGGCGGGTGGAAGGTGCGGGAGCGCGGCACTCCAGCAGTCCTGAGGGGGGAGCTGTGGGGCAGGCTGGCTCTGCGGGGGGCAGAGAGTGAGGAGGGGTGGAGGAGGAGGGGGCTGGCTGGGTCCTGCAGGTCCAGACTGGGTGTACGGCTGCTCAGCGGGCTGCCCATGTGGTTCATGTAGAGCTCGATCTCTCTGGCCAGGTGCCTACGGGCGCTGGGCGTGCTGGCCTCGTCCCCCTCTGGGTACTGATCCTCATTTTGCTGGTCGGTCTGTGACTCTGCTGCCAGCAGGGATAGAGGGTCGTAGCCTGTCTGTATGTCTGTGCGCTTCACAGCTCCTCTGGACGTCATGGTGCTCATGCCACCGTAGCTGACGCTGCGTTCCACAGGTTTCTTATGAGATTTGTTGGAGTTATGGGAGCTGATGGCAGCCCCTGCGGCAGGCTTGTCTAAATCCAGATCCTCCAAATCAAAAATGGCCTCTGTATTACTTCTGTCCTCATCACTTGAGTCCTGTCCCTCCGTCCCATCTTCCTCCTCCCTGTGATCACGACTTCCGACAGCAGCCACCACCTCTAACCCACCCAGAGCCAGCGAACGAGGCCTCTTACTCTTAGTGAAGTTGGCACCGGAGAGAATTTTGACGTCCGCGCCCAGGTGTCCCGCGATCTTATCTGGGTCAGTTTCACCCTGGCTCATACCCAGGCCGAGGACAGTGGTGCCACTGCCGCTGCTGCCCACCGTGTCGCCGCTCAGCCGGCGGCCCCTCACGCCCTGCCAGTCGAGAGCCGAGCCGCTGCTGGCGCTGCCCACCATGTCCTCCAGAGTACTCTTATGTCTCCTGAGCAAACTGTCGGTGTAGACCTCACCGATCTCATCCAGGGAGGAAGTGAAGAGGAGACCTGCAACATGGCCTTAGAGAGAGGGAGGGGAAGAAGTGACATGAGTGAGTAATAGAGTTACAGTTATTTCAGAAGTAAAAGTCATGTTCATTTTCTGCAGAGACAATAGCTGTGTTTCCATTCAATTGTCAAGCAACTTTTAAGCAAACTCTTGAAATGTTGCAAGAAAAGAAATGTGAATTAGGCGTGTTTCCATCAACTGGTTTGGAATGAATACACTCAGCTACAGTGTAGTTTGGTCAGAAGTTGGCGCTATAGGCTACGCATGGCTGTAATCTGCCAGTAAACAGAGTAGAAGAAGAAGAGGTTGCGAACCGGAAACAAAACAAGTCGGCCCGGTCATCAAAACATCTCCGAGAGAAAAATGGAGAGAGATCTTCAACAACTTGTTTCAATTGGGCAAGTTTTAATTGTTCTTTCATGTCAGCTAGTATTGACCATGTTTCATGTTGTCCCGAGACGAAGACACCAGTATTCACACATTATGGGAATATCCGAGAAGATGCCAACAGCAGAAACAGCTGATCAGTCATGTGAGTTAAATGTTCGCTACGTCAGAATTTATTCAGCTAAGGCGTTTCCATAATCCATTTAGTGCATCAACTCTTTTTCGATAAAGGCAAAAACCACCTCACGTGAGTATAAAAACCTTTTTTGCAATTGAGGAAGTTTTATAGAATTTGTCCGTTTCCATACAGCTAATGCGCATTAAAATATGTGAATGGAAACACAACTAATGTTAGCCTGTATACATACATTAACTACGGCCAAGGAACATTTTAGTAAGAACAACCAATCACTGAGCTTAAAGGACCAGTGTATAGCATTTAGAAGGATCTGTTGGCATTAATAGAATACAATATTCATAACTATGTTTTCATTAGTGTTTAATCACCTGATATTAAGAATTGTTGTGTTTTTGTTAGCTTAAAATGAGCCCTTCATATCTCCATAGGGAGCAGGTCCTCTTTATGGAGTCCTCCATGTTGCTCCGCCATGTTTCTACAGCAGCCCAGAAAGGACAAACACTGTCTCTAGAGAGAGCCTTTCACGTTTTTACATTACCCAAAGGTCACCGTAGTTCTCTGACACGCTTGGAAGGGGAGGAGAGAGCAGTGGGGGTTTTCAGTTGGTTGCAACGTCACCGCTAAATGCTACTAAGGCTGCATACACACCAGATCTGGTGGTGCGGCAAAAACGCCAGTCCTCCCATTCATTTTGAAGGGGGATAGGGAATTTGGTCTGCAGCTGCCACAGGAGGAGCCAAAAAAACGCAATGGCCTGCAGTGGAAAAGTAAAACAGAACCAACTTTTGGAGAAATGCAACCTGATGGGATCCAAAGCTGTACAACTCAGTCATGAGGGAAGAAAAGACGTTAATCGTCATAGTCAATGGGCCATTAAAGTGACACTCCCACACCGCCGCACAACCCTGTGGCGAATTGCTCCAACGCCTGATCTGATGTGAATGCAGCCTTAATCCTACACAATGGTTCTTTAAAATTCTGTTGCATGGGCCGCTAACGACGAGCGTAAGCTAAAGATATCACTTTGTAGAGATAAGATAATACATTCAGCAGTTAAAATCATATCACTTTCAGATAATATATAATAATAATATGCTACAGATTTGATCCTCCCCACTGGCTTCTTCTCCATAGCAACAGCAGCTGAGGCTCATGGGTATTGAAATAATAAAAACTGATGGCTTAAATTTATTTTTACAAGACTTTTGATGTTGAGGAACATTGAGGATGTCATTAAAATAAAACGTTGAAATGAAAATTCAAAGTGGAGAAAAACATCTCAGTTAACAGCATCTCTATTAAAACCATTAAATCTATTTAATGTTTCTTCTTCACCTGCGCTGGCGGAGCTCTTGGGTTTGCAAGATGAATCGTCGTATGGACAGCTGCTGCGCACAATGCCGCGAGGTTTGAAGGAGGAATGGACCTCCATGTCACACTGAGGGAGGCAGTCTTTACTCCCCTTGGCGCTCTCCGTCTCTGACACTGCAAACAGAAATTACAATTTAAAATCAGTCTTTTTTTTACTATGCGCACAGCTTTCTCCAGAAGTAAAATCACACGACTGAAATGCTTTGATGTTAAGAAACCAAAAGGAATGAATCATCTCTGGAGGAGAGAGATCAAGGAAGAGGAAGGGGAAATCCCGTGTGGCTGCGAGGCTGCCAACTTATCATTTTTTAGAAGGTACAGTAGACAGAAATATCAGGTGTTATCAGATCAGACTTATCAGATCATACTGACAGGAGCTGCAGTCGCTCTCCTTCTTGTCATCTTTGTCAGGGGCGGCATCCGGAGCGCTGGGGTCTCCTCTCCGAACCTCCTCTTTGGAAAGTGAATTATAACCCAGGTCTGATTGATCCCCTTCAGAACAGAGAGAACAGAGAGAAAGATGGAATTAGATGAGAGGGGCACAATAGACACAGAAGTCTTTTGATATTTAACCAAAAGATCACAGAAATATGCAACACAACGTATGGAAAATCTATGCAGAGGAACACATTTTTCAAGACAGCTACACTTTATCGTCACTAGAGCTGCAACTAACGATCATTTTCATTGTCAATTAATGTGTTGATTATTTTCTCGATTATTCGATTAGTTGTTTGGTCTATAAAATGCAACAAAATTGGGAAAAATGTTGATCAGTGTTTCTCTAAGCCCAAGATGACGTCCTCAAATGTCTTGTTTTGTCCACAACTCAAAGATCTTCAGTTTACTGTCATAGAGGAGTAAAGAAACCAGGAAATATGTAAGGGATAATGTTTAGCGACCCGGTCATTGTTGTGAAATAAACCCTGACAGGGAGATGCGGCACCCTGACGTGAAGAGGTCTGGCATCGCCCAGAATGGGTTTATTTCACAACAATGACCTGCTAGATGTACATTATCCCACTTATTACATGGCTACTTACTGAAGAATGAAATAATTTGACCTAAAAAACGGTCCTCCAGTGTCCGACATTAGAACTGCGCCAATAGCAACGGTCTGTTATACATAGCAACGGTCTGTTATACATAGCAATGGTCTGTTATACGTAGCAACGGTCTGTTATACGTAGCAATGGTCTGTCATACGTAGCAATGGTCTGTTATGCATAGCAACGGTCTGTTATACATAGCAACAGTCTGTTATACATAAAAACAGTCTGCTATACATAGCAACGGTCTGCTATACATAGCAACGGTCTGTTATACATAGCAACAGTCTGTTATACATAGCAACGGTATGCTATACATAGCAACAGTCTGTTATACATAGCAACAGTCTGTTATACATAGCAACAGTCTGTTGTGCATAGCAACAGTCTGTTATACATAGCAACAGTCTGTTATACATAGCAACAGTCTGTTATACATAGCAACGGTATGCAATAAAGAAATGGTGCCATCAAATGGGGTCGTGTTTATCGTGTTCACGAGAAGAGTCCATATGAACACCCCCCTCTTGTGGTATTCACGACATCGCAAGTGAAAAAATTCCGAAAGCTCCGATGTGTTTGTTGAAGTTGTCAGAAATGGCGGAGGCCATAGAAGTTCTTTTCTTGGTGTATATTAAGTTAATATATTGTAATTTTAGTTATATATTGTTTTTGTTCGTAATTTCATAATATGTTTGAGGAAAATGTTGATATTCCCAACGACCTCATCTTTCTCCTCTGTCATTATGCCTTTGCATTTCCTGCATGATGTTACCCTCTCGCTAGCTTGCTAAATAATATATAATAATAATTTAATAATAAAGACTCCGACAGTAACGTTAATATTGCCGTTGCTTAGCAGCGGTGTTCTCACGACTTAACCACTTGAAGGCCAAGCATATCGTGTACACGACTTCCCATGTTGTAAATACTAGCTCCCGAGTTTCATTTGAAGGCATAAATATAACAGACCGTAGAACGTCATGAGTGACCAATCAGAATCCAGTATTCAACAAAGCCGTGTAATAATCATATTTAAGAAGCTGGAATCAGAGAATTTTGACTTTTTTTTTTTAATTGCTCAAATCAATTAATCGATTATCAAAATAGTTGGCAATTAATTTAATAGATGAAAACTAATCAATTAATCGTTGCAGCCTTCAACAACACTGTATGTGTCACTGCTCCTATTACTGAACAAACTGTTCAAGTTTGAGGGCCATGTCCTTTGTTTTCACAGTATCTACTGAAAACAACCGAAAAAGCTTTTTGATGTAAAAATGTGAACCTAATGTGGCTTTACACTGAGGTAGGAAATGAAACATACATAAGAGAAAAAAAATAGTGAGGGGTTTCTTCCCTTTCATCTCCACAATTCTGGGAGGCACATCCCTTTTGCAGAGAGAGGAGAGGAAAAGAGCAGCTAAATGCTGTGCTGGATAAAAAGAATCCTCCTCAGGGCATGCAGAGATCTGCAGTTACTGTACAGAAACTAACTGCAGTTTCACAGCTGCTAATGAATTTAACTGCTAGGGTTTGACGTTAGGGGGGAAAGAAACCCTGCCATCACTCCAGGCTGACTCTTCCATCTGTCTGTGTAACTTCCCTGGATCTCCAGGCAACCAGCTGTCGGATGATTCGCTCTGCTCTTTCATCTTTTCCACGAAACTTCATCTTTAAATAAAGCATGAGGCTGCACAGCTCAGCTGGAATACAGTATGGAGAGGATTGCAACTGATGGGCAAGAGACAAAACTCATTTCAGGACTGTAATAATCTACGATCTTCTCCTGCTGTGCTGTGAGCTCGTTCCAAAGCTCCAGTAGAGGTGCCATCTCCATGATTTAAACTATTTCCCTAATCAAAAAGAATGTGCCTCTGGGTAATTACTCGCCATAATTGACAATGACACATATCTCTGTGGTGAAGTGAGGAGTGAGCGAATAGAGAGATGAGCAGCAGACTGTGATGTGCCGGATAGAGAGATGGAGGACAGAGAGAGGAGGCGAGATCACAGAGACAGGAAAGAGACAATGAAACGATTGAAGTAGACAGAAAATAATAATAATAAAACGTTGCAGCTCAGGTAAGATGGGACAGATAAATGCAACCACACATGCAGACTGACAGAGAGGTTTACCTGGGTGGAGGGTAGCTTCTATGAGCTCAGAGCCCCCCCAGTGTGAGTAGGCCACCGGGGCCCTGGCGCCCACGCTGCCGCCCCCACGGCCGACTGCATGCAAGGGCAACACAGGCAGGGCCAGAGTGAAGGGCAGTGTTAGGACAGAGCACAGAAGAAACCACAGCCGCAAAACCATGGTGAGACATGGATGGACAACAGGGACAAAAGGAAGGTGGAAACGCCAGGCAGCAGAGGGAAGGAGATTTAAGAGGAAGAGGGAAAACGAGGAAGAGGACGGTTGGTGAGTGGGACAAATGAAGGAAGGAGGAATAAAAAAAATGTCATTGAGAGAGAAGATGTAGAACAAGATGGCTGCCTGTGAAAGATTGAGTCAAGCAGCAGCCATGTTGGGTGTACCTGTGCTAGATCTATCGTCAGTGAGGTCTACTTTGGCGGAGTCAGTGGCGTAGGGGCCCTGCTCGGCCAGGTTAGTGTCGGCAGAGCTATCCAGGCTGCCATGACTCACAGCGTCCAGGTCGCTGCCATCTGCCCAAAGACAACAAGGCGTTAAAAGGAAGCCGGGCGCCATTTCTGCTCCACAACTGTTCTTCTTTTTATTGTTTTGAATATTTGTTTAATCTTTAGGTGTTGATAAGTGGATGAAAAGAACTGTTCCAATGTGTCTGTGTTCTACAGTGTTTCTATCATCATGAAGAAACAGTAATTGGATGGTCTGTTGCTTCTGTAATTTAATAGAAATCCAGTTGAACCAGCATACTGTAAGAGAAATGAGAAAATTCTTCATGCATAATGCTGAGATGTGTCTTAAAAATACATTATTTTTAATAATAAATAAATTCCAGCCACCAGGTTAAAACAATGATTGATGATCCCACGGGATCGCGGGCGAGTCAAACTTTAATGTCTTTCATAGGCTGTAGCAGGTTCAGGTGTCAGGTTTTGGAGATAGCTAATGAAGGCAGCGATATCCTATAAAACTACAAAACCTAATGAATCCATTGGTATCAACCATGTCATACTAGCTTGTTGGAAGGAGGCTAAATAACGCTCCAAACTTAGACTAAATTTTGGCGAGGAAAAACCGTCATGACCTAAAGATATGTGAATGTAGTAAATGGGTTCTATGGGTACCCACGAGTCTCCCCTTTAGATACCACTTTATAATAATCGCTCAAGGTCTTGGTGTCTTAATGTGGTATTTTGAAGGGATTTTTGATCATTTTTATCAATTCTTGAGAAGTAAAAGATGGGTAATGTAGCACAAAATCTGTGTAACTTTCACAATTTATTTTAATTAATTAAATGTTTATTTCTGATTTTTGACTAGAACAACTTGACACACTCAGTGCTGAGCTGCATCTCAAATTAATCTTCAGGTTCACAGCTTTCAGATGATGTACACCACTTCTATGTGACATCTACTGCTGACCTGCTATCTCCCCCTAAAGAACTCCTGTCCCCCCTTAAAACGATAAAAATGGCTCTATTGTGGGTCTTAGAGGGTTGGGGGCTTTTATTTACTAGAGAGTAACTGATTTGCAATTGTAAATACTTAGAATCATTTAAATTGGTACTAATTATAGGGAAAATAAAGACAATTGTTACACTCCCAGTGAATTAATTCCAATTAACTCCGAGAGTCTTTTAGTCTTTTAGTGCACAGCAGGTGAGATGAACATGCACAAATGCGAAACTTGTCTACAAGAAAGCATATACATCATTCAACAAACAGTATATGGAGAATTAAGTTTCCAATAGTAAATTAATATGTACTTGTTTTATGTTTTTTAAAGTTAAGATTTTGGCAGTTATTTCAAGGGAATCCCTCTCACAACTCAATACAATTAACTTCACTCAAATCACTTCAATTTAATGGCCAATTTTAACATCAGGCCGAGGAACAACAGTTGAAAATTAGCCTTTTGTCTCACACTGGCACATTACAGTGATGTTGATCAATATGCATTGTCCGTGAGAATAAATTAAAAATAACTGTTGCAGATACATTGTCTCCATTTTCTCCACAAAAAAAAAACTAATTATATTATTACATTAATTCATTATTTACAGGAACTTCCTAGGAAATTAATAGAAAATAACAGGACAGTTAAAAGTTGGCCAGTTGTTTTCACCTCTTGTGTCACTGTGAAAACATATACAGCTCTGGAAAAAATTAAGAAACCACTTCAAAATTATCAGTTTCTCTGGTTTTACTATTTATTGGTACGTGTTTGAGTAAAATTACAATTTTAGTTTTATTCTATAAACTACTGACAACATTTCTCCCAAATTTCAAATCAAAATATTGTCATTTAGAGCATTTATTTGCAGAAAATGACAACTGGTCAAAATAACAAAAAAGATGCAGTGTTTTCAGATCTGGAATAATGCAAAGAAAACAAGTTCATATTCATTTTTAGACAACACAATACTAATGTTTTAACTTAGGAAGAGTTCAGAAATCAATATTTGGTGGAATAACCTTGATTTACAATCACAGCTTTCATGCGTCTTGGCATGCTCTCCACCAGTCTTTCACATTGCTGTTGGGGGACTTTATGGCACTCCTCAGCTCGGCTTTGTTTGAGGGCTTGTGACCATCCATCTTCCTCTTGATCACATTCCAGAGGTTTTCAATGGGATTCAGGTCTGGAGATTGGGCTGGCCATGACAGGGTCCTGATCTGGTGGTCCTTCATCCACACCTTCACTGACATGGCTGTGAGGCATGGAGCATTGTCCTGCTGGAAAAAACACTCCTTAGAGTTGGGGAACATTGTCAGAGCACCAAAGAAGCAAAGAAGAGCCAGGCTGAGGTTTGCAAAAGACCATAAGGATTGGACCATAGAGGTCTGGAGTAAGGTCATCTTCTCTGATGAGTCCAATGAGTCAAATTTTCAGCTTTGACCAACACCTGGTCGTCTAATGGTTAGACGGAGACCTGGAGAGGCCTACAAGCCTCAGTGTCTCACACCTACTGTGAAATTTGGTGGAGGAACGGTGATGATCTGGGGGTGCTTCAGCAAGGCTGGAATCGGGCAGATTTGTCTTTGTGAATCAAGCCAAGTACAAACCTCAGCCTGGCTCTTCTTTGCTTCTTTTGTGCTCTGACAATGTTCCCCAACTCTGAGGAGTGTTTTTTCCAGCAGGACAATGCTCCATGCCACACAGCCAGGTCAGTGAAGGTGTAGATGAAGGACCCCCAGATCAGGACCCTGTCATGGCCAGCCCAATCTCCAGACCTGAATCCCATTGAAAACCTCTGGAATGTGATCAAAAGGAAGATGGATGGTCACAAGCCCTCAAACAAAGCCGAGCTGCTCGAATTTTTGCGCCAGGAGTGGCATAAAGTCCCCCAACAGCAATGTGAAAGACTGGTGGAGAGCATGCCAAGACGCATGAAAGCTGTGATTGTAAATCAAGGTTATTCCACCAAATATTGATTTCTGAACTCTTCCTAAGTTAAAACATTAGTATTGTGTTGTTTAAAAATGAATATGAACTTGTTTTCTTTGCATTATTCCAGATCTGAAAACACTGCATCTTTTTTGTTATTTTGACCAGTTGTCATTTTCTGCAAATAAATGCTCTAAATGACAATATTTTTATTTGAAATTTGGTAGAAATGTTGTCAGTAGTTTATAGAATAAAACAAAAATGTTCATTTTACTCAAACACATACCAATAAATAGTAAAACCAGAGAAACTGATAATTTTGAAGTGGTCTCTTAATTTTTTCCAGAGCTGTATACAGTGTCTATGACGTGTGGGACTGGAGCAGCGTGAGAGGGTGTCTTATGTCTTTCAGTAGTGTGTATAGATGAGTGTGTCTCTTTAAAAACTGAGGAGCGTTTAAGAACACAACAACTGGGAACAGGGAGTACCTTTAAAAAGCAGGGATTAGCAGGGACTGGGATTAGCATGCACCGGGTGTGCAGGTGATCACTGGCATGCAGGGGAGTTAAATCACACATGTTGAGATAGTTGTGTTTTGTAGTTTTACCTTTTCAACTCTGCTGGTCATTTATCACAGCTGACAAAATCCAATTTTAGACATGCTGGATAGTTAGATTCTATTTTCTTGTGATGTATTTGAGATCGTAGTACAGCAGGATCTTCTATTGTTTATAATATTATGATCCTTCAATTTGTTCTGCAGGTACAGACGTGGACAAAATTGTTGGTACCCTTCCGTTAAAGAAAGAAAAACCCACAATGGTCACTGAAATAACTTGAAACTGACAAATGTAATAATAAATACAAATTTACTGAAAATTAACTAATGAAAATCAGACATTTCTTTTGAATTGTGGTTCAACAGAATCATTTTAAAAAACAAACTAATGAAACTGGCCTGGACAAAAATGATGGTACCCCTAGAAAAGATTGAAAATAATTTGACCATAGGGACATGTTAAACTAAGGTGTGACCTGTAATTAGCATCACAGGTATCTTCAAACTTGTAATCAGTCAGTCTGCCTATTTAAAGGGTGAAAAGTAGTCACTGTGCTGTTTGGTATCATGGTGTGTACCACACTGAACATGGACCACAGAAAGCTGAAGAGAGAGTTGTCTCAGGAGATTAGAAAGAACATTATAGACCTTCATGTTAAAGGTGAAGGCTATAAGACCATCTCCAAGCAGCTTGATGTTCCTGTGACTACAGTTGCACATATTATTCAGAAGTTTAAGGTCCATGGGACTGTAGCCAACCTCCCTGGACGTGGCCGCAAGAGGAAAATTGATGACAAATTGAAGAGACGGATAATACGAATGGTAACCAAAGAGCCCAGAACAACTTCCAAAGAGATTAGAGGTGAACTCCAAGGTCAAGGTACATCAGTGTCAGATCGCACCATCCGTCGCTGTTTCAGCCAAAGTGGACTTAATGGAAGACGACCGAGGAGGACGCAAATCATAAAAAAGCGAGACTGGAATTTGCCAAAATGCATATTGACAAGCCACAAAGCTTCTGGGAGAATGTCCTTTGGACAGATGAGACAAAACTGGAGCTTTTTGGCAAGTCACATCAGCTCTATGTTCACAGACGCAAAAATGAAGCATACAAAGAAAAGAACACTGTACCTAATGTGAAACATGGAGGAGGCTCGGTTATGTTCTGGGGCTGCTTTGCTGCATCTGGCACAGGGTGTCTTGAATCTGTGCAGGGTACAATGAAATCTCAAGACTATCAAGGCATTCTGGAGCGAAATGTGCTGCCCAGTGTCAGAAAGCTTGGTCTCAGTTGCAGGTCATGGGTCCTCCAACAGGATAATGACCCAAAACACAGCTAAAAACACCCAAGAATGACTAAGAACAAGACATTGGACTATTCTGAAGTGGCCTTCTATGAGCCCTGATCTAAATCCTATTGAACATCTGTGGAAGGAGCTGAAACATGCAGTCTGGAGAAGGCACCCTTCAAACCTGAGACAGCTGGAGCAGTTTGCTCAAGAGGAGTGGGCCAAAATACCTGTCGACAGGTGCAGAAGTCTCATTGAGAGTTACAGAAATCGCTTGATGCAGTGATTGCCTCAAAAGGTTGTGCAACAAAATATTAAGTTAAGGGTACCATCATTTTTGTCCAGGCCAGTTTCATTAGTTTGTTTTTTAAAATGATTCTGTTGAACCACAATTCAAAAGCAATGTCTGATTTTCATTAGTTAATTTTCAGTAACTTTTTATTTATTATTACTTTTGTCAGTTTCAAGTTATTTCAATGACCATTGTGGGTTTTTCTTTCTTTAACGGAAGGGTACCAACAATTTTGTCCACGTCTGTATTTGATCATCGTTTATTTAGATTATATTGAATGATTACTTATTAGTTAGTAGTCTAACTGAATTATTTATCGTGCAAGCAACATTTTTTTCTTCTTCTTGGATTAAAACTTTACTCACTTGTGTTATGTTAGTTAATTGTTTCTAATCTTTTTTTCCCTACACCAATAACGCAAAACTCAGCACTGTCTATATATACAATATTATTTATATTTAATACACTTGAATAAGTTCGTTAGTCACTGTCCTGAGTTCAAACCTTTCTGAGCTACAGAAAAGAAACAAAAGTGGAAGTGATTATGTTGATAATGACAGATGTTAGCATTGGATAGCAAGTGGTCCTGAATGTTTGACCGTAAAAACTAAATAAACTGAGAGCAATCCTCAATCTGGAGCGATATATTCAACTAAGTTTTATGTTCTTAACTGGTGTGTACACCAGAGAAGGTAAAGTCCTTCAGGTTTAGCTTAAACTCACATGCACTGAGATTTGAGATTTATACCTTTGTTCACATGTAGATAGGCAGTATGAACGTTAACAAACCAAATACATCATTGCAATGAAGTAAAATCCTAACTTAAGGGGTAACTTCTGTATTTTTCAGCCCTATTTTTCCATGTTTTTATGTCTACGTGACTAATGGGGAAATGGGTTCAGTATTGAGGGATAACGCTGTAACCAGCAGCCACTAAACGGGCTGCAATGTAATCCAATCGGGCAATTCCTCAGCATCAATGTACGTTCACTAAAAGTGCTTGTTTTTGCCACTGACAGGCTCAGATTGTTATTATAAGTGTCTGACAACATTATGGAAGGAGGAGGTGGCGTGTTACTGGAAGACAACGTTGGAAATGTTAAAGAGAGAGTTGAAGAGAGGAGTGGCGGTGTTGACAGAGTTTGTTGTGTTGGAGTAAAGAAAGCATTGCTTAGTCTTATCTAAAAGATTTTCAATGTCATGGCTGAATATTTAGATGATTTCGACAATGTGGATGATGTCTTTGAATTCGATGGCTGCCTGTATTTATTTGAGCCAGAGTATACGGATATTTCAGCCCAGTCACACAGCAGTTCCTGAAATAGTCACGAAATTGAATGTATTGATTCGTGTACACAAATTCCCCTTTTTTTTCGTGATGGTCAGAATGAAATCCATTCTTATGTAATCCATATAATTGTGAACCAGGAAGTATAGAGAGCGCTGAACATGGGGTGGGTGTGTCAAAAATCTCAGGACTTTTACCCAGTAAACCAGTGTTTGTGTCCCGTGGGAAACCACAAGTCAAAGTAGATTTATTTATCATGTAATATCCATACTAAAGTTACGCCACTTCCGACGTTATTTTAACCCAAACCACGATCTTTTCCTAAGCCTAACTGAGCTGAAATTTACATGTGCGTCACGTGTTGCTGGACATTCGTAGGAAAATGCACGAAATATTGTTGAAAGTCGTGGTGATTGTCACGAAAAAAAGGGCAAATTCGTATCTATGTGCACGAACCAAAAGATTAAATTTTGTGATTATTTCAAGAAACGATGTGAGACTGTGTGCGATATTTCACAACAAGACTTCTCCTTGAGCGAGACACAATAACAAACAGAGCGGATCAAGCAAAAAACATTTTATTTCTCTGTAGGGTCCTCTCCATAATGCTGTCAGATACTTAGAATAACAATCAGAGCCTGTCAGTGGCAAAAACAAGCACTTTTAGTGGACGTAAATGACGGGCGTTGCCCTGAGTGATTACATTACAACCCATTTAGCAGATGCCTCTGCTGCGCTCTTCCTCAATACTGGATCAATTTAAAAAATTGTTGTCATTATTAGTCACTTAGACACATGGGAAAGAAAACATGGGAAAATAAGGTCCAGGTTATAAAATACTGAAGTTACCATTTAACACTTTTTGTACGGTCAACTGTCTCTGATCCCAGTCTGCAGTGTTCATTGTTGCTCTGGGTTTGAATGCATGTTTCACTGGGGGTATGTTAAAGCTAAAGCAAGGTGTTAAGTTTCTCTTTAACTCTGGTTTGGACCACAAAGTAAAAAAATAAACTATGTGCATTAAATAAGCAAATGTAAAAATCTCAGGTTTGGAAATTTGTCAAGTTTGCTGGATCATTGCAGGCCTGCAGAAACAATTTAGTGATACAACAACAACATTCCTTTTCTCAGACATGCAGAGTGTTGCGGATCACGGTTACCTGACAGAGGACTCTGGGTGAGGGGAGCCTGTCGTCTTAGCGCCCGTTTGAACTGCGCCACGCCCAGAACGACATTCCTCAGCTTCATCCACAGGAAGTATCCTCCTCTGGTGCTGGAGGGCCACGTGCTCTCCAACACCGCCTGGACACCAGGAGGAGAGAGACAGCAGAGGGACTGTGAGGTGGTGTGGTTTTAATTCAAATATATATATATATGAATGTTACTTCCTGTTTCAAATACCTTCCACCATGAAATGTTCCTATATTCAACTACTAACTAAATCACTGAACATGAAGAGTCTGAATATATATTGCGAGAATATTGTGTGAAGCTCCAACTTCATTCATTCACTTTCAACTCAACCTTTTTGAAGTGAGTGAACTAAAACTGACCCAATCTCTGTTCCATATAAAAATCAGTTTGAATGAATTTTTCATCAAAGGCATCAAGTGCAGCGGCGTTAGCTCCACAGTCACTCTCAACATCAGAAAAGGAAAAGGAAAGACTCTGCAGCTGTTGCTGGCCAAGTCACGTTCGACAGTCTCTGTCTGCTCCTAAAATACACTTCAGAAGCCCCCTGAGAAAATACACCAGTATGCCACTGAGCAGAACGGGGTTTATTACTTTGGCTGCTCCTGTGTGAAGGTTCTCAGGATTTGGTCAGGTGAAAAGAGGCTGCCCTTCTGCAGATGTTACCAGGGATGCTAAGACAACTAAAGCACAGTGATATCGCCACAGAGTCTGAGAGATGACTGGAAGTGCAGTATTTTTTTTTTCTCCTATAATAGTCAATGGGAAATGCGCTGCATTACTTTCTTGCCGAGAATTAGATAAGAAGGTTGATACCACTCTCATATCTGTCCATTAAATATGAAGCTACAGCCAGGATGTGGTTACCTTATCTTAGATTAAAGACTGGAAATGGGGGGAAACAGCTAGCCTGACTCTGTGCAAAACGAAATCTCTTGTTTCATCTGCATAAAAACTAAATGTAAAACATCAAGTTCTGGTTGTTACGTGGGGTTCATATGCTCTCTTCAAAGCCACCAGACTCCTTTGACAAAAACAGTAATTTTACCTCGCAAAACACAGGGGTTGCTGGTCTACCGCTGCCTCGATCGGTTAGTTAGTTTGTGTTACTGTGTGACTTTGGTGAATCCAAACCAACCCTTTAAAACACCAAAGTTACATATAACACAAACAAACAAACCAATAGAGGCAGCTGTAGACCAGGAAGTCCCGTGTTCTGCGAGGTGAAATATTTTTGTCAAAGGAGTTTAGTGGCTTTGAAGAGAGCATAGATAAGGGCTTTAGTTCCCAATGCGAGAGAGCTGTCTGACAGCAAGGTAAAGCGGTGAAAATATTCTAATTATAGTGTACACTTAAACTGATATTAATTTTCTTAGGTGGGCATTTCTTTTAGGTGGCCTGTCGACCGCCATCTCCTGTAGATAATATACTGAGTATGGATAAGTACCCCCTACAGCCTCACCTCAAAACCTCCTTACTATCCCTTTAAAACATTATATGTTGTTTGTTAATCCAAACAAAAAACTAAGATACGAACATAATAATAATACAAAAAAATACAATAACAACAAACAGTTGTGGTTTGACAGGGAGTGGCAAACTGAAACTATTTATCTGGACAGAGACAGGCTCTAGTGGTTTTCCCTTGCTAAACTAGGCTCATCATCTGCTGGTTCTAGCTTTATATTTAGCGTACAGACATGAAAAGACATAAAGCTCACTAATTAACACATGGTGACAACAAAAAGACTCTAGGAAGTCACTGCACCCGGCCAGGAAATAGTCCAGCACATAATCACAATGGGTCATTTTTATATCGTTTTTTATACAGATTAAACAAACGAGATATAATGTGTTAATTATTATCACATCCAGATGAAGTTATACAATTAATAGTATTATTATAATGTTTTTAATAAATAATAAATTCATTATTATAAACAAGGAACAGGCACATACAGTATATTAAAAATGCAAATGACACAGCTGAGGACTTTGGCATGGACATCCTTTTAACCTGTGTTAAAGTGAACACCAAAAACATTCAGTCCCATGATTTAATGAATAGATAAGCTCTCATGCACACAGATAAAACCTCTTCCCTCCACCTTCTCTTCCTTGGACTACAAAGACCCAAAGAACCATGAAAGGAGGAAAAAAACCTGTAACTGTGGAGTGCAGCAGCAGAGGATACTGTTTGTGTCAGTGGAGGAATCCGGCCAGCTTGTGCCTCCAAGCTCTCCATTTTCTAAGGCCAAATAAGATCCTTTGAGGCGTAACAACACAACGGAGTAACCTTTACAGCGGCCTTGTCTCCCGACAGCCTCCTCCCACATCAGGCAATTTGCTTTGTTGCTCCCTGGGTCGCCAGATCAGGGACAGGCTGCGATGATAACAGAGCCATGATTCATCCTGACACCTGGGGATGATCGCACACGGTGGTGTACAACCTTCGGGGGTGGGGGGGTTGACTGCAAATGTCACCACTGTTTCGTTTTATCTGCAAGCCGAGTGTCTGCAGAGACGTTACTGTGATAAAGTACCAGCCAGAGAGGGGCAACTGAGCACAGTAGTGCAATAATTTGGACGCATTTATTTATGCATCTATTGTGAATCATGAATAAACAATCAACATCGAGGCTGCAATCAGTCTGCTCTATAATATATCCCGCCGTTTTCTGAGGTATTTTTATTCCAGGCATGGCTTCGCTTTCTACTGCTTAAATCAATTGGAAATTCCACAAGTTTCTGTAGCAAAGAACGTGTATTTCTAAGAAGAGAAAGTCAATTATATTTTCCATTGCAACACTAGCGCTCAGCAGTAGAACTAACGCCTCCGCAATTTGGGGTTGTAATCGAGTCGACTACCATAATGACGCCAGTGACACATCTGCCTACAAAGTGCCGTACAATAGTAAAACAAAATTATTTCTATTCTTTTGTAATCATTTTAATGTCTCTACCGAAATGTCCTGTGTTGAACAATAAAAATATTGTAAATATGCATATTATTATAACTATTTACTTACTCACTTATTTATTTATTAAACTTTTTTGCCCGGCTGCTTCCCAGAGGAGCATAAAGTGAGCGATGGACATAAATGGAAGTTAGAAAAATCCAGCGAACAGATTTTGAGAGCAATCTCAAAATTTTTCATGTCAAGGATCCAAAATGGAGTCCAACAGACCACAGACCATGGAGGTAGAAGAGGGTCCAACAGACCACAGACCATGGAGGTAGAAGAGGCTCCAACAGACCACAGACCATGGAGGTAGAAGAGGCTCCAACAGACCACAGACCATGGAGGTAGAAGAAAGACCAACAGACCACAGACCATGGATGTAGAAGAGGGTCCAACAGACCACAGACCATGGAGGTAGAAGAGGCTCCAACAGACCGAAGACCATGGAGGTAGAAGAAAGACCAACAGACCACAGAGGTAGAAGAGGCTCCAACAGACCACAGACCATGGAGGTAGAAGAAAGGCCAACAGACCACAGACCATGGAGGTAGAAGAGGCTCCAACAGACCACAGACCATGGAGGTAGAAGAAAGACCAACAGACCACAGACCATGGATGTAGAAGAGGGTCCAACAGACCACGGAGTTAGAAGAGGCTCCAACAGACCACAGACCATGGAGGTAGAAGAAAGACCAACAGACCACAGACCATGGATGTAGAAGAGGGTCCAACAGACCACAGACCATGGAGGTAGAAGAGGCTCCAACAGACCACAGACCATGGAGGTAGAAGAAAGACCAACAGACCACAGACCATGGATGTAGAAGAGGGTCCAACAGACCACAGACCATGGGCGTAGAAGAGGCTCCAACAGACCGAAGACCATGGAGGTAGAAGAAAGACCAACAGACCACAGACCATGGAGGTAGAAGAGGCTCCAACAGACCACAGAGGTAGAAGAAAGGCCAACAGACCACAGACCATGGATGTAGAAGAGGGTCCAACAGACCACAGACCATGGATGTAGAAGAGAGTCCAACAGACCGCAGACCATGGATGTAGAAGAGGGTCCAGTAGACCACAGACCATGGATGTAGAAGAGGGTCCAGTAGACCACAGACCATAAAGGTAGAAGAGAGTCCAACAGACCACAGACCATGGATGTAGAAGAGGGTCCAGTAGACCACAGAACATGGATGTAGAAGAGGGTCCAGTAGACCACAGACCATGGACGTAGAAGAGGGTCCAGTAGACCACAGACCATGGATGTAGAAGAGTGTCCAATAGACCACAGACCATGAATGTAGAAGAGGGTCCAGTAGACCACAGACCATGGATGTAGAAGAGGGTCCAGTAGACCATAGACCATGGATGTAGAAGAGGGTCCAATAGACCACAGACCATGGAGGTAGAAGAGGGTCCAACAGACCACAGACCATGGATGTAGAAGAGGGTCCAGTAGACCACAGACCATGGATGTAGAAGAGAGTCCAACAGACCACAGACCATGGATGTAGAAGAGGGTCCAGTAGACCACAGACCATGGACGTAGAAGAGGGTCCAACAGACCATAGACCATGGGTGTAGAAGAGTGTCCAATAGACCACAGACCATGGATGTAGAAGAGGGTCCCGTAGACCACAGAACATGGATGTAGAAGAGGGTCCAGTAGACCACAGACCATGGACGTAGAAGAGGGTCCAACAGACCATAGACCATGGATGTAGAAGAGTGTCCAATAGACCACAGACCATGGATGTAGAACAGGGTCCAGTAGACCACAGACCATGGATGTAGAAGAGAGTCCAACAGACCACAGACCATGGATGTAGAAGAGGGTCCAGTAGACCACAGAACATGGATGTAGAAGAGGGTCCAGTAGACCACAGACCATGGACGTAGAAGAGGGTCCAACAGACCATAGACCATGGGTGTAGAAGAGTGTCCAATAGACCACAGACCATGGATGTAGAAGAGGGTCCCGTAGACCACAGAACATGGATGTAGAAGAGGGTCCAGTAGACCACAGACCATGGACGTAGAAGAGGGTCCAACAGACCATAGACCATGGATGTAGAAGAGGGTCCAATAGACCACAGACCATGGATGTAGAAGAGGGTCCAATAGATCACAGACCATGGAGGTAGAAGAGGGTCCAGTAGACCACAGACCATGGATGTAGAAGAGTGTCCAATAGACCACAGACCATGGATGTAGAAGAGGGTCCAGTAGACCACAGACCATGGATGTAGAAGAGGGTCCAATAGACCACAGACCATGGATGTAGAAGAGGGTCCAGTAGACCACAGACCATGGATATAAAGGAGGGTCCAATAGACCACAGACCATGGATGTAGAAGAGGGTCCAATAGACCACAGACCATGGATGTAGAAGAGGGTCCAATAGACCACAGACCATGGTTGTAGAAGAGGTTGGGTCCTGGTCTTTTGCCCTGCGTGTTAGTAAATAGCCAACAACAGCATTAAACTCTGTTGATGTCATGCTACTAGTCATACTAGCTACTGGCCGATAGCCGGTTGTTTGGGAACAGAAACGCTAATATATCCACCACGGTACAGGCTGACAGCATACAGCCCATGGGTGTATTAGAAGATAATAAAAGTGATGAATTACAGCCAATATCTCCATTTTTACAGCCGCATACAGCTAGCAGGAAGCTGGCAGAACCGGATATGTCATGAGCGTGCAGGGCGGTGCAGTCCCGTGGATCTGATGACCGTTCATTATGGCGAGGAAAATAACTCTGGATTTAGCTGTTAGTTCATTTTACTACTTTTAGGACATAAAGATTTAAATGAGGGCTATTTAAGTGTTCGTACTGGGAAGTTGATCTACCTAAAAAAAAATGATCGTCTGATTTACAGACGTCTCTTTATACATCCATGGCCACAGACTCATTGGCGTTTTCAGTCCAAAAATGGCGGCAGCGCTACCGCAGCGCCATCTAGCGGCTGTTGTCAAAAAAGCAGCTGAGTTGCACCTCTTTGCTTTCTCTACTCTTTGTCTGGAGTAGACAGCCAGTGGAAACAGTATTCAACTTGGGTGGTCTGGGTGCATGTCCCCCGGTGAAAAGTTTTGGCTGTAAAAGCATCAATTTGGTTCCTCTGGCACATTCTAATGCAACTATTCCATCATAAACACTGATCTTAATTATTGCATATTTTAATGAGGTTGCCTGCCTGATTGTAACCATGTAGTAAATTATTGTAAAGGAGAATTAGGCTTCTGGTGCGTTTTGGCCCACAACCTGTAAATAGCTATTAATACTTAAAACCACGCCTATTCCTGACTGATTACTGATTTTAACACATTCCGTACCTCCGTAATGCGCCGCAAGTTCACCTGCCTCTGTCCTTGTGTCAGACCCCCCCTTGAGGTTGTGACATTTATTTAGTTGATACATTTTTTCATTTAAAATAATTCCACTGCAAAGTGCAGATCTACTTCAGCACACAGAGATAATCCAGACAATAATGGTGTTAAATGTTCATTTAAATTCAGCAATTTTGTTAACTTTATTGAAATGTTGAATTTAATCAGATACAAAAAAAAGAGAAAAGGAAAAAACATGATGTCGGCATTATCCATCTGCCATCGGCCGCCCTGCTCTCTAAAAATGGCATCGGCCATTGAACAACTCAAATCAATCGACCACTAGTGGCATATGTTCTGTTATACTCAACAGTGAGTTTATGGTACATTCTCATATAGCAGCCTGTCACTTTAATACCATTTGTAAAGCAGCCAATTCCCCTGAGGTTTATTGTATTTTATTGCTCTGACTACGTCTGTATTTTCATCCATCACAGCTGATTGACAAAGGGAGTATCCCACTGGACAGTCTTCCCAGAGATTTGTTTGACATTAGGGTGTCATGGGTGTTTTCACTCATTAGTCAAACTTGCAGCAGAATCAGCAGAATATTCTGAACACACCCACATCAGGAACACCACACCCAGGGGCGACACTATAGCACTGGGAGTCTCAGTGCTATTATACACACGTGGACAGAATTGTTGGTACTCTTCCGTTAAAGAAAGAAAAACCCACAATTGTCACTGAAATAACTTGAAACTGACAAAAGTAATAATAAATACAAATTTACTGAAAATTAACTAATGAAAATGAGACATTGCTTTTGAATTGTGGTTCAACAGAATCATTTTAAAAAACAAACTAATGAAACTGGCCTGGACAAAAATGATGGTACCCTTAGAAAAGATTGAAAATAATTTGACCATAGGGACATATTAAACTAAGGTGTGTCCTGTAATTAGCATCACAGATATCTTCAAACTTGTAATCAGTCAGTCTGCGTATTTAAAGGGTGAAAAGTAGTCACTGTGCTGTTTGGTATCATGGTGTGTACCACACTGAACATGGACCACAGAAAGCTGAGGAGAGAGGTGTCTCAGGAGATTAGAAAGAACATTATAGACAAGCATGTTAAAGGTAAAGGCTATAAGACCATCTCCAAGCAGCTTGATGTTCCTGTGACTACAGTTGCACATATTATTCAGAAGTTTAAGGTCCATGGGACTGTAGCCAACCTCCCTGGACGTGGCCGCAAGAGGAAAATTGATGACAAATTGAAGAGACGGATAATACGAATGGTAACCAAAGAGCCCAGAACAACTTCCAAAGAGATTAGAGGTGAACTCCAAGGTCAAGGTACATCAGTGTCAGATCGCACCATCCGTCGCTGTTTCAGCCAAAGTGGACTTAATGGAAGACAACCGAGGAGGACGCAAATCATAAAAAAGCGAGACTGGAATTTGCCAAAATGCATATTGACAAGCCACAAAGCTTCTGGGAGAATGTCCTTTGGACAGATGAGACAAAACTGGAGCTTTTTGGCAAGTCACATCAGCTCTATGTTCACAGACGCAAAAATGAAGCATACAAAGAAAAGAACACTGTACCTAATGTGAAACATGGAGGAGGCTCGGTTATGTTCTGGGGCTGCTTTGCTGCATCTGGCACAGGGTGTCTTGAATCTGTGCAGGGTACAATGAAATCTCAAGACTATCAAGGCATTCTGGAGCGAAATGTGCTGCCCAGTGTCAGAAAGCTTGGTCTCAGTTGCAGGTCATGGGTCCTCAAACAGGATAATGACCCAAAACACAGCTAAAAACACCCAAGAATGGCTAGGAACAAAACATTGGACTATTCTGAAGTGGCCTTCTATGAGCCCTGATCTAAATCCTATTGAACATCTGTGGAAGGAGCTGAAACATGCAGTCTGGAGAAGGCACCCTTCAAACCTGAGACAGCTGGAGCAGTTTGCTCACGAGGAGTGGGCCAACATACCTGTCGACAGGTGCAGAAGTTTCATTGAGAGTTACAGAAATCGCTTGATTGCAGTGATTGCCTCAAAAGGTTGTGCAACAAGATATTAAGTTAAGGGTACCATCATTTTTGTCCAGGCCAGTTTCATTAGTTTGTTTTTTAAAATGATTCTGTTGAACCACAATTCAAAAGCAATGTCTGATTTTCATTAGTTAATTTTCAGTACATTTTTATTTATTATTACTTTTGTCAGTTTCAAGTTATTTCAATGACCATTGTGGGTTTTTCTTTCTTTAACGGAAGGGTACCAACAATTTTGTCCACGTGTGTATTTATATTAGTAACACACTGCACTGGGTTGGTATTGGTGAGCTGCTGCAAGCTTTATCCATCTAACAGCATACAGACCACTGCTGAGACGCTCCAAGCCAGCTCAAAAGACCATCAGAATCTCTCCTGAAGGAGCCACCTCAGCCCTGCAGGACTGCTTGAGAGAACGGACTGGAACATGTTCAGGGAGGCAGCTACCTATGGCCAGCAAGTGTAACGAGTGTAGAGGAATACACTGACTCTGTGACTGGATACATAGAGAAATGCATAGAGGATGTCACTGTAGTGAAGCCTATCAACACACGGGCCAACCAGAAGCCGTGGCTGACGGCGGAGCTACGTGCCCTGCTGAGACCACGGAACACTGCTTTCAGATCCGGGGACGGAGTGGCTCTCAGGTCAGCGAGGGTGGAGCTCTCCCGTGCCTTCAGGAAAGCAAAACGTCAATATGCACAGAAGATTCAAAACCACTTCTGTGATACCAATGACACCGGGCGTATGTGGCAGGGCATCCAGGCCTTAACGGACTATAAGATCACATCACAGGTCCGTGACAATGACATCCACCTCCCTGACACATTAAATGGCTTCTATGCACATTTTGAAGCCCAAAACAACATGCCAGCATGTAAGACCCCCCGGCCCCCCGAGGAGCAGGCACTGCGTCTCAACGCTGCTGACGTGATCAGGACCCTATCTAGAGTCAACCCACGGAAAGCTGCAGGCCCAGACAACATACCGGGGCGGGTGCTCAGAGACTGTGCTTGCCAGCTGGCAGATGTCCTCACGGACATCTTTAACATCTCTCTGAGCCAGGCTGTTGTCCCGGCTGGCTTTAAAAAGACCACCATCATACCAGTGCCTAAGAAGCCCACTGTGATGAGTCTCAATTACTACCGCCCCGTGGCATTGACTCCCATCATAATGAAGTGCTTCGAGAGGCTGGTCATGAGACACATAAAATCTTCCCTCCCCACCTCTCTGGACCCTCTCAAGTTTGCATACCGCCCCAACCGCTCCACCGACGATGCTATTTCACAAACCCTGCACTCAGCCCTATCTCACCTGGACACTGGGGGCACTTGTGTTAGAATGATGTTCATTGATTTCAGTTCAGCATTCAACACCATCATCCCCCAGAAGCTGATTGGAAAACTTTCCCTGCTGGGGCTCGACACCTTTCTGACACAGAGACCACAGACTGTACGGAGAGGCAGCAGAACATCAGGTACCATCACGCTGGGCACAGGTTCCCCCCAGGGCTGCGTGCTCAGTCCACTGCTGTTCACACTGCTGACCCACGACTGTGCTGCCAAGTCCATATCCAACCACATCATTAAGTTTGCTGATGACACGACGGTAGTGGGCCTCATCAGCAACACCTTACAGAGAGGAAGTGGAGCAACTGGTGAGCTGGTGCAAGGACAACAGCATATCTCTTAATGTCGAAAAAACTAAAGAGATGGTTGTGGACTTCAGGAGCAGGCCCGCTGACCACTCTCCACTGCTCATCAGTGGTTCCACAGTAGAGAGGGTCAAGAGCACCAAGTTTCTTGGTGTGCACATCTCCGACGACCTCACCTGGCACATGAACACCAGCTCTGTAGCCAAGAAGGCACAGCGACGCCTCCACTTCCTGTGGAGAATGAAGAGAGGCAGCCTACCACCGCCCATCCTCACCACCTTCTACACAGGCACTGTGGAAAGCGTCCTCACCAGCTGTATCACTGTGTGGTTTGGGAACTGCAAAGCAGCGGAACGCAAGTCCCTTCAACGCATAGTGAGGACAGCTGAGAAGATTATAGGGGTTTCTCTCCCCTCCATCCAGGACATCTTCCAGAGGCGCTGTGTAAGCAGAACCTCTTCCATTGTAAAGGACCCCTCACACCCCTCACAGACTGTTTACACCTCTGCCATCAGGCAGCAGGTTTCGCAGCATCAGAACCACCACTGCTAGGTTCATCACAACCAACACTGCTAGGTTCATCACAACCACCACTGCTAGGTTCATCACAACCACCACTGCTAGGTTCATCACAACCACCACTGCTAGGTTCATCACAACCGCCACTGCTAGGTTCATCACAACCGCCACTGCTAGGTTCATCAGAACCACCACTGCTAGGTTCATCACAACCGCCACTGCTAGGTTCATCACAACCACCACTGCTATGTTCATCAGAACCACCACTGCTAGGTTCATCACAACCGCCACTGCTAGGTTCATCACAACCGCCACTGCTAGGTTCATCACAACCGCCACTGCTATGTTCATCAGAACCACCACTGCTAGGTTCATCACAACCGCCACTGCTAGGTTCATCAGATCCAACACTGAACTCAGTTAAACTCTAAACACTCCAGTGGGCCCACACACACTCACACGCACGCAAAATAAGAAAAGTAGCAGGCCTGTACGTTGCTCGGGTGTGGTGCGGCCATCAAAATCATTATCCTCAGCGAACAAAGACGTGAAAAGTCCAACTTACAGTTTGAAGTCTTCCTTGAAGAAACAGTTCGTAGTTCTGGAAAAACAGTTCAGGTCTGAGAGATGAATCCAATGGCAGCGGAAACGAAATCCCCGCCACGAAGCAGACAAACAGTCCTCCTCACGAAGCGAGCAACCGTCTTCTTCACGAAGCGAGCAACCGTCCTCCTCACGAAGCGAGCAATCGTCCTCCTAACAAAGCGAGCAACCGTCCTCCTCATGAAGCCAGCACAGTCCTCTTCACAAAGCAAGAAACCCTCCTCCTCCCGAAGCGAGCAACAGTCCTCTTCACGTAGCGAGCAACAGTCCTCATCACATAGCGAGCAACAGTCCTCTTCACGTAGCGAGCAACAGTCCTCTTCACATAGCAAACAACAGTCTTTTCCAGTTAGCCATGCCTTCCTCTTGGCTAGCAACTTACTGACTTTAGCATAGCAGCGACACAGCTCACACCAAACATTCGACTTAATCCACTGTGATACAAGCAAAACAGTGCGATAGTCCACAGCTACACTTTTCTACTGTTTACATAAACATTCACCAGGCTATCAACGACCCGGGTTACTCAACAATTCTTCCCACTCCTTCGTTCTCTCTTTTCCTGCGTCTGTTCTACGTTTTCCCTCCTTCTCCTCTCTTTTCTCCGTGTCTCTTCTTCGTGTTTTTCTCTCTACTCCCGCCCACTACTGTTCTCTTCCTCAACTACAGCCAATCACCAATCATCAGGTGTCATTGACTGATGACTCCAGTAACCAATCACAACCCAAATAGCTGACACTAAAGGCACAATCTGTGTTTCTCATAGTTTACATCCACTGTTTACCTTAAAACAATATACATCTATTTATTTTAACTACTCATTAACACATTTACATCCTATCTTAATTATGACTAAATTACTTTTTAGTCAAACCTTTGTTCTTTCTTCATTAAACTAAATTACTTTCAGTTTAATTGCTTTACTGGATTTATTCACCTAACTTTATTAGGCTAGCTTGTTTTAGTCCCTGACTGTTTCAACCCTTAAAGGGACTGTTTGTAACTTATTAAGCGTATAAATGTAGCGGGTCGGCACACATGCGCGTTCGCATATGCGCGCTCTCCTTCACTCAGACAGTGCGCGCGTCCTCGCTGTCTCGCTCCACCTCTAGACGTGAACGCGCGCTCACTCCACACTGCAGAAGAGTTAGTTTAGCTCGGAGAATATCTAGTGAATGTACAGTGGACGTTTGTGCAGAGATAACTGCTGCAGCTCCTCCAGACCAACAGAGGTTTTCCATGTCTTGTGAAGTGACTGGGCTCCTCAACGAGTTACGTTATCGTCTCGTTACCGACCGGGTGCCGATGTCTTAGGCTAACGGCTGCGGTCGGGAGGCGATAACGTAACTCGTTGAGGAGCCCCGCTGCTGAAGCCTGCCCTGAGCAGGAAAAGCCAACACTAGGATCAGCATTGATTCATGGAGAGACCTTCGTCTGGTCAGCTAACATTACTGCCAAGCAGCTGAAATATAGTGATATTGTGGTTTTAGCTGACGTCTGTCGCCTCACTGTTTTGAGCAATGCTCGTTCATGTCCATGTAGAGCGAGCAAGCGCGAGCTCGACTCTGACTTTCGTTGATTTCAAGGCCACAGTTGTCGTTGTTAAGCAGCATTTCTGAATCTTACAAATAGTCCCTTTAACTCTTTACACCTTGACTTTTTTACACTGGGCTACTCATATATGACAACTTCTGGCTTCATTATGATCAATAGAGGCCTACGTATACTGTACCTTGTTGTAGTAGCCATAAGTGATGGCATTGGGGTGCACTCCGGCCTTCTTCATCTCAAAGAGGACCCTGACTGCCAGGACAGGTTGGCCATACTGTCCACACAGTTGCATCAACACCCGGTAGCACACCTGTACAGAATAATCACATGATTGTTCAGGCAGAAAGACAACAACCCCTGAAAAACAGACCGTGGTGTGAAAAAAACTAAATTCAAACAATTGGCTGATCTAAAATTAGGTATTTTTGGGACTAACTAATGTACCTCATCAGGGGGCTGCAATTTCTTTGCCTGCATCTTCCTGAGGACGTCGTAGGCGGTGCGAAGTGCCCGCACCTTGGAGTGGCACACCTTCACGTACGCTGGCAGGCAGATGAACCACAGGCCGTAGCAGTGACGGAGCAGGCACTTGGACCACAGCTGGGGGATGGACGAGTACTTCTTGGCTATCTTCTGGGCTGATTTGATCTCCTGTGGATGAAAAGGAAAGTAAAAGCAGTTCTTTAATGCACAATTCAGGCTCATGGATATGTGGGATTTCCAGTTAGAGATAATGTATGTTCATCCATTTTCATCCACTTATCCGGGGCCGAGTCACAGGGGCAAAGCAGAGTATTCAAGGCATCCCTCTCCACAGCTCCTTCTGGGGGACACCGAAGCGTTCCCAGGCCAGACGAGACATCTCTCTAGTGTTCTGGGTCTACCCCGGGGCCTCTTACCAGTTGGACGTGCCCGGAAAACCTCTAACGGGAGGCGTCCAGGAGGATCTTGATCAGATGCCCGAACGACTTCAGCTGGCCCCTTTCAATGCCAAGGAGCAACAGCTCTACTTCAAGCTCCCTCCGGATGTCTGAGCTCCTCACCCTATCTCTAAGGCTGAGCCCAGCCACCCTACAGAGGAAACTCGTTTCAGCCACTACCTGCAAACTCATCCTTTCGGTCACTACTCAAAGCTCATGACCATAGGTGAGGGTCGGAACGTAGATGGACCAGTAAATCGAGAGCTTTGCCTTCTGGCTCAGCTCCCTCTTCACCACAACAGTCTGGAACAACGCCCACTCCCTACGCCGCACCGAACCATCTCCCGCTCCATTTTACTCTCACTTAAAGTTGAACTAGGCTTGTTGCGGTAGTCGGTGTTATCTGTGTTGTCTGTGTTACACGGTGTTACACGGTGTTACGCGGTGTTATCTGTGTTACACGGTGTTACGCGGTGTTACGCGGTGTTACGCAGTGTTACGCGGTGTTACACGGTGTTCGGGCAAACACCAATCACACTACTTGCCCACCACCCCTACCATCGTTTTGCTTTTTTTTATAGAAATAAAACCCATTTAATCAATCATTTATTAATACATAGTTGGACGACAGATGCTAGATTATAAACTGAAAGCAAAAGTGTCTGCTCCGTACAGAGTCTCAGCACATGGCAAGATGGTAAAGGATTTGGTGTTAAAGTACAAAACAAAAGCGTGACGAGTCGCGTGAAGCGTCACGTGAAGCGTCACGTGAAGCGTCACGTGAAGCAACGTCCGTTTCTGATGACAGCAGCAGCTGATCACGGGAAGGATCAGCTGTCAGTCGGCTTTAACAGCTGTTAATGTCTGAACTGATCTAATACTAATAAAGACACTCAGTTATTCTCAGTGGCAGAGCAGCAGTGACTAAGCAGCAGCAGACTCTATAGTCTGTTACCTGTTGAACAAACACCTGCACATGAATAACAGCTGCAGTCTGTATTTCTACTGTGGACTGAGTCCTGCTTAGAGGACCAGGAACCAGCTCTACTGGCACAATAACCTTGTATTATTTATTCATTATTAGCGTCTGTATTTATTAATAATCTTATTGTGAATTAATTATTTAATAACCCAGAATATGACTAAGGTGTCTTTTGAACATTAGAA
The DNA here is from genome assembly GCF_043250625.1 of Sebastes fasciatus. Classification (NCBI taxonomy): domain Eukaryota; kingdom Metazoa; phylum Chordata; class Actinopteri; order Perciformes; family Sebastidae; genus Sebastes; species Sebastes fasciatus. The sequence goes on along the minus strand of NC_133796.1, from coordinate 43,148,331 downwards.
AGGATTTATTAGGCTGAATATTTGAGGGAAAATGTAAATGATGTAACTCATATCAAACCCAACGTTCAGGAATTATCAGCCTCATGTGACTGAATGGAAATGAGGATAAATGATGTAAAAGGTGTTTGTTGCTGACAGACACACTCTCCTTCTCTCTCTCTGACTTTAAAGGGACTATTTGTAACTTTCAGAAATGCTTGTTAACAGCGACAGCTGTGGCCGTGAAATCAACGAAAGTCAGCGTCGGGCTCGCGCTTGCTCGCTCTAAATATACCTGAACGAGCATCGCTCAAAACAGTGAGGCGACACACGTCAGCTAAAAGCACAACATCACTCTATATTTCAGCTGCTTGGCAGTAATGTTAGCTGACCAGACGAAGGTCTCTCCATGAACATGATTTAGATCTGATCTTAGTGTTGGCTTTTCCTGCATCAGCGCAGGCTGAGACAGCGGGGCTCTGCAGCGAGTCTTCCTGCTCTCTCCGTCTGCAGCCAGAGAGAGCAGGAAGACACCGGCACCCGGTCGGTAACGAGACAACAACATAACCCGTTGCAGAGCGCCGTCACTTCACAAGACATGGGAAACCTCTGTTGGTCTGGAGGAGCTGCAGCAGTTATTTCTGCACAAACATTCACTGTACATTCACTAGATATTCTCAGAGCTAAACTAACTCTTCTGCAGTGTGGAGTGAGCGCGCGTTCACGTCTAGAGGTGGAGCGAGCTGAGCGAGAACGCGCGCGCTGTCTGAGTGAAGGCGAGCAGGCAGAGGAGGAAAGGCAGCGGCTACACGCGAACGCGCATATGCGAGCGCGCATGTGTTCCGACCCGGTACATTTATACGCTTAAAAAGTTACAAACAGTCCCTTTAACTGTATCCTTAATAAAGGTTAATGGGGGAAATAACAGATCATGAAAAAATAAATCATTCTAATAAATGCAGAAAGTTGTTTTAGGTCCGTTTGTCATGTGTTAAATACAGTAGCTCTATCAGTGTCGGGCTGCTGAAGGAGAGATACCGCAGGTCCTGCTGCTGGAACACCTACAACTGACACAGATTTTAACCAGACAGTGAATCAAAAGACAAATAAAATATAAAACTTTGAATCTGTTATCTGTCTTCACTCCAGTATGAAATGAATCAATGAATGTTGACATGTAACGTTACCAGATCAGTCCGGTCGGCAGCAGCGTCCAATCAGTAACTGATATCCAGTAAGGGGTTGGGTTCACCCATGTGTTCACCTATCAAACTTCCCTTTTCTAATGATATCCAGGTGGGGGATATTACTGATTGTCTTGATCATTTTTGAAAGTTGTGAATGGATCAGTGTGATTGCTGTAAACATATAAACACAGCGGTGACACTCGTTACATGCTGCATGGTGGTGCTGGTGGATATACCGGCACTGAGGACTACATGACGTGAATGACAGAATTAGGGGGGAACGGAGTGTTCAGAGACCTCCTCACCTACAAGCTCCTCCATCTCTGTGTCAGAAAAAATGCTTTTCTTGGTCTTCCTCTCGGTAGTCGCCGTGATTCACCGTAAAGCTCCACTGATCAACAGGCTCATTACCTTTATAAATCACAGTCCACCTGGAAATGTGCGCACATGGATCCGCCTTATATCCCGCCCTCGACACGCCCACATTCAACTATAAATGGTCGATTCAAAGCACCTCATGAATGTTTCTACATAGTAATGAGCCTGTTGATCAGTGGAGCTTTACGCTGAATCTCGGTAATCGCCGTGATTCACCAGCAAAGCAATTTGCCTGACAGAGATCGAGGAGCTTGTAGTTGAGGAGGTCTCTGAACACTCGTTCCCTCCTCATTCTGTCATTCACGTCACGTAGTCCTCACAGTGCCAGTGCATCCACCAGTGCATGTAACGAGTGTCACTGCTGCATTTTATATGTTTATAGCAATCAGACTGATCCATTCACAACTTTCCGAAATGATCCTGACAATCAGTAATATCCCCCACCTGGATATCATTTGAAAAGGGAAGTTTGATAGATAAAAATGTATTTAGTTATTACGTTTTTATGGCGAACTTGTCCTGCATTATGATTTGGACTGATAATGATAATGATAATATGGAGAGTAACGATTGTGTGAGAGCTGTCACTGGCTTTATTTACTCACTTCGCTAATTTACGGGTGGAGGTGACGCACTGGAGACAGTCTGATAGTTGCATCGGATAGCTGTTTTCATTTTGTCCATGTATACTGTATCAGTCTCTATCTAATAAACCATACATAAATGAATAAGTCATGTCTTGTTCACTGCAGCGATTTTATGGGACAACTTTATGAAAACTAATATGGTACTTGTTGATATCTGCACACTATTAGAAGATCTTATTAAAACTATTGGCGCTCTGTTCTGCCATTCTTTAATGCTTTTTGATATAATCTTGGATTTCTACAACCAATGATGATGATTTCAACTGCTGCTCCACAGCTGACTGCAAGTGTCGGTAGTCCGGCGCTCTCCTCTGCGCTCCGGTGGTGGTGGGGGGACGTGATGGTGACACAGCGCTGAGGAGATATTGAGCGGAATTTGATTTGAGATTTGAGTTGGCTGATATCTTTTACATTTGTAAGGTGCTAATGGAATAGTTATGGCTCACTAGCACAAACAACACTGCTGTTTTAAATGTTTATGATGAAGTGGATCTAAAGGTAATGTGTGATATTGTGAAATTTAATGTGTGAGAGGCATCATTATACGTATAATGATTACTCTCACATTTAATGTCTACAGTCTGGCTTCAATTCACCACCTCACCGTCTGCGTCTCCAGTTCCCCCTACCTCAGTGCCTCCACAATGTACGTGCGCATTGGTTAAAGTTTCCGTAGCGGTGCGCACATTCTCCGTCAAGTTTTTTTTATAGATTTGTTGCGTGGGAAGTGGCGGACGCACATTTCAGGCCTCGTTTTGTGCGTACGTAACAGTTCTAAATGAGACCCCTGATGCGCTACAAATTGGACAAAATTACATAACCACACAGGAGGGAAGTTGCAAATGTCACGTGGCCCATAAATGCACAGGAAGCGATCTGCAAATCAGCAAATATCATTCCACGTGTAGAAATGGATGCATAAATGCGTATATATCACTTTATATGTAAACTTTAAAATACGTATTTACAGAGTAAGTTATGTGTATTTGCAAATCGCCCTGCATTTTTGTGGATGTGACATTACACAACACAAATACAAAAATACGTTTGTGGGCAGTGAACTATTTGGAAATCATGGTACACATTTGTGGATTGTCTTCTGTGTGTTACAAGTAATAAAATCCAATAAAAACTTCAAGCGAGGAGCGAGGAAACAACAAAACAAGACTTGGTATGTACCCATAGCCATCCAGCGTTAAAGATCGTCTACATATATTGAGCGTCATCTTTTCTTGTAAAATGTCCGGTGTAATTGGTAACACCAGTGTTGTGACAAATTTATTAACTGGTGGGAAAATGTCCTCACCGTGACATCCCTACTGTGGACAAATCCCCAAGATACTTATATAATAATATATAATGTGTGTGTAAAAGTTAAATCTCAGATTGAAATCTAATTCTTTTGATAAGTTTTTCCCGTCACCCTTGACCCAGTGAGTCATATCCATTTTCTTACCACTATTAAAGAATTAAAACTTTCATTGTATAGATTGCTTAAGACAGTCCTTTATGTATGCTGTAAAACTGACCCATTTTCTTAACTCTCGTTTATTTTGAGAGTAATTTTTCCTTGAAGATCATCTGATTTTGGTGATTGTACTTTTTGTGGCTGCAAGTTTGGCAATTTAGAAAAACAACCTCGTACTGTTGCTCTCATTTTAGGTAACTCTGGAGAAGAGCATCAGCTCAGTACCTGAATCAATAAATCATCATTGTGTGACAACAGTGAGTTACTGCTGTGCTGACCTGCTTGGTGCGTCTGAACATGGGGGCAGGGCTGGTGGGACAGCTGTGCCTGGCAGCGAGGCGGGAGGAGGGGGTCCGCAGGCCCTCCACAGGGTCAAACAGGTCAAGACTCAACACTGGGAAACCATCGTACCTGACGAAGAACATAAATACACACATTAGTGACAGCAGGCACACAGCTTTTCTCCCAACACTGAGTGTCTGCAAAGGAAACAAGTACATTTTGGCACTATCTAAAAATGAAATGATTCCTTCAAAAGTTACAGTGACCATTAAAGCAGTTTCCTTGTAATTATCTACAAAGTGAGCTGATAATAAATTGTGGAAAACTGTTGGCCATTATGGATTATTAGGGCAGCTTAAATTAAGTGGTTCTGACAAATCTCTTGGCATAAATCATTCAGTGCGAAACCTGATGCAGAATACAAATAGCACATTATATTCAGACCCACAGAGTCCAACAGCAGTGTTCGGTCTGTGGTCCCCGTGAGGGAGCTGGACTCCTGCTGGTCCTCAATCAGATAATTAACCAATTTCCAACTCAATGTATTATTCAGATTTTTCAGTTTTCCTCCTGCTGTTCGACGTCAGTCTCATGAAAGATGTCAAGTAGAGATGGAACAGAAAAGTAATACATCAGTCTAATTTACAAATAATATTAAAGTTCAAAAGCTCAAGCAGCCTAGTGATGGACTAAAGCTCTGACTTGGCTCATGATTCACGTTGCTGGTCGATCTGCTGAGACGTGGGGGTTTTGTTGTTTCAGGTGTGTAATCTCGGTTACAAGACTGATTGCAAAATGTTACCAAAGCTTCAAAATGTTATCAAAACACAAAACATTACCAAGAATTCAGAGAGTGGTGCGGTCGGCCCAGCGGCTCACAGGTGGAGCGCTGCCTAACTTGGAGGACGTATGCACCAAGAGATGTATAACTAAGGCAAACAAGATCATTGCTGATCCCAGCCACCCGAGCCACGGCCTCTTCATCAGGAAGCAGTCCAAGAGGAAGCCTGACTACATCAGCATCAGAGCTAAAAACCAACCGCCTCAGAAACAGCTTCTATCCCCAGGCCATCCGGATGCTGAGCTGACTCACACCTGACCATGACCCACTAGAGACCCACTACACCCACTAGAGACTCACACCTGACCCTGACCCACTAGAGACCCACTACACCCACTAGAGACTCACACCTGACCCTGACCCACTAGAGACCCACTACACTCACTAGAGACTCACACATGACCCTGACCCACTAGAGACCCACTATACCCACTAGAGTCACACCTGACCCTGACCCACTAGAGACCCACTACACCCACGAGAGACTCACACCCTAACCCTGACCCACTACACCCACTAGAGAGTCACACCTGACCTTGACCCGCTAGAGACCCACTACACCCACTAGAGAGTCACACCTGACCCTGACCCACTAGAGACTCACACCCTAACCCTGACCCACTAGAGCTCTGTCTCTATCCATTCATCCATTCATACCCACCTCCTCACCCTCGGCTACACTGCACTTATTGCACCACACACTTACAAGGTTTTTAATTCTATGTATTTACTGTGAAGCATTCCATAAGTATGTGTGTATTGGGGGAGTGTGTGTGTGTGTTTGTGTGTGCGTGCGTGCGGGTGGGTGTATATTCTATTATATTTATTTTATAATTGTGTATGTATTCCCTATCTCATATTTATCGAACCATTTTCAATTGTTGCTGCTATATTTATAATGTTTATAATGATGATTGTATTTTACTTCATTATTGTTATTCAATTGATTGATTGATCGATTGTCTATTATACAGGGATGAGAGAGTAACAAACAGGAACAAAGAATCTCACTGCCATGTCAATGTGTATGTGATTAATAAACTAAATTTGAACTTGTATTAATAATCTAAATCTGCAAAGTAACTAAAGCTGTCAAATAAATGGAGTAGAGTAAAAAGTACAATATTTAGTAGTGGAGTAGATGTATAAAGTAGCAAAAAATTGACATATTCAAGTAAAGTACCTCAAAATTGTACTTTTAGGGGATAATCCGTAACTTTTCCGCATTAAAATGTCGGAAAACGATGTACGACCTACGTTATATATTTTGTTGAGTTGTGTACTTAGATTATCCCAAATGTTTTAACAATTTTCAAAATCAGAGAAATCTGTAATTTGAATCATGGTAATGGTCCGCTTAATATATTGTTTATTCATGCATCAGCGTTGTGGTTGTCTGCCCGAAGCTGTCATAAATTGACTTTTTATCCAGTTTTAAAGGTCTCATATTATGCTCATTTCCAGGTTCATAGATGTATTTTAATATTGTACTAGAACATGTTTACATGCTGTAATGTTCAAAAAACCCTTTATTCTTCTCATACTGTCTGCCTCGGTCTGCCTGCATAGAGCCTTTTTCACCCTCTGTCTGAAAAACTCTGATTTAGAGCCTGTCTCCTCCCATCCTGCTCTGATTGGCCAGCGTTTCCTGTTGTCCGCTGTCAATCAAACGCCCTCAATATGTCACTTTCTTCCCCACCCCTGCAGCAGCTCGCCCTGCAGCTAGAGAGAGAAGCAGGCAGCAGGAAGAGTTTCACATATAAACTACTTAAAAGTTTATAAACCAGAAACTTCACCAAGCGCACGTTACTGGAGGAATCTGATATGAAATCAATGAGAAATGAACAACATCTGCGGCCAAGATTCCAGGTTTTCCTGACGGTTTCTCTCCGGTAAATAATGCTATTTATAGCTCTGTTAGTTAGCTCAGTATTTACGTTCTGCATCAACTCTGTAAACCGTAAACATACACTCTGTTTTACGTTTGTCTTTACAGATCCATCTGTGAGAAATGACCGACAGAATCATCCCAGTGAAGCTGTGAGCAGATAGTTCTATTTACATGGAGATACAGAGCTATCATGTTAGCATGTAGCTACATTACAGAGCTAACATGTTAGCATGTAGCTACATTACAGAGCTAACATGTTAGCATGTAGCTACATTACAGAGCTATCATGTTAGCATGTAGCTACATTACAGAGCTATCATGTTAGCATGTAGCTACATTACAGAGCTAACATGTTAGCATGTAGCTACATGCTACCGCTATGAGACGGTGTGTAAACACAGCGAACATCAGGGTGGAGAATAGAAGATGTGAAACAGTAGTCAGTTCATTATTTCTGGTAAAAGACACCTGATAAACGTAGTGAAGTAATCAGAGTAATGGTATATTATTTACTGTCTCTGTGTTACCATGACTACAGGCCGGTTAACGTTACACTCACCGGAGCTCACCTGAGCTGAAAGACTTTCTCCTGTACCATGTCAACATAACTGCAGGTGGGATGATTAAACATGCTGTGTATAATTAATATTGTCATCTGTCTACTCAAATAAGGTTTGACTGAGAAACAGAAATGTGTTGTGTTGCTTACAGTCACTATTTACTACCTGTACTCTTCTACATGAATGACATCAAATTAATGTTTCATATCACCTGTTTTAAACAGTGTAATTACATAGAGCCTTTGTGAAAGAACATGTTATATTTAGATGATGGGAGTACATGAAGCCTTTTCTGCTGGTTCTTGCAGACTAACAGAAGTAGGAGCAGACTTTGCATATAGTAAGGAGACGGAAGCGAGAGAGACACTCTGTGAGCGGGGTCACCTAGCTAGGGTTCTAACCGTTCCACCAGGAAACCCTCATATGGCATGAAATTTGTTACCGACGTCACCATAGTAAGGAAGTGCTGCTCAGTGTTTTTTCAGACCCATTTTCGGACAGATGGAGCAGGAGAAAAAGAGAGAGGATGGTCTTTTATGATACTATGGTGGCCTGTAGACACCCTGGGGACAGATATTGATGTTTAAAAGACATGGAAAAGTGCACTTTAAATAATATGTGACCTTTAAGCCACATTTTACAATACATTTTTTAGACCTTGGTTGTTTTTAACTATATATTTTAACCCGGATGAAGGATTTTAGTCTTCGGACGTCTGGATCTTAAGTTGCCAGAAAAACGAGCTGAGAAAATGTTAGCAGTAACACAGCTTACACCCCCTCTGGGACGTCCTGTGTCTGCCAAACAGCATCGGACAAACACATTTTTAACGTGAAACTGCTATATTTTAGTGTTTTAATGGTTTTAATCATGGGTCCATTTGTTTTGGAGAGGAGGAGACTTCCATGGATAATTCGGCTCCCAGTAAAAACCTCCTGAACGATAAACACTGAAGGAATCCTAACCAGGAGAAAATGACTGCAATGATGACAACAGAGTGGTAGAGGAATGAGTCCTAAAACCCAGAAATGAGTTAGCATTTTAGCACTTCTGGTTCCCTCGCTTCGAAGTCAATGGGTTATTTTGAATGGGTTTTTAGTTAGATTCCTGAAATAAGGTCTGTGGTTTTGTTCTACACTATAAAATATGTCAGTAAATACCCCACTCGTGATTTTTGAAGCGTACGTGTCTCAAAAAAGGCGGTTTCTGGCTAAATGAGACTAAACGTCATCACGCCGACTCATCCTCCTTTACAGCCGTGCAGTGTATACTCATGCGACCGTGGTGTACTTGGTTTAGAGCCTAACGTTAGCTTTTTTTCTTCTAGTGATTGCATTTACACTTCAAAAATCATAAAGTGGAGTTCATTTGTAGAGATTATCTTCCTGAACAAATACGTATAGGAATCATAAATGTGTGTTTGCCACAGAGCTGATTTTCTGCAATAATCCAAAAATCAATGGTAAAATCCCATTGGCTTTTTGTCAAGAGAACCCAGGGCGATGCTAACTTCCTGGTTGGCCTACACAAATACGTCATCCCTTGAGAACTCTATAGTGGTGAAGAAAACAGCTCCCATGATCCCACGCTACTTAACAACTTCACCAAACTTCAAGTCTTTTGTTATACCCCTAGCGGCAGAGAATTACATATTTTGATATTAAATACTGTACTTGAGTAAATGTGCTTAGTAACTTTCCACCACTGAAAAATGTTAGATTCATTCTCCCAACAAATATCAGTTCCATAAGTGGAGTTCTTACCTATAGCAGAGTGGATATTCCTCCTCGGCGGGCAGAGGAGGAAGCTCGGGAGGTGTGATGAAGACTGTGTGCTCACTGCGCTGAGATTCATCAATCTCTATCAGCCTGGTCTCCTCTGGCCTGTCACCATCCACCTGCAGAGCAGAGCACACAAACATGAGCAGAGACATCTGGGTGGTGGTACCGTGACCCTTCATCTATCACAGCTGAAGGAAATAGGGAGTAACTTTAACACAGATCTTGACATTATGGCCTGTAATAAATATTTCAGAGGGTTTTTACCAAACACCGGCTGATTCACCTTTGAAAAGCTTCTTTTTTTTTTACTGGAACATAATTCCCAAACAGCTTTGTAGCTGTCACCCTGATAGCAGGATTTCTACACAATGAGTGTCTGGGAGAGCTGAGGGAGGATGACAGCAGGTGACCTAGATTCCCTGAGTGAGCACGCTTCCCCTTTCTTTCTTTTATCTCATTTTATAGACTCACTCTACCTCTCTGCAGCCCACCTCTTTCACCGCACGCACGCACGCAAGCACGCAAGCACGCAAGCACGCAAGCAGACAGGCAGGCGCGTGCGCGCAAACACACACGCGCGCAAACACACACACGCGCGCAAACACACACACATGCGCGCGCGCAAACACACACACATGCGCGCGCGCAAACACACACACACACAAACACACACAATACATAAACATAGGGATGGGTATTATTACGATTTTAACGGTACTACTACTCTTACAGATACAGGTACTTTAACGGTACTCTCATCAGTTCTTTTTATTTTTCGAGAGAAAAAAACAAAGCAAATTAAGAAAAGAATTACCATTGCTTTATTTGATCATATATATTGTATATAAATTAACATTCTTGAGTAGCAACTGCAACAGCATTGTTTTGAAAAAAATCCCTATTATAGACTCTATAATGTTGTGATGATGGATGGGTAACTTGGAGGTAGGAGTGCCTTGGAGGAGTTGTTGAGTGTGACCGTGCCTTAACAGAGTATTTCTACACCATGGTACTGCTACTTTTACTTAAAGGGGAACACCACCCAAATTAAGAATTCCAGTATGTTATTTCCATGGCTTAGTAAAGTTCAATCCATATTAGTGAACATGAGCCACTCTCTCTCAAATCCAGAAACCAGAGAAGTAAGTCTCAAACTTGTTTAAAGTCTGGAGCTGCTCCATAGACAATGAATAGGAAACTGATTTTATGGACCCACAGAATGTTTGTTTTCTTTTTTATACCCAACTGAGCTTTATTTTATCGTAATGTTGTCAATTGTGAAACAGAAAATGTTCTCATATACTCAGAACATTCCCCTGGGTGCTCTCAGTGTCTTCTAGAAAATCTCTTCCTATTCATTGTTGATAGAGCGTTTCCACACTTTATACTCTGAGGGCTCCATCTCACACCCAGACGTAGGCTACTTCAAAGTTTGCAGGTCATCTCCCCCTGCTAAACAGCGATGTTTTGAGGCTGATGGAGCCGTGCGTTATGCTCCGCCTCTCCGGCAGTGCCCGGCTGCAAGTTCGTGCGTAAAGCACCTCCAGAGGATTCCGCTCAGCCGGTCCGAGCCCCTCGTGGGTTACATTGGAAAGCAATACAGTTTTCATTATTTATCAATACATGTTTATCATATTTAGGCTTGTGCTTAATATTATCACATATCACATTTTATAGTTGTATGAGATCTATAGACGTCAACGGAATAGCATTGCTGGGCAACAGCTCGGGTCCATGTTTACTTAATTTCAGCTCATGTCATTCACATACACTGCAACACAAAATAAAGTGGGACACATTAGGATTGTGAAATGTGAAATGGTCTTTTGAAAGGTGCTTGTAATTAAGTCCCCGGCAGTCAGTCCTGTGTGTTTGATACACGACAGGTATGAGCCTGCAATCAACTCAATCAAATTAAGATTTAATTCAATCTCCACTGTCATGACTCTCCTCAAGCCTCGTGCCAACACCCTCTCTGACCCCTCACCCGATCTTTGTAACTCATTCCTCCAGTTATTCGCCGACAAAATCACCACCATCAACAACTCACTGTTCCCCGTGTCTGACCCAGCAACCACACCGGCCCCTTTTCTCTCCATCCCTATGGACCCCCTGACCGTTCCCCCCCAGCGCCGCCTCTCCCGGTTTGACCCAGTTGACTCAGCAACCATTTCCAAACTCATCAGCATGTCCAAACCCACCACCTGCTCCCTCGACCCCCTCCCCACTCCCCTGCTGAAATCCTGCCTCCCTGTCCTATGCCCCTACTTCACCAATCTCTTCAACTCCTCACTGTCCCATGGAACTGTCCCCTCCGCCTTCAAAACTGCTGCTGTCACCCCCACACTCAAGAAACCTGGTCTGGACCCCTCCTGTCTCAATCACTACCGCCCTATCTCCAACCTCCCCTTCCTCTCCAAAACCCTCGAACGCCTCGTCACCACACAACTCCAATCCCACCTGCATTCCAATAACTTGTTTGAACCCCTTCAATCCGGTTTTCGCCCCCTCCACAGCACAGAAACTGCACTCCTCCAAGTCCTCAATCACCTCCTCACCTCTGCTGACACCGGAGCCCTCAACATCCTCATCCTCCTGGACCTGAGTGCAGCCTTCGATACCGTGAGTCACAACATCCTACTCACCAGACTCCAAGACATCCGTATCGAAGGTACTGTACTCAGCTGGTTTCGGTCCTACCACACCAACAGATCTCATTTCATCTCCCTTCACAATCATAATCTACATATTCCCCCTCGGTCAGATCCTCCGCCATTTCAACCTGGACTTCCACTGCTATGCCGATGACACTCAGATTTACCTCAGCACCAACTCCCCCCACAACCCACCCCTCTCCCACATCAACTCCTGCCTCTCTGCAATTAAAACCTGGATGCAACAGAATTTTCTCAAACTAAACAGTGACAAAACAGAACTCCTCCTCATCGGCTCCAAATCTACCCTCAGCAAAACCAACAACCTCACACTCACCATCAATGGCACCTCTGTTTCCAGAGTTTCTACCAGCACGTCTTCAGCCACAACCCCTCATCCAGAAGATCACAGGTTAGAACTTCTCAATGGTGAGGAAAAGTGCTCAGATTTTATTAAAATTTCCCAGAAAAAAAAACAAGGTGGCAAAATGAAATGCTGTAAGTAAGCGCATCAGACGACACACTTTCACCATAACTGACATTTGGAGTTACGGCACATATTTTACTGCAGCCTTGTTAGCAGGGCAGAAAGAATCTTAAAGCAGGAGGTTCTAGATTTATGGTGAATATAAAACATGAAGGGTCACGGAGGGAAGCATCATAAATTGAGAAGTGCTCAGTGACAGGCTTTAGAGCTACAAGTGTTGATTTTATTCGTGGCGGACATAAGGGAAGTAAAGCACTTGCAGAAAGTTCAGAATTCAGTCTTGTTAGTCTGATAGTCAAAGCAGTAAAGTGTGGGAGACGTATGAAGTTCTTTGGTGCAGATGGAGAGATGGAGAGAGAGATGGATGGATGGATGGATGGATGGATGGATGGAAAGATGGAGAGATGGATGGATGGATGGATGGATGGATGGATGGATGGATGGATGGATTGAAAGATGGAGAGATGGATGGATGGATGGAAAGATGGATGGATGGAAAGATGGACAGATGGATGGAAGGAAGGATGGAAAGATGGAGAGATGGATGGATGGATGGAAAGATGGAGAGATGGATGGATGTGTGTAACAGCATTAAACTAAAATGACATCAATGTTAGTCAACTATTGCTAATAAAAATGTTGGTTTCATCCTGATGGATATCTGAAGACAACACATCAATGCAACTTGCAATTTTTAGGTTGGTACTGGTATACTTGTATCATATGAAACTATAAACCTGATGACTCCATCGTTACCATCCATGTTGTACTAGCTTGTCACGAAGGAGGTTAAATAACGCTCCAAACTTACACTAAATTCTGGCCAGGAAAAACTAGCATGTCCATGTTCAAAGGGGTCCCTTGACCTCTGACCTCCAGATCAGTGAATGTAAATGGGTTCTATGGGTACCCACGAGTCTCCTCTTTACAGACATGCCCACTTTATGATAATCACATGCAGTTTGGGGCAAGTCATAGTCAAGTCAGCACACTGACAAATACTTGAAAAATCTCCCTTTAAGGGACATTTTGAACAGATAAAAAATGTGCGATTAATCGTGATTTACTATGTACTATCATGTGATTAATCACAATTAAATATTTTAATCGATTGATAGCTCCATCACAAATATAACATAATTTATACGTGTGAATAAGCATGGAGATTTTTTGTTTTTTAATGCAAGACAACCTACACTGCTCCACAGAGAAGACAGCTGTGAAGAGGTCTGCTGTTGGTTCAGACATCAAAAATAAAAACACAGACAGGTGGGACGAGAACGTCTTGTTTATGCCTCTCAAAGAACATTTAGTTCATCTGGATCAGGCAGGGAGCTTTCCAAGATGCTGCGAGAGAATTACTTGTAAAGCTAGTTAATACAGAAACAACTTATTTCATCTATACCGTCACTGGGAGTTATCCACACAGTCAAACCCATTTACTGGCTGCATGTTTTAGTGAATGATATCCCTTTTAGGGAGTAATATCGATCTTCTCATCTAACTCTTCCCAAAATGAGTGATGCAGTGTGAAAGTAAATAATGTATTCCAGCCACAGTGCAGAAAGACGGACAGTCGGAGGAATTAATCGCCCGTGGAGCTGACACACAGGGTGAACCAAGCAGACCCGGGCCCCACCGCAGGCCTGGGAACACAGGGAGGGGAAGCTGTGGATGCTGGCCTCTGGAATCACTTCCACTATGTCTCAATTACCGCCAGGACGGACACACATGCGCGCGCGCACGCACGCACGCACGCACACAAGTAATCCAAGGATGGCCAAGTCTATTTCAGGGTCTGTTACAAATGTCACCTGCAAGAATCGGTGACCCACAGACGTGACCGGGGAACCGAGTGACTGTGTGGACTTTAAGACTGCAAACACAAAAATTAACCTTAAGCATACACACAGTCTGATAGAGCAAAACTACGCTGTGAGCACATGGGATCACTCTACGCAAAATGCTCCCAGTGGAGCACAAACGACACACTGCCAGCCACTCCAAGGCTCTTCATATTGTCCAACTGAAGGATATGAGCCCAGGGGATGTAAAGAAAAAACCAACTCCAAGCTCCATTAGCACTTAAGAAACCACTGATGTGTTAAAAGCCCTTACTCTCTCAAGTCATACAAAATTTAGGGCAGAAATCGTTTGCAGAAAACTGTGCACGTGGATTATCTTTGAAACTGTACTTTCGCTGTCTTAATACAAATTGCTGTTGCAGCAAATATGGTGAATATTCCAATATTCATTAAAGATGTAGAGATTCCAGGAGGAGAGTTTCGATCATAAGGAACCCATTTAAAGGGACTGTTTGTAACTTTGTACACGTATAAATCTACCGGGTCGGTTTCCCATGCGCGCTCGCGTATGCGCGCTCGCGTGTGGCTACGCTGTTCAGACTCCCTGTTGCCACGTACCATCAGACTCCAACACAAACTACACGGAAGCACCAAAACCTCTTGGTTGCATCTAGTGAAGCCCGTCTTGCAAAACAGTGTTGGCAGCGAACGTAGTACGCGGGGGAGACCTTAGCTTTGGTCTCCAGGACCGGAGTCTCTGCTCCTCTGCCTGCTTGCCTTCACTCACACACCGCACTCGTTCTCGCTCCACCTCTAGACGTGCATGCGCGCTCACTCCACACTGCAGAAGAGTTAGTTTGGCTCTGAGAATATCTAGTGAACGTTTGTGCAGAAATAACTGCTGCAGTTCCTCCAGACCAACAGAGGTTTCCCGTGTCTTCTGAACTGATGGTGCTCCGCAGCGAGAAACGTTACCGTCCCCGACCGGGTGCCGGTGTCTCCCTGCGGATGCAGTCGGAGACGATAATGTTTCTCTTCTGAGGCTGAAGGAGGAAACGCAGTATCAGCATTGATTCATGGAGAGACCTTCGTCTGGTCAGCTAACATTACTGCCAAGCAGCTGAAATATAGAGTGATATTGTGCTTTTAGCTGACGTGTGTCGCCTCACTGTTTTGAGCGATGCTCCTTCGAGCAGAAGCGCGAACCCGACGCTGACTTTCGTTGACTTAAACAGTGAAAACAGTGAAGATATAACGCTACAGTGAGAGGGGAGCGGGGACGCTCTCCTTACTGACACAGCACGCTGTTGAAATCGGTAAACACCGAGGCCACAGGTGTCGCTGTTAACAAGCATTTCTGAAAGTTACAAACAGTCCCTTTAATGAAAAATAACTCAAACTAAAGCTGCAGGGGTGGAGGGTTGTCTAAAGACATGCTGCTTGCTTTCAGGAGTCCCCTGTACAACGTATTTTGATCTAAAGAAATTCTGTTGTTTGCTGGGACCATGCACCATGCACACATTGCCCATCTGAAGACAAAGGCTTCGGTCGAAAAGTAAAAAAATTATGTCCTCATGTCTTTTCCTCGGTGGAAAACGTCAGAGGTCAAGGAAAAATGTGAAGGAGAATTCATAAGGACAAAGGTGGTGTTAAGAGAATCCGACTGCACTTACACTATAAGCTCCATAATATTATGCGACGGAGGCGGGTGTTAGTGACGCGGGTCTGCCGTGGTGAAACTACAATGTTCTGAAATAAATAAATAGAAATAAAGTGAAATTAAATGGTTGTCCCTCAACAAGATTTAGCAACAAGAATCCCAATTAGTATATGACCATATGAAAATAATTGTTAAATCTATGCAAGATGGACATATTGTTTTCATGAATGGCCGAACGGCGCGTCGCCTTAAATGTTGCAGCCGCAAAGAATTGTGGGACGGAATTCTCTCCTTTCCTTTGGTAAAGGATGGTCCAGTGTATCCTATGCTAAAAGAGATAAGAAAGGAAGCGTTGAAGCACCTTTCCTTAGCATTTGGAGAGTTCGACCAGCTCTTTTCATGGCTGCCACTGAGATACTTCCGGGTCATTTCACTCAGTTAGGAACGTTTCTAAGCAAAAAAAGACTTTTCAACCGAAGCCAAAATGTACCCAGAACAGGTGATAATTGAAAACCAAACAATAGACTTACCTTGCCTCCTTTGTCTACACTCCGCTCTGAATTGTAGAGCTGCTCGCAAACAGAGGCAGAAAGGGGAAGAGAAAGAAAAGCTCAGGGAAAGGTTTGGCTATAAACAGGTGAAGTAACACAGGGAGTGAAACAACTAATATTACAATAAATGGAGCACAAAGAGGCTTGGTGAGAAAAGTAGAACCATTCCAAAAGACAGTGTGCAAAACTAACAGAAATGGCCAAAGAGGAAAAGAAGAAAGCTTTTTGTAGATTTTTGCAAGAAGCTTAATTCCACTGCATCAAAATTAACACATTAATATGTTTTATATGATTACATATGATACTTACTTTGTCCACACAGTCATCGAAGAAGGCCAGACTGGCGTCTTTGTCGCTGACGAAGGAGCATTCCTCAATAAAGCGGATGAACATCTGAGTTTTGGTCATCAACGAGTAGAACTTCTGGTGTGAGCGGTCGCGGCTCTTCAAGAACCCTAAGGACATAAATGTTTAGGTTAGCTCTTACAAATGATAATAATCTTAGTTTGCTGAGACTCATTTTCTTTTCTAACGTGAGGAATGATTTGCAGATAATTTAACAACACAGCAGCATGTTTATTTACAGAGCTCAACTTTCATCTACTGAAAAGAAGTAAGTATTCGCAAGAGCAATTTACGGACTTCCTCTAAAGGTGTGTGATTCTGTGGTTAAAGGGTTAGTTTGGATGTTTTGAAGTGGGCTTGTATAAGGTAGTTATCCATAGTCAGTGTATTACAGTAGATGGCTGTGGGCATGCCCCGAGATTGGAGAAACGGACAGGAATACCGGCACAGGAGTAAAGCAATATACTGCTGTGGACAGGAGCAGCATCATCACGCATTTTAGACACCTAAAAAAATCGATATCAGTTTAAGTGTACACAGTGTTTTTCCCCTGCAGAACCCGGGAGCTGCTGGTCTACTGCTGCATAGAATGGTTAGTTTGTTTGTGTTATTCTGTGATTTTGGTGTTCTATTTCATCCTTACTGACCGCCAGAGGCAGTGCTTCAACACTGAATATCTTCATCTCGCGCATGCGCAGGTCGAGTATTAATATCAACAAAGTCACGTGTGACCTCGGATGACCCTGGTTAGGTTTAAGTTCCGGTGTCATCCCTGAGATCAGTCCTATTTCATCTTCTCGCTTACGCAGGTTAACTACTGTGGTAGCATTAGCTTGAAAAAAGCTAAACTATCTACGACTAAAAGTTCTTGAAGCTCGTCACATGTGAACATCAATCGGTGAGATCGATTTATATTGCTCTCTATAACATTAGCAGAGCGCTTAGCTCAAGCTAACCTAGTGGGTAATAACGAGAGCGTGTCCGCTTGGCGTTTACCGATTTGACAACGTACTGTGTCAGTGAGGAGAGCGTCCCCGCTTCCCTCTCACTGTAACGTATACATTGTTTTTTCCGTTTCTATTTTACACAGTTAGCAGAGCGTTCAGCTCAAGCTAATCTAGTAATGTACTAACAAGAGCGTGTCTGCTCGGTGTTTACCGATTTCAACAGCGTGCTGTGTCAGTAAGGAGAGCGTCCCCGCTCCCCTCTCACTGTAGCGTTATTATCTTCACTGTTTTCACGGTTAGTAGAGCGTCCTCGCTCAAGTTAACTAAGCGTGACGCTAGCAACAGTCAGTTTAAGGATATTGGTAACATCACTTTATGCATTGTTTATTATAGACGTTACTGCCTTCACAGTTCGCAGAGTGCTCTCGCTCAGGCTAATCTTTTTATTGTTTCCTAAAACGTTACTGCCTTCACAGTTCACAGAGTGCTCTCGCTCAGGCTAATTTTGGCATGATTTCCCATAATGTTACTGCCTTCACAATTAGCGGAGTGCTCTCGCTCAAGCTAATTTATGCATTGGGTACTTGAACGTTACTGTCCTCGCAAGTAGCAGAGTGCTCTCGCTCAGACTGGGCGTCACCGAGCACATTCTCCAGATACTACAGAGTCAATGTGGCCACCCCCCATTGGGCGTGGTCCTTCAGCCGAGTTCCTCTGCTTCATCTGAGGTATGTACTCAGGATTCCTCGCGACTCTCTTGTTATACTGTAAGTCATCCAGTGTTGAAGCACTGCCTCTGGCGGTCAGCAAGGATGAAATAGAACAAAAGTTACGTATGTAACTACGGTTCTATGAATCCTGGATGACCGCCAGAGTTCTTAGTCTCTCGGAATCTCGTGAACCCGCGAGAAGATTCTGTAGGACTGATCTCAGGGATGACACCGGAACTTATACCTAACCAGGGTCATCCGAGGTCACACGTGACTTTGTTGATATTAATACTCGACAAGTGCATGCGCGTGACAAAGATATTCAGTGTTGAAGCACTGCCTCTGACAGTCATCCAGGATTCATAGAACCGTAGTTACATACGTAACTTTTGTTTTAAAGCGTTAGTTTGGATTCACCAAAGTCACACAATAATACAAACAAACTAACCGATCAAGGCAGCGGTAGACCAGCAACTCCCGTGGCCTGCGAGTTAAAATTACTGTTTTTATCAAAGGTTTGGATAATGCAAGCCAACACATTGTTATTAGTCTAATGGCCAATTTGGGATGTACAACAACATGGTGAATAACTTCCGTAATAGATGCTAAAAGCAGCTTAACTGAAAAATAAGTCGCTGCTGTTGTGAGACTGATGGATGACCACTGGCTCACAGCACAGAGCTGGAAGCCAAACACCGACGTAAAAACACTTCCTGAAGCTGATAAATATTTTGATCCTGACACTGGCCGCTTGAAACCTGGACCATCAATTCATTCTGAGCCAAACTCCTCTCAGCTTTAGCTTCACTAAACAGTCTCTTTAGTACAGCCATCCAGCAGAGCCTAAAAACACTCTCTGGACACTCCTAGTGATTCAATTAGTTGATTAATTACTAAATCAAGTACATTTGTCCTACATTTGCTGGTTAAAGCGTTTCAAACACAAAGAGTTTCTTGCTTTTCTTTGTTTCATATCCCTGCAAGTTGAACACATTTATAGTCATTATGTGGGACAATGTAGACCAAATAATTATGTGATTAACTGAAAATTTGAAACAAACAAAAACAAAAACATTGAAACCTCCAAATATCATCCCAAAAGGAACCAATGCATGTATTTTTAAAACAATGACTGTAATAAAGCAACTGACAAGATCTGAGTCATAATTTATCAGTAATATGGTAAAAGATTTAAAAGAGATCAAACAAGATGTGTACTGACAAACGAGAACAAATTATTACCAGTTGAAAAAACAATCTCATTTCAAGGTCCACTTAGTAGCTGTTCTGGAACTTTTGATCATATGACATGATCTTCATCAGCAGAGGGAGTTTGCCCAGCTGTCATTTGGACATGGGACAACAGTAGGGATGCACCAAATACAAAATGATGGACTGATACCGATATTTTTGTTGTTGTATAATTTCTTGCTATTTATTCACTTTGGTGCCAAGGAAACAGACACCTTTTTTTTCTTTTAAATTAACTCAAATGTCTTCACTCTTAAAGTCATTCAGCCCTTTATTCATATCTTGAATGAGCACAGATTAATTCGTTAAAATGTATGAAACAAGCTTTAATATAACCTTTGTTCATATGAAAAATAACTGCTTAAAAAGCCCCTTAAGCCTGTATACAACTACCTACTCAATGAGAGGAATTCTTTTTTTAAGTACAAAAACATTTTGTGAAACATAAATGAATGCAACACAACAGATAAACATCGGCCATTGCCATCGGTGAATTTATATCTTATTTGCCAATAGGCCGATGGCAGTCAACAAGGTGAATATTGGTCGATAAATCGATGCATCTTTATCGAGAACAGCAATTAAACGGACCTTGATGTAAATTCTTTTTGCCGACTTCTTTTCCCATGGTTAAGACTGAATTTTGAAAATCAACTTTTAAGCCAATATGAACAGGAATTCCTAAAAGTCCTCAATGTCAACATCTACAATTCAGTAACAAGGTTCAAAACATCAACAATAGAGCCCAACAGACATATTAAGCTATTAATATTTTCATTTAGGTACCAAATTCTTTGCAACACCAAACAGCTCATAACCCCAGACAGTGGTGATGAGACAATGAAAGGCTCAGAAACACCAAACCGACAACAAAGGCTGACTGTTGCGTCGCCTCATGTCGCCTTTGTCTCGGCCAAAAAGTTGCACTTGAACACACCGCAAAGACTACAGTCAATGGCCAACTTGAACATACGCCGACCAGTTTCACACCACTCTCACTCTCCGCTTAGCTTCATTCCAGATGGCCATGTCGTTTTGAAAATATCTGTGTGTTGGAATGATCAGATGAGATGAAGATGAAAAATGAAAAGAGCTTTCTCTGCATGCCCTCTTGACTTCACTCGTTGGCTTGCTTTCCTCATTTCCGTTTCTCTTCTAGTGCACTGATTCGCTTAAGCTGAACAGCCAATCAGAGTGATTTCTGCTGCAGATTTATCATGCTCAATCTCCAAAAAAGCCACAGACAAAGATCAACTAGTGCTTAAGATTTAAAACGCAATTGCATTTATACTTGTGTTCAATGCGGTCACAATGTGTCCCCAACCACCTCCGGAGGTGGTTTAGCTATCGGATCACAATCCGTCCTCAACATGTTTTGGGTGCCGTAACACTTGTACTTTCATGTGGTCAAGCACTGGCCGATTGCAATCTGATCACTCACATTTTAATGCCAGGTGTAAAGGGCGGTCTCAGATACACACAAGCCTCAACCAACAATTAGCATTTCCACAGTGTGTAAAGCAGAAGGAAAAGCAGACACAATCTGCATGTAACACTGTTAAAGTCACAGATGTTGGACTGAAAGCACTTTAATCACATGATGGAGGAAACTGCGATTTTTACAGGGCAGCAGGGAAACATAAAAAACAGTCTCTGCAGGCACATTAACACATTATGTCATTTACTTGTTATAGATATTAAGTCAGAAAACGGTCAGGAGTTCATTCACATGATGTACGATCTGTTACATCTTTCCTCCAGTTATTATGTAACGTACTGCCGCCATTCCTGTTTGCTATATCATATAACTCACACTGGACACGACCTTGGCTCCAGCTCTCCTCCAGCAGAGCAGCCATGATTTCATCCTAACTCATTTCAGCTGTGATGTCAACAAGCTTTCATGGGCTCCCATCCAGAGGCCACGCTCCGGCCTCTGGAGCACTTAGCAGCTGCACCACTAACTGACTAACCTTCAGCCTGCAAACAGTCTTGAACCTCCAACCCCAGCATCTTCTCAAACCCCAGCCTTCCTACCCAAACAGTTTCTGTATGTATGTGTGTATGTGTGTGTGTGTGTGTGTGTGTGTGTGTGTGTGTGTGTGTGTGTGTGTGTGTGTGTGTGTGTGTGTGTGTGTGTGTGCGTGCGTGTGCGTGCGTGTGTGTGTGTGTGTTTGTGAGTGTGTGTGTGTGTGTGTGTGTGTGTGTGTGTGTGTGTGTGCGTGTGTGTGTGTTAGTGTGTGTGTGTGTGTGTGTGTGTGTGTGTGTGTGTGTGTGTGTGTGTGTTTGTGAGTGTGTGTGTGTGTGTGTGTGTGTGTGTGTGTGTGTGTGTGTTAGTGTGTGTAGGTATGTGTGTGTTAGTGTGTGTGTGTGTGTGTGTGTGTGCGTGTGCGTGTGCGTGTGTGCGTGTGTGCGTGCGTGTGTGCGTGTGCGTGTTTACTCAGAGTGGGGATGGACACTTATGAAAGCTCATGTATTAAACAACGCCATCTGTTTGTGAGGCTGGCCATCTGTAGAGAGGAAGGTGCTGGATTAATAAATGACGCAGCATTTAGTTTATATATATATATTCATAGACTCATTAGCACTAATTATGCTCTGTAACTTTACAACCGTGACTTCACAGTCTCAGTCGAAGACTGAATAATAACAAATAAGACTAGGTTGAAACTAGGGCTGTCAAAATGAACCCAATAATAACGTATTAACGTCACTAATTTCTATGTGCTATGGACCATCATGCGATTAATCGCAATTAAATATTTGTAGCGATTGAAAGCCCTAGTTGAAACCTATATGGCTGGACCGTGTGTGGTCAATGTGCTTAATTGTGGCCAAATTGTTACAGGGACTGTTTATAATGTGAATTCCTGGATATTAAATGTTCATCTGTAGTGGTCCCAGTAATATTTGTTTGTTTTGTACTGAAGTAGCACATCATATGACATGGTTAAGCTACGTTTGAGTCAAATAGTTGAGGACTGCTTTAATTTAAATCAATTCAACAATATGATTATGCTATTTTAAACAATTTGTTGGATTAGCTGGTGTTGCTCATGACAGAACACATCTTCCAGATTACTGGCATTAAAACAGCAAAGCTGAAACCATCTGTGATCAGTAAACACTTTGGTGGGAATTATATTCAGATACATTTCTTCAGAGAGAAAAAATTGGCTCATGACACTGTAGTCAACATGTTTGAGGAGGGTGTGGGGAGAAGGACAGCTGAGTTTCCTCTGTACTACATATGGATAAATAGCTTCAGTGTTTTGGCTAAAAGTGGTCAGTAGGGCTGGGACGATTTACCTATCTCCCGATTTGATACTATCACGATACTTGGATGCCAATTCAGTATGTATTGCACTTTTTAAGTACTGTGATTCTACAAGTATTGCGATTCAATATTACGATTTGTTAACTTTTTTAACACTAGACCATGGGAAAAAGTTGAATCATACACTTGTAGAGACTTTTACTTTGGAAAATATCTAAATTGATGCAGTGAAAAATTTTTGATTTTCAGCATGTATGTAGTCACAAATGTCCTGAAATCAAATATATCTGAAATTGTCAAGAATTTTTTATAAAGAATTTCCAGGCAACCCAAAAATCAAAGAATAAAGACATTTCCCTCTCAAATTAGTGGTATTATCTTTTTAATTTATAAGGGATATGTAATGTTTTATACTTCTGATGAATATAATCCAATCAATCTTCTTTCCATATATGTATTTTGTATATACAGCTCCCTTTGTCAACACCTTATTTTGAAAACCGAACGTAGTCACACGTGTATATTTCCTCTAACTTCACCAAGTGCGTTGCTAGCTCGGCCGGCCTGACCGCACGTTACCGCCATATGATAACGTTTCCTGTCCGTGACAGAGTTAGCATGCAGCTTTAGCTCTGCTCTGTCTAGCTCTGCTTTTCCTGCAATGTTTGAATCCCAAAGTGTTTCCATCCTTCACTGGATGTGTAGTGTTTACCACGCTGGATTTAACATGGGAGGGTGCAGGTCGTATCCACGCTGACCCTGGTTTTGGCTCGCTGTGGGAGGGAACTGCGGCCGGCTGCGGTTTCTTTAGGTAACAGATATGGAACGGATATTGTCATGTTACTCAGACTACAACAATAAAAACGGTAACTTCTTTCTACCTCCGCAGGGACTCAAATGATGCAAATATACCAATTATGGCATTAAAAAATGTGTTTCAAAATCTTTTAAATAAAACGCGATTAATAGGTGAATACTTTTTTTTCCCACACCTAGTAGTCAGAGTGACATTTTATTCCAGATACCTTGCAAGTCAAAGAGCGAGCTGGCGTCTGTGGCTTTCTCAGAGGGCGCCTGGGTGATGGGTCGTAAGAATGAGCGGTAGCCTTTCAAGATGGCCGCCATGAAGCGCAGGAAGGCTTCCTGGATCTCCAGCTCCAGCATGTGGAGGCTCTTCCCACAGCTCAGCTCTGACGAATCACTCATGCTCAGCTCCAACAGCCCGTCAGGCCGCTGCTGACCTGAAGACAGAATGGGAAAAATCAGCAGCTGTCACTACATGCTTTTTTAAAATCTCTACATGTCAACATAAAGGTTGAATCATAATACCTGCTACTGAAAATATTCCATCTTTTGTATTTTGATGAAGCCGTTCTGATCAAAGGATATGTATTAAGAGGTCAGAGCCCAGCTTTAAGGAAATATTCGTATTGCAAATGAGGACCAGACTTACATTATTAGGACAACTAAACTAAAGAAAAATCAGTGTTTCCTGAAGTCCATGAGGCTTAAATAGATCAATATTATAGATCAATATTCAGCACTTGTGGCAGAAACTGGGTAGATTTTCAACTTCACTGAATCCAAAAATTCATTTATTCAATTTTATGATTCTGATGAATGAAGCACAACACACTGTGATTTTCTTTTCTTTTTTGATTACACCGAAGTAGGCTGCCACGATATGAGGAAAAGTCTGCGATGTGCGATATCATTGTTCAATATTGCAATGACAATATGACTTACAATAAATAAACAAATATTGAAGTGTGAATATTAGCTATACTTATGTCAGCCTGGGAGGAGGGGCTGCTTTGTCTCAGCCAGCTGATAAGTTTACAACATTTTGAGATACGTGGCAAACTAAGTTAAACAGTCAGACTACAGACAGACAGCTTTACTTTTAGCTCGTGTAGCAGAGGGTTATGTTGTACCTATACTTTAAAGGTCACATATTATACTCCATTTAAACTAGTTATTATAGGTCTCAGACACCTCCAAACCATGTCTCTGAAGTTTTTTTTTCAAAAAAACAATCAGATCATGCATTCCAGCATGTCTCTATAACCTCTGTTTCAGCCCATTTCCAAAAGTGCTGATTTCTGTGTCTGTAGCCTCTGTCTCCTCCCACTCTGCTCTGATTGGTCAGCGTTTTCTGTCAATCAAACGTCCTCAACAACACAGCGTCACCCTCCCCGCCCCCCTCGCGGCCTGAGAGCAGGGAGAGAGAGGAGCTAGAATAGAGCTTATAAACCACTTTAAAGTTTATAAACCAGAAACTTCACCCAGCGCACGTTACCGGAGGAATCTGATCAGAAATCGGCGACACATGATGAACATCTGCGGTCCAGATTCCAGGTTTTCCTGACGGTTTCTCTCAGGTAAATAATACTATTTATATCTCTGTTAGTTAGCTCAGTGTTTACCTCATGCATCAACTCTGTAAACCGTAAACATACACTCTGTTTTACGTCTGTCTTTACAGATCCATCTGTGAGAAATGACCGACAGAATCATCCCAGAGGAGAGCAGACAGCTGAGAGCAGATGGCTCTGTTTACATGGAGATACAGAGCTAACCCGGTAGCATGTAGCTAACACGTTAGCATGTAGCTACATGCTAACGGGTTAGCTACATGCTACCGCTATGACACGGTGTGTAAACACAGCGACCATCAGGGTGGAAAATAGAAGATGTGAAACAGTAGTCAGTTCATTATTTCTGCTAAAAGATAAATGTATGGAAGATCAGAGTAATGGTATATTATTTACAGTAGTAGCTGTCTCTGTGTTACCATGACTACAGACCACCGGAGCTTAGCTTACCATAGTTTACCAGAGCTGAAGACTTTCTCCTGTACCATGTTAACATAACTGCAGGTGGGATGATTACAAATGCTGTGAATAATTAATATTGTCATCTGTCTACTCAAATAAAGTTTGACTGTGAAACAGAAATGTGTTGTGTTGCTTACAAGTCACTATTTACTACCTGTACTCTGCTACATGCATGACATCAAATATATATAATATATAAATATCATCTGTTTAAACAGTGTAATTACATAAAGCCTTTGTGAAAGAACATGTTATATTTAGATGATGGGAGTACATGAAGACGGTTCTGCTGGTTCTTGCAGACTAACTGTAGGAGCTACTTTGCTCAAGTTCGGTTGAGGAGGAGAGACAGTGACGCGCTGTGGGGTGGGGTCAGCTACTGAAGGTTCTCTCTGGTTCGACCAGGAAACCCTCACGTGGCTTGCATTCTCTAATGACGTCAGAATACAAGGAAAAAAGCGATTTTTTTTTCTGCACCCATTTCCGGACAAACGGAGGAGGAGAAAAAGAGAGAGGATGGTCTTTTATGATACTATGGTGGCCTGTAGACACACTGGGGACAGATATTGATGTTTAAAAGACATGGAAAAGTGCATTTTGCATAATAGGTGACCTTTAAGATAATAACACGGAAGCTCTGTAGTCTGCAGCAAGACGACCTCCAACCTCGTCAACATCACCGCTTCACAATAAACCACTGGACACATACACTGGAACACTTCTTACTAGAGGGAACTAAAGTCACTCAGAGCCTTCACTAAAAGGCAACACAACAAAATAGCTTACAATTGTTTGTAACAATTGGCTATCAGCCGAGCTACTGCACTGTGCGTGTGTAAACATGTGGATGAGAGACTGCGGACAGAGCAGATTGAAATATTGCTTTTCTACATGTGTAAATTATGTTTATGCTTGTTGAACAGGTGTATTGATATGAGGCTGGGCTGTGTGCGTGCGTGCGTGCGTGCACGCGTGCAAGCGTGCATGGAGAACTCTTCCACAGCCCCAACACAGAGCAGAGAGGATGCAGCGTGATAATAAATATTAACGTTACGGTCTTTGGGACTGGGACCCGTTTAATACCGGGTTTTGGTAACCATCCCTTCATATAATGATTTTTCTTAATCATCGAGTTTCAGGCAGTCTTTTGCGATGTGTTTACCGCGCATCTTCATATTGTGATGACGATGAAAATACGATTTATCGGTCAGCACTACACTGAAGGTCAGAAAAGGTAGAAATATAGTCTAAGGGTGTTTTCACATATTGTCCTTTTTAAACGAACCAAACTCAGTCTTTTTAAAGCGGACCAAAGAGTGAACCAACAGAAAAGGGACTCGGTACTTTCTCCAACAAACAACTGTTTTTATTCAAGTTTCTCGCCGAAATCCAAACACATTTCTTTTGTCCCATGCTGCATTAGTCTTGAGCCTCGACAGTACATGCGATACTGCGGTACTGTAGAAAAACGAGTACCGTCACGTCTTCAGAATATTTGCATCGACTTGGTACTGATGTATCGGTTCTTGTGACATCCCTAAAGTGAACCCGGAACACTTTCTGTTCACAATGTACAGGTTAAGCGAACCAAAACGCCGACTTCAAGCGAACTATACTTAGACCACCTCCTGAGGAGGTCTGATTTTGGTTCGTGTCAGAGGGGTCGGACTTCTTTTGGAGTGTTGACTAATTGCTCCGAGTTTGTTTGGAGGGCTGAAAGAGACCAAGTGTGAAAACACCCTAAGAAGATGCAATACCCTTAAGGGGTTTGTTCAAATTATGCCTTTGAATTTGTTTGAATTTGAACTTTTTGAAAAAGTGACTCCTTCTATTCAACTGAACACAAAATAAAAAGAACCACTGAGTGGAAACGTTTGCTGAAAGTGCATTTACATGCAGGACTGATCATGACACCGATACAACAAAATCAACACACATTTTTACAATCATTTGTCTTATCAGCTCAGAACTCACCATCAACCAGCTGCTGGTGGAGATTGCTCAGCACATTCATCAGGTTTTTACAGGCTTTCTTTGGCAGGATCTTCCATGTGAGGGCTCGCTTATCTTCATTGCTGAAAAAACAGAAGCGTACAGTGAGCTGTGGAGCGACTGAAGGGGCCAAAACCAACATGGACAGCAGTCAGACCAGCGGAGGTCAGACCACCCTAATGCTGTCTGGCTGGTGATGAGGCCAAAACATTATGTGCACCACTACTGACCTTTCGCTGAGTCATCAGAAAAATGCATTTTCTTCATATTAAAAGGAGTACGACACTACAAAGATAATCATTTCCACCCAGGCTGCAGGAAAACGGCCTGGTCTCTAAACATAGAACACCTGGCAGTGATGTGGTCTTGAAAACAAGGTTCAGCAAAGGGAATGATGTTGAGCTCTTGGCTGGAAGTGCTGTACAGTATATGTGCGGCTCACTGCCCTAGCTGTAGTTAATCCTTTCAATACTCATCATGAGAAGGCAACTGAGTATCAAAGACGGATTAAAAGGCCTTTACACACCGGGGGCGTAACCATTAACAACACGAAAATGCAAAATACTCGCCTGCAAATATTTCGCATCAAAACTATTCATACCGGCAGCGATGTGAATTTCCAACAGTTGCAACACTTTTTTAATAAAAGATTCAAATACCAGGACCAACTACCAGGATCCTACTGACCCAGAGTAGCGTCTGGCAGTCTGTCTGAAGTAAATTGTTGTATAAAAAACTACTGTCAGCTATTTTATTGAGTTTCCATTTAGCGAAATGCTCGGAGTGATTTTTCCTCTGGTAAAAAGTTACACAGTGTATATGTATTGGGCTTTTATTGCGAAAGGTAAGAACAGAAGGAGTGGATCTGGTCTGCGGTGCTTTTGTCAAGGTTGAAAAGAGTAATGAAGTTTGCCGTCATGGAGTATGGAGCCTTCGTGTTGCTGTACACTATAGTGTACGTTTTGAATATGTCTGTTCCGCACAACATGATTGTTTGAAAAAAAAATTACATTGCATTTTAACAGCGTATTATTTGCGTTCTGGGTGAAACATTCATGACAAAAACAGCAGTTGGAAAAAATATATTGCCTAAACAGCAATGGGAAGGCTCTTGTGTATTGTGCTCACTGGAAGATGGTGTTTGTGTCCAGGTCCACGCAGCTCACGTCTGGTGGGGGGTCATAAAGGTCAAAGTAGCGAGAGTCTACTCCCACAATGAACGGACAGGGGGCGCTCAAAACGTCAGCCAACGCCAGCGGGCACAGAGGAATATACGGGCACGGCCAGTGGAACGGGAAGATCATCTGAAGATGAGAAAGATAAAGTGAGATGAAAAGGAAGCGATGAATCCCTTGTTACATTTTGCAGGTTTATTAGAATGATTTCAAAGAGGTAAACAGTATGGTTAGCAGTACAGTTGAGCCTACTATGGGCTGGGCAATAATTCAATATGATAATTTATCATCTCTCAATGGAATCGTATCATGATGAAATCATATATTGAGATATCATGGTACACAATTATGTTGTCTAAATTGATAATAACAAGGACAAACTAAATCAAATCAGCAAAACCAAACTATTGTCTGAATCTGATTACTCTGTATTTGTGTGCACGCATGTTAACATTGTCACTGTATAACTGGAAATATTTTTATTTCTCTTGAAACAGTTATGTTAATTTTGCACTAAAGTTCTTGATTAAATGAGAAAATCCTCAGTGCATTTTAGTTGTCAAGTATTTAATTCACACGGGAGTATACAAAAACAGGCTTTAGCATGTGGTTATTTCATGATGAACTAACAGAAAACATGTTATATTGTCATATATATCGAGATATGAAATGACCTACTGTATATCGTGATAGAAGATTTTTGCCATATTGCGCAGCTCTACATCTAATGATGTAAATAAAATAGGTTGAAGACAACATTCTGCTAAGAACCAAAATTCCCTCACTTCAAACACAATTTATGACTTTAGCTGCCTGTTTCCACAAACAATAGTGATCAACGCAGTGACTTTAACAACCATATTAGACATTAGAAGAGGATGGCAGAGTGTGAAGCCAATATGGCGAGGGGGCAATAAATGAGCAGTAACTTACAGACACCAGAGCTTCAGTGACGCTGGTCAAAACGGCGGGTCGTAGCGAGTGGACCAGGATCTTATGTTCAGTGACAGCAAACACCAGTAAGGTGACGGCGTTCTCTGGTCCGAGGTTCTGGAGCAGCGTGGAAAATCGGCCGCCACTACGAAAAACACAATAAAAATGTACAATATCGCTGATACCTAGAACCTTTTCTGGCCCTTGAACATATTTTGGGTTCAAAAATAATCTTCAGACTAATAATATCGTGATATAGACATTTTCTGTATTCTATTTTCTAGTGTATGAAGGGAGCTCAAAATGGATAATATATAAAGGATGATATACTGTATTTAAAAACTATTTTTTCTCATTGTACATGTATCAAACTGATTTCAACATACCAGTCTTACAAATCATCGGAAATTCTCCAAGATTGAAACAAATATGGTATGTGAACTATGTTGCTATGTACATACACTATCATTAAAACGTTTGTAATCAGCTGTTATATTGATGTATTTCTTCTTTCCTTCAATAATAACTATTTGATCATAAACAGATACAACAGTATAATTATAGTATAAAAACAGAATAATTCAGATGGCAAATTGACGCCAAAAGAAGAAGAATGAAATGACTCAAACTTCCATTTAGTCCATGTCCCCATAGTGTTGCATGACAGAGGAGAATACTGTTGAGCTTGGATGTTGGATTTGTTTTCCGGTCCAGAAAAGCATCAGTGACCCTCGATCGTTATTGAACCACGATGGTGAAACTGATAGAGTTAGTTGGTTTTTCTCTGGCACCTCTGCAGTCTACTCAGTGGTTAGATTGAAGAGGTTTAAACTGGGATTTGTCAGTCCATAGTATGTTCAGCTGATATTCCAATAGTGCTAACTTGGGTTGGGACGATACACCTATCTCCTGATTCCATACTATCACGATACTTGGGTGCCGATTCGTTAAGATTTTTCTAAGTATTGCGATTCGATATTACGATCTATTGTGATATTTGTTACTTCCACTAACTTCCCCAAATCCATTGCTAGCTCTCCCGTCAGCTCCGTTCTCTTTATCCATCCATGGTCAGCTCCATCGGGCCGTTTGAATGCATTTAACAGAAATGTCAGTATATGGGTGCTCTACAGTTGTAGCGTCGGCTGATTTGAGATGAGAGTGACGGCCGGCTTGACCAATTACTGTTCCTTCAATGTGTGAAACCCAAAGTGTTTCCATCCTTAACTGGATGTGTAGTGTTTATCACGTTGGATTTAACATGGGAGGGTGCAGGTCGTATCCACGCTGACCCTCCACCGTTTGCTGCTTTCTCGTCTGGGCTCACAGCGGCTTTGTTTTGGTTATTGAAAGGCGTACAACGTCGCGTTACTCAGACTACAACAATAAAAGCGGTAACTACTCTACCTCCACATAGACTCAGATGAAGCAAATATATTGATTCAAAGTCGAAAAAAGTATATATCGCTATAAGCTATAGCTATAACTATATAGCTTATAGCGATATACAGTATAGACCAGGGGTCTCCAACCTTTTTTCCTCTGAGAGCTACTTTGACTAAATGAAAGTGTCCGAGAGCTCCTCATATTTTATATTATTAGTAACATTTATTCACATCGCTCAGCTCCACCCAAACCAGCTGAATAAGCTTCTTTTGTGTGAACATTTAGAATGTGTTGATATCCAACACTCACATTTTGACATCATCAACATCTTAAATTCAGCAGCACGTGCATGTTTTTTTTTCTGTATGCATTTCTTTACATTTTCAATGTGTCAAGCTCACACTATTACATTCACATCACATTAATGTCATAGAAAACAAAACTATGTTGTTACTTTTTTTACTGTCTGTCCACATATCACTGCATCACATCACTTCCCTTCTCATTCCCTTCATCATCTGTAGTTCACATGCATGTAGTACATGCATTCAGTCTTTAACAGTTAGTGAGATGACTGGCGCTGCATGGAGTCAACAAGACAGGTGTCTGCTGGAGTGGATCCACTTAGGTTCACTCTTATGAACATCATTCAAATGTATCATTTAAATGTTCATCTGTCAGTATTGTTCTAAACTTAGATTTTATGACATTCAAGCAAGCCAGCTGGGCCGTATCGCTGAAGTCAACCGACTCATTACACTGCTCTTCGTTTTACCACTTCTGCCTTTTAGAATTCAGCCAAATTCAGCGCTGTTTTGACCTATGATTAGTATGTGTGCACATATATCACTTAAATTAAGTTAATTAATCCAGATGCTGCTTCGTTTCCGACTGTCACTCCTTTGGTCTGCTATTAGCGCACCGCACCAAACTCCTCTCTCTTTCTCTCCTCCTCTCCCTCCTGCTCTGTACATGTAGAGTAGACCACCCCCGCCCCTCCCTGCTTGATGGTATGATCCTTGTCTGTCATCACTGGCACGGCACGCACGTCATTAACACAACATTCAGTCACAGTCAGTGCATGGAGTGCCCGTGGCGCGGAGAAGATCATCCTATCATTCTGCCTTGAATTCATTTTTTTTAAAAACGGCTCTCGGACGGGAGCCGGCTTCCATCGTTCACTTAAAAGAGCCGGCTCATTCGCGATCGACACATCACTATTAAATATTCTTTGAACCTTTGGCGAGCGACTCAGAAACAGGTCATGAGCTACTGGTCGCGAGCGACGTGTTGGAAACCCCTTGTATAGGTGAATCAATTTTCTTCCTGTACTTATTGCTAACCCTAGACTACCCTTCTATTTCTATTGTGAAGTGTGAAAAAGAGTTTGCTGAAGCAATATGTTACAGCTGTTAATTTGAGCTGGTTCTAGGCTGCATTATTTTTGACCTTGACACTGAAACAGGAACCTGTTCCTGTTTCAATCTGCACACATTTTGATGCTCAGCTTCATGTTTCTTTTACAAATGAATGATGATTTCTTCCACTCGTATTCAACTGTTGCTGAAGGGGATCTTTGTCTCTTTCTGCCCTTTCATTTTGTCAGTCTGGTTGAACCATTGTACAGCGTTTTGTTCTCCATGTACAAAACGAAACAATATCCATTTGTAAAGAGGACTTTCTGCGACCTCCAAGCATGAAAGACCATTCAAACATAGAGTAGTCTTCTCAGACATCTGACTGGACACAATCAAGCTTTTGTGGAAGGACATCATTAACTTTTGAACGCTAGTGTATATACACTGCATCATTGGGACAGTCAGTAACAAAATACATAATTCCTTCACATTTTAACACAAAAAAAGTGCAGTCATATATCAGCAGAAAAGTGTGTGTGCAGCTGCTCTTACCTGAGCGGTAAAGGAGAAGATACTGGCTGGCTCAACATCAGGCTGTCATGAGGGGAAAGCTGCAGAAAAGCTGGAAAGTGAGATAAAACCAACCGAGCAAACAAACGCCTGCACTGAATCATTGAAATATGAATCCATAATGGAGGACGCTAAATTGCTGCACCCCACAGTCAATCCTAAACAGCTTCAGAAAACAACAATACCCATTTCTAACATGCACCCTATGCAGCAAACATTCACATTACTATTGCAACTTAAACTTACCTGCACCAGGATGCGAGGCCTCTGAGAGGAAGGGAAGGGAACTTTGTGCATAAAATGAGAGATGTGCCTGGGAAGAAGAAGAATAACGGGGATGTGAGGCCAAAAATAACAGCAGTTGGCGGCTGAATAATCCGTCAATGCACCCCTCTCAGACGGGTAAGAGATATGAGCAGCAGTAAAACATGAAAAGAATGAGTCCTCTGTCAGACTGCAGTAAATATATGACCTAAAACAACTTGAGAGAATGGTATAGGTGATGGATTTTGCATTTCTGGACCTATTTTGTTATTTGGTGTATTGTTACCCACACGTAACATTCGCAAACACCAAGACACTTCCGGTGTTCAGATGGAAAACATTTCAACTACAACATCAACATTAAACATCAGGCTTTGCTGTCAGTCCCTCAGTTGCAATGCATATCACATATTGATATCTCCTTTTTAGATTTAGTAAGGTTGACACCATATAGTACATTGCTGTACAGGAATGTTGCAGTTTTGTCAACGAAAAACTAACATATCTGTTTTAAACCCCATTCGGACCCTTTTATTTGTCGAGGGGAGGTGGGGAGATTTTAACATTACCTACACTGGTCAGGGATTTAAATCCCGTCCGAATGGGACTTATTATTAATTATCAGGTAATCAGACAGCATTTCAACAGAATAAATTGTCTGAAATAATAGAGTTGCAAAATGGGAAGAGCTATTTCAGGCGCCCCTGGTTCCACAAGTAAAAGTCCCATTCATTTTTCCCATAGACAAGGTTACGTGACTCACAGTTGGAGCACTTCTACAGCATTGATCGTCTATGTGACTCTAAATGGGACCATCATTTACTAAATGAACATCATGCTGTATTGAAGAAGACTTGAAACTAGTGATTGAGACCATAAACTAATGTTTACAATGTTTACTGAGGTAATAAATCAAGAGAGAAGTAGGCTCATTTTCTCATAGACTTCTATCCAACCAGAGGAGTCGCCCCCTGCTGGCTGTTAGAAAGAATGCAAGTTTAAGGCACTTCAGGATTCACTTTTCAGAGCCAGAGCCCACTGCTGTGTACATAAAAACTTAGGGTGAGAAGTTAAAGGGGAACTTAAGGATTTTTCACGTTTTCACGTTTCCCATGCAAATGGCAGCCGCTAAACTAAAAGTTCTTGTTTTTGCCACTGACAGGCTCAGATTGTTATTTTAAGTGTCTGACAACATTATGAAAAGGATCCTACAGAGAATAAAACCTTTTTCTTACCTTACACTTGATCCGGTCTGTTCGTCATTGTGTCCAAATCCTGCTCAAGGAGAAGTCTCATTCTGTAAGGCGCAGGGTGACTTGTTGCCAGAAGACAACGGTGGAAACGTGAGTGAGAGTTGGAGAGCGGAGTGCCACTGGGCACCGGTGCTGACAGAGTTTGTTGTGTTGGAGTACAGAAAGCGTAGCTTAGTGTTATCTAGAAAGATTTTCAATGTCATGGCTGAATATTTAGATGATTTCAATAAAGTGGATGAGGTCTAACCCTCTTGTGAGATTTCACAATGAGACTTCTCCTTGAGTGGGACTTGGACACATAACAAACAGACTGGATCAAGTGAAAGGTAAGAAAAACATTGGATTTCTCTGTAGGGTCCTTTCTACAATGTTGTCAGACACGTAGAATAACAATCTAAGCCTGTCAGAGGTGAAAACAAGCACTTTTAATGAACGTAAATTGACGGTGCAGAATTGCCCAGAAGGATTACAATCCAAATCCAATTAGGATTGTAATCCTGCCGTCAAAAGTGCTCTTCCTTAATCAATACTGGACCAATTTAAAAAATTGTTGTCCCCATTAGTCACTTAGACACAATAATATGGGAAAATAGGGTTCAGGTCGAAAAATACAGAAGTTACCCTTTAAGGATGCATTTTGGCAAGAAATATCCAATCACAAGCTTAACATTCTGTGACATGCACCGCTAACAAAAATGTAAGATTAGCAGCTTAAATATATTTACTTTTAGAGTCTGGGTTGATTTTTTATTAACTGAGTAACTACGGTGCAACAACGAAGCATCTGACTGGCCTCTTCTCCATAGAAACAGCGGCCGAGGCTCATAGGTACTGCAGTATTTAGACCCATTCGCCATGCTAAAGTCACACACAAAACCGTGTTTCTCTGAAATAAAGTTGAAGTAATTCAAATTGGTGGTTAGAACTTTTGGTAAATGGTAAATGGACTTGCATTTCTATATGCTTCAAGTGTTTAAGTTATGAGAACACCGCCGCTAAGCAACGTCAATATTAACGTTACTGTCGGCATCTAGAAGCCACAGAGGCTAACAATTTAGCACGCTATCAAGCCGGTAACATAATGCAGGAAATACAAAGACATAATGACAGAGGAAAAAGATGAGGCCGTTGGGAATATCAACATTTTCCTCAAACATATTATAAAATTACGAAGAAAAACAATATACAACTAAAATTACAATATATTAAGTCATTATGCACCGAAAAATGAACCTCCATCGCCTCCACCATTTCTAACAACGTCAACAAACATGTCACAACTCGTAAACTTTCAGAAACTTTCCACTTAAGAGATTGTGAATACCACAAGGGGGGGGGGGGGGGGGGGGGGTTATATGGACTCTTCTCGTGAACAAGGTAAACACAACCTCATTTGAAGACACCAATAAACCTATATGATCTGGAAGAGTTCTGTATTTCTATGTCCATTAACATTAAAGACATTGTTTGAAATGTGAATACAGAATGGGATTAAGACACTTCTGGAACCAGTGGCTCCTCCCACTTTGCAATGTGTAAAATTTAACAATTAGCAAGAACTCAACAGAGCATAAAATGGTGAAAGTAAGAGAATAAAAAGAGAACTCACTTCTCGATGGGCAGGGCATGGGGGCCGGAGATGGAGTAGCGATAGAGGAATGTGAGGAACTTGCGGAAAGCATCAAAGAAGGGCCAGTGGGAGAGCATACAGATACACTTGTTGGTGTAGACGGAGCGTGGGGTTGTGGTGGTGCTGTTAGTGGAGCTGCTGGTGGCCGTCCCCGTACGGCTGGAGGAGGAGGGTTTATGTGGATCCGGGCTCAGGAGACCCAGCTGGGAGCGCTGCTGATCAGTCAGACACTCCAGCGGGAAGGGCTCGTAGAACTGAATGGCAGCACCGTAGACCTGAAACAGGGGACAGAGCTGTTGGATACACAGATCTCCATCTGCAGATGTATCACATACAGTAACTGCATGAACTAGACCTTTCTAAAAAACTGAAGCCACGTTGTATCTCCTTGTTACACAGATAGAAATTTATGATGCAACACTCACACAGACACAACAAGGTCAAACTGGCAAAGCAAGTCTGTTGGCCTGCTGCAGCTCAGAGGTCACTACACTTAAACTCTCCTTTAATGCACCTCTCACTACATCTACAACCTCTCTGCGTTCATTAGCATTAGGGCTTTGACAAATTAGTATTTTCCTCCTTATCAGTAGATCTGCAAAGTCTTCAAATTGCTTCAGCTATTCCATTCAGGCAGCTGCTTCAGAGCACTGTGGCCAAAAAGAAAACTCTTTCATTCACGCTGCAATATCCATTTTCACAACTTTTGAATGCTGCTTTGCATACCTACTCTTATATATTTACTGAATTGCTTGTGTATTAATGTGATTCTATGTGAGTGTTTCATGGGTGGTTTCCTAACCTAAGATAGTTTTCTATCATTATGTGATAGACAATTTAGTTGTTTGAATCTTGAATCTTGTTTAATCAGATCAAAAGACCAACAGCCAAATATATTCCATTCACAACTACATATGATAAAGAAAAGGAGCAAA
The DNA here is from genome assembly GCF_043250625.1 of Sebastes fasciatus. Taxonomy (NCBI): domain Eukaryota; kingdom Metazoa; phylum Chordata; class Actinopteri; order Perciformes; family Sebastidae; genus Sebastes; species Sebastes fasciatus. Next base: position 43,111,297 of record NC_133796.1, on the reverse strand, counting down.
TATTCACATTTGAGCAGCTGGAACCTACAAATGTTTCACAGTTTAACTTGAAGAACAACTAAAACAAGTATTCAATTATCAAAATAGTTGCCATAGCGAAGCACCGACTGATCTGCAGCTGATGGAAACTGGCCAGTTGTCAGCTGATCAGCCCTGACCGGTAACCAGACAATCAGTGTCATATAACAGATTGTTTGCCGATCATATTTACACATGTGCCAAATGATGGTTTTACGTCACACAAGCTCACTCTAACCTTAACCCTAAAACCAAGTCTTAACCCTCATACGGCTCTTTGAAGAAGTGGGAACAATCCAAAACATCCTCACCTTCCAAGTGCAATTAAAACTACTTGTCAATGTTTAACAATCACTTCCAGAAGAAAAGCTAATGATGAAAAAGATCAGCCAGTCTCTCAGGCAGTCCTCTGAATCATCTCTGCACTATTAAATAAATACACATCAATAAGAATAGAAATAAAGTAAGTACAGTGCAACTCTGTTTAACCTTTATTGAACATCAATACCACGAGTGCCAACTGCGGACAAACAAACAGCAGTTAGTTGAGCCAGTATCAGCATTAGGCCAAATAAATCCCCTCTGCTTCCTGGAAATATGAGACTTTCCCCAATTCACGCTCCGATCAAAGCTAACTGGCGTATCTGCTGTGGGAGTCCGTTTTCAACATTTTCCCCCGAAATGGACCGAGGTGGCCCATGTCTTTGTTTGCAGATGACTGAACTGAGAACGCCTCTGTGTGTGTGTGTGTGTGTGTGTGTGTGTGTGTGTGTGTGTGTGTGTGTGTGTGTGTGTGTGTGTGTGTGTGTGTGTGTGTGTGTGTGTGTGTGTGTGTGTGTGTGTGTGTGTGTGTGTGTGTGTGTGTGTGTGTGTACACATGGGTCAACAGGTGACTCCTCAGTTCAACATGGAGTCTGCAGGCTGCCAGAGTCCTGCTGACTCTCCCTCTGACCTTGGCCAGTAAAAAACACAAGTCAGCAATACACACTGTCCTCACCAAATATCCCCCTGCATGTGCTGCAGCAGGCCTTCCAAAGTATAACTCTCACACACACACACACACACACACACACACAAAAACTTGACTCAGCAGCAGCAGGCCGCGAACGCTTTGGCACCAGCGACCACTGCCGACCCCTAACTGGCCTTGTTCAGCAGAGCCGCTGCTTTCTAAACATCAGTAGGCTTTGGATGTGTTTGTCTCCACATAAATCACTAATATGTGTCAACACAAGCCTTGTCCCAACTGGGCCGCCTTCCTAACCCACAGACCAGCACAGCGGGAAGGGGCTTGTTTTTGGATTTGTAAACCAAGAATGTTTGTGTGTGTATTTGGCGTCTTAAAGTGGAATTCTGCTTCTACGGGCTGCATATAAGTGGAAGTCCACGAGTGTCTTTTGGACACATTTGTGCCTTTTTACTAACATGTTTTGCACTATGTGTGCAACTGTGATGCTGGAAACTTGAATGTCCCTCGGGATCAATAAAGTTACTATCTATCTATCGATCGCTCGATCTATCTATCTATCTATCTATCTATCTATCTATGAGTTTCTTTTAGAGTTGTACATATTGGGAGTGTAATGTACTTGTCACAATTAGCAAACTACAGTGGAGCAAAAACATAGAAGAAATCAGGAAACAGAAATCAATTTCAGTCCGGAGACAAGTCCGGAGACAAGTCCAGAGACAAGTCCGTGTAACAAGCATGAAAGAATTTGGTTTGTTAACATAAATGGATGGAACAATATTAAAGGGACAGTTTGTAAGAATCAGAAATGTCTTGTTAACAGCGATACCTGTGGCCTTTAAGTCAATGAAAGTCAGCGTCCTGTTGCTCGCGCTTGTGCTCGCTCTACATAGACATCAACGAGCATCGATCAAGATAGTGAGGCGACTCACGTCAGCTAAAAGCACAATATCACTCTATATTTCAGCTGCTTGGCAGTAATGTGAGCTGACCAGACGAAGGTCTTTCCATGAATCAATGCTGATACTGTGTTTCCTGCCTTAGACTGCCGTCTTCTGCAGTGTGTAGTGTGCGTGCATGCATGTGAGAGGTGGAGCGAGTGAGAACGGCGCGGCGTGTGAGTGAAGGCAAGCAGAGTACAGCAGAGACTAGATCTAGACCAGGGCTACGGTCTCCCCTGTGTCTTCTGGCTGCGGTCGGGGGGGTTGGAGCAGGAAGAGTTGACCCTGTTTAACAGACGGGCTTCACTAGATAGAACTTTGCAGTTTTTGTGCTTCCGTGTAGTTTGTGTTGGAGCAGTGTGGCCACACGTGAGCGCGCATAGGAAACACCGACCCGATTTATACGTGTAAGAAGTTACAAACAGTCCCTTTAAGTGGCTTGAAGAGGAATTTTGATTCCTCTGCTCTGCTAGAAGATCACTTGTGGCAGTACTATGCTGAAATATACACCCAAACTCTGACGGAAAAAGTCCAGAAAACTTCTCAATAGGATGTTGGATGACGCGCAGGTCCGCACTACGTGTTGTTGAGATTCGCAGAATCCCTGCGTATGTTTGCAAAGATATTTACCTGTATCTCTGCAAAAGCATAATCCCAGCCTGATCTGAGCTGCCACGATCAATTAAAGATGGTGGATAACGGGTTATGACTGAAGAGTCATCTGTTGGGTGCTGAAGTTTCTGCAAGTTGCTTCATACAAGCTGGATTGAGTGTCAGGACTGCAATATTATCTGTAATCTCTGTTATATCTCGTTGTTGTCTTGTTGATTGGTCTAGTTAGTCCATGAGCCAGGGGGTTGGTCGTGCCACTTTGGAGGGACCAAGTCTCATGGTGATTTTTTTTAAAGGTCTATGTCCCTAGTGTTGGGAAATGCATGATAGCATTGCAGCAATGGTAGCTTTCTATTTGCTATCACTCCTTTTTTCATCCCTCCATCATTCAAATTTTCACATCTTTTTTCGCCATTTTACACATAGATCCAGTATAAAAGAGGGAAACCAACACACAATGTCATGAAGTCATATATCATTGTAAAGCTTAGACTATAATCTGTCCATCGGTCACATTGTCATGACACTGAGGTCAAGAGAATTTGACCTTTGACCTCTAATGCTGTAATCGGGCAAATTCTGAATGCCACTGCAAATGCCCTTATATCTAACTTCATATTGATCTGATGTGCACATGGATAGTTCCAGCATAAAGAGTACAAAAAGAGCTTTAAAATGATATATTACATGAATAACAACAATAACAACATTTCTTATCAGAATAAATGTAACTTTGTGCAGTTTGTATCTGATAGAATATTCAGAACTTTGCATTGGATTCTGTTATTGGGGGCAGTTTGTAAATGACTTTCTTAGCAGCAGAAACACAAAATAATACAAAAACTCTAAAAACTTTCCTAAGAAATGTATTCTCTACCAGGTTTATCAATTATTTGATGTGTTCCCACTCTTACCCTGTTGTCAATATAAACATGTTACAACTGATGAGGCCCCGTTTCAGTAGCAGTGGGTTATAATCCAGGTGATATGTGAAAATGATGTTCACTTTTTCACAACCACATGAAACTTGGTACACTTGAACAGTTTGGGGCCATGAACATTTTCAGATATGGAACCATCGCAAAAACGCCTCGTGGCAACCATGGCGGCCATTTTACTTTCCACCATAACCAAATTATGTATTTTGCATCATATCTCCTGAACCCAACACGATAACACAGAAAAGGTGATTTCTACCCCTATGTTTTGATGGCCAACATTTACAATGATACCATACACAATATCATAAACTGATCAGGTGAATAGTTAATGGTGAATTCAGTGATTTTGTATGAAGCAAATCACAGTATCTGAGAACCTAGGCTAGACTTAGCTACTACAACTTAACTAGACTATAATATCATGTCAGTTATGTGCATGTTGTATAGAGTTTGAAAAGCTTAATCCTTTTTTTCATTAACCCAGACAATACAGTGACTGTAAAGAGGAGATCAATATTCAATATGACCGTAACAAGTTAAAGCTTGAAATGAATGTGTCAAACACAAAGATGAAAGATACATCCTGCAGATGCGCTGGGACGCATAATCAGTGATGGAACCTGGGGTCATTCAGTGTTTTGGGTCTTTCAACATCAGACACTCTCGCCCAGGCGACCCAGCCAGGGTTGATCAGACCCCAGTTTGCGTCCCAGCAGCAGTCGCCCACGTATCTAGCCTCTTGATCCAAAGCCAGTCTAGTGGCTTTCTCTGCAGCTTCCGTAAAGGATCTGACGGCCTTTCTCTATGGCCTCCCCGGTGATGCCCACTGCCCAGTGCCCAAATACTTTGCAGAGTGAATGCCCTGAAAATCCTTGGCAGCCCACTTCCACGGGCTCACAGCGAGTTCGTCAGCCTTGCCTTCTACACTCTTCCACAAGTTCCTGGTACTTGGTCTCGCTTCCTCTCACTGGCCTCATCAATACGCTCTTCCCAAGGCACTGTGAGTTCCACCATGATCAGTTGCTTGGTAGACTCTGAAATGATGATCGTGTCTTGTTGAAGCCGTGTTGATGTTATCCAGGCTGGGAACTTCAGCTGCTTGCCCAAGTTCCCTTCCAGTTGCCAGTCAGTGGCAGTGGTGAGGAGAACAGACTTTGCTCTTGGTTGTAGGTGGGGCTTTTCTCCGGCTCTGAGGAACCTGATGGTCTTTGGCTGGTGTTGATGGCTACACTCTCATTGACTGTGTTAAGCACTTGGTCATGGCGGCAGCGATAGCGTTAAGGTTTGCTGGACTTGGTAGGACATCGTCAACAGCCTGGATTAAGAACCTGATTTGGTGGAAGTCTGCTTACCAGATATTTGACCAGGTGATCTTTCGTTGCAGTGCACTTTCCCATCTAGTCTATGCTCCTTGCAGTCCCATCCCTACCATCCAGCTAACTCTTTGCCCTGGACATTTGTCGACCCTGGTCACCGGGAAGAAGCCTATGTCTGCACACCCCATTGCTACGGACCCCACCTTTGCCTCAGCCATGACTCAGCCACCTCCAGTGCTTTGTCGACGCTCCTGCCTATTCAGACTTGGATGCCGGCAGATGCCACTTTTGGATCCCAGGACTCTCCGTAGGAGAGAGCTTCCCCTGTCAGTGACACCATGAACTCTTCAGCGAGGCCACTGTTCGGGAGCTGCAGGATGTTACTGGTGTCATACAAGGCAGCACTGCTCATACTGCAGGGTAGGCCTAGCCATCTTCACAAGTAGCTGCTGATCTTCCTCTCCAGGGACTTGACTGTTGTTATAGGCACTGTATACACCTGCAGAAGCCACAAGATCTGGGGTCGTATGGAGTGCTGGTGTATCCAGGCCTCAAACTTCCCTGGCAGGCCTGTTTTGTCCACCTTTGGGAGCCAGGCCTGGAGCTCTTTACTGGCGCCCTTTATGGTGGCCGTAAAATTGAGAAAACATGAGGTAGTACCATATAGGCTGCCCAATATGCTAGAAATATTTCTGCGTGCTGGTGCCCCACTGCATGCAGCTGATGCCCCGTTACCACTTATTTTCGAGTACAAGTACAAGAACTTACATCTGGGTACTCGCCAATACTGAGTACCGATAAGAGTACTTCTCTGTGCCAAAAGACCCTCGTTAACATCCAGCCGGAGGGTGTAAGTGACACACGGCAGGCCGGGGAGTCCTGCATCACTTATGGCCTTTATCATGTTTCTGGCATTGTCCCGGAGCACAACGTGAACAAAACTTTCTGGAATGCCCCACGTCTGTAGCATATCATCAAGCGCACCTGCTATGGCTTGGCCAGTGTGCAAACCCCCGAAACTACTTTGCTTGTAGAACGACTCTCTGCAGAGTAAAATCCTCATCAATCCACTGCGCAGTTAAACTGATGAGAGACATTGGGCTGACACTGCTAGTCCAAATATCAGTGGTGAAACTGAAGGCCAAAATGTCCTGCAACAGACAGTTGATGTGCTTTTTCACAAAGTCATGCAGCTTTGGTAATGCGGTTTCTGTGATGTGGCGATGGCTGGGAATCTCATACTTCGGCTCCAGCACACTGACAAGACGGCAAAATCCCATATTATCAACAACTGACAGCGACTGGTCATCAAGAGCAGTTGCTCGCTTCCCCAGCATTTGCTGCAAAGTTGGTTTTTGCTGTTTCCAACTGCTAGCATTAGCAAACTCCTTGAACGCTGCGTTGTGTTGGTTCTTAAGATGTTTTATCAAATTGCTTGTGCTAAATGCGCTGCTTTTCACTCCTCCTCTTGACAATTTAGCAGAGCATAGTTTGCAGACTACTCTGCTTTTTTCTTCATCATTTACCGTAAAATAACTCCAAACTGCTGACATGGCTGCTCCCCCACCTAACGTTACCTGCTCATTTGACAAGAGGTTAACGTCACGCTGCCGTAAAGTGGTATCGGTGCCTTTGTATCGGAACCGTTTTGCTAGTACGAGTACATGAGCACACTATCGGACCCGATACCTGATACTGGTATTGGTATCGGTGCATCCCTAAATATTATTGCTCTACCGTTAATATTGAAAATGAGAACAGAAGCAGGTCGTTAAACCATTGTTCATTCGACCTGAAGAGAAGTTGGCTGCACTTTATTTTTTGTTAAATATTGTTACTACTATTATTACCTGTAGCGACTTCAGGAAACAAACTAAAAGCTGCTGAGAGACTGAGGTTGGGCCCGGATTGCTTGTCCGATATGCTACCAAAGTAAGTCACTGAGATTCGAAAATACGTTGAACAAAATGAAAATGATCAACTTATTATAACATGCACAAAATCTTGATAATCAACAGCGATCAAAAGAAAATAGCGGTCATCAAAAAATACGGCGACCCACTCACCCTCTCTTCCCTCGGGTGAACAGCATTTTATTAACTATGAGTACCACCCATATCCATGTGACCCAAATCTCCCAAATCAACAACATCACATAATAATAAATAAATGACAATATCACAAACACTAGAAAATACCAATACCAAAAAATATAAACCATCATAACCCAAATTAACATTACTGCAAACATTATTTCTTTCTGAAATCATTCATGGCAAACCTTTTGCTTTGAAAATGAGAACAGAAGGAGCAGGTTAAACCACTGTTTATTTAACTTGAATAGAAGTTGGTTTACTTTATTTTTTGTTAAATATTGCACTGCTTTTTATCTTGAGAACTGAAGCAGCGGGTTCTGAAGTTTCACTTTTTATTATTTTCAAATAAAAGGTTTAATGTCAGCTGGGATCGGCTCCAGCCCCCCGCGACCCCTAACGGGATTATGGATGGATGGATGACTCGTATCATATCGCTCTAGATGAGCCAACTATCGTCCTTGAATTCTTTTTAAGCTAAGTTGTTAAGGAAGGTCATATTGAATAATGTTCACAGTCACTGTATTGTCAGGGTTAATGAACAAAAGGATTACGCTTTAACATGCAACAGACATGATATAATAAAGTCTAGCCATAGGTTCTCAGATACTGTGATTTGCTTCATACAAAATCACTGAATTCACCATTAACTATTCACCTGATCAGTTTATGATATTGTGTATGGTATCATTGTAAATGTTGGCCATCAAAACATAGGGGTAGAAATCACCTTTTCTGTGTTATCGTGTTGGGTTCAGGAGATATGATGCAAAATACATAATTTGGTTATGGTGGAAAGTAAAATGGCCGCCATGGCTGCCACGAGGCGTTTTTGCGATGGTTCCATATCTGAAAATGTTCATGGCCCCAAACTGTTCAAGTGTACCAAGTTTCATGTGGTTGTGAAAAAGTGAACATCATTTTCACATATCACCTGGATTATAACCCACTGCTACTGAATCAGTTGTAACATGTTTATATTGACAACAGGGTAAGAGTGGGAACACATCAAATAATTGATAAACCTGGTAGAGAATACATTTCTTAGGAAAGTTTTTAGAGTTTTTGTATTATTTTGTGTTTCTGCTGCTAAGAAAGTCATTTACAAACTGCCCCCAATAACAGAATCCAATGCAAAGTTCTGAATATTCTATCAGATACAAACTGCACAAAGTTACATTTATTCTGATAAGAAATGTTGTTATTGTTGTTATTCATGTAATATATCATTTTAAAGCTCTTTTTGTACTCTTTATGCTGGAACTATCCATGTGCACATCAGATCAATATGAAGTTAGATATAAGGGCATTTGCAGTGGCATTCAGAATTTGCCCGATTACAGCATTAGAGGTCAAAGGTCAAATTCTCTTGACCTCAGTGTCATGACAATGTGACCGATGGACAGATTATAGTCTAAGCTTTACAATGATATATGACTTCATGATATTGTGTGTTGGTTTCCCTCTTTTATACTGGATCTATGTGTAAAATGGCGAAAAAAGATGTGAAAATTTGAATGATGGAGGGATGAAAAAAGGAGTGATAGCACATAGAAAGCTACCATTGCTGCAATGCTATCATGCATTTCCCAACACTAGGGACATAGACCTTTAAAAAAATCACCATGAGACTTGGTCCCTCCAAAGTGGCACGGCGACCAAATTTTGGGGGTCTGGCTCATGGACTAAGTGTGTTACAACTGAATTTGAAAACACTCTGTAACCTATCTCTCACTACATCCTAACCTAAACTTAAACTTCAGGTTTTCAAGTTATAATCAAATGCACAACAATCACAGAAGCAGTTATTGTCAATGAAAATCTTGGGTCTTAAACTCCCTCTAACAATGCTAATTAAATACGTATAAAAGAAAATCACACAAGTAAAAAAATTAAATGAAAGTCTCTTAAAGCGTTTTCATTTAGTACAAGTATCTTGGTATTTCTGTCTCAACTGAATTAAAATGCTCTAATTTCTGTTAATCATTTTCTCCTCCGCATTACTGGTCTAAGCTCTTTCCTTTCACTTGATCATGTAGATCATCATTACATCATTGTGATCATCTTGTTTTAGTGACCAACAACCACATGACTCGGCTTAAAGACACAGCTGCACAGTGACCCAGCTAGGATAACAAAACTGGGTTAAAACCTATGGAGGACAGACTCTGCCAAAATCAAAAATAAATGAATAAATAAATATATATAGGTAAATAAATAAAAAATTCATACAAATAAATACATAAATAAATAAATAAATAAAAATGTAAGTTAAACAGGAGACTAAATAAATAAGGGAATTAATACAAAGGTAAATAAATAAAACAGCAAATTAAAACAATTTATGTCACATTTTATCAATTAATTAATGACTACATTTATTTTTAATATTATTTTTGCTACGTTTAATGGCATATTTATTTATTTATCGAGTCATTTATTTATTTATTCATTTATTTTGGAGTGGTTAGCACCACCGCCTCACAGCAAAAGGGTCGCAGGTTAGAATCCTGCTCGGGGTCCTGTGGGGAGTTAGCATGTTCTCCCGTTTTAGCGTGGGTTTTCTCCGATTCTCCACCTTCAGTCCAAAGTCCAAAGACATGCAGGTTGGGTACATTGTTGACTCAAAATGTCTCGTAGGGGTGAATGTGAGCGTGAATGGTTGTCTGTGACGTTTTTACAGGATTACAGCAGCTACAGATAACGGCTCTTTTCTGCTCCTTTTTCAGAGCTCACCAGTAATGGATCTATTTCAACCAATAGAACAGATAGTGTATACTGGAGAAAATCGTCAACCCTGCCTTTAATAAATTAATTAATAAAGTGTTAATGCATTTACTACATTATTTGTGTTTAATTTTTTTTTCAGCCAACAGGCTCGTCCTAAAAAAAGAACACTACACTATATGTGGAGCTACAAGTGTTTCACCTGACAAAGGCATCATGCATGCCTGACCCACTTTCCCCTCTGGCATGCAGAGTATTGTAGGCTAGTGGGAAGACCCCCAAAATTTCGAGATACCCCTACCGGAGGTAGAACAAAGCACAACAATGATTTTCATATTCTCTTAGGTCTCCCACATATGAAATGGATTCTTGTATAAAAATATTTTACTGCAAAAGTGGTTAAATTGACAGATATTGTGACATAACCCATAAATAAAAAAAACGCAAAATGAAGCCAGGCCGAATGGGAGATGGTACACAAAAACTCATGTAATTTCATAATTCCAGCTCTGATTGATCCCAAATTTGATGTGATAGTGGCCAATGGGTTCCTCTACATGTGTAAAGAAACAGAATGTGAATATATTGATGCATTGAGGAAATACAGTAATACAAACACATAAGTACAATAAGCGGAAATATCAAATTTGAAGGTCTATGATGAATTTATTCATTTACTTTTAGGTAGCTTTGGCTGGGATTGTCCCAGAAACATCAGTCAGGGTTTGCTGGAATGGTATGACTGTGATGAATCCAGCAACATATGATATGTGACTGTAGCAGGTATGGTCAGTAATCTATATTAAGAAATGTATGACGTGTTCCAAGCATGAAATGGGGGTAAAAGGCATATCTGCAGTCAATGTAGAATCTTCAGTCTTCAGTGTAAATTATTACAGACCACTTATTGACAGTTTTGTATCAACTTTAATTTAAGGGATACATAAATGTACTGGATGTAAAAGTAGCAATTTGAACTGGCAAAATTAACTTAAAGCAGAAGTGGGTAGAATTGCAGCAAATATGATTAAACAAAAGTTATTTTTATGTAACGGTCACTATATCCTGACAGAAGTGCCTGAGACAGGTAATCTGGAAAAAAATAATAAGTACCTGTGTCCTCCGGTGCTCCTAACGGCATCTGCAAGATTTCACACACCGGGGGAAAACAACCAATCAGAGCAGAGCTGGAGCCTGCCGTCTCTGAGCAGCTGTCAATCATTCACCAACTCCGATCAAACGGTCTGACTAGGCAGCGCTGATCAAATATGAATCAATATTCTGTTACTGTAATGCCTATTTCTCTCCTGAAATGTTTTCAGAATCATCTTGTAGTGTACCAGCTGTAAAATGAGAAAGTTTGTGACCCGGCAGCCATGTTGAGATCAGTTGAGGAAATACCAAGCACCGCCCACCAGCCGGAGCAAAATTTCTCATTTTACAGCTAAACAGTACACTACAAGATGATTCTGACAACATTTGAGGAGAGAAATAGGCATTACAGTAACAGAATATTAATTCATATTTGATCAATCCTGCTTAATTTACAGTTTGATCGCAGTTTGTGAGTGATTGACAGCTGCCTCCGTTGAATAAACAGTCAATCGGAACGTTCTCTCTGAAATAACCTGTGATTGGTCAAGGTCTCCTGTCACAGGCTGGATTTTTTAAAGCCTGAAAACAGAGCCATGAGGAGGAACAGAAGTCTAGTTTTCTCTTAGAACACTTGAATTACAATATGCTGACAGGTTGTTACAGAAATTTTGCCCAATGATGCCAAAAACGTTCTGCCTACTGCCACTTTAATTATGAAAATATTACACCCATAGAAACACATGTTCCCCGATTTATTTTTGTCTTGCTTTTTCCATCTTTTGAATGGAGCATGTTACCCATCCACATTGTCCCCGGTGACAAAATGTGGCACGTTTGGGCAATCAGGAAAAGGGCATGAGCAAAACTCAGTGCACGTCAATCCCACTGAAAGGCACTGGCATTTTCTGTGGTCACTGCAGGTCCCATCATTGCAGTACATGTGTGTAATGTTTCTGAGTTCTTGTGGAGCAGCTGGTGTCTGGAACATTGTGGCCTCAATGGATCCGTCCTCTCTGATAGTCCAGCCTTTTCCAATGGGATTTCAGAGAAGTGCCTTTGGAAGATGGCTGTGACGCCACACTGCTGTCTGATACATTGCTCTCAAAACATGTTGCTTGAAAGCATCTTCAGTTGGGGGGAGTTGTGCCACTGATGTATTGGTTGTGGATGCCAAAATGTATCTTAGCTCATCAAGGCTAGTGCATGGACACCCGTTATCTTTTCTCTTTTGTCCATACAGATGGAGGGCATATTTTCTTGCCACAGGCAAAGCTTCCTCCAAGCTGTCAGATAATCCAAAGTTTGTCATTTCTTGTAAATCAGCGAGGTGGGTCTTCAGCTTAGTAAAAGCTGTTGTCTTCCCTTTCCTATACAAGCTACTTGTGGTGTCACAGCCTGTGAGGGCATGGCATGCAGGTAGACATTCACAGAATTGAGCTCCAAGTTTCTGTGAAATAGCACAGATTGGGACAAATCTTTCCCTTGGGCCATGTCCAGAGTGCATGTAGACAGTAGATGAAGCAAACATCCCTTTGCTTGCATAGTAGACAAGCAAAACAAGTACATCTGTGTCATCACATTTGATGATTAGACGAGAATGTGACTGTGCAAGGTGTATTGCATGTAACACCAATCTTGTATCAGCCTCCTCCTGGTTACTGTATAGGTCTACCAAGTTTTCCACCCCTGACTGGCTGACCATCTTGACCTCCTCACCATTTTCAAAGCCTCCTGCCAAAATAATAGTCTTCTCTGATGAGATGCTCTGTTGTGCTGTATCCACTATGTAGTTGCTGACAAAGCTGCATAGTGCAGCTTTGTTCGCACTGCACTTGAGGTATTTTCTATAGTTAGGAACTTTTGCTTTTCCTATGATGACGTATGTAGGTCTCTTGACTTGAACTGTGCCTCTTCGATTCCTTTCAAGGTCTTTTATTGATGGGGAATGGTCGTATCTGTCAAAGATCATAGCCACACAGTTGAAGCCATCCTTTCTTGTTAAGGCTGCAATCCTCCTCCAGATGCTTTCACCTAGGTCATTGAATGTCTCAAAGTCTGAGTCGTGGAGACCCTGCAGAAGAGCCATGCCATCAATGATGTACGCAGATGGTTCCTCTGAATTCTGTAGCTGCTGTATCTCCTCAACTACAGACTCAATTGCCTTAGCAAAGTCGGCCTTTGTTGTTTTCCTCAAGCTTCCATCATCATTAAACAAAGACGGGGGGACAGCAGCAAGTTCATGAGACATCACAGTTTCCATCGACACCACCCTCTGCCTGGAAACAGCCAGAAGCCTTCGGAAGAGCACATCTGAGTCCATATGAACCTTTCGTGTGCTGGCCTCAAATGACTTTTTCATGTCTATGAAAGTTGCACAGTGTTTTCTTTTTTCCGGGTCCCAAAAGCTCCTTGATCTTGTGGATTTTGCCAGGCGTTCTTCAATAAAGGCTGTGTTTTGCTTTGCCCCATCTTGAAGGAAACATGAAAGCTCTTTTGCAACATTCTCAGAAGCAACCTGACCTGTGACAATGTTAATCAATTCTTCTGGAATGCTATCAAGGTCGAAAGGGTTCTGCATCTCCTCCACAGTTGCCATTATCTTTTGTACATCTCTCTCATCTCTGTCCATTCTGGATGCTCCATGTTCCTTATGGGCTTTTGAACTCTTCTCATCAGGGTCACAAAGGTCTTTCATGGCAACAACATATGCTGTGGTTACATGTCTTGTCATTAGCCATCTTGTGAGAGCTGCCTTTCGTAATGTAAAGCCAACAACTCCTCCCTGACTTTTTCCCTCTCGATTGATGGTTTGCTCCAGCGCCTGATCAGTAGCCACACAGTTGAAGTTTCGCTCCTCAGACCGGCGGACAACAAATCCTCCTTGGTGCATGAATGCGTATGCTTCTGGTTGTTGACGTTCAAGGGCTTTCATTTCTGCTACATACACTGGCATGTACTTGGCATAGTTTGCCCTTCCAGCAGCTCGGAACCAAGGGATGACTTCACACATGCAATTCAGGTGGAGTTGAAAGTCAGCTTCACGCTCAGAACGGAGAATCCGCAGCAACAGATCAGCTCCTTTCATGAAGTTTAACCAATATGCAAAGTTTGCTGATTGTTTAACTCCCTCATCTGAGAAGATTTGGATACTGTTCTGGATCGTAGTAAGATCAGTCTCCAATTCACTGGTAAGCTGTTTCGCAGTGGTCTTGTCATTAGCATGGAATGCATGCTGTACATCTCTCAGGAGCTGCTCTTGTGTTCCAGTCATTGGGCGTTGGGCTTTTTTTTTAAGCCATGATTGCATTGCTTTCCAGAAGAGCCTGAACAAAGCTTCAGAGGTTAGTTTAATGCTCCTAACTCCTCTTGCCAGTTGTTTGCCATGAATTATTTGTCGAGCTGTTCCCTCAGCATACACATCTGATTCAGTCAGTATGTCAAAGAGGCCGCCGTCACCATAGAGCTTGCCGATGCTTGCCAGGTAAGCCATGGTAATGTGCATACCTCCTAGTCTCATTGTTATCTTCTCTTGTAAAGAGGGTGGTTTGCTCCACAAGATCTGTTGTGCTTTGCTATAGATAGCAAGGTCTGCAGTCACAAGGATGTGGTGCTGTCCTAGTTCTTCAGCAAGCTCTACAAGTCGTATCATAGCTGTATATATAGTGGACAGATCCGAAGGTGATTCTCTTATGAAAGGCATGTAGAGAACAGTGGCAACAGCAGAGGAGGTATCTGATGTGAAGGCATTGAATGCAGACCATGCTGGGACATTCTGTTGATTCTCACTTACATTTCGGACAAGTTTCCACACTAGATCTTTTCTGTCTGCTGCTATTGAGATTGCAGTGTTTGAGTCCAGCATCTCAGGTTTGGGAAGTTCAGGTGGTTCTGGTCGCTTTGGTGGTTTGATATACCTGTAATCAAAATTGAAATAATAAGTTGCTTATAATCACAGTCATTACTTATAAAACATTTTATGTCACAATATTCATCAAAAGTGTCCTTCCAATGAACCATTACTATTACATGTGATTGGTAAAAGATACTCACTTTAATAAAAAATACACATACCCATAACAACACTTAATTAATCAAATCCAAACAAAAACACATTTACCTGTGTAGTTTTTTCCCATCCAAGTCACTGGTGTTTAAAGCAGCTAGAGATCTCTGTGAAATCCTTGCTATGCTTTTCTCTGCCATGGAGATGGGGCCTCTTCTGTACACAACAGTTGCCATAGCATGAGTTGTCTGCTTCCCATCCAAAGTGTCTTCGTTTTGGTCAAAGTTGTCCATGGCTGCATCAACAATCCCATGTTCAGACACATCAGAGAGACCATTAGGGATGTAGACACCACTTTCAACCCTTGACATCTGGTCTGCTGCCACTGATGTGAGAAAGTGTCTGACCTCATCATAAGACACACAGTGGCCCATTGCACTGAGCTCATTGATTAATGTTTTGCTTCCAAACTCGTGATGAATAAGAATTGCAAGTCCCAGAGTGATTGGCGTTTGAATGTGGCGGTATTGGGCAATGAGACTGTGGCAGATTGTGATAACACAGAGATTTTCTTTTAAAGATGGTTCCTCAACACATGTTTGGTGGTTTCTATGAGCTCTTGAATCAACACACCAATTCACAAAGTCATATAGGAGGTCAGGTACATATTTGCTGCATTGGAGACGAGAAAGCTGATCACTGCCAACATAGAACTGACGTTCGTTTTCAACATTCTCCATACTTCTCCTCAATATTTCTGCAGCCTTGTGTAAAATCTGTGAATCAGAAAGACATTGAAGTGTCTGTGGAAGTGTTGTCTCACAGTCATCAGTCGTGTTATTGTCTCCAAGTCGTGCATTTTCTCTTAATGCATGTCCAATGGACATATTCCCAGAGCACACCAAGTCAGATTTTCCAGCACGCTCAACAAATACCAGCCTGTCATTGTAATGCTGAAGGAGCTTTTCTTTCAACTTCCAGGATTTATACGAATGATCTTGGTCATTTGCCTCATCTTGGTCCTTACAAACTTTCCTCAGTAGGTCAATATAATTATTAGTCAAAGAGTGAAGAGTTGTGACTTCCATGTCTTCTGACAATAATGTTTTATCGATGTTTTCAATAAGCTCCATGATGGCCTTTTCATAGACTGTGTGCTGTTTTTTGGCTTCATTTTTGTGCCTGGCTGCTGCTATGTTTCTAGCAGAAATGTAGTGTGCAAGACATCCTCTGTGGTATTTGGCATCACAAGCAAAGAGATCTGTGTATGAAAGCAACCGATGATGTATGACTTCATCAAACCTTTCTAATGCTGCATTAAGGACCTTGTCTCTTGTACACTTTCCTGTACCTGTTGTGATAGGTGTCAGACATTCTGGTCTGATACTATCCTTACCACAAATGAAACAGTCTCTCCGTATGGTGAAAGATGTTGTGTCTTCCCTTCTTAGTCTTCTGGATGAGACTGGTTCCGTTTGGGCAGATGTAACTTGCTGTACATTGATGTTTGTCCTACTAGAGTAGTTTGCTCTGCATGATACATGAAAGGACATTTTTTTTTTTAAGGAGAGTATGGCCTTTCTATGTGGAAGCAGAGTTTTATGGACATCATCTCCTCTCTGTTCGGCGACATTTAATATTTTTCGAAGGCCTTCTACCGTGGGATTCTTTACATACGGATATTGTTTCTTCGATTTCTGTAACAGGTTTCCACAGATGATACAAAGATTTGGATCCAATGCCTGTGGGTCACTCTCCATCATCCCGGTAGCTTACTGGTTGATAAGAAAAAAACAAAAGGTTTCAGGAATAGTATCTTCAGATACAGGAAAATAAGCAACTCTTACAGTAATGAGTAAAAAAGAAAAACATGAACACAACAGGAGGGTTAATAAAAATATTTAAAATAGTAATAGATTGTAAGAAATGGATTATGCTAGATTTAAGTAGCAATATTACTAAAGAAAGCACATTGTAACGATAACGAGCTAACAGCTAAACTGAGGTTAGCTCATTAGCGCTAACACCTACTTTTTAAGGTAATAGATTATAATATAAGGATTATGGTAGATTTGTAAACAGCTATAATTGGTTGGCCAATTTTGACAAAGGACACAAAGGTCTAGCATGAACACAGCAGGAGGGTTAATAAAATATTTAACAGAGTAATAGTTTATATTAGCCTATATGGGTTATGCTAGGTTTATAAGCAGTAAGTACTGTCAGTTAGCAATATTCCTAAAAAAGTATGTCTTAGTGCTTATGAGCTAGCAGCTACTCAGTTTTTTAGTCTAATTTAGTCGAAGCTAAATACGTTTTTTCACATAATATAATATTTTTAAAGACTTACCTTGGACATTTTAAGAAGATATCCATGAAGATTGTGGTGATAGATGATGGGTCCAATTAGCATTTGAAAGTGCTGAGTCGTTTATAGTTGATCAAATAGTAGAGCATCAAATCAATTGAACTTGATTACCCTCTGACAGGCAAGCTCAAAGTATATGCTTTATAATGACAATATCTTTGTAGAAGATGGTGTATCAATTATTTCAAGGGGACAGACAATTTATACATTGTTTCATAAAAATATAATATTCAATATATCCACCCCTTTAACCCCCATTTCATGCTTGGAACACGTCATACATTTCTTAATATAGATTATTGACCATACCTGCTACAGTCACATATCATATATTGCTGGATTCAGCACAACCATACCATTCCAGCAAACCCGGATTGGTGTTTCTGGGACAATCCCAGCCAAAGCTACATAAAAGTAAATGAATACATTCATCATAGACCTTCAAATTTGATATTTCCGCTTATTGTACTTATGTGTTTGTAGTGCTGTATTTCCTTAATACAGCAATATATTCACATTCTGTTTCTTTACACATATAGAGGAACTCATTGGCCACTATCACACCAAATTTGGGATCAATCAGAGTTAGCATTATGAAATTACATTAGTTTTGGTGTACCATCTCCCATTCGACCTGGCTTCATTTCGCGCTTTTTTTATTTATGGGTTATGTCACAATATCTGTCAATTTAACCACTTTTGCAGTAAAATATTTTTATACAAGAATCCATTTCATATGTGGGAGACCTAAGAGAATATGAAAATCATTGTTGTGCTTTGTTCTACCTCCGGTAGGGGTATCTCGAAAACTAAAGCACTTTTGGGGGTCTTCCCACTAGCCTATTGTGGGTTTCTTCTGCCCCACTGTAGTAGTAGTTAGTCTGTGGTCATGTCAGCTGTATAGATGTCAGTTACAGTCTGTTGATGAGGTCTAACAGTCACTGACAGCCTCTCGTGTCTGATGCTGCTACTGAGATGTCTTCTGGATGAGAGAGAGAAAGAAAGTAGAGCAGAAGTGTGAATCTATCCATTCATCCATTTTACCTTCTCTCCGGAGGCTCCGGTGAGGACAAAGGTGGAAAACACAGGGAGGGAGTATTTGGTGTTAGCTGGCCAGCACTCGATTGTGGCCCCCATGGGAAGGCAGAAGAGAGGGACAGACTCTGGAAGAGGGAATGACTCATAGTCCTCCTCTGGATATCTGCTGAATAAACCTGGAACAGAAAGAAAAACAGACACTGACAACTACATTTTGAGAGCTGCAAAGTGCAACGTTTACAGCTGATGTAGATGCATAATCACCCTTCCACAAAGCTTCAAATGAAACAAAAGTTAACTTTATTATAATCAGAATGAGAATGTGCTTTATTGAGTCAGTGTCTCACTAGAAACGCCTGGCTTGGTAATCAGGCCTCTGGGTCATTAGTCACTGTTAGTGGACACAAACGAGAAACAATGATAGTGACTTTCATTTTGTGCACTTTAACTCTGTGCTTCGTCTAACTTTGGCTCAAGCATTATTAACAGACACAAACTGCACAAAAACAGTCTCTGTCTATGTTTCATCAAAGGTTCATTCCTTACATGTAAGTAATACATGTTGTAAACACACATTTTAAAGTGCACATTCACATTCTTGGGGGTAATGATAAATTGCTCTACACATTTTAATATACACTGCTTTAAAATGCTGGATCGTTAAACATGTCACTAAAATAATTGGACACAATTACTCATCATGAAAACACCTGCAAGTGGACAGCTCCTTTCTAGTCGTTGAGGGAATAAATGAACACAAACTGCAGCATGGACGCTTGGTCAGCAACTCAAACTCTTTAGTACCATAGGAATCAGAATTGTTCCAGTGTTAAAGAGCTAAATGCACAGACTCTAGAGATGAAAGGGGGGAGGGGGGGGTTTAGTTGTTTATGTTCTACACTGCAATGTCATTTTGTAAGGAAACATTGTTTCTACTAGTTACAGCAACAAGTTACATGGTGGTGATAGAAAACTTTGACAAAAAGCTAAATTGTGCACAACACAGGTAACAATAACTGTGTAAAAAATTATACTCAGTGATGTTTTGCCTGTCTTAAAGAGGACTTATTATGCTTATTATCAGGTGCATACTTGTATTTTGGGTTTCTACTAGAACATACCTACTGTGCTGCTGCAACTCATTTCAGAGATGTGATTGGTCAACCGAACCAAACTCTTCAGACTCCGCTCCAGCTCCGCTCTAACTAGCTTAGTTTGAGGGCGTGTCAAACCAGCCGTTATGCAAATGTATACTTGATGACATCACCAGATTACAAAAGAAAAGCCAGGACTTCAGTCACGGCGTTTTTTAGAGGTAGTTCAGGAGCAGTGTTTCTGTGGGGGAGAGGAACTCTCTTTGGTCTGGACTTTGGGCTTTGGAACTTTGCAGACGTTTTTCATGCGCAAAAAAACTATATAACACACTAAAGGAAAGGGGGAAAACACAATAGCACGATAGGATCCCTTTAACACTACAGTTATCAACAGCACCAGTGAGTTTAGCACACTTTAAAGGAATAGTTTGATATTTTGGGAGTTAAGCTTGTTGGCTTTCTTGCCCAGAGTTAAATCAAATAGGGCCAGAAGGTTAGTGACGTAGTGACTACTCACAAGGCTAGTTGGTGAGATGCTGTAGCTGGTGAGCTAACCGTTAACTATAAAGCCAGCCCGGCCAGGCTAGTGCTGTCAGACACGTAGACCCAATTCCAATCCTGCCCCTCCACCCCCCCACTCCGTGGTGGAGGGCACTCTGTTTGTAGTCACACTCACAGCTCAATGAAGCTCCTTCTTTAAGGTGGAGGGGATCAATACAGCAGCCACTTCAGGACCAACTTCCCTCTCTCCGGCAAGGAAATAAATATCAGAATCAGAAATACTTTATTGATCCCCAGGGGGAAATTGAGCTACGTTTTGCTCCCGTTCTAGAATATAAATATAAATATATAAAAATAGATAAATCATAAGAATATATAAATAAGAAATATATATAACAGTGCAAATAATACTTCTGAAAAATAAGATATATGCAAATAATATAAATGCATGTATTTATAAGAATGCAAGAATAGTGTAAAATAAGAATATTAGTTTAAATGTTCTGTATAAATAAATGCTAATGTTAATGCCGGAGTAAACCAGATTATTGTACAGCCGAATTATTGCACCAAATTATTGCACTGTTAAATCAGTATTGCACAGTTGAAGATATAGTAAAATATGGGGTTATAGCTCCTGATGGGGGTAAAAATAATAAATATATGTTGTATGTTATATATAAACTGGGGAAAAAAAGTTTGGAAACTTGTGTTTGGTGGATTATTTCTCTGTTGTTACAATACTAATGGTCATTGTATTTTACATGGTTGGAAAGCCTGTTTATTTACCTTCATAATGATGTCCAACTTGTAAGGATCATGCATTTGTGGGATGAGCAGCACAGCTGATTATGTGGGTAGCGCCCAAGAAGAATTTGCCAAAATGCTCCGTCAATGGTAAACAGTGTATTCTCCTGTTGGTATTGACTCTTGATTTGAGTTGTTTGGTGGATTGGATGATTGAACTCTCTATCAGTAACAAGGAACAAACAAGACATATTGGCTATTTTACACTTTATTCATTTAATACACCGTCAGGAGCCTCAGTAGCGGTGGAAGATCCATACACAGCCACAACAGCCTGGCACCTCCTCCTCATGCTGGTCACCAACCTGGTCACATGTTGCTGTGGGACGGCGATCCATTCCTCAACCAGGATTCGTTGCAGGTCAGCCAACGAGGTTGTGTTGGTCACTAAAACGTACAGCCCGCCCAAGCTGATCCCACAAGTGTTGAATTGGGTTGAGTGTGGTTGTGTATTCCCTCAATGATGTCACTGGCAAAACAAGGCTTGTCATCATTGAAGGCCATCTCAATGCAGGGAGATATCGGGATGAGATTCTGCAGCCAGTGTTGATCCCATATCTCCACAATCTGGGACCTAACTTCATCCTCCCAGATGACAACGCTCGCCCCCACAGAGCCAGGGTTATCAAAGACTACCTCCACAATGTGGGAGTAGAGAGAATGGAACGGCCTGCCAAGAGTCCACACCTCAACCCAATTCAACACTTGTGGGATCAGCTTGGGCGTGCTGTACGTGTTAGAGTGACCAACACAACCACGCTGGCTGACCTGCAACGAATCCTGGTTGAGGAATGGAACGCCATCCCACAACAACGTGTGACCAGGTTGGTGACCAGCATGAGGAGGAGGTGCCAGGCTGTTGTGGCTGCGTATGGATCTTCCACCGCTACTGAAGCTCCTGACGGTGTATTAAATGAATAAAGTGTAAAATAGCCAATATGTCTTGTTTGTTCCTTGTTACTGAAAGAGAGTTCAATCATCCAATCCACCAAACAACTCAAAACAAGAGTCAATGCCAACAGGAGAATACACTGTTTACCATTGACAGAGTATTTTGGAACATTTTTCTTGGGCGCTCCCCACATAATCAGCTGTGCTGCCCATCCCACAAATACATGATCCTTACAAGTTGGACATCATTATGAAGGTAAATAAACAGGCTTTCCAACCATGTAAAATACAATGACCATTAGCATTGTAACAACAGAGAAATAATTCACCAAACACAAGTTTCCAAAAAAAAAATTCCCAGTTTATATATACGTATATACTGTATACAAACATACATACAATATACAACAATTTACAATCTAATGAACATGTCTACCGTTTTCTAGACTAGACAAGGGTATATTTGATCCTAAACACAACCTATTTACTTTATGTTGCTGACGTCTGTATGGTGATAAAGTAGAATAAATTAAATGTCTATCAGTTTGAGTAGATTACCAGTAAATGTTTGTACCGGTAGTCGCACAGAACTGACAATGGATCGTGTTCCTTGACGAACACAAAACGGCGTTGCACGTCGTCAGTAAGGGCAGCTGGTTAGTCGGCATCGATGCAGCTCACTGTTGGAGGGTTTTATAACCCACTTCCACTCCCCACTAATTGGTTTGGAATGGCACTAATATGGCGTACCCTCCACGCGAACACGCAAACGGAGTGGAAGTGTGTAGGAAGAGGGTGTAGGGGGTCATTTGGAATTGGGCCATAGAGACTGTAAAGAAGGACAACATGACACCTCCCCAAAAGTGAAGCCAAAACATCTGGACCGCCCCCTGGTGGCTGGCTGCAGTACAGGTCATAAATCCACCTCCTCACTGTTAGCGGATGGGACATGGGCCAAACTGGGGTCATGGGTCAAATACAGTTTTCCCAAAGATGGTCTCTCATTTTAGGTAGTTCTGATCAAGCGGATGTATGTTCAAGTGTTCATTTTTCATTTGATGCTATAAAAAGGGGGTGAGAGGTCATGATTGACAGCTGGGATTCTCTCTCACTGACAAGCTGCGGCCATGCTCGGCTCACGATTGCTTCTGGCGGGTGACGTCGATACCGTGGCTCCAGCCCCCCCACCCCCCGATCACTACTGCGCAGACTCTGGCTCCAAATGACGTCAAAATCTCAAGATGGCAGCCCCCATATCCGGGATATTTTGGCTTCACTTCTGTACAGTGGGAAGAAGTGGAGACGCGTCGTCCATCTTTATGTACAATCTAAGATCAGACACAACAACTACCGGAGCTTCTCTTTACTTTCTCTCCACTGTTCTGTTTACTCCTGTCCTCCTGGCATTTTGTTCACCATTTCATTCAATGAAAAGTTATTCGAGAGATAAAATAAAGTAGAGCTAACGAGCTTGCTAAAGGTCAGTTAGCAAACTCATAAGCTTAGCTTGGTTGCTAAGTGGAAAATAAGTTCATACAGTGTATTCAAAAGACGGATTTGTACCATGGACTCCTGTCTCACAACCGCCTGCTAACCATTGCTCTTTTGCTCTAAATATTTAGAATTATATATAGCCTAAAACACACTTTTGGCAAGTGTGTGTTTGTGTCAACCTGATGAATGTGAGTCAAATATTCACTCTCCTTTTAGCTCTGGTTTGATCTCCACAATCTCCTCAGAAACATATCTGGTTCTTTAGCTGCTAGATGTTCTACTCTCCTCTGCAGCTAGTTGATCACTTTATCTGTGTGTCGTATGGTGTTTGACAGATACTGTATAGCATACAGTTTATCAGCTGGAATCAGCTGCGTGATGCTGCTGGAGATGGTGCTAATGAGGCCACAGAGACTGAATCAGAACTGTGCTATAAAAGCAAAACAATTAGCCAAAAAAGGTGAATAAGCTACACAGAGCTACAGAATTGGTGATAATTCTCATGGACTGTAATATGCAAGTGATTCCTTTCACTTGTACTTTAGTCATTTGATTTTATAATATGTCAATATAAAAATAAATTGATTCATGTAACTTTAAGAATTAACATAATTTCCGGAGTTTCCTGTCAGTTCTTCTCCAATAAAATGAGGTTACTATAATGTACACACTGGGGAATGTCTTATATGCACTTCTCTACAGCTGAATGTGCACATTTACAATATTTCCATGTATCCACCAACAAAACAAACTCAGCTTGCTCAGTTCTGGATCAAACTGTCGCATTTGTCTATAAATAAAGTTAGATGTTGAAAATAAACTTCATTTCTGTGAGCTGACTCATCCAAAGCACAAGAGTGAGAAACAGATAGGATCTCTCCATTCACAGTCTGCTGCATATTTCAAGATATGAACAACAAAACATCAGCCAGCCAATCTGCGCCTGAGCCAAACACAGCTGCACTGACCCAACAGTGTTATCAGAAAATGATCTTCTGTCAGCTGCTTTTGGCACAGATAAGTCACATGGATTTAATGTGAAATAAGCCTCATATTACCGTTAAATATATGGCAACAATTAACCCCTTTAAAGGAGAAGAATATTGGCATGCAGAGGCCTATCGTCACTCCAATTCTGAGGCATCAACATGCTTCAACAAGTCTGAACTTGCAAGCACAGCTGCAGCAGAATATCCTCATGCAGCCAGTTTACTCTGCAGCAGACCCTCCTCTCTAGAGACCTTTCTACCACACACAGCTGCAACAAATACACAAACTGGCAATAAATTCAAGATCAACTCACTCACTTTTAAGTACAACTTGTCCAATTTCGTATTCATGCAATAACAAGTAACTTTCCAAATGTATCTAAAATGATCCTCATTCTCTGACTATTTGTTTTTTCTCACACAAGCAGAGTAAGTGATTTAGGGAAAGTATTTTAACACAACATCTAATAACTTGTATCACCGGGAACAAGAGGGACTAGGGATGTCACGGTAGCAGAAATCTAGTAGTCGATACCAATACCAGGGAATTTACACGATTCTTGATACCAATTCGATACCACAGGTAAAAACCCTCCAAAAAAACAATAAATCCCATGTAATTCAACATGCACTCCTTTATTAAAACATAAGTAATAAACATCAGTAATAAATAAAGATAAACGTCTATTAACATTGCAAAACAGAACAGTGGCATGTAGCCTTCAAGTATTTAAAACAAACAGTATTGTCTGGATGTCTGTCTTTGAGGTGCTTTGCTAAATTGGAATTATTTCCTCCTTTGGATAGAAAAGTACGACGGCACCGTTACTGCACTGCATACTGGTTTTTGCGAATCTATTATTACTCCTTGAAAATCCGCATCGAATGCAAAGTACTTCCATACCCGACTCTTGCTCTTTGTGTTCTCAACGAGTTGAGGCGGAGGTAGCGCTACAGCAGCTGCCTTCTTTCATGTCTCGTGTTTTTTTCCGTGCTGTTACGGCGTTCTTCTTCTTCGTTCATTTCACGGCAGATGAGAACACTTGTAAGCGTATACTGCCCCCATTAGATCCGGAAGAATCGCATCTCCAGTACCTCTGCTCCGGTACCAAATGACCATTACAGGCATCGTTTGTACCTTCGGTACCGAAGAAAACGAGTACCGTCACATTTTTTGAATTTTGGTACCGAGTTGGTACCGAAGTATTTGGATCTGCACTGGTAGTTATAGGATCAGAAGGCTTACCTGCTTTGTAGGCTATTGTGTTGGTTTTGGCCACAGACTTCTTATAACACAGGTAGACAGAGGAGCCCCACTGAAAACAAGAGCACAACGGGAAATGTTTGCATGCTGTTCCTTAGAAATGAATGAATAATGAATACATGCCACCTTTGGGCCAATCAGGAACAAAATGTATCATCCCAAATTCCATCAAATTTGGAGCTGTCGTCCAGTTACTCCCTTTCAATGTTGAAATAATAACCCAACTTGATGAAACTATGCACAACAATAATAATAAAGTAAAAATTCTCTGATTTCAGCTTCTTGAATGTGAATATGTTCTAGTTTCTTTCCTCCTCTATGACAGTAAACTCAATATCTTTGACAACCGGACAAAACAAGACATTTGAGGACATCATCTTGGGCTTTGGGAAACACTGAGCATCATTTTTCACAATATTCAGATATTTTATAGATCAAACAACTAATCAAGTAAATAATCAACAGATTAATCGACAATGAAAATAATGGTTAGTTGCAGCTCTATTTCAGCCTATTGTGACTGAACACCAACTCCTGGTCAGAGGAGCAACAGACTTCAGATTCAGTGAAACAGTGATTTTCAGCTTGGTGTTAAGTTACTGTTTTTAACAACATTACTGGCTTTTAGATTGTTTATCTCCCTTCCAAAAACCTTTAGAAGCTTGAAACCTGCTGCAGATACAATAGGTAGTTCATCACAGCCAGCATTTTATTTTTGTCAAATCCTCCTTTTTGGTGCATTCAGTGATGCACCAACATTTGAGACTTGAGAGTCAGCTGCTGGACATAAAAACCTTTAAAATGCAACAAACAACCTAATCCATTTTTAAAAGTGCATGTTTGCTTATTGTCTGTCATCTCGGATTTTATCTCTAATTACTAGGGCTGTGGGAATGGGCAAATATGCTGCTTTATGCAAATGTATGTATATAAACTGGGGGGAAAAAGTACGGAAACTTGTGTTTGGTGGATTATTTCTCTGTTGTTACAATGTTAATGGTCATTGTATTTTACATGGTTGGAAAGCCTGTTTATTTACCTTCACAATGATGTCCAACTTGTAAGGATCATACATTTGTGGGATGAGCAGCACAGCTGATTATGTGGGTAGCGCCCAAGAAACATTTGCCAAAATACTCTTCCAATGGTAAACAGTGTATTCTCCTGTTGGTGTTGACTCTTATTTTGAGTTGTTTGGTGGATTGGATGATTGAACTCTCTATCAGTAACAAGGAACAAACAAGACATATTGGCTATTTTACACTATTCATTTAATACACCGTCAGGAGCTTCAGTAGCGGTGGAAGATCCATACGCAGCCACAACAGCCTGGCACCTCCTCCTCATGCTGGTCACCAACCTGGTCACACGTTGCTGTGGGATGGCGTTCCATTCCTCAACCAGGATTCGTTGCAGGTCAGCCAGCGAGGTTGTGTTGGTCACTCTAACACGTACAACACGCCCAAGCTGATCCCACAAGTGTTGAATTGGGTTGAGGTCTGGACTCTTGGCAGGCCGTTCCATTCTCTCTACTCCCACATTGTGGAGGTAGTCTGTGATAACCCTGGCTCTGTGGGGGCGAGCGTTGTCATCTGGGAGGATGAAGTTAGGTCCCAGATTGTGGAGATATGGGATCGCCACTGGCTGCAGAATCTCATCCCGATATCTCACTGCATTGAGATGGCCTTCAATGATGACAAGCCTCGTTTTGCCAGTGAGGGAGATGCCCCCCCACACCATGACACTGCCCCCACTAAAAGCTGTTACTCCATCGGTGCAACAATCAGCATAGCGTTCGCCGCGTCGTCTCCATACTTGGACCCTGCCATCCAACTTTGGCAGACAGAACCTGGACTCATCACTGAACATGACATTCCCCCACATGTTCAGGTTCCATTGTCTTTGTTGTCGACACCAGCGCCAACGGGCCTTACGGTGAAGGGCAGTCATCGCAGGCTTCCTGGTAGCCTTATGAGAATACACTGTTTACCATTGGCAGAGCTTTTTGGAACATTTTTCTTGGGCGCTACCCACATAATCAGCTGTGCTGCTCATCTCACAAATGCATGACCCTTACAAGTTGGACATCATTGTGAAGGTAAATAAACAGGCTTTCCAACCATGTAAAATACAATGACCATTAGCATTGATACAACAGAGAAATAATCCACCAAACACAAATTTAACAACTTTTTTCTCCCAGTATATTTATTATTGTAAATCAATGAACAACACAAAACAATGACAGATATTGTCCAGAAACCCTCACAGGTACTGCATTTAGGATAAAAAATACGCTCAAATCATCACATGGCAAACTGCAGCCCAACAGGCAACAACAGCTTTTTGATACGGTGGACCATGCAGTCCTTATCTCTCGTCTTAATCAACATGTAGGCATCCGTGGCACCGCACTTAAGTGGTTTAGCTCTTATTTGGCCAACAGGAGCTTTTCTGTAATGATTGGTGACTTCTCCTCATCACATACAGTACTTCTCTCTCTTGTGGGGTGCCACAGGGTTCTATTCTAGGATGTATCCTCTCTTCATTTTATATGCTGCCTCTAGGGCGAATTATAGTCAAGCACAATCTGTCTTTTCATTGTTATGCGGACGATCTACAAATCTATCTACCTATGAAGCCTAATGGAAGTGATGCACTGAACTCTGTTGAACTGTATTAGTGACATAAAGCAGTGGCTGTCACAAAGTTCCCTTCATTTAAATTAAGGTAAAACTGAATGCATTATGTTTGGTACTTCGTGCACGACTAATGTTGCAGTGTCAAGCTTTGGTGCTCTGGCTTCTTATTTCAAACCAACTGTAAAAAAGCTGGGGTGGGGGTGACATTTGACAGCTGTTTGAAATTTGATAAACAGATTAACAATTCACCTTCCTTTATTAGCTCGAGACTTGATTATTGTAATGCACTGTATGTTGGTCTCAACCAGTCTTCCCTCACGCTCCTCCAACTTGTGCAAACATGCCCCAAGACTTGCCCCAAACTGCATGTGATTATCATAAAGTGGGCATGTCTGTAAAGGGGAGACTCGTGGGTACCCATAGAACCCATTTACATTCACATATCTTGAGGTCAGAGGTCAAGGGACCCCTTTGAAAATGGCCATGCTAGTTTTGCCTCGCCAAAATGTAGCACAAGTTTGGAGCGTTATTTAACCTCCTTGGCAACAAACTAGTATGACATTGTTGAGGATTCCTTAGGTTTTCTAGTTTCATATGATGCCAGTATCTTCACTCGAGCTTAAACATTTTCAAATTTTTTAAACTTTTTATTTTTGTCAAATCCTCCTTTTTGGTGCATTCAAGGACATACCAACATTTGAGACTTGAGAGTCAGCCGCTGGACATAAAAACCTTTAAAATGCTACAAACAACCAAATCCATTTCACAAAGTGCATGTTTGATTACTGTTTGTCATCTAGGATTTTATCTCTAACTACATATCTTTGAAGGCAATACCTTAGCAGCAAGCAAAAATGCCATAAATTGTTTATATTTTGGTGGGTAATTTTGCTTTTATTAAACAGAGACAGTTGAGAGCTGGCAGGAAATGAGGAGAGAGAGATGGGAGATGACATGAAACAAATGTCCCAGGATGAATTTGAAAAACGGAGGCTGCGACTATACGGCCAGTGTCTCAAAACTTAAGGCCACCAGGATTTTGACACCAGCGAGCTCTTCATTCACGAAGGCAGAAAAGCACTATACTATAGGTGCAGTTTATTATCATTCATCATTTGGCCTCAATTAAAATGTCCCCATAAAGTCAGTCAGTGTAATTAACAGGAAAATACTATTATTACCCCTCCAACAGATGAGACATACACATCCCAACCAAAAGTCCAACTGCACTCGGGTGTGTGCATCTTGTAACTAAACCATTAGCATGCAGAGAGAAGTGATGATACATCTGATAAACACATCTTGTTTGTGACAATTAGTCACTCTGAGGGGATGACGATCTATGGCGTCTAAACTTTGCAATAAATCTTTAACAAGGCTGGAGGCTGGACATGAAGTATTCACCCAGAGCTGTGCTGAAATATTAAAATGATCCTCCTACATTAGTCAGATTGAAAAATGAGTATAGCTAAATCCCAACTTTATTGCCGGAGCCTCGACTTCTCCTACATGCACCACAAGTCTCTGTAGATTCTCTAAACACTTCCTGGCACACTTACTCTCAGAATGCAGATGTTTTAAGACACATGTGCAGCCACACACACCAACACCCCCCCTGAATGTTTTTGCAAAATGGCGTCTCCAGAAGGAAGTTCTTACTTTTTTTTAATCTGGGGGACTGAAACCAAAATTTGATGTTTCCTGCTGATAGATCAAAACTCCATTGCAGATGCTAGAAATATCTGGACATCAAACAAAATGTAAAAAGTGTCTCTCTCACCATGCTGCTGTTGAGATTCTTCTCCACCTTACAGAAGGTGTGCGGGGGCGTCTCTCCCTTGCTCGGGATGATGATGCAGATGTCGGTGACAGCCAGGGCGGTGTGTGGCTGGCACTCAGGTGCCCGGCGGTAGGTGACGTAAATGCGCTGGGAGGAGTTGCCGCTGATGTTGGCTGGACGACCGGAGGGCGTGGTCTGGATGAGTTGGCAGCCCTGCATCAGCCGCTCCTTCCACTCATACAGCACGCTGTGGGGAGGAGGCACAACACGGCAGTCAGCCAAACAAAACTCCACGTCAGCGTGTAGTGGTTAGTGTGATTACCGTGGCGAATTAATCAACCCAATATGTAGTCGTGATCTCATCTAGCCAATTAGGTGGAGCTCCCATTTAAGTGGAACACTGGGCATTTATCCCAGTTTTCAGTGGCTGACAGAATGGAGTTGATTAAGCTTAATGGCTGCTTTGCACCTCATAAACTGCAAAGCAGAATGTGATTCATGAAAGGCAGTCAGATGATCTATGAGCTAATAAAGTGAGTTAACTTCAAGCTCTGGGCCACTTTTAAACTCAATAACTTTGGCCAAACTCACAGGAGTCTACACTGCAACAACAGCATATAAAGGAGGTAAAAGCAGAATGCCATCAATTTTTTGATAGACAAGTGAAAACCAAAAATACTTAAAAGTCGGGCTGTCAAAGTTATTTCTATTTCTATGGGTACCCACGAGTCTCCCCTTTACAGACATGCCCACTTTATGATAATCACATGCAATTTGGGGCAAGTCATAGTCAAGTCAGCACACTGACACACTGACAGCTGTTGTTGCCTGTTGGGCTGCAGTTTGACATGTTATGATTGGAGCATATTGTTTTATGCTAAATGCAGTACCTGTGAGGGTTTCTGGATCAATATCTGTCATTGTTTTGTGTTGTTAATTGATTTACAATAATAAATATATACATACATTTACATAAAGCAGCATATTTGCCCACTCCCATGTTGATAAGAGGATTAAATACTTGTCAAATCTCCCTTTAAGGTACATTTTGAACAGATAAAAAATGTGTGATGAATTTGTGATTAATTTCAATTAACTATGGACAATCATAATAATAATAATAATAATAAATTGGACTTATATAGCGCCTTTCAGAAACCCAAGGACGCTTTACAAAGGGGGCACACAAAAATCATACAAATTAATAACACAGAGGAAAAACTATAGCTAAGTAATTAAAAGAGTGATGTGTCGGAAGAGTCAGCTGAGATCATAGGCCTTGATGAACAGGTGGTGTTTGAGGTGTTTTTTGAAAATGTCCAGGGATGAAGCATTTCTTATTTCAGGAGGGAGAGAGTTCCAGAGGGCAGAGGCCCCGACGCTGAAGGCTCTGTCGCCGAATGTTCTCAGCCAGGTGTGGGGGGTGGAGAGCAGACCAGTGTCAGAGGATCAAAGTTTCCGGGATGGAGTGTAGGGGTGGAGAAGGTCGGTTAGGTACTGGGGGGCATGGAGGGATTTGTATGTGAGAATGGGGAGTTTATAGTTGATGTGGTACTTGATTGGAAGCCAGTGAAGGTGGATGAGTGTAGGGTGATGTGCTGCCAGGGCCTAGTGCCTGGTGAGAACACTGGCAGCTGAGTTCTGGACATACTGGAGCCTGTCCAGGGCTTTGCTGGGTACCCCGGACAGGACTCCATTACAGACGTCCAGACGGGAGGTGATGAAGGCGTGAATGGGGGTCTCTGCCACGGAGTCGGAGAGTGATGGCCGGAGTCGGGAAATGTTTTAGAGGTGGTAGGAGGCAGATTTAGTGAGGGATTTGATGTGTGAATCAATTGAGAGGGTGGAGTCCAGGATGACACCAAGGTTGCGGACCTCGGAGGAAGGGCAGATGGAGCTGCCATCCTCATCCAGGAGGAGATCTCCAACCTTCCTGAACAGTGCCTTAGGGCCACAACCATGAGCTCTGTTTTGCTGCTGTTAAGTTTTAGAAGGTTTGATGACATCCATGTTTTTATTTCATGCAGGCAGTTGAGTAGGGACTGGGGGGGGGGGGGGATGTGAGTGGATGGCTTGGTGCTGAGGTAGAGCTGTGTGTCGTCAGCATAGGAGTGGAAACTGAGCCCATGGTGGCGGATAATCTGACCTAGGGGGAGCATGTATATGGTGAAGAGGAGGGGTCCAAGCACAGAACCTTGAGGTACACCTTGGTTGACTGGGGCTGGGGAGGAGCTGGAGTCACTGATGGTGATGAACTGACGCTGGCATCAATGGGGCGGAGCAGGCGGTTGATGGTGGAGAACAGCATTCTGGGGTGGTTTTGCTGGTTACCAATGAGGGTGGAGTAATATTGGGATTTGGTTTGTGATTAATCAATCATGTGATTAATTGGGATTAAATCTCTTAATCGATTGACAGCCCTAGTTACAAGTACTTTAAAAATGCAGATTCTACTGTTTCACTTACAGTAAGTCATCAGTATGGAGGCATTTTAGTTTCTTTGTGACTCATGAAGCTGGTAAAATAATGACAGTTTGTATTTTGCATGCAAATGCCACATTCAGTGTCTGGTAATAGTAACATGGCAGCTCACATAAACAGAGGAAACTACTGTGGCCAAGTGAGGAGCTCAGTGAGTAATCACTGCGAGTGGCTGAACACTGTATGATGCTGTATATAGAAGCAGCACATATTTAATATGTTTATTCCTATACAATCATTATTCACTGTCCCCTTCTTATCTATGAGCTGTGCTTTGAAGTGGAGCACGCTTTGACCTAAATGCACATTTGCTAATGTTGCAAATTTAATTTAGAACACAATTGTTTTCAAAATTATAATAGAGATTATTGTGTTGAAAAGATGTTTTCATATAAAGAAAATTTAAAAAAGGATGCTATTGGGGATGATCTCTAATGATAAAAATTCAAAAAAGGTTTATCAACAATTCATATTTTTGCTATGACAATTCAGTTTTTTTTTTGTATCCGACAGTCCTCATGCATGCATGTAGTTCTAAGTACACTGTCAGTCAAAACATATTAACCCAGTACAGCACTGTAATAAGGCACAAGAGGACACTCACACAAAGCACTTAGTGGACAAGTACTCACAGGAACAGAACAGTAGCAGTCATATTAAACATCCCTCTTCTCTTTGTGCTTCCATTATGCACTTATCCTCCATTACTGTTTCAACACAAACTCCACAGGCATTTTGCGGCACTGAAAGCTTTTTTGTGGCACTGAAAAATTTGTCTGTTTTTTATTTCAGTACTCATCACTGTGGTGGTTCTGCTCAGTGAGGCCAAATAATGTGTGCACATCTTTCTCTGCTGTTAAAACCAGACCTGTATTTTAGAGATGCACCGATCGATAGGGCACCGGCTGAAACTGGCCAGCTGTCAGCTGATCGGCCATGACCTGTGACCTGCTGACTGACACGCACGCACGCACGCACGCACATCATGTTTTTTATCTGTTCAAAATGTACCTTAAAGGGAGATTTGTCGAGTATTTAATACTCTTATCAACATGGGAGTGGACAAATATGCTGCTTTATGCAAATGTATGTATATATTTATTATTGTAAATCAATGATCAACACAAAACAATGACAGATATTGATCCAGAAACCCTCACAGGTACTGCATTTAGCATAAAACAATATGCTCCAATCATAACATGTCAAACTGCAGCCCAACAGGCAACAACAGCTGTCAGTGTGTCAGTGTGCTGACTTGACTATGACTTGCCCCAAACTGCATGTGATTATCATAAAGTGGGCATGTCTGCAAAGGGGAGACTCGTGGGTACCCATAGAACCCATTTACATTCACTGATCTGGAGTTCAGAGGTCAAAGGACACCTTTTGAAAATGACCATGTCAGTTTTTCCTCGGCAAAATTTAGCGCAAGTTTGTAGCGTTATTTAGCCTCCTTCACAACAAGCTAGTATGACATGCTTGGTACCGATGGATTGCTTAGGTGTTATAGTTTTATATGACAACCTAAAAATCACAAGTTGCGTTAATGTGTTAAAAAAATGAGTGGGGTTAAAACAAATTTGCACTATCACTTTAACCTTGACAGCCCTAATAACAAAATTTGGAACCCTTAACTGTATTTATTACTAAGTGAATTTCAATTTTCCATGAAAGAAAAGTTACAGAAATGTTTGTGTATGTTGTCAATTATAGTTCTTGAAAAGAAAGAAATTTGGAATCTGCAGGTCAGACTTTTGAAAAAATCGTAATTGGCCAAGAAAATTGCAATCAGTGCATCTCTACTGTTTTTTTGTTTGTTTGTTTTTTCAGTCTCCACCATCAGACCAGTGCAGTTGATATCCTTCCTTTATTGACAGAGCCACCAATTCTGCAGAACTAGCCTTTGTCTTTGCTGTGTGAGGAGGTCATTGTTTTGTGCAGTATTTTCTAAAGGAGCCGGGGGTCTCATTAATAACCATTGTGTACGCACATCCATTTTCAAATGATATCCCCGGTTGGGAGGGTACCACTGATTGTAGCAATCATTTTGGTAAGTTGTCAATCAATATTGCAATATTCAATATTGCAGTGACACTCGTAATGCTGCATGACGGATGCAATGGCACTACGAGGATCACGTGAATGGAAGAATTGAGAGGGATGGAGTGTACAGGGCCACCTCACCCACAAGCATCTCCATTTCTGTGTCAGAGGAATTCCTTTTCTTGGTCTTCCTCTCGGAAGTTGCCGTGATTCACCGTAAAGAACCATTGATCAGCAGGCTCATCTATATGCATAAACATTCATAAGGTGCTTTGCATTGACCATCCATGTTTAAATATGGGCGTGTAGAGGGCGGGATATGAGGCTGATCCAAATGCGCACATTTCCAAGTTGATTTGAGATTTATAAAAGGACATTGCACAATGGCAGATGTAGGCATGGTTTTATTTTTTTACGCATGCGTACATTTCCTCATTTGTACATACTCAAACATTTAGTGTGGATCCAACACAATGTTTTATAAATGAGACCCCTGGACTTTATTTTAGGTGAGGTCACCTCTGCTAGAAAATAACGTAAAAAAAGATGAATGTTCAGGTCAAAAGAGCCGAGGTTCTACTCCACACACAAAATGTCATGTATTGAGTGAGCGTGGCTTTTGTTAAGGCCATCAGCTACTAACTAAAGTTATCACAAGATGTGTCAGTGTTTGGGTGGATTACCACCTGTGTTTAAAAGGCTGTCCCACACTACAAGAAAATATAACACTTTTGCTCATATAGTGTGTGATGAGCAACGATTTGGTCAAAACAGCACAGCACACACTAACAGATTCATTCATGAACAACAAGAGTCCTGACTAAAAAAACGGAAATCTTGCAAAATCTCTGGCGATCAAACGTGACTTTAGTGTCAACAAACATGGCGGACGATGGGCAGGAAGAATTAGCCATGTTAGATTTTTCACTACTTTGTACTTAAAATTCACAAAGAAAAAAAAATGGATGAAGTCATGGAGACACGTTAAATAAACACTTGTTGCCACAAATTAACAAGTTGGTCCTCCATTTCTGAGCTCCATCTTACTTTATGCTTGGCGTTTAGCATTAGCTCACGCATTAGCTCATGCATTAGTTGCGGCTGTCATGACGGCGGTTGTTGTCCTTCCTTCTTCAGTCAGCTTAGTTCACAACTGGCTATCGTTCTTTCCCACGTGACTGCGTCATCGGCTGTCCTCGGGGTTCCCCGCACACAACAGGATATCCGGTCGGAAATTTTGAACGTTTAATATTTACGTTTTGAGATCGGTGCGGTCAGGATGGACTTCCGAGCCGATCGGGGATGTAAAAAAACTCTTAACATACCTCACACCACAGGAACATCTGGAGAGAGCATCTTTAGAACCATCAAAGAATCGGGGCGTTGCACACCATTGTCGGGAGGGGGGAATCGGGCCATTTGGCTTGATTCTCATGTAGTGTGTACCCACCATTAACAATTTCCTGGTTGAAACCTGGAGGTGTCAATGTTCCTCATATTCCTTTCTAGTCCTCAGTATTGAAAAGAAGCCAAATTGATATTAATATTGACAACTAGTCACAGATAATACTAATTATTCCCTCTACAGCCTGAGCAACAACTCACTATCACAATGAGAAATATCTAAAGATGGACATAAATGATTGCTATCTGCACACACACACACACACTCACACATGCTCACACACACACACACCTCAGGTTCCCATTAGTCCTACCAGTGTCTGGGAAGTGCAGCCCCTCTGAGCTATCAGCACACAGAAGCTGCTGATACTGTCTGAGCAGAGCGTCTGTGTCAGTGCCTGATAAGCACTGCACTCTGTAGTGTCAGAGGCCGGTATGAGCCTCCTTAGCATTGTCATCAGCTGTCTCCTGCCAGCCAGAGGCGTGAGAGGCCTGAACAAACAGAACAGTTCAAAAGATGTTGCTGAGGAGGACACCTGTAACAGCGCTTCACTCTATTCGTTGCAAAATCACAACGGGGAACGGCTGCAAGGCAGACAGAAAGTGGCTGCTGTGGAAAACTGCTGCACAGCAGGAATTTTCACGGGAGAGCACTTCAGCTTTACAGAACCGACATGATATATGGACCACTTTTTAGACACAAACTGAACTCCTCATTCACAATAGCAAGGAACAGCAGAGCAGAGTTAAAGGGTGCTTTCACAAGCCATCGTCCTAGGGCTGACACGAATGCTTCGAAGCTTCAAAACTCTGATTGTTGCCATGGCAATCAACATCCAAATCAGTATTCCAATGCTTTGTTTTTTTGCATTTCTATCTATATTTAAGTATGTAATAATACAATATAAATCCCCAAATAGCCAAAAAATAAGGAATAATCCCATAACATTATTCATTATTCATATTCAACATGAATTATTATTAGTTATTCTCAGACGGATATCTCTGTTTATTGTGTGTAGAGGTGTGTGTGTTCAGTAGTGTTGCAGCGGCACTGAAACAGGGAAGATGGAGACAGACAGAAGAACATGTCAGCCTGCTGCGTCACGAAGCTTCGAATACCTTCCAATATTTCTCACCAAAGCTTTGAAGCCCAAAAAATGGTATTAGGGACAGTCCTACATAGTGTGTTTGGTTACTCCCAATCAGAGTGAAATTGATACTTTTGGTTAATTTTCTATTTAGTTTGGTTCGGTTTCACAGTGCAGGAAATTACAGTAAACCACATAAAAAATGTATTAGTTGAGGGGCGCTTACGAAGGAGCGGATTTATCTTTTTCATCTCTAGAGCTGCCACTCTATCGTCGACTTTGAAATATTGATGTGGAAGTGTTTTCACTTTGACTCAGCACTAATCTACTGTGCGCACAAATCCCTTCTCTTCCAGTTTATCTGGAATGACTTTATAAACGGCACTATTTTTGTGGACTTTATTTGGCATATTCTGTTCTCTTTCGGCCCAGATGTCAAGCCAACATAGAACTTCTGCAGAAGTCTAGTCAGTCCTTTACCTGTTTCTATCTCAACAAATGCCCGTACAGGTAGCCTGCGTTTTGGCTCACTTGGAAACAGTCTGAGACCACCTCTCACAAGCAAAGTCTGCACCAGAGTAGGATTACTGCGTTCACAACTGCCCAAACAAACTACACCAGAGTTTGATAGAAACAGACTAAATGTTGGCTTGTGAAAGTGCCCATCGACAGTTGTAGAAACAACAGCAACCACAATGTTTGCTGAGAGCAGCTTATCATTTCTAGGAATGAGAGAAATAATGGACACAGCAACATGTTGCAAAACATAAATGACATGGCCGTGTGTGTGTGTTAGGTGAGCTCAGACTCTGTGCACTTCATTACGGTGATTATATTCAGTTGTTTAAAATATGAAATAAGTTTAAAGCAAATTTCTGAAATTGAAGCAATATAAAATGAGAAAAAGTGAGTCAGTGTTTCCTTCAATCAACTTTTTGGTCATATATTCTACAGCAGATGAAACAGAAGCAGAAAATACAACGTCAACATGCATTTTAAAATGTGTGTCCTTTATCGCATCTCATCTATTTCACTATACCAAAATGTCTGCGTATTCCAAAGCCTAAAAACTATTCTGCCTTTTTGTGGAAGTGCCTTTATTATATACCATCATTATTGTCAGCAAAATACCCTGACTTACCCTGTGATTATAGAGATACAGAGCTGCATTTGTAATTATTGGGATACATGGATAAAATACAACAGTATTTTTATCAATGCAATTTTTCCTCCGTTGTCCAAAAAATCCTGTCAACACAAGCACGGTTTTAAAAAAGTCTCCATCCAGATGAAAACGCAAAAATACAATTGAAACGCTATCAAGGCCAGTGAGCAGGTTGGGTCAGACACACACACACACGTACGCAATGGCGCCCATTCTGACGTTATAAGCCAAAATGAACCCGTTTTCCCTGCCTACACATCAAAACAGTGGAAACGGAGTGACTGAAAATCTTCACCCTGGCCGGAGTTTGACAAAAAGCTCAGTTTTCAGTGACCTAAAATGCCGTTTGGGTGTGGACAAAAGGTTAAAACGCATAGAAAAAGCTAGTTTACAAAAATAGCCGTGTATGTGGGGACTAGGCCTCACACTTTCTGTAGGATTAACAGGATTGTATGGAGATTGGAAATAAAAGTTTTGTTTTCCCAAAAGCACTGTGGCATATTCTGGCATATTGATGGTTGGTCACATTTATTGTTTACAAGTTGGTGACATAGCTTTAAGTTGACCCAATGAGAGCTAGAAATGAGCAGGCCTGTTGGCCAGTGGCTTTGCATTATACTGCAGAAAGACTTTTTATGGAGCTTTTAAATTGATTTTGCTGTGGTTAAATAACAACAACGTTCTAGCCATACTAGCAGCATGGCTCCACCACTGTGGTTTAGAATGAAATCTCACCTCAATGATTGAATGTATTGCCTGACTTCTACTGTAGCGCCACCATGAAGTCCACATTTGTGTTTTTTAGTGAAATATCTAAACAATTATTGGATGGATTTTCTTGAATTTTGGTCTACTTCAGGATGAATTGTTTAGGTCATTCATTTGGTGATCCCTGAACTTTACGTCTTGTATCATTATCAGGTGGAAATCTTTATTTGTTGATTTTAATTTGATGACTAGTTTATGGTTTACCAAAAAAAAAAAAAAATAATGAAATCTCCATCAGCCTCAACTGTAATTTGTGCTTAATTAGCAAATGTAAGCATGTTAACATGCTCAAGTAAGATGGTGAAGACATCACATGAAACATCGGTATGTTAGAATCGGCACTGTGAGCATACTGTATTAGCATCTGGCTCAGCCTCACAGAGCTGCTACCTTGGCTGTAGACTCCTATGGTACTTACCCCAGGTCAGTGAGTGGCGGCTTGTCTCGACCTCGCCGGTAGCACAGGAAGATCTGGGGCGCCATGAGGCCTCCATTGTTCAGATCAGCCGAATGACCGGTTGGTGTTTCCTCCACGCAGGTGAAACCTGGCGGCACCTCCTCGCCCATTGAACGGATCACCACTGCCACATCGGTGATGGGCGCCTTAGGCTTGGCCGTCTTGTGGCAGGCGTCATCAAAGTGGATCTCCTGGTCCAACGGCTTGGACGGGTCTGTCAGACCGGCCACCACAAAGTAGTCGGCTACACGAGGGCCTTTGTCCTCCATCATCTCCCATCCCCGCCGGCTGCCTGCACGGTT
The DNA here is from genome assembly GCF_043250625.1 of Sebastes fasciatus. NCBI lineage: Eukaryota > Metazoa > Chordata > Actinopteri > Perciformes > Sebastidae > Sebastes > Sebastes fasciatus. The sequence goes on along the minus strand of NC_133796.1, from coordinate 43,071,999 downwards.
ACAGAGGGAAAGAGGAAGAGAGACAAAGAGAGGGAGAGAGTTAGAGAGGGAGGGGAGATTGATTTTCGTTGTGGTAGCAGGTACAGACGGTTCTTGCGTCCTTGCTATGGCAGTAAAATAAAATCTGACAGTCATAAATCTTACTGAGGGGAGGCCAGTAGAAGTGCAAATGAAAAGAGACAGTACAACGTGAGGAGGAGAGGGGCTTCCATTAGGTACCAGGCGGCCATTTTCACTTTAGGCAGATAGTGGACGGTCTTTGACCAGACTGACTTTAGTTGACTAGCTAAAAGTTCAGTGTCCTGCTGGCTCAAGGACACTTTGACAAAACAGGTGGCTCTGAACAGGACAGGACATTTGTTGGCTTCCTCTAATTCTAAAAAGCGAACCAGCACAGTTAAGGCCTGGCTGGCTCAACAGACCTGAGTGAGCATTTTAAAAAGGGAGCAGCGAGGTGTTTCTTCACACTTGACATTCTGCCTCAATTACAGGCTGGTCCCACATACAAACCTGCTGATTAGAAGCCTTGTGATATCATGGAGCCTATTAAGCAGGGTGATAAAAGCCAAACAGAAGTTTCCTTAATCTGTCCTAAGAAGGGCATGCCCTGACTGCACAACGCCAGCTACACAGGCTAAAAGGTACACTGACATGGGTGGGTTAACACGTTAGCACAACAGAAATACCCAGGATGTCACCTTCAAGTAGGAAATAATGACTTCTTCAATGATAAAATGACCGTCAATAAAAATCTGATCAAAAGCAGCTGTCGGTGAATGAATGTTGGTTTTCTATCAAGACATTATCACAAAACCTCATAATCACAATTCTGTTCAAATGTTGTAGGGGTGGGAATCACCAGAGGCCGTCATGATACCATCTTATCACCATATTTAAATCACAATACAATCTTATTGTGATTTTAAACATTTTGCAATATGCTGAGTATTGCAATAACATATATTGCGATATAGTGTGATTAGGGTTGTCAAAGTTAACGCGATAATAATGCGTTAACGCAAATTCATTTTAATGCCACTAATTTCTTTAACACATTAAAGCAACTTGAGATTTTTAGGCTGTAGCGGGCTCAGTTTTAAAGCTAGAGTGAAGATAGAGTATCGCAAAGGAGGCTAAAAAAACCTCAAAAAAACTATCATGTCCATTTTCAAAGGGGTTCCTTGACCTCTGACCTCCAGATCAGTGAATGTAAATGGGTTCTATGGGTACCCACGAGTCTCCCCTTTACAGACATGCCCACTTTATGATAATCACATGCATTTTGGGTCAAGTCATAGTCAAGTCAGCACACTGACACACTGACAGCTGTTGTTTTCTGTTGGGCTGCAGTTTGCCATGTTCTGATTGGATCATATTGTTTTATGCTAAATGCAGTACCTGTGAGGGTTTCTGGACAATATCTGTCATTGTTTTGTGTTGCTAATTGATTTACAGTAATAAATATATACATACATTTACATAAAGCAGCGTATTTGCCCACTCCCATGTTGATAAGAGGATTAAATATTTGACCGATCTCCCTTTAAAGAAACATGGTATGTCCACAAAAACCCTCATCAACTTCTACCGGTCCACAATAGAAAGCATCTTAAGTGGATGCATACTGTTCTGGTTTGGCAACATTACATCACATGACCACAAACTCCTGATGAGGACAGTGAAAACAGCATCAAAAATGATTGGATCACCGTTTGCCACAGTTACAGGACATTTACACCACTCGCTGCAGGAAGAAAGCTCTTTGTATCATGCAGGACACAAGTCATCCAGCATACACACTTTTCTCATATCTCCCTTCAGGGAAGCGCCTACAGAGCATCAGAGCTCGGACCTCTCGCCTCAGAGACGGTTTTTACCCTCAGGCGGTCAGACTACTGAACAGGAGCACTAAATGAATGCAGAGCTGTGGATTGTTTTATGGATGTTTTAGGTTGTTTTATAATTTTATTCTTAGGTATTGTCTTATTCATTGTAATATTTATCAACTGTACTATTTATAGATTTTAAGGGCTGAGAGAGAGCCAGGGTAAAATGCATTTCATTGCATTTCACTGTACTTTTAAATGCATATGACAAATAAACTTGAAACTTAAGGTTCATTTTGAACAGATAAAAAATTAATTTGTGATTAATCACGATTAACTATGGACAATCATGCGATTAATTGCGATGACATATTTTAATTGAATGACAGCCCTAACTGTGATGCAGTTTGTCAACATCTGTTTTATAACTATAACATTATTTAGTGTTCCTGTAGACAAGCTAACATTACTTGGTACCAATTGATTTCTTAGGTTTTCTAGTTTCATATGATACCAGTATCTTCCATCTAGCTTTAAGACTGAGCCGCTACAACCTCTGAAACACAGAATGGTGTTAATAGTTTCTATAATAAAAAAGAGGTTAATAGTTTCTATAATAAAAGATTGATACTTCATGTCTGTGTATCGATACAATATTGCCAAGCAAAATATCCAGATACAATGCTATAGAGATTTTTTCCCCAACCCCTAATATGTTATAGCAAAAAAATGCACCCTGAGCACACTGACATGAGCTGCACAGCTGAGTTCATCGGGTGAATCTCCAGACAACAGGAGTGCACTTTGTGTTTCAGAAACAGAGGGAGACTCAACAAACACTTTCAGCGCCCTCTGAGGATATCCAGGGAATCTTAAAGGTTCAGTGGTGCTTTGATCCAGCTCGGCATTGACCACTGACTGGTTGCTGTGTCATGATCACAGCGAGAGCCATTTTAGGAAAACAGAGGAGTCGGGCCCACTGGGGTCAGAGTCTGAGACGAAACTACTAAAGTCATTTGGAGACAAAGACACAACTGAGAACAAAAGTAATGGAGTGAGGAGAAACTATGGGATATCAATAAAGAGCAGCTGCTGGAGGCTATGCCAAAATGTTGTGTTGAATATGTGTTGCTTCCTTCTTTTAAAAAGTCACTTCTTGTCTCCTTGATTTGATTTTTATGGGAGATTTGGTTGCATTATGAGGCCATTTGAAGTATGAAATGATGCAAGACAGCAATCACATGACCAAGGGGGCTATTTTCTCAATCAGGGTTCCCACTCTTTTCTAGAGATCATTTCTCAGGACTGTATCAGGAGATTTTCTTGGTATGACATACAGGGATCGCGCCGTACACTAATATGTTCCTCTCTGTGGAAGTCTGATTTAAGAAATGTGCAGTGTATGGCTATAACCTATCTATGAACTCATCTCTTACATGCTCAGAAATCATGACAGATTGACCATAGAATAATATAATAATAAAAACGACCACAGTTACCAGCCAGAAATAACTCATATTTACATAATACATGTAATACATGTAACATACATGTAACCAACACTATTCAACATTAATTCAATTCAATTTATTTGTATTTAGCGTCAAATCATAACAGAAGTTATCTGGAGACGCCTAAGTGGCCGAGAGTTTCGGACACTTAATTTGTAATGTCATCCAGTCTACCAGTCATCCATAAACTACCATTTGAACGCTTATATGATCCTGAACATAACTTAGTCCTTTCAGATGGCAATGTTATCTGCTTTGGGGAGCTCTGTTACACATCCTTGTAGTTCATTCTCAGCTAAAATAGGAGAACGTTTAAATCATTTTCCAAGACCACACAAGATTTTCCAGGACATCTGACTTTTTCTCTCATTTCCATGTGTTTTCCATGACTGGAAAATTAGTCAATTGTTTTCCAGGTTTTCCAGGACGCGTGGGAATCCTATTGATCCTTTAAAATGCATTTCAATTTTGCCATAGTGATCAGCTGTGACAATTCCTGTCCCTTCTGTACATTGTTCTAGCATATTTAACAGCTTTTGTTTCTAACCATGGGGACCAAAATCTGTAGAAAAGTCATATATTACATCTGCATTACAAACTGATTTACCACTACGGCAAGTTATAATACACTAGATGTCACATAAATAGTGTTCAGTTTTTTACTGTTCAAAGAAATGCTAATTTTGTCTCTCCAAGAACAGAAAGAAAAAATAAATCAGTTCCCAAGATCACTGTGACCCACAAGGATGCATATGTATCAGTGACAACTCAAAGAAAAACTGAACACAATGAAATGTAAAAATGGTTCTCCTTCAACACTACCTCATTATTTTACAGTCTACAAGACAGAATTGGCAGCCTCTGGGTGTGTTGGTGTAAAGTCTTAGTCTGCCTCAGTGGCCAGATTCATCACTCAACCTCCTGACACTCGAGCCTTCAGGACACCAGTTTGTCTCTGTGGGTTCAAATGAAACTTTAGCCGCGCCAGTACTCTCGCTCTTCTCCTGGTCAGTCGTGCAAAAACACAAGAACACATTGGGGTCACGACAGCTGGAATCAGGAGGTGTGAGAAATGTGTATCTGCACAGCAAGAACGCAGATTGAATGTAAGAAACAGGACACAATTCAAACATGTCTTAATGTTTTCATACAAAACAGAATTTTGCACAGATGGCTGTTTGATTTCTTTAAAAACACTGCCAAGTTGGTGACACAGTCTGTGATCATTTCTCACCCTGATAGCCAATTCATTGCAAGGAGATTTCAATTGAATTCTGAATAATTCAACTGGACAAGGTCTGTGATTCCAACCACATGCAGTAAGAGGGTGTGGGAAAAAGGAAAGGCTTAATAAGCAGGGTGTGTTAGTAAAGGTGAAAAAGCTGCCAACTCCAGTCTGTGTGATGCTATGCTAGCATGACCTGAGCTGCCGCCACAGCTAACATGAATCACTGGACCTCCTTTTGTTCTCCTCACCATCACAAACTAAAGGAAGTAAAGAAGAGATCAAAGTGATCTTTCTCTCTCCTGACCTCTACCAGGGAATCTTCCTCCTCACCTGCACATTGCGATATTTGGTATTTGATCAGTCGCACTGTTAAAGACATTTCACGTAAAAGTGTCCTTGTGATAGATGTTGCTGCACTGACTATCAAGAAGCACCAATAGAAGAAACAGCCAAGTTATCTTCCATATACAATCGTGCAGACTGAAACTCAGTTCCCCCATGCCATCTCATCATTGAAACCCATTTCTTTCTGTATTTTCTTCCATTTGTAGAGACACATCCGGCGACCGTTCTGTGTGTTCCGCCATAGCAGCGCCGGCATTACTGCGGTGGCAAGTCGCAGTGACTTAGACACATTTGTCCGTGGTTGCTGGCAGTAACTTCCATAAATGCTTGGCGTAGATAATAAACACAGATGAGTATGTACTTACAATTCATAGAAGTAAAATTGAAGGCTTTTACAAGGACACAGCTGCCGTCACTAAAAGCAATAACGACACATTCGGCTGTGAGTCACCAGTTAACAGTTAGCAGACACTTTGTACGTGTTCTGTTTGTGATTTCGACCCAATCATGTTTACCTTGTGGTCATTAGTAGGAATGCATTGATTTATCGGTCCAACATTGGTATCGGCCGATTTCCTCGTTGACTGCAATCGGCCATTCGGCAGATAAGATGACATCACCGATGGCCGATGTTTACGTGTTGTGTTGCTTTCATTTTGTGCTGGCTAAATGTTGGGTTGTTAACTGCTGATTTAATTACATTTCATTTATGTTTCACAAAATGTTTTTGCTGCACTAGGTAATAAATTCCTCTCATTGAGTAGGTAGTTGTATATAGGTTAAAGGGATTTTGAAGAAGTTATTTTTCATGTGAAAGAAGGTTGTTATAAAGCTTCTTTCATAAATTTGTACAATTTAAATTGTGCTCATTCAAGATATGAATGAAGGGCTGATTTCTTTATAATGAAGAGGTCTTTGTTTCCCTGGCACATCGGTATCGGCCTCATTTTTATTTTAAACATCGGTATAAGCCCAGAATTTTGCAATCGGTGCATCCCTAGTCATTAGGTTGCTCTGGTTAGAGCAACTAATGTTATATTTTACAATAATGCCATTGTTAGTTGATTGAGTTAATTAATTGTGTGGAACCATCGCAGCCAGACAGTGCCATGAACCCACCAACATTAGCTATGCTAGCTAAGCTGTTATGGACACAACATTTGGTGTTGAAAACTGTTTGTTTACCTAAAGCTTGTCTAACCCAGATAAGCTGGATGTTTATTGGTTTAATGAAATGATATTTGCAGGGTCAGTGAGCCAATCTTATATCCAAACAAAGAGCGATTTGTGTTTATTTCTTCGGTTATTATCACTTCCAGCTATTGACAGATGGTGAGAAAACACTGTGGCTCTTGGATTACAAATGCATCTCAGCTCATCACGTCCTCACTGTGTGAAACCAAAGAAGACGTCACAATGAGCTCATTTTCTGTGCCAAGTAATGTCTGGTCAGCTCTGATAAGGCAGAAGACATGAGGAGAGTGAGGTGGACCTATAGCCTCTGGTCCTTCTCTTCCTCATGTGGAACCAGGACATTCAGTCCTCATCCCACATCTTAAATCTGTCTCGATACTGGCAGAGCTCCTGTGGTTATCAGCTGGGGAATAACTGGTTAAACTAAGATTGACCACATGGACCTCTAGGGGGCCGCACATCTGCACATCATCCTGAGTCCAAGACCACCGTCTATGCTCCACTTCCTGTCCAATACACAGAGCAGACTCATAAATGTTCCTGGGACACTCGCATTACAACACTTTGGAGTAACACCCAGAGGACAGGATGTGGGACACATGCTCACTTCTCTTGTAGAAACGTTTACTCTGGAATTGAGTTCAATACAAAATACTAGGCCTGTCCTTGGCCATAGAAAGTCTTAGTCGACTAACACTTGTCGAATGATTTTTTTTTAGTTGATTTAATCAACAGATCTGTAAAACTGAGTTTCTCCACAAAGAGTCACACAAAAGCACCACTTTAAATCTGGTGTTTATCAGACATGTGCTCAGAAGTTTCTTGGAAATAAGTCATTCAGCATGAAAAAAGCAAAACCGAGTACTTGGCTGGACCGTGTCGTGTCAGTCTGAATTTGTGGCTAAATTGTTATACAAATATTCAGTGGTCATGTCTATAATGTTAAATCCAGCGGTACGTGTCCACAAGGTTCGTCGAGGACACTAGGGGACGTGCTGCTCAATTCAACCAAAGAACGTATATTGCCAAGAAGTGAAAGTCAATTGTTCGTTCCATTGCAACATCAGCGCCCAGCAGCAGAGCTACACTTACCCCATTTTGGACTGAAAGCCAGTAAAACGTCCGCCTAAAAAGTGCTGTACAAATTAAAACTAAATTGTTTCTCTTCTATTGTCATATTCTACCAAAACAGCCCGTGTTAAACAATAAAACATTATAAATATAATAAGCGTTTTTAATATAATAGCGGCAGAGGCTGTTGTCAAAAAAAGCACCGGAGTTTCTTCTTTTTGCTCCTATACTCTTTGACTCAACTGGCCGTTCAAGCGGTGACGTACCCTCTCGTGGAATGGTTGGTCCCTGGTTTTCTGCTCGCTGTTTCAAGAGGAAGCCATACAACATACACAAAATACAAAAAGGGAGCCCTCTCTCATTTCAAAATGAAAACAGGTCCACTGCAGCACTTGTGCAAGTGAAAACTAGATGATTGAAATAGCTATGCTTCACATCCTCTGATCTAAATCATCAATCATCATCCAGAATACAGATTTTTTTTTTTTTAATAATTCAGACTTTCATTAACGTCTTCCCTTCTTTTGGTGGAGGGACAGAACAGCTGTGGCATTAGGAAAACAGCAACATAAGTGAAATAGGAAGCGATATGTGGTGGAACAAACACACACATTCCTATAGCACCTTCTACGTCTACTGCCCCCTCTTAGTCGATTAGTGGATTAGTCGACTAATCGCTCGTTTTGGTCTTAGTCAAGATTTCTTTAGTTGATTAGTCTTTTTTGTGCTGAATGACTTATTTCTAAGAAGCTGATGAGCACATCTCTGGTAAACACCAGATTTAAAGTGGTGCTTCTGTGTGATTCTTTTTGGAGAAACTCAGTTTAACAGATCTGTCGATCGATTAAATAAACTATGTTTCATGGTGCAAATATCAAAGCGGACCAAATAAAAAAAAAAAATTGCTTAGGGGCTTGTACGAAGGAACAAATTTCTCATTTTCGTCTCGGGAGCTGCCACTTCTATGCAGGGAACCGCAGACTTTGATGCTGTCGGAGTTTTTTCACTTTGACTCATCACCGATCTACTGTGCACGAATCCATTCTCCTCCAGTTTATCTAGAAAGACTTTATAAACGTCGCTATTTTTGTGGACTTTTCTGTTCTCAGAAGTCAAGCAAACATCAAACCTCTGCAGATGTCCAGGTCCGTCCTCTCCCACTCATGTTAACCTGTCGTTTACCTGTGTCCATCTCAACAAATGCCCACACAGGCAGCCTGCGTTTCGATTCACTTGGAAACGGAACGAGACCACCTCTCGCAAGCGGTCTTGGTCCAGTTGTTTTGGGCTACACGAGAGTATGATTACTGCGTTCACAACCGTCCAATTGAACTGCTTTAGAGTTCAATTAAAGCAGACCAAGCGTTGGCTTGTGAAAGCGCCCTTAGTTGACTTAGAATTTCTTTGGTCGAGGACAGCCAGAGCACCTTAACATGTGCTTACAACACTCCCTGCCAAGAAAAGCCTGTATGTGAGCAGCATGCGTCCGAACGGCTGACGGGCCTGAAGAAGAGGTGAGACATTAATGAAGTTCTCTTTGAGTGTGAGTATATGTGAGTGTGTGTGTGTGTGTGTGAGCACACGGTCCTGGGGTCACATTCTTGTATTTCACACGCAAAATGAAAGGCTGAACTAACGTGATCAACATGTGTGGTTTTGTCAAGAGCAGGACAGCTACATAAAACTATTACCAATCTAAGTTCAATTTCTCTAAATTTAAAACATATTAAAAGCATATGTAGTCATTATAAAAAAAACTATGACATCATATGCAATGTATAATGAAAGGAGAGGTTGAATTACACAGGGTGTGTCGGCCAGTACAGAGGCTATCTCGTTTCTTGCAAATGACTGCTGCTTTATTGACCCAGAGGGATTTTGCATTAGACTCAACTGACAAAAAACAGACGGTATTGGAGGGTATTGTTTCAGTAAGTACACTTAACTCTTCACTTCGTACAAAACTGTAACAAAAGAAAGATGTTGGCCTAATTTATTGCAGTCCTGTGGATGTGAAGCAGTACAGAGCTCTGCAGTGTCACCGACCACAGAGCCACATGACTGACCAAAGAATGATACTCATCACTGCCATGCTGTCAGCCTGCTAAAAATACAATGCAAACCGAAGCAGCAGCACTGTGGCACCGTTACATAAGGATTACATATATATACTGCATGTGTGGGACAAGCCCAAACTCCCACTGAAATCAAACCGCCTCTATTGTCTCTGCCTGCCCTTTATTTCAAGAAAAGAAGAAATCTCTGAGTTCACGACAGAAACACAGGTGACTGAATGAAAAATGAATTCTACATTTCACAGTTCCTACTTTCACTTAGCCATCAGTCAATCTTCTTTTAAAGGTGATTGCGAGGATTTATGGGTTACACAACAAAAACTGATCCACTGAGAGACTATGCTGCACCCACATGATCATGATGAAACCCAGGAAACAATCTTTTAAAAATCCATTTCATAATAATTAGGGCTGTCAAAGTTACGCCACTGATTTCTTTAACGCATTAACGCAATTTGTGATTTTTAGGTTGTAGCATCATATGAAACTAGAAAACCTAAGGAATTCAGTGGTTCTTTATTTTTCTTGGTTCTCTATGTCATGCTAGAGTGTCAGGAAGGAGGTTAAATAACGCTCCAAACTTACGCTAAATTTTGGTGAAAAACTGGCATGGCCATATTCAAAGGGGTCCCTTGGCCTCTGACCTCCAGGTATGTGAATGTAAATGGGTTCTATGGGTACCCATGAGTCTCCCCTTTACAGACATGCCCACTTTATGATAATCACATGCAGTTTGGGGCAAGTCATAGTCAAGTCAGCACACTGACACACTGACAGCTGTTGTTGTCTGTTGGGCTGCAGTTTGACATGTTATGATTTGAGCATATTTTCTAATCTAAATGCAGTACCTGTGAAAATCATGAGATTAGTTGTGATTAAATATTTTAATCAATTGACAGCCCTTATATTAATACAAGATGTTCAGTCTGCACAGAAACAGTTGCATCAAAGTGCTGAGAAGGCACAACAATGTGAAACACCCATCTATTGCGCATTTATTCATAACTGGATTCCCTCCCAGGATCTATGCTATGACTCACACCGTGCCTGACACATAAAATAAAGTGGTCTAATTCCAAATATCTTAATGTTCTGGCTGCTCTACTTCTCCCCTGGCAGACTGACCTGGAAGGGAAAGCTTGACTTGGTCTTACTTGAGGTAAACACCCAGAAAGAGGATTCGTCCGCATAAAAAGCTGTGAACATTTAAGAGAGGAGTGTACTCAGGCAGCAGAAGCCCCTTGAAAAGGTCACTGGAGGCCTTCACAGAGTTCCTGAGGCACTACACGTAATATGTATGTGTTTCTGAATCATTTATTGACGTGGGTTTGTTCTGCACAAATGCCTCAAGACACGGTTTTCCCCGAGAACTTGCAGACTATTTGTCTTTGTAAAATCAGCAATTGACTAAGAGTGCCTTAAATGATGTGGTTAGCTTGCTTTAAAAGGTACTTTATGACCTGACACAGCTACTGTATGCACAGGTTATCTGACACTCTGCACTCATCGGGCAGTGTGGGAGCCACAGAAACAAGAGAAACAGACTTGGTGAAAAGCACCACAGGCCCAGAAACTTTAAACCCGGCCACATGAAGGGCCTGGTGCCAGAGCCGTAGACAAAGCTTCCCAGCCCAAACTCGCTGACTTATAACCACAGCAGGAGTTCAGGGAGGAGTTCGATAAGACGTCCAGACCCAACGGCCCTTCAGTCGCTTCCACAAGGGTTTCCTTTCAGCCAACATGACACGATTTCCAGCTGTCTCCAGTTCACGAGGACCGGCGGCCAATGAAACTCCCCAAAGGGACTCACGTTTGAGGCTCAAGCTGCCCAGTCGCTGCTCTTGGCTCCAGCTGTATAGACATCCAGCACAGAGACGGCCACAGCAGGGCAGACACGTGGAGGAGGTGAAGAGGAATGTGCTCAAGAACATAAACACAAGCCGGTAGGAAGCCTTGCTAGCCAAGCATCTGCTTCTAGTTAGCCCTGAGGGGAGTGGGGGGGGCATTTGGCTCTTTTAGCGCAATCAGTTCATGTAACGTTTGGAGGAAAGATGACCTCTGTGAAAATTAAGTTTACTTTTTCCATGTAATACTGTAGTCTGTAGGGGTGGGGGAAAAATATATTCACTTATGTATCGCAATTTCTTTTATGATTTCGAAATCAATGTTTTAATGCCAGAATCAATTTGCTTCATTTTAATCTATGCACAGGTAGAAGGAAGTTACAGCTTTCGTTGTTATAGTCTGAGTAACGTCACGTCATATCCGTTCCATATCCGTCAACCAAAACAAACAGTAGCTGGCCGTAGCGAGCAGAAACCGGCAGATACGACGGAGCAGAAAAAAGTTGGAGGGTCAGCGTGGATACGACCTGCACCCTCCCATGTTAATCCAGCGTGGTAAACACTACACATCCAGTAAAGGATGGAAACACTTTGAGATTCACACATTGACAGGAAAAGCAGAGCTAGACATCACGGCTAAAGCTGCTTGCTAACTCTGTCACGGACATGAAACGTTATCGTATCGCAGTAACGTGCGGTCGAGCCGGCCGTCGCTCTCATCTCCGTGGTCAAATGGGCCGACGCTACAACTGTAGAGCACCCATATACCAGAGGTTGGAGACTCGAGTCGCAAATTTGAGGACTTGAGACTTGCTTGACTAACATTGATAAAAGACTTGACTTTGACTTGGTATTCATGACTTGAGACTTGACTTAGACTTAAAACGGATGACTCGAAAGGACTTGACTTTTTTTTTTTATTATATATTTTAATTTTTTTAGATACTGAGAAGTTACGTTTTGTTTTTGAAACATCGGTTGATTTCTAGTACAATGCGTGCAAACCTGGCAACCTACTAGGACGCAGCAGAGGCCAACGCAGGAGGCAGCGAGCTGTCATGGAGGGGCCTAGTACAGAAATAATACAATTTGGATTCAATGATTATGTTGTCGATGACGGTAGTAAGAAGAGAACAGCGGTATGTAAGGTCTGCAGCTCAAAGATCTGTGACACGACCACCACAACATCCAACTTCATCCGTCACCACAAAACCCACAAAGGTAGGCTACATGAGTCTTTTTAGCTAACTTATTGGCTGGTCAAATATTAGCTACAAAGCTAACGTTATGTTTAAGCTACGTTAGACTTGGCTTCAAATCGATTATGCATTTTGTTGAGAAGACATATCGTTAATGTAAAAGACAATGGGGGGACTGATTCGGGGACATATAACCAGTTAAACTATGGGGACACGTTACTAGCTAACACAGCTGCGTGCTCAATTTCACAGGTTATCAATCTGAGTGATGGAGGCACCGGTATTTTGGTGTGTTGTTTACGGTGACCAGACGTCCCAGTTTGTCCGGGACAGTCCCGGTTTCAAGCTGATGTGTCCCGATTCCTGACACATATCTGTAAAACACTCAAATGTCCCGGTTTTCAACAGTCACTAATAAATTGTCCCGGTTTTCACTACAATAAAAAAAATAATTATATACTTACATAGACGTTCATCATGTTCCACTTAGGGCTGGGCGATATGGCCTAAAAATAATATCGCAATATTTTTTAGGCAATAATACACGATATATATCGCAATATTTTCAAATATCCTCTAAGCACTTCATAAATGCTCGATTTAACCCTTTGATGCATACAATCACACCAATATGATGATTCTTGTAGTCCCTGCAGCACACTGTATGTCTGCATTAAAACCTTCTTGTTTATATTCATTAGTGGTTTCTGTTGGAACTATTTTAATCTGGCATGCAAAAAGGGGGAAATCACAAGTTAAATTCAACAAAACATTATCCAACAGTATTCACTTTAACCAAATAGTTATCTGGCAATACATGCTTTATATATTTTGATAAATACATAACACACACACAGTTTTTAATGGTGTGTAATTTGTGTATAGTAACTTATTGTTATATTAACCAGTAAGCTGTTATAACATTACTGATAATACAAAATATTATTTTCCCAGCAGTGTAGAAAGACTCACCAACCGCGAGGTGTAGCCTACTGTATGGCCAAAACTGCATGCTTGTCCACTAATTCAGGCTGACAGTTTTGGTTGTGTTAGCTGGACGTTCATATTTTGGATCAAGTGTCTTAATGAGTCTTTTGAATCTGGGCTTTTCAACTACGCTAATGTTGTGATGTAGGTGTTTACAGCGGCCGTGATTTCTTTGCATTTTGCACTTTTTTTGTCATATGGGATTGCTTTGGAAAGCGAGGAAGCAAGAGTCATTTGCCTCTGGTCTGGTTCTGGTTGCTTTGGTCATGTTCTCGCTACCGTACTCGCTTTGCCGCTTCGGTTCTTTCACTTTCTCCAGACTCATTCTCTCTCCGCTGCGTCCCTCCATAAACAAAAACACGCCGGTCGAATACATCACCCTCGCCCAGGAGAGTCTGGATGAGGGTGGAGTCTGTGACGTGTGTATCTGTGTCTGTTAGAGGGAGCCGGAGGAGAGAAGGAAATGCCAAAGCGAGTCTCATGCCGGCGGGGTGGCTTAAAAACATTACATGACAATTTGTAGTCGATGTTCGCGATAGTCATTTTATATACCACGCGTGGGACAAGCCGCGATACATCAACTATATTCGATATATCACCCACCCCTAGTTCCACTCATTCATTAATTTGTGTGCACGAGATAAGTATACAGACAGCACAGCGCACCTCGCTTCTGTTAAGGCACAATTACGCACGGACACCAACAGATCCGCTGGTCACATTTAGTGTAGTTTTGAACCACAGAGTCCTCCGTGCTTATACAGTATGTGTACATCAAACGTGTCATTTTGATTAATTATTCTACACAGTTCCTTCTGCGCATCAACAGGCATTTGGCTCCTCTTATAGCTCCCTCAGGACCGTCCGTCCTGTCAGTCTTTCACCCGGTGTCTCCATCCTGGACAAAATGTGGTCTGAGCTCCACAATTTTAATTATAATAGGCTGTGGCAAGCAACATGATGTGACAGAGATGGTTCGGGTTCAAAACTAAAGCTTAAAAATAATGTACGTAGGCCGAGACAACAATGAGTTTCCTCTGAGGAAAAATCTCTACAGGACTCCCAGACTGTCAAGTGGTGGACACACTGCCCGCATGAGGCTCGCATCCCGGCTGCGTGGCGTGTTGTTTTTTATTTCGGCGTCCATGTTAACAGATTAGAGTGGACACACTGCCCACGTGAGCCGCTCGCGTCTCGGCTGCGTGTCCCAGCAGCAACAGACAGTGAAGGTGATCTATTGACAGTATATGGACATCATATCAGCTACATAATACAGTTTCCATGTCTAGACATCTGTAGAATATGTCACAGACAGTGAAGGTGATCTAGTGACTGTATATGGACATCATATCAGCTACATAATACAGTTTCCATGTCTAGACATCTGTAGAATATGTCACAGACAGTGAAGGTGATCTAGTGACTGTATATTAACTTCATACCAGCAAGACTTTACTACAGTTTCGAGGTCTATCTGTAGAATATGTTACGGAGATGAAAAAAAGTAAAGTTAAGTAAACTTGTTTTTAAATCAACACTTCCTGCTTTCATTTCAAAATAAAAGCCCTCAGGCATTTTTTTATAGACAGAATCCCTTCATTTGTTAACACAAGGCTTTTATTCTGAAATATGAGCAGTCAGTGCTGTGGAACACGCAGTCACTTTGAGTGCTCCAAGAATTGATAAAGTTTGGGGTTTAAATCAACACTTCCTGCTTCCATTTCAAAATAAATGCCCTAAAGCGGGTTTTCTTTGCACAGAATTCCTTCATTTGTTGACACAAAGCTTTTATTCTGAAATATGTGCCGGACAGTGATGTGGAACAAGCAGTGACTTGGAAAGCATCATAAATGAATACAGTACGGAGTTTTAATTGTGGATTATTACTATTATTTTCTAATTACCACACGTTTCTGAACCTTTCTCTGTCTAAAATAAATATAAATTATATTTATCATGAAGTTAAATGGCCATTAAAAGGCAAACTCTATGCAGAAAGAAAGGGCTGACAGCAGCATCAGAAACACAGCTGAAAGGCGGCCGACACGCAGCCAACACGTATCTAGTGTGAACACCAGACTCCTGCATCACGCAGCCACCACGCGACGCAGACGCCACGCGCTCCTGATGCGGGTAGTGTGCCCATGGCTTCAGTGTGTCATGAGGGGGACAGCCCTGTGATTAAAGCCTTGTTAATGTTTCATGTGCTTTCAAGGTACATTTCGTTTGATTTGTATGTTAATTCAATAATTTATTTGCATGCAAGTTACGTTAATGTTATGCTAGATTTATAGTGGACTGGAGCTTCTTATGCATATATAATTGAGGTTAGTAACAGACTAACGTTATTACGTTAGCTAAACTGTGATAATACCCTAACTAAATGAACTCTGAGCCCGTTAGCTAACGTTATATAAAGTAATCTACAGTTCTTGATATGGTGACCAGGCGTAGATTAACCACAGCACCAGACAAATGGGATTACAGCCCAGGTGTTGATTGCTTCATTCATTATTACGATGCATTATTTTCTGATGATCAAGTTAGTTGTTAAAAGTTTTTCTAAAAGTTTCTGAAATGTATGCCTTTGTTGTTTTATAGCTAAGGGATAGTTTATAGCCTACCAAAGCACAATTAATAATCAAAGGAGGTTTGTAAATGTTTCATTTCAACACGTGATATTACCATAACATTTGCTGTTATTATTATTATATTATTATTATTATTATTATTAATAATGCAGCCTTCGGATCGAAATAAAAGAAAGAGAGAAGGAATGAAGCATAAAGATTTTGTTAACAATATTTATTTATCCGTAACTCAATATTTTCAAGGGACACTTCACTTGCAACTTTTTGTTTAATTTGCCATGGTGAGCATTTTAATTTGACTCACCATGAGCCCTGTAAAGTATGTCTATAATCATCTTTTCATGACCACTGTCTTTGAACTGATTTTAAATGTGGAGACTGGGGTAGGTCATCAGAATTTCGTATGACTTGGCTTGTGACTTGCTTGACATGAGCTGTGACTCGAATGGACTTGCTTGACTTACAGCAGTGACTCGACTTGACTTGCTTGATTCTCCCCACAGTGACTTGGGACTTGCTTGAGACTTGAGACTTGCTCGTGACTTGCACGTGTGACTTACTCCCACCTCTGCCATATACTGACATTTCTGTTCTCTGCATTGAAACGGCCCCGATGGAGCTGACCATGGATGGATAAAGAGAACGGAGCTGACGGGAGAGCTAGATACCACCTTCGACAAGTTAGAGGAAGTAGACACGTGGGACTACGTCCGGTTTCCAAAATAAGGTGTTACAGGGAACTGTATATATAGAATACATATAGGGATATCACAGGGACGTCCCACACCAACACACATGGATGTACTGAGGATAGATGCTGGGCAGTGCTGGCAAGCTAGCCAGATGTATGGTGGACTGAGACAGCTGGAAGCTCTGCTTGAAAGCTGCCCGTCTGAGGACGACTCAATGATATCAATCCCGATAGTTGTATTATCACTCTTTCCATCCACCACTATTGGTTTTGTGTTATTAATCCTACTTGTATTAGCTATTACAGCTGCTAGACTGCTATTGTGGCTGGATTTTTTTTTTTTTCTTTCTTTTTCTCTCTCTCTCTCTCTCTCTCTCTCTCTCTCTCTCTCTCTCTCTCTCTCTCTCTCTCTCTCTCTCTCTCTCTCTCTCTCTCTCTCTCTCTCTCTCTCTCTCTCTCTCTCTCTCTCTCTCTCTCTCTCTCTCTCTCTCTCTCTCTCTCTCTCTCTCTCTCTCTCTCTCTCTCTCTCTCTCTCTCTCTCTCTCTCTCTCTCTCTCGGAGAAACCCATGAAGAACTGACGTTATGTTACTGAGCACCAGTTGGATCCAGTTACTCTGCTGTTAAAAAGATGTTACATCTGGTGAAGAGCTCATATGGCTTGTTTAGGACTCAAGACCTGAGTTGGGACTTGAGTCACAGACTTGAGACTTACAAAACAATAACTTGGTCCCACCTCTGGTAGTCTTCACCCAGTGAAATGTCACCATGTCAGTGAATTTAAACTACTGCAATCTGAGGATATATATCTGTGAAATCTTGCAGATGCCGTTGGGAGCACCGGAGGACACAGAGGAACATGATTTTTTTCAGGTTACCTGTTTCATGTACCACTGTCACAATATAGCAACCGTTTTATAAAAATAACTTTTTTTAGTCATATTTGCTCTAATCTCGCCTACTTCAGCTTTAACAAAAATCTCAATAAATGTAAAATCGAATCGCAATACTTGTAGAATCGCAATACTTAAAAGTCGCAATACATATCGAATCAGCACCCAAGTATCGTGATAGTGTCAAATCGGGAGATACTGTAGCTGTACCGTCTTAGCCCTAGTAATCTGTACACCTAACGTATTATTCAACCTATTCAAACAAATGCTGAGGGAAACTCAACTCGAGCTGTTCCACATTTCTGCAGCCAGACACACCTGAGTGAAATGTAATGGAGTTACTGCTGGTCATGATATAGCTGCATCTTATAAACTTCCAGTTCACAAAACAACAATTAAAAACAGAGATATGAAAACAAAGGTACTGTATATCCACAGATGAAAGGCCAACAAGCTTTAGGCTTTGTCAGCTTTGTGCATGAAAAAAAGTTTGCATATTTACCGTTGGTACTGCGGGAAATGCATCTCACGTTCTTTCAGGCATCACCATTAATTACACAACTAAACATGCACGTTAATTGCTCTTAGATGGATTTAATGTACTGTCTGTGTGTGTATTCAAGAGCCAGTGAGGGGATAGTCAGGATGCATTAACAGACATTGTACTTTTAATTAGGGCCCGAGCACCGACAAAGTCGGTCCGAGGACCTATTGTATTTCAAATGATTATTAGGGCCCGAGCACCGACAAAGTCGGTCCGAGGACCTATTGTATTTCAAATGATTATTATTATTAGGGCCCGAGCACCGACAAAGTCGGTCCGAGGACCTATTGTATTTCAAATGATTATTATTAGGGCCCGAGCACCGACAAAGTCGGTCCGAGGACCTATTGTATTTCAAATGATTATTATTAGGGCCCGAGCACCGACAAAGTCGGTCCGAGGACCTATTGTATTTCAAATGATTATTAGGGCCCGAGCACCGACAAAGTCGGTCCGAGGACCTATTGTATTTCAAATGATTATTAGGGCCCGAGCACCGACAAAGTCGGTCCGAGGACCTATTGTATTTCAAATGATTATTATTCTTATTATTCTTATTATTCATCCTTGTCTTTGCGCCTAAAAATGAGGTGCTTGGGATAATGAACGCGTTTTCAAATTTTGCACACGTGTCAGACGTGCGTGAAATAAATATCTGATATGGGTTTCGTACTCGGGTGTGGCAAATTGGCTCGCTAGCGCCCCCTATTGAGTAGCCCCGACGACACGTTTCCCCTAAATTTACGAAATTTGGTAGGTATATGTACCATGACGAGACGTAAATAAAACCCTCTTGGAGGTATACCGTAAACCAAACCGGAAGTCGGCCATGTTGGATTTTATGGCGTTTTTTACCATTTCCAGGGGCTGTACTTTAACGAACTCCTCCTAGAGATTTAACCCGATCAACTTCAAATTTGGTCAGTAGTATCTTAAGACCTTTGGGATGAAAAGGTGGTCAAAGATCAAAAAGTTATCGAACTATGTTGCCGTGGCGTGGCGGCGAATAAGCGCCTTTCGCCAAGAAACAGGAAGTTGTTGTAACTTTGTCGTACATTAACCTATATGCTCCAAATTTCTCATGCCTGATAAAGGTCCATGTCTGACAACATCCATATGCAAATTTTGACTCACAGTCATAGCGCCACCTAGTGGTAACAGGAAATATCATGTTTTACACATTGATGTACACTGCCTCAGAAATTAATCAGATCTACCTGAAACTTGGTCAGTAGTATCTTAAGACCTTTGGGATGAAAACTTATCAAAAGATCAAAAAGTTATCGAACCATGTTGCCGTGGCGTGGCGGCGAAAAAGCTTCTTCGCCAAAAAACAGGAAGTTGTTGTAACTTTGTCGTACATAGTCCAATCTGCTCCAAACTTCACAAGCTGGATAATGGACCAGGCCTGAAGACATATATGTGGTATTATGCGTGATAGTCATAGCGCCCCCTACAGGAAACCGGAAATGGTTGTAACCCTCTCCTAAATTTATGAAATTTGGTGAAACAATGAAACAAAACACTGCCTGGGAAAAACTCTACATAAAAATACAATTTAAAATGAATATAATCTTTTCTTGTGGGTTAATCCGTGAGAAAAATACTAAGAACATATGAAGAAATACAAATCTTGTAACCTCCAATGATGAAAGAAAAATTTTCCTTCGGCGGCTGGTTAGCTCAGCTTTAGCTCAGTCGGTAGAGCGAGCGTCTTAAGAGCGGTGGACCCCGGTTCGAATCCAGCCTGTGGTCCTTTCCTCATGTCATTTCTCTCCCCCTTTCCAACACTCTATCCACTGTCCTATCAATAAAATACTTAAAAAATCACCCCAAAAAATAATAACTTTAAAACTTTTCCATATATATATATAATATATATATATATATATATATATATATAATATATACAATGTAAAGTTATATAAAAGTTAATGTCATGACGTTAATTGTAATATGTATAGTAAAAACACATCACGACAAGGACACATATTAGATTTGATATTAAAAGATCAAAAAGTTATCGAACCATGTTGCCGTGGCGTGGCGGCGAAAAAGCTTCTTCGCCAAAAAACAGGAGGCTGTTGTTACTTGACTTTACATAGTCCAATCTGCTCCAAACTTCACAAGCTGGATAATGGACCAGGCCTGAAGACATATATGTGGTATTATGCGTGATAGTCATAGCGCCCCCTACAGGAAACAGGAAGTTGTTGTAAATTGGCTATACATTGTCCAATCTTCCCCAAATTTGACATGTTTTATAAGAGTCTTGCCCTGAAGACATGTACGTGCCCCGACGTGCGCGTTCCCCCGACGTGCGCGCATGGGCGAGGGCCCGATCATCGCTGCTTGCAGCTTTAATTAGATATGTGACTGTTACTGTCAGTTTGTTTTTTTGTGTGTTATTTCATAGACCGAAAAAAAATGTCCCTCAGGGACAAATAAAGTCAATCTTGTCTTACAACAAGCTGCCATTTAGACTAGGGATGTTCATAATTAACCGTTTATCCGTTAACCGTCATTAAGCATTTTAACCGATTAACGCTATAGGTTAAAAGAAATATTTAGAATTAAAGCTGCAAGCAGCGATGATCGGGCCCTCGCCCACGCGCGCACGTCGGGGGAACGCGCACGTCGGGGCACGTACATGTCTTCAGGGCAAGACTCTTATAAAACATGTCAAATTTGGGGAAGATTGGACAATGTACAGCCAATTTACAACAACTTCCTGTTTCCTGTAGGGGGCGCTATGACTATCACGCATAATACCACATATATGTCTTCAGGCCTGGTCCATTATCCAGCTTGTGAAGTTTGGAGCAGATTGGACTATGTAAAGTCAAGTAACAACAGCCTCCTGTTTTTTGGCGAAGAAGCTTTTTCGTCGCCACGCCACGGCAACATGGTTCGATAACTTTTTGAGCTTTTCATAAGTTTTCATCCCAAAGGTCTTAAGATACTACTGACCAAGTTTGAGGTAGATGTGATTAATTTCTGAGGCAGAGTACATCAATGTGTAAAACATGATATTTCCTGTTACCACTAGGTGGCGCTATGACTGTGAGCCAAAATTTGCATATGGATGGTGTCAGAGAGGGACTTTTATCAGGCATGAGAAATTTGGAGCATATAGGTTAATGTACGACAAAGTTACAACAACTTCCTGTTTCTTGGCGAAAGGCGCTTATTCGCCGCCACGCCACGGCAACATAGTTCGATAACTTTTTGATCTTTGAGCAACTTTTCATCCCAAAGGTCTTAAGATACTACTGACCAAATTTGAAGTTGATCGGGTTAAATCTCTAGGAGGAGTTCGTTAAAGTACAGCGCCTGGATATGGAGAAAAACGCCATAAAATCCAATATGGCCGACTTCCGGTTGGGTTTACGGTATACCTCCAAGAGGGTTTTATTTACGTCTCATCATGGTACATATAACTACCAAATTTCGTAAATTTAGGGGAAACGTGTCGTCGGGGCTACTCAATAGGGGGCGCTAGCGAGCCAATTTGCCACACCCGAGCACGAAACCCATATCAGATATTTATTTCACGCACGTCTGACACGTGTGCAAAATTTCAAAACGCGTTCATTATCCCAAGCACCTCGTTTTCACGCTCAAAGACATAATAGAATAAGAATAATAATCATTTGAAATACAATAGGTCCTCGGACCGACTTTGTCGGTGCTCGGGCCCTAATTAATTAAAAAGCTGAGCGGCTCGTCACTTTAAGGAGAAAAGCTGGTCCACCTTAACAGCCCACCTTAAGAGGCGGAGCCGGAGTTGCCAGATGCAGGAAGTCGGCTCCGGTCTCTGGCTCGCTTGAGCGGAGCGGAGGAGTTGTAGTTTCGTAGTATTTATTCACTGACAAATAAACTTTACACACACTGCTACACCTACGTTCACAGCTAGAACGCCACCAACAACCTCACACTCACCGCCAACACACACAAGGACACTCGTTAAAGTTACGTCGCGCTGACAGACTGTATGTGTGTGGCGGCGGCGAGCAAGAAGCCTCCGTCAATGCTAGAGCTGCTAACGTAGCACAAATACACACACTGTTTATCGGGCAATCGCTATCGTTAATCCAGGCAGACAAAGTGTCGTTACGCCGGGCAGACACACAGCTGACAACCTGCTAAACTAAACTAAATGTGTGGTGGAGACTTTTACTGGGAAAGTGGCTGCATGTCCGCGACACTACACGCAGCATCGTAGCTGCTAAGTTAACGCTCCCGGACGGTGAACTGGAGACTCAGTTGTCTGTTGTGCTCATACACTGAAGCTGGCACGAGGCACAGATGTTGTCGGTTAACGGTTAATAATCGGTTAACACGGGTCGGTTATAAGTTAAGAACATTTTTCAAAATGAGCATCCCTAATTTAGCCAGCGTTTCATTTTCTAACAAGTAGGGGTGTGCCGAAATATCGTGCCACGAAACATCGCGATATAAAAACATGACGATATGCATCGTCGAGACGAAAAACTGAATGACGATATCAAGGCATCATAGGTACATCTAGTCATACAAGCACTGATCTACATTCTCTCTTCTTTTTCAGTGCTTTGTTTGAACAGACGAGGGCGCTCTGAGTTCAGACCAGTAGGTGAAGCACCGCCCACACCGTCGTCTTGCTTTTTTTTACAGAAATAAAACCCAGTTAGTTCATTTTTGAAGCATGTTATCAATAGATAGTCGTACGACAAACAATTCAATCTGACAATGAACGCTGAACGAGTCAGCTCAGAGCAGCAGGTGTCAGATTTCACACACAAGTTAACAAGAGAGAGAGTTGCTGGTGTGGTTAGTGCACCGTCACATCCCTAGTGCTGGTGTGGTTAGTGCACCGTCACATCCCTAGTGCTGGTGTGGTTAGTGCACCGTCATATCTCTAGTACTGGGGTGGTTGGTGCACCGTCACATCTCTAGTGCTGGGGTGGTTAGTGCACCGTCACATCTCTAGTGCTGGGGTGGTTAGTGCACCGTCACATCTCTAGTGCTGGTGTGGTTAGTGCACCGTCACATCTCTAGTGCTGGGGTGGTTAGTACACCGTCACATCTCTAGTGCTGGGGTGGTTAGTGCACCGTCACATCTCTAGTGCTGGGGTGGTTAGTGCACCGTCACATCTCTAGTGCTGGGGTGGTTAGTGCACCGTCACATCTCTAGTGCTGGGGTGGTTAGTGCACCGTCATATCTCTAGTACTGAGGTGGTTAATGCATTTGCAGCTGATTTGCAGCCAGGCAATAATGGAGAAGTCAGGCGAAATTAGCATAGAAGTTGAGTGATGTTTTGCATTTTGTGTCTTTTAAATAAAGGCTACTTTTTCAGTCATATTTTCATCATTCAAGTTGTGTTACAATTATTGTTATAATATCGTATCGTATCGTGAGCTGAGTGAATTGTCACACCCCTACTAACAAGGTAACAATAAACACGGTGATCCCCTCAAATTATGTCAGTGTCTCCTCTCCTCTTTCCTCTCCTCTTTCCTCTCCTCTTCCCTCTCCTCTTCCCTCACCACTATGCTGCTCTGTAGCCGCTCTGTGAGCGTGACTGGCAGCTACAGAGCAGCAGCTACGCCCGCGGGCGATTGTGGAGCATTTCAACTCCAAAAAGGCAGATAAACACAGTTGATTTATAATGGACATTTGTGTTGTGATATTTAAACAAACTATCCGTCAACAAGGAAATAAAAGTCGTCTACAGACCGGCCTCTACAGAGTTTTACAAATCAGTACCACATCTGGGTATTTTTGGCATACTGTAGATTTTGCTTTTGTTTGCATACTGCATACTGCATACTACATGCTACATTTTGGCCAAATCAGTAAGTACTACCAGTATAGTATGCAGTTACAGCCAAATACTACAGTATATATATATATATATATATATATAGTTGGTAAAAGAGTAGAGGTGGTTGGTCAATTTTAGAGTCCTTTAGTGATTATGACCTGCGTATGAAAAATTTAGCAACACCACATTTAATGCTCATCTGAAAAAGATGTTAGACCTCAGTGACCTCAAATAATTGTACACAATTTTCATATCTCAGGGCAAATTATCAAACATTTAAATCAGTTTATATTAATCTGGGTCAAAGGTCACGATACATCCAGGGTTCACCAAGTTGACTGCAATGGAGAAAATATGTTATGCAAATTGCATCTGAACATATCCAGAGTCAGTTTTCTATAACACATTATTGACAGTAGAAGAAAGTAAGGCTGGCTCCAAATAAAATCATTAATAATAGAAACTAATAGCTGATACTGTGACAAAGGGGTAAATTATCATATAAATGCAGCAATTAGCATAAACCTGCAACACTGATAGAACTGGATGTTGTGATTTGCAACCCACATGATGAGATTAAAGAAGTTTTAAGGAGCAGGCGTCAGGATCACTTTGGATAAACCAGTCATGAATCATCAGACCTATTTTCTTTGTGCTTGCAGAATGTCCGCAAACACTACAGTACCAGTTTACATTTACATTACAATCATTTCAAGAGCCTTTTGGGATGGTTTACAGCAGCTCAGATACATTTAGGCAAGTTTTTGTCAACGTTTTGCTGAAAATTATGGGAGAACTGATGCTGTCGGATGAAGAATTTACTTCAAAATTACAAGACAGAACTAATTATCAAAAACATCTCAATGGGTGTTGACACTGACTACATTTACAGCTATTACAAAGTCAAGAGAATGCCACTCTAGAGGCTTACAGAGGACACCATTCTCGCCTCCCGAATAACCAAGGAAATTAAACTTTCTGCCTGACATTAAAAAACACAAAGTGTCTCAGCTTTGTAAAATGCACAACAGAAAAGATATTCAAACAAGCATCAAGGTTACAGTATGATGCAGGAAATGATTCAATGAGAATAGCAAAAGGTTTAGATGGCGCTTATCTTTGCCTCCAGAAAAACTCTCCTCGACTTCATATTAAATCTTCAAAGTTAATCACACAAAGCAGGAGGAGGATGCTCAGGGTCGGGCACTGAGGTTGAATCCATTAACACTCACTACTTGCCTTTACATGAGCAATGTGACTGATTCAACAGATCATAATGCTGTTAACTAAATAGAGAGGAGGATCAATGGGTAGAAAATGGAAACAACAATGTCAGGGTTAGCAATTTGTGCCCTGCTGAGTCTAACCTATACCAAACATGAATATGCTAATGGGAATGTGAGGTGCTTCAGTGTGAAAGCATTGGTGAGCATACCAAGTGCTTCAAAGAACTTCCTACAAGGTCTTGACCTAAATTTTGAAAAGATGTTTTGAAATTGGACTGGGCAATCTCTCTCTTGGAGTACTGTGATGTGTTTGTTATGGATAATTAAGCACAAAGCGTGATGGATGGAGATGCAGCAGCGTGAGACACAG
Organism: Sebastes fasciatus; assembly: GCF_043250625.1. Lineage (NCBI taxonomy): Eukaryota > Metazoa > Chordata > Actinopteri > Perciformes > Sebastidae > Sebastes > Sebastes fasciatus. The sequence goes on along the minus strand of NC_133796.1, from coordinate 43,046,599 downwards.
CAGTGACATACTTTACCTGCCAGCAACTGATCCTATTAACATCACTAACAGATTATATGTAGAGAAAAGAACGCAAAGTCAAAATAATAAGCTATGAATAAGCTGGGGCACAGATTGAAGGCCACTCATCACCTCCAGCATTTGACATGTTTCTTGTACATCGCATTGAACAAATAAGCTTCCATTTCTACAAACCAATCAAGCAGCATTTGAGCTAACTTTGAGGGCCAGCTATAGCATAACTGTATAGCTATCAAATCCCCAAAAAGTAACTTTTTCCAGCTTAGTCCAGAGATGTTCTGTAGCAAATTAGGTGACGATTGCTCAAAATTGTAGGAAGAGTAGCAGAAAATCTGATTTGGACACAATTCAAAATGGCAGAAAATCAATCTAGACCAGGGGTCTCCAACAAGTCGCTCGCTCGCAACCAGTGGCTCGTGACCCGATTCTGAGTTTCTCGCTAAAGGTTCAAAGAATATGTAAACAAATTTGATAAGACAAAGTCACTTGGTAAACCTAAATTACTATCCAATCCAATTCACAGACATCCCGCCCCCTTCTGACACAAACTGATTATTTGCCAATCAGCTGTCAATTAAACAAGTTACGATGCTGCCAAGTTCGGTTACGTCAGTGACGCAGTAACATTAGGCGGCTGTCTTCGTTGGGATGGTGTTTGATGACTTTTCCACAAAAGAATTGTTTTTGACCTTACTTCCACTGAGAACTACATCAGAGGAGTTGATATTTACGATGCTGTGAAGGACTACTTTGTGGAAAAAAAGATCCCTGTTGAAAAGCTGGTGTCTGTAACAACTGACGGAGCGCCGGCTATGACGGGGCGTCACGCAGGATTTATTGCCCTCTGCAAAGCAGACCCGGACTTTCCTAAATTTCTGAACTATCATTGTATCACTCATCAACAGGCTATATGCGCAAAGGTTATGGGATTTGATCATGTCATGACACCTGTTGTTAAGATTATCAACACCATTCAAGCTAAGGCCAAGCAACACAGGAGCTTCTAGCTGTTCCTGGAGGAATGTTCTTCTTAGTATGGGGATCTCCTTCTCCACACCTGAGGAATACATGCAGGTGAACTACAGATGATGTGATACAGTGATATGTGGACAGACAGAAAATAAGGACAAGTAAAATAAGTAACAACATTGTTTTGTTTTCTATGACATTAATCTGATGTGAATTTAATAGTGTGAGCTTGACACATTGAAAATGTAAAGAAATGCATACAGAAAAAAAAACATGCACATGCTGTTAAGTTCTTGGTTACCTACTGCGCATGTGTTAAGTGTCTTACTTTCGGTTTTGTTAATGTGCTGACAGTAGCCGCAGTTTTTGATGTCGAGCTCAAGTTTGAGTAAAGTCTGAATATGCAAAGTTGTCGTTGGAATTATTGAACTAACATTGGTAGCAGAGGATGTCCGCTGGCAATTACAAATTTCCGCCGCCGTTTGACGAGAAGAAGTCATACGAAAGTTGGAAAAATTAAGTCAAAATCTGGAGGCTCGTTACCGACCTGGAAAAGAAGAAGCAGGCTTTGGCAGTTGCCTTGTCGCTAACGGGAAGAGCGAGGGACAGTGCGCTGGAAATCGCCGCAGTGGATTTGAACAAAGATGACGGAATAACTACACTCCTCACAAAATTGGATGCTGTGTTTTTGAAAGAGGAAAAGGATTGCCAGTGCAAAGCCTACACGGAGTATGACCGCGTCACGAGAGAAATGGCGTCTCTATGGTTGATTACATTGTCGATTTTGAACGGCGATACAACAGAATAAGTAAGTTTAAAATGGAGCATCCAGATGCTGTGTTGGCTTTCAAGCTACTAGATACTGCTGGACTTAATGTTAAAGACAAACAGTTGGCGCTTACCGCATGTCCAAGCCTCTCATTTGTTAGAATGAAGTCGGCCTTGAAGAGAATCTTTGGTGATAATACGCCACTAGAGGGTGCTCGTGAGCTGCGTGTGAGAGGGGATGCTACCGATTCTGTTGACTCTGCCTACTACACACGCTTTACCAGCCGGCGTGAAAGCAAGTCAGCTTCACACTTTCCTGCGGCTGTTCAGGGCACAAATCCACTCGACAGATATGGAAAAAGAACAAGATGTGCATTCTGCCAAAGCACATATCACTGGGCAAAGGACTGTCCACACAAAAATGAACATGCAAAATTGACAGAGGATGAGAGACTGTCAGATGTTGAAGAATGCAACATTACTTTCTTGTCAAAAGAATCATCGTCCAACACAGAGATCTTCATGGTGGAATCCTTAGGATCGGCTGTGATTGACACAGCTTGCACCAGAACTGTGTGTGGAAAAAAATGGCTTGATGATTACGTCAGTGGACTAACACAGAGTGAGTTATTGAAAATGAAGGACACAAAGAGTGTAAGATCATTCAAGTTTGGTGATGGGAGAATTGTTCATTCTACTAAAAAAGTCAAAATTCCAGCTATGATAGGACAGACTAAATGTAAAATTGAAACAGAAGTTGTCCCAGTAGATATCCCATTGCTTTTGAGCAGAACTTCACTGAAAAGAGCAGGTGCTGTTTTGGACATTGAAAATGACAAAGCCACAATGTTTAAGCAACCACACTGAAAAAAACTGACTTTTTGGTATAGTAAAATATATTAGATTTACTGTTATAATTTCTACATGGTAATATCAAGATTCAGTGAGAACTAGAATTTCTTAAGTAAAAATTGTAATATTTACCCATTTTATTCATGTAATAAATTAACTGTGTGAGAAGAGTACGTTTTATTGTAGATTTACTCGTACCATTTAAATGTTTTATAGTCACTGCACATGAACCTTTAAATACTAAGTACATTTTAATCTAAAAGTATAGCGTGTTTGAATCCGTGCATGCGCCTTTAAACAAGACAAGACTCCCGAGGGGGAGGCTTCTGGTCCTCCCGAGTAACGTTAATGTTAGCTTCAGCTACACCTGGTCCCAGGTAGATACTGGACAGGTGTGGCTCATAACTACCAGGGGGACAAAGAGCTGCAGGGCTCCGCTGCTGTGTCGAAGGCCGTTTCACCGTCGACGGGCCCTCCAGGACTGGGATTGAAAACTCCTGCTCTAACGCTAGTAACGTTACAGTAACGAACTGTTAGCTAGCTAATGTTAGCCAACAGTTACAGATTAGAAAAAGACAACCGCGTCCACACGTAACCATGCAGGAAAGATCTGCTATTTATTTCACTTCTGTAAAACTAAAGGCATAAAGTTTCCAAAGAAGGAGGTTAGTGAAAGCAGAGGAGAGGAAATGTAACTAGCTGGTGGTGATGAAGCTCAAGCTGCATATTTCAGTGGGTAAGTTACGTTATTTAGCTATAAATGTACCAACATGAATCTGAAACATACTGGCTGTGCTGCAGCAATTCATTTATCGAAGCTGCCATCGAGAAATAATTATTTATTTATTATAAAAACATTGGTTAATTTTTTGGAGAACTTTTTGATTAGACTTCCGCCTGCCAGTAATTTAGCAGATGTGGTCAACTTCCTAACCTAAAGATGTGACCAGGAGCTCAACCCTTCACAGTTTAAAGCTTTAGTCTATTTTTATTTTATTTTGCTGCTTTTTATCGGTATATTTCACTCATTTCTATCACTCACACAAGTGTAAGTTCATCTGTAATTTGTTAGTTATAAAAACAAAGCCTTATAAACATGTTTCTATCAACAGGAAGCAAAAAAAGTACAGCAGTGAGTTGTGGTATCACATGTCAAGCCCAGGATACGCTGCAAAATTAGTCTCATCAAGGTAAGTAGAAATCTATGTATGCATGATATAATATTGCTCTTGATCTTCATTGCGTAAGATGACATAATATTGTGGCTAAATATTTTTAGATCATTGTTTTAATATCATAAATGTGTCTGTTCTTTTACAGGGTGACCTTACTCAATTTCCTTGGAGCAGAGCTTCATGTACAAACCACTACACAACAAAACTTATAACCCTGATGAAGGCCAAGGGAGTCTGTCAATCATGTCGATAACTGCTGGTGAACTACGATCAATCTGTCAAAACTAGGCAGCGCTGATCAAATATTAATCAATATTCAGTTACTGTGTTGATTCTGTTACTGTGTTGATTATTTCATATTACATATTTTAGTAACTGTTTAGCTGTAAAATGAGATCGTTTGTGACCGATCCTCCATGTTGGAAAATAGTCAGCGAACACTAAGCACCGCCAACCAGCCGGAGAAAATTCATTTTACAACAGTTACTAAAATATGGTTCTGAAAACATTTGAAGCGACAAGTAACTAGCACGGTAACAGAATCTCGATTTATATTTGATCAGTACACGGTACTGATCGGTATACGGTACACGACCAGTGATCAACATGATTGACAGCTGCGTTAGAGACTCCTCGGCTCTGATTGGTTGTTGTACGTTCATTCTGCCCTGATAATGAAGTCACTTCGAAAGATTCAAGAAATTCTATTTTTAATGTTTTTTGACAGTTTTTTTCTTGTATATTGTATGCAGGAGGACAGCCGCAGTGATGCCACTCAACACATCGTCGAGATCCTGGTCGTCCATAGTGCTGGAGAGGATCCAGTGGATGTATCCATCCTTCTTGAAGGCAAGGAGATGTTGCCAGGATGCGGCAGTACTGCTAAAGCTTGCACGCTGCTTATGGGGCTGGTTTATGCCCTCAATCTCGCATACCTCGCAACACTGCGTTACACTACTGAGGTGTTTCAGAAACTTTTCCTAGAACTGGATGGGATTAAGCTGTCCCAAAAAGTACAAGCTTTAAAGTTGAAACTGCTGTCTTAAATGCTATCGCCATGGCAAGTACTGTACAATCACGGCTGCTGGTATACCCCAACTCACTTCTCCATCTTGGAAATGACTGTAACAACAACTTGCAAAGACACCGTCGGCTCCATTGGACCCTCTGCTCACATACAGCAGCTTGTCTTGGACCTTCCACTGTCCAGACACACAGACTTGCAGCGGCCTTCTTCAGTCTTGACTCTCCAAAACTGTGTGTTGGATGTGGTCAAATATGGTCAGGACTTGTTGACTTTGAAAACTATATTGCTGTTTTTAAGATGGTTTAATGCAAAATTAATCACAGTGGAATGATAATATATTGTGTGCTAGTGTGAATATCAATATACCTTTCATTATAGACACTTGGCCCCAATAGTATGTAAGGCACTTGAAAAAAATGTAGTGATGTTGTCCTGCTCACACCTTGTGGAGAAATGAGAAATGCCAAGCAAGAGCATGCCTTTGAGTTCAACTTCGCCCTGGCTAACTAGTTATGGGAAGTTGTCCGTCTGAAATGTTTTCCGTTTTCTGTCAACTAAGGCACTGACTCTTCCTGTCATTGATGTTTATTACAGAGAAAGGTTAAAGAAAAAGCTGTTAGCATTTATTCTTTGTCTAGAACTGTTAACACCTTTAGCTGTTGGTAAAAATGTTTTACTGCATTAAGGTTTTAATGGCATACTTAGTGCACTAGTCCAGAGTGCCGGTTTGAATGTTGCAATTGCACCGTTTCAGAGGGCTTTAGGTTTTAATTGAATATTTTCAAATCACCATTCCAGGTTTGTGTTGGATGCAGTGGATTTGTCTAAGAGCAAAATAGAATTTTGGTTATGTAAAAACTACCAAGCTCTGTCAGGTTAAAACCTCATCTCCTGTTGTTTTTCTCCTGTTATTTGAAATACAGTGTAAAATCAAATAATTAGCAGTTTTATATTTTTGATAACTAAGGATGTCATTATGTTGGTCAATGGAGATGGAATTGTTTTCCAGAACTGGGAATTGGTGTTTAATAATGACAAAATGAAATAGTTTAATTGTATTGTATTTTAGTTTCGTGATTTGTGATAAAAGTGTATTACTGTAAATGCATAGAAAAAATGACATTTATTTGGTAACATTTATCAAAAGAAAATTAGCAACATTTACACAATTATAGTGAATAATATAACTTCATACAACTAAAGTAATTGGAAATATCAAATAGAAAATAATATAATAAAATCTACTTATTTACTTCATAACTGTAAATAATGCAGATAGATAAGATTTACTTCATATTTTCATGACAGAGATGACCCTGTCTATGAAAAAATTGAATTGAATTTACTTAATTAGTTTAAATAAATATAACTTATAACTTCAATATAATTAAGTAACATTTACTTAATATCTTCACAAATGTTAAGTTTAGTAGTAAGTAGATTTTACTTGATGCTGGCAAGTGAGTTGTACCTGACATTACAGCAGTAACGTTTACTTAGTTAGTGTTAGTGCAAATTGTTACAAGGATTTTATCAAGTAAATCCTACAAGTTGTTTTTTTCAGTGTAGTGAAACTTGAACTGACATCTTCAGGACATTTTTGTGTGAACATAAGAGATGTGAGTAACATAGATGAAAACGAGATCCAAACTGAGGATCCCATTCTCACTGATAAGCCACCAGCTTTAGAGGGCACTAACATGAATACCTGGCTAGCCCAGCACAAGGCAGCATTACATGCTGCAAGAAGAGCATTTACAGAAGCTGAATGCTCTGAGAGGATCCGAAGAGCGCTTCGTAAACAACTGCGGCCCATTGATGACTGATATGAGACAGGCGACAAAGTCTACTACAAACGGATGGATTGTACAGAATGGAAAGGTCCAGGTGTGGTCATCGGCCAAGATGGTGTGGTGATATTTGTGAGGCACGGAGGCACCTATGTTCGCATACATCACTCCAGACTTCGAAAGATAGATGGCTCACAAGCAGTGCCAGGAGAAATGGACAACCAGCTGGAAGTGACTGAAAATCATATCGCCTCACCAGAATCTGGGCCAAATGAGAATAACTATGACACTGAAAATGAAAGTGAGGAAGAGATGTCTACAAATGATGAATCTCTTGATGCTGAGGATAACAGTGACCCCCCTCACACACCAATACAGCCTGAAGGGGGTAATCATGGTCAATCTGACGCCTCACAGACACACTCAACCACAACTTATTAAGGAATTAGGCTGAAAATTGGACAGTTAGTTACATACACAAATAGTGGAAGTGGCCAAGCACACACTGCAAAAATCCTCAGCCGCACAGGAAAAGCCACTGGAACATACAAAAACTGGTACAACCTGCAGTACACTGAGCCTGAAGAAATTTCTGGCACAACAGGATCAGTTGACCTAGGACAAGTAGAAGATCCTCAGGTGCTTCCATCTGAGCATGCCCAGTTATGCGCTGACTGCCATGAAGATGACATACTTATTGTGAATGATGATGCCTTTATGTCTGCAAAACACGCTGAACTCAGCAACTGGAAAAAGAATGATGTGTTTGAGGAGGTGACAGATGAAGGGCAGAAATGTACCTCTACGAGGTGGGTGTGCACACCCAAGGAGACACCTGATGGTGTTGTACCTAAAGCTAGATTAGTTGCAAGGGGCTTTGAAGAAATGAACACTCAGGAGCTCCCAAAAGACTCACCTACATGCGCCTCAGAGTCTCTGAAAATGATCATGGCTGTAATATGTCAAAAGAAATGGCAGCTGAACTCCATGGACATTAAAGCAGCCTTAGACAAGCTGGTGCATGTCTGGAGAGTGAACTGGAGTAACGTTTAACATTTATTTAGTAATTAAAGAGCTAAAAACACTTTCATAGAACGTTTGTCGCCCTTAAATACAAGGTGCAAATCCTTAGTATCCGTACAATCGATATTTACGTTTCAAATCTATTTTATATCGATATCCGTCTCCCATGAAGGACAACTTGCCGAGTACCTATCGATGTAGTTGGATCGTAGGAATATAAATCGATACATTGATGTAGTAGATGAATCGTTACACCCCTAATTCATTGAAATCACACTAATCTCCTACTTTATACTAAATGTTGTGACATGTTAACTATATCTAAGATGATTGATCATGGCCTCCAGTTTCACTTTGGGCATACAGACGTAGGCAAAATTGTTGGTACTCTTCCGTTAAAGAAAGAAAACCCCACAATGGTCACTGAAATAACTTGAAACTGACAAAAGTAATAATAAATAAATTTACTGAAAATTAACTAATGAAAATCAGCTGTTGCCTTTGAATTGTGGTTCAACAGAATCATTTTAAAAAACAAACTGATGAAACTGGCCTAGACAAAAATGATGGTAGCCCTAGAAAAGATTGAAAATAATTTGACCATAGGGACATATTAAACTAAGGTGTGTCCTGTAATTAGCATCACAGGTGTCTTCAAACTTGTAATCAGTCAGTCTGCCTATTTAAAGGGTGAAAAGTAGTCACTGTGCTGTTTGGTATCATGGTGTGTACCACACTGAACATGGACCACAGAAAGCTAAGGAGAGAATTGTCTCAGGAGATGAGAAAGAAAATTATTGACAAGCATGTTAAAGGTAAAGGCTATAGGACCATCTCCAAGCAGCTTGATGTTCCTGTGACTACAGTTGCACATATTATTCAGAAGTTTAAGGTCCACGGGACTGTAGCCAACCTCCCTGGACGTGGCCGCAAAAGGAAAATTGATGACAAATTGAAGAGACGGATAATACGAATGGTAACCAAAGAGCCCAGAACAACTTCCAAAGAGATTAGAGGTGAACTCCAAGGTCAAGGTACATCAGTGTCAGATCGCACCATCCGTCGCTGTTTGAGCCAAAGTGGACTTAATGGAAGACGACCGAGGAGGACACCACTGTTGAAAGCAAATCATAAAAAAGCGAGACTGGAATATGCCAAAATGCATATTGATAAGCCACAAAGCTTCTGGGAGAATGTCCTTTGGACAGATGAGACAAAACTGGAGCTTTTTGGCAAGTCAAATCAGCTCTATGTTTACAGACGCAAAAATGAAGCATACAAAGAAAAGAACACTGTACCTACAGTGAAACATGGAGGAGGCTCGGTTATGTTCTGGGGCTGCTTTGCTGCATCTGGCACAGGGTGTCTTGAATCTGTGCCGGGTACAATGAAATCTCAAGACTATCAAGGCATTCTGGAGCGAAATGTGCTGCCCAGTGTCAGAAAGCTTGGTCTCCGTCGCAGGTCATGGGTCCTCCAACAGGATAATGACCCAAAACACAGCTAAAAACACCCAAGAATGACTAAGAACAAAACATTGGACTATTCTGAAGTGGCCTTCTATGAGCCCTGATCTAAATCCTATTGAACATCTGTGGAAGGAGCTGAAACATGCAATCTGGAGAAGGCACCCTTCAAACCTGAGACAGCTAGAGCAGTTTGCTCAAGAGGAGTGGGCCAACATACCTGTCGACAGGTGCAGAAGTCTCATTGAGAGTTACAGAAATCGCTTGTTTGCAGTGATTGCCTCAAAAGGTTGTGCAACTAAATATTAAGTTAAGAGTACCATCATTTTTGTCCAGGCCAGTTTCATTAGTTTGTTTTTTAAAATGATTCTGTTGAACCAAAATTCAAAAGCAATGTCTCATTTTCATTAGTTAATTTTCAATACATTTTTATTTATTATTACTTTTCTCAGTTTCAAGTTATTTCAGTGACCTTTGTGGGTTTTTCTTTCTTTAACGGAAGAGTACCAACAATTTTGCCTACGTCTGTATAGGTATAGCAGGCACGTAAAGTAAACTAAAAGCCGTTTCACACCAAGCACAGAAAAAAAATTGTTAGAAAGCAGATTTTGTGGGTTCTTATGAACGCTTAAACACCCCTTTGAATATTCGTACGGGGAAAAAAATCATCATCGGATTTCCGCCTGTGGAAATATGTGTTTGACCAATGAAATCTTTTGATTACTGTCATTCTGCATAATAATTAGCCATGTGCTTCTGTTTGATGCAAGGAAAGTGTGTATTATTGGGGCGGAACAACAGTTTTTTTCTGTCCTATGGGACAATTTTCGGACTATTGGTGTTATGGAATAATGGGCCGTCCCCTTCTCAACACCCAATAATGTACGACAAACACGACTATCTCAACAACCAAATAAAGGACAATGTATGACTTGAGATCGCCCAGCAGCTGGGATACGATGAATGGTAAATGGTAAATGGACTTGCTTTTATATAGCGCTTTTCTAGTCTTCCGACCCCTCAAAGCTCTTTACACTACATGTCAGTATTCACACATTCATACACTGATGGTAGAGGCTGCTAAGGTGCCAACTTTAGCCATCAGGATATGATCTAAATACTCATTCACACACCAATGGCTATGCCTTCGGGAGCAATTTGTGGTTAAGTGTCTTGCTCAAGGACACATCGACATGTGGCCCGGAGCAGCCGGGGATCGAACCACCGACCTTCCGATTGATGGACGACCTGCTCTACCCTCTGAGCCACAGCCGCCCTTGAAGATGGAGATGGTAATGTAGAAAATTTGCATGCAGATTTTCCGCATTCCCGCATCGCATTTTCGCATCACACTGGAGATAAACGGCTTTAATTAAAAAATAAGGCACAAATGTTTTGTTCATTGAATTTCTGATATTAGTCAGCCGGGTGAAAACAGTTTGTCGCTGTCCTTTGATGTGGACTGAAGGGATGACACTTCAATAACACCTACACAAGGTGGACATCTTGTAACTGGTGTCAACTTGGAGCAATAACGGCTTGAATATGAGATGGAGCCATGTATTGAGCCTCCTTGCACGTTAGTGGCATTTACGCTTACAACCACCATGTAAGCATGAGAAGTAATTGGAAAAAACAGTTACAGGGTGAAAATGCATTTCAAGGTCATATTCCAGTTATGAAGGTAAATATTGGGATCACAATCCCCAGGCTTAAACCCTATACCAGAGGTTACCATCCTGGCTCTTTGCACAGTATTAGCACAGGGAAGTGCTAACGCATAGAGCCCTGTGGGAATTAATACCATGTCTCCGGGAAACCTGATCCCACCAACCTGCCTCCTCTCCCAGCCTGATCTTTTAATTCCCTAGTTGGCAGAAAACATTCTTACGGCTGGTGTTTTGCCTTCAAGTCAGACAAAGTGATTTACACATTTGTTTTCCGGTGTGGCCTCTTTTTATTTGCAGCCTGTTAACATTGGAATCTGGCAGTTTTGATTTAGTGATGCCTTAAGTCTCTCCTGATAAGCGCCCATTTCTGTCTGAATGATGAGAAGAAAGGGAAGACGGTGGGGAATAATGCTTTACCCTTGTGAACCTAGTAGACCACACAACAGCAGCAGAATAATGTGAGAGTCAGACAATTACAGCCTTCACCAGTGGAGCCTCTACTGTGGCAGGCCTACATCCAAGAAAGTTTCAGTTAAACCTATTTAACTAAAAGTTTCCTCAAAGTGGAACAGAGTGGAAATCAGACTTTAATGTCATTTATGCCCATGCTGCTCTGTCTCTGGTGAGAATGTATACATTTTAACTCCCAAAGCCCCATTCAGCTTTTTGTTAATTAGCAATGATATCCACGTTTGTTTTTTTTACTTTTAATTGCCTATGTAGCTTTTCAGCAATTTTAATAAAATTAGGCACTTACCTATTTAACAATATATACAAAATATGTCTGTCAAAGTTAACGCGATAACGCAAACTCGTTTTAATGCCACTCTTTAACGCAACTTTTTACATTTTTAGGTTGTAGCTGGCTCAGTTTTCTAGAGTGAAGATACTGGCATCAGTCAGTATCAGGCCGATATCCGATCCGGTATCGGTGCATCACTAAGCTACATTGTCGCCGATGAAATGTTGCTCAAGCGCTCAATGACAAACTTGCGTCGTTAAATATCACTGGGAACTGGCTAACGTATGGTTAAACATATCATAGGTTGACGCTTCACCGCATCACTGGAGCGCTGAAAAAAGTTGCTCAACTTTATTTGTAGTGCATCACACCCATCTTGCAGTGACAAGTGTCGGGCGTCAGTTTGTAGCTTCATGTCACCGGCTTCCATTGAAAATGACTTATAGAATGTTGCTGTGTCGCTCGTAGTGTGAACACAGCATTATGACACAGAAGTTAAAGACACTCTAACTTCCATTTCACTGGGACTTTAAATATTCAGCACTTTCTTGTGACTCTCAAACAGTGGTACCAGAGGAGCTATACTTGCAACCTCCCAATCTATACCCCTTCAGTCTGAGGGTCAATCACTTAAAAAGTAAAACTATTCCACAACGCCTGACTGAACCAAACTTGATTTTACTGCAGACTGCTGCATGAGAGAAAAAGCACTAACTACTGAACAGAGTGAGATGTGTTTTTGTGTTCTGATAGATGACTTTGCTAGGAGCAATGAATCTCACTTTAGATGAGATCAGTGCCCAACGCCCAAATTCATCTTGCATTGCCTAACACCAGATGCCACCCACCAACTGAGGACACATCCTGCCTTCCTCCCTGAAGACAATACTGTGAGCTTACAGCTAATTAGTGTTTGTGGATGGCATTCCCTGGGAACTTGTAATCCTGTTCTCAGTTGTTCTGCATGCAAATCTATCGCAGCTTTTCTTTTCTAGTGCAGCGTCTCCTTTTGGCTACACTGCATAAAAAACGACAACCATTCTGTGCTGATGAAACATCAACTCTGCTTCCAACAAGTCTTGTTTTGTGTATTTTTTAATTGATCAGATATAACCTACTTTCATAATTTTGGTAATGTATTCATTGCTTAATTTAAAGCTGAAGTAGGCGAGATTGGAGCAAATATGATTAAAAGTAATTTTTATAAAATGGTTGCTATATCGTGACAGTAGTACATAAAACAGGTAACCTGAAAAAAATCATGTGCCTCTGTGTCCTCCGGTGTCCTCCGGTGTCCTCCGGAGCTCCTAACGGCATCTGCAAGATTTCCCAGACCGGAGGAAAACAAGCAGTCAGAACTGATCTGAGGTCTGCCGTCCATCTGCTGTCTATGAGAGCCAGCTTTCAATCACTCGCTAACTCCGACCAAACGGTCAAACTAGGCAGCGCTGATCAAATATGAATCAATATTCTGTTACATTAATGTCTATTTCTCTCCTCACATGTTCTCTGAATCATCTTGTAGTGCACGGTTTAGCTGTAAAATGAGTAAGTTTGTGACGCCGCCATTGTGAAATCTGGTGAAGGAACGCCAAAGGTTCTGGTCACATGACCGGTGCACAGCCAATAGGAACGGTCTCTCAATGAACTGACCTCTGATTGGTCAAAGTCTCCCGTCACATGCTAGATCTTTTAAAGGCAAGACAAGTTTATTTATATAGCACATTTCATACACAAAGGCAATTCAAAGTTCTTTACATATATTAAAGCAAGATAGAAGAGCACAAAGTGCATAAGATAAAAATGAATAAAAGAATATAAAAGTGTAAGTTAAAAGAGAAAAAAAAATTAAAAGGATAATAAAAACAATCAAAGGACAGTAAAGTGCAGCATTTGATCAATTAAGAAAAGCGTCTGAGAACAGTTTGGTCTTGAGTCTAGATTTGAAAGTGACTGAAAAAAAGCCAAAAGCCTGAAAACAGAGCCATGAGGAGTTGCAGAAGTCTATTTATCTCGCAGAACACTTGAATTACAATATGCTGAAAGGTTATTATGGGATTTTTGCCCGATGATGCCAAAAATATACTGTATATATAGTCTATATATACTGTATATATATAGAGAGAGAGATGTTCTGATACCATTTTTTCCTTCCCAATACTGATTCTGATACCTGAACTTGCGGTATCGTATCGTATCTTTGTCGCTTTTGGGCTATCTTTGTGGAATTTGTCTCGTCATTCTCTTTCGCGTTATGAGTCTTCAAAAGTTTACAAAGATTGCTGGTGTTGAAATTGGCAACACCCCTGGAAACGGAAGCCATACATAATATGCATATCGCTGTTTTACCTGGTGGATTTTCCCCTATGAAATATTGCCAAACCTGACATTTTTTGGACTGATCGCGACTACCGCACGCAAGTAAAAAGTCCGCCTAAAAAGTGCCAAACAAAAGCAAAACAAAATGATATGGAATGATGAATCGATTGTCATATTCTACTGAAATGGCCTGTGTTGAACCATAAAATATTATAAATATAATAAGTGTTTTCAGTCCAAAATGGCGGCAGTTACTATCGTCAAAAAAAACACTAGAGTTTTGTCTCTTTGCTTCAATACTGTGGCCGTTACCGTTACACTCTCCACTAGCACCGCACTGTTGTCGTTTGCTATCGTCACATGACAATCTACCTGCTATCAGTTCTTCTTTTTCGCTACTCTAAAACATAGTTGCCAGTGGCAGCCACGATACATCTAGGGCGACAAAAAAGTGAAGGTTACTATTTTGGAGCAGCGAAGAAGAATTGATATCCGGTTAAACAAGTAGACTTTTTGGGGGGTTAATCGGATCGGTGCATAAACTGGCGGACTCGCCAATACCCAATACCGAATTTTAGACAGTATCAGACACATTTTCGATACTGGTATTGGTATCGGAACAAATCTATTTCCTGTACACCTCTTAGTGATAGGACAACATCAAACAGAAGCATTTGAGAAGTTTGGCTTATTTTGTTGAGGGTTTTTATAGAAAAGAGATTTAAACTCATATACAAAGTATATTTAAGGGTATTGTGTTAGTTTCTTTTGTTTCACAAAGATATTCAGGTATGATACTGTAGTAACATCAAAGTAGCAACAAACGAATGGTACCCAAAAAGCTTTTTTAAAAAGACAACTTGTCAGCTGGATCCAGATATTTGATTTTAGTGGGCTTCAACATCTCGGTATAAATATTTCTGTATGAACAACAAATCTCAACCAGAGCTTGAAACAGAAAACAGCCTGGTTTTTTAATAATTATTGATATCTTTGAAAGAAATACGCAACCTAAAAAACAGCTGCTAGTGATGTACTGGGCACATTCTGTATATTGGCCCCACAAAATACTGTTACGACATTTAACAATAGGAAATGATTCAGTATAATGCATGACAGCACCCCTCAGAACCAAAGATCAAGAACTTCTCTCTAGACCCACCATGCTGCATCTGTCAACAATCATACAGAAATCATCAGAGACAGAGAGAGAGAGCAATTTTAACATTCACAGGAGCAGGAAATAGACCAGAGTGCAAAAAGCATGACTGTCATGCATTTTTAGCAGTTACATCTCTTGCTCTGTTGCTCTTCTGTGCAGTAACCATCTCTTTTACTCCCTAAAACTGTGAGTATAAACCACAGCTGTATACAAAGAGTCGGCATTGAACATGTTGTGTTTTGTGAGACAAAAGTAAAATAGCGGTGTAAAATTGTCCCATGTCCTTGGACAAAAAGGAGCCCATTCTGTTAAACTAACTTAAATTAGGTGATAACATTGACAAGAGTGCAGAGGTAGCCAACACGGTGCCCGCGGGCACCTGGTCGCCTGCAGGGACCACGTGAGTCGCCCGCAAGGCATGTTCTAAAAATAGCACTAGTCACCACGGAGCTCCATCTAAAAATTTTAGTTGCTGTTCTTTTTTAATCAAAAACGCTTGCATTAATGTAAATTTTAAAATGACAATATTTATTATAAAATTAAAAAAAAAAAAAATGTTTTATGTATATATGAACTCTGACCTTGTCTGAAGTCAAAGTTCAATATTGTGCGCAAGTCAAACCGCCATCTCACTCTTTGCTGAGACCAAGGCCTATGGAAGGAGGCTAGGACACGGGTCTTGGGGTGTGGGGTACAATGCATGCGCAGTGTAACTGAACCTGCGGTAATGCGTTTTGATTGGCTCAATTTCGGCGAGTGCAGACCAGATTTTACTGTGCATGTGTGGTACCCCAAAGCTATGACGTATTGATGACGCGTTTCCTAGCCTCCTTTCCATAGGCCTTGGCTGAGACAAGGAAGCGGGCGCAGCTACGATGGGGAGCTAGATGTGGTTTTTACCCCCCAAACTAAAGAAAACATGGCAGAAAAGCGAAAGAAAACATACTATTTTCACAATGATTGGGAGGAAGAGTTCTTTTTTACGACAGTGAATGAAAAATGTGTGTGTCTCATTTGCGGGGCAACTGTTGCGACGGCAAAACAGCACAATGTGGAGAGACACTGTATACAGCTGCAAGGCAAAGGTAAAACTGTCGCTGACATGATAAGTGCTGTAAACGCATTTAAAGCTAAGATGAACATTTTCTCCGTGCATTTACAGAGAAAAAAGTGCTGCACTTTCCCTCCATACAGTCAGTGTTGAATCTACAAGACTCACTCAGAGTTGCAGTGTCAAATTATACACCAGATTACAGTACATTGGCGAACAGAATGCAATGCCAGGGTTCCCACTAACAGACAAAGAAAGAGATAACATATGTCTTCATTGAAAACACCATGACAACATTAAACTCAAATATTACACAAAAATTTGAAAAATAATTTGTTCAAAAACTGTAACAGATGTTATGATTTGTTAAAAATGCTACAGATTTGGTGATTAGTACTAATGTAATAGGATTCATTTAAAAATGTGAAAGAGTTGATTTTTTTTATCTTACATAACTGATCATTTGTATAAACATGGGACAGAGTTCATGATTTGTTAAAAAATGGTACAACGGTAGTTGTTAGTACAAACAAGACATGATTTGAAGATATGACAGTTAATGATTTCCTAAAAAATGTTAGAAGTGATAATTTGTACAAAAATATAGCAGGTGTGATTTTGAACAAAATGCTACAAATGTGCTTATTCATACAAAACTATCAAGAAAGATATTTACAGAAATATCAGAGATGTGAAACCTCTGACTTTCAGATGTTGAAACAGATTAACAGAAATAAATGTTGCATGTTTAAATATATCTGTGTTTCCTACCATCATTGTTGTGGAAATCATTGTTAATAATTATTGTGAGGAATAATTAACATTGACATGTGATCAGACAGTCTCTTCACATATATTATTATTATTATTATTATTAAAAGGTGATCTGTGCAACTTTGTCATTCAGGAAGTTTGTATCAAACAAGTAGCCCTTCGTACTACTCAGTACCCTTGAAGTAGCTCTCAGTTTCAAAAAGGTCTGTGACCCCTGCTAAAGTGTATCCTAATCATTATGAAAATAGGCTGTAAGCTTCAGCTTCCACATCAACCTGTGCATCACTGCTAAAGGGGGTAAATACAAGGAAACAATTCACAGTGTCTTCACATCTCTGCTACAGCTTCATCACGAAACAACTCTAGTAGAGCAGCAGACCTGGTGGTAATTCACCTTTACGGCCTATGAATACCAGACTAGTTTCACTGTGAGAGTGCCCATACTGAATCTCTCCAGGGACATCCATAGTGTCAAGACTTCAGTCTGCAAAGTATCTCGGTTTTGATGTTAAAACCCAATGTGCTCTCAAGGCAGGGAAAACGCTGAAGGTTTTTTTTTTTTGGAAGATAACAACATCGCTGCAGGCGATTCTCATCTCAGCTCATTACAGACTTGATGTTCTATTTGATCCAAAGTTTTGCAGACTTCTCTGCATCTTACTAGCACCACGTTGTTTGACCAAAGAAAAACACAGAAATTGGTTGATTTAATTGACAGATCTGTAAAACTGAGTTTCTCTACAAAGAATCACATAAAAGCACCACTTTAAATCTTGTGTTTACCAGTAGGTAGGGCTGGGCAATATGGCCAAAAAATTAGATCGCGATATTTTTAGGCATAATCGCGATACACGATATATATTGCGATATTTTCAAATATCCTCTAAGCGCTTCATAAATTATCGATTTAACCCTTTGATGCATTCAATCACACCAATATGATGATTTTTGTAGTCCCTGCAGCACACTGTATGTCTGCATTAAAACCTTCTTGTTTATATTCATTAGTGGATTCTATCGGAACAATTTTAATCACAAATTAAATTGAACAAAACAGTATCCAACAGTATTCACTTTAACCAACTAGTTATCTGGCAATACATACTTTATATATTTTGATAAATGGTGTGTAATAAGTGTAAAGTAACTTATTGTTATGTTTACCAGTAAGCTGTTATAACATTACTGATAATAAAAATTATTATTTTCCCAGCAGTGTAGAAAGACTCACCAATCGCGAGGTGTAGCCTGTGGCCAAAACTGTCTGGTCCACTTATTAAGGCTCACAGCTTTGGTTCTGTTAGTTGAACGGATCGGTAGTTGTGGAGAAGTGGGTCACCTCTGTCAGCTGGTAAAACAACTTTTCTCTCACTGAAATGTAGAACTCCGGTAGAGCTTTCGCCGCAAAAAAATTGCAACCAGGCATATTTTGGATCAAGTGTCTTAATGAGTCTTTTGAATCTGGGCTTTTCAAGAACGCTAACCGGCTTTGTGATGTAGGTGTTAACAGCGGCCGGGATTTCTTTGCATTTTGCACTACTGGTCATATGGAATTGCTTTGGAAAGTGAGGAAGTCAGAGTCATTTGCTTCTGGGCTGGTTCTGGTTGCTTTCGTCGTTTTCTCTTCTTCCGCTTTCTCCAGGCTTTCTCTCTCCGCTGCGTCCCTCCGAATACAAAAACACGCCGGTTGAATACATCACACACACTCGCCCAGGAGAGGTCTGGATGGGGGCGGAGTCTGTGATGTATGTGTGTGTATGTATGTGTGTGTGTGTGTGTGTGTGTGTGTGTGTCTCTGTGTGAGGGAGCCATAGGAGAGAGGGAGAGAAGGAAATGCCAAAGCGAGTCTCATGCCGGCGGGGTGGCTTAAAAACATTACATGACAATTTGTAGTCAATTTTCGTGATTTCATTTACACACCGCGCGTGGGACAAGCTGCAATACATCGACTATATTCTATGTATCGCCCACCCCTAACAGTAGGGATGCACCAATACCGATACCAGTATCGGGTCCGATACTGTACTCACGTACTCGTACTCGCAAAACTGCTCCAATACAATGACACCGATACCACTTTATGGCAGCGTGAAGTCAACCTCTCGTCAATTGAGCAGGTAGCGTTAGGTGGGGGAGCAGTCATTTCAGCAGTTTGGAGTTATTTTACGCTAAGCGATGAAGAAAAAAGCAGAACAGTCTGCAAACTATGCACTGCTAAATTGTCAAGAGGAGGAGTGAAAAGCAGCACATTTAACACAAGCAATTTGATAAAACATTTTAAGAACCGACAGGACGCAGCATTCAAGGAGTTTGCTAATGCTAGCAGCGGGAAACAGCAAAAAAACAACTTTGCAGCAAACACTGGAGAAGCGAGACAACCCACGGGCGGTAAAAATAACAGAAGCCCTTACCCAGTACATTGCTCTTGATGACCAGCTTCTGTCAGTTGTTGATAATACGGGATTTCGCTGTCTTGTTAGTATACTGAAGTCAAAGTATGAGATTCTCAGACGACGCCACATAACAGAAACCGCATTACCAAAGCTGCATGACTTTGTGAAAAAGCACATCAACTGCCTATTGCAGGACATTTCAGCCTTCAGTTTCACCACTGGTATTTGGACTAGCAGTGTCTGCCCAATGTCTCTCATCAGTTTAACTGCGCAGTGGATTAATGAGGATTTTACTCTGCAGAGAGTTGTTCTACAATCAAAGCAGTTTCGGGGTTCGCACACTGGCTAAGCCATAGCAGGTGCTCTTGATGATATGCTACAGACGTGGGGCATTCCAAAAAGTTCTGTTCACGTTGTGCTCCGGGACAATGCCAAAAACATAATAAAGGCGCACCGCCTCTTATGCAGGACTCCCCAGCCTGCCGTGTGTCGCTCACACCCTCCAGCTGGCTGTCAACGAGGGTCTTTTGGCACAGAGAAAAACTCGTATCGGTACTCTGTATCGGCGAGTACCCAAATGTAAGTACTTGTACTTGTACTCAGTCTGAAAAAAAAGTGGTAGCGGTGCATCCCTTTTTACCAGAGATGTGCTCATAAGTTTCTTAAGAATAAGCCATTCAGCATGAAAAAAGCATAAAAAATGACTCACTCATCTTCAACCTCTTATCCGGGGTCGGGTCGCGGGGCCAACAGCTCCAGCAGTGGACCCCAAACTTCCCTTTCCCGGGCCACGTTAACCAGCTCTGACTAGGGGATCCCGAGGCATTCCCAGGCCAGTGTGGAGATGTAATCTCTCCACCTAGTCCTGGGTCTTCCCCGTGGCCTCCTCCCAGCTGGTCGACTAAGAGGTGGTAGCCCTACATAGTTCCTAAACTTCTTTACACATGCACAGTAAAGAACTGCCTGAACGCACTGTCACCTGTCATAAATAACAAAAACATGTGGACCTAAAGAATAATTCAATTCAATCTTCAATTCAATTTATTTATATAGCGTAAAATCATCAACAAAGGTTATCTTGATCATATAGATCAGGTCTGGACCATACTCTATAATTTACAAACACC
The DNA here is from genome assembly GCF_043250625.1 of Sebastes fasciatus. Classification (NCBI taxonomy): domain Eukaryota; kingdom Metazoa; phylum Chordata; class Actinopteri; order Perciformes; family Sebastidae; genus Sebastes; species Sebastes fasciatus. The sequence continues at coordinate 43,026,270 of NC_133796.1, read as the reverse complement.
CAACATTCCCCCCCATATATAGAGCAATATAAGGGCTTTTTTTTTAACGCCCTTTAATTTCTTTAACGCATTAACACAGCTTGCGATTTTTGAGAGGTAGCTGTCTTGGTTTTAAGGATAGAGAGGAGATACGAAACTAGAAAACCTAAGGAATCCATTGGTACCAACTATGTCATACTAGCTTGTCGGGAAGGAGGTTAAATAACGCTCCAAACTTACGCTACATTTTTGGCGAGGAAAAACTGTCATTGCCATTTTCCCTTTCTCTGACCTCAAGATATGTGAATGAAAATGGGTTCCATGGGTACCCACCATGGATGTATTAAGAGAACTGGATACAGCGTTAGAGGCGGGGCCCCGTTCATTCCTATGAAAGTTGCTCAGTGGCGCATGAAGCCTAAATGGCTCCACTTACGTCTGGAGAAGTACCTGGATCTTGGGCACATGGAACATGCGCATTAGCGTCTGCTCGGTCACATGACCCGGTCACGGGGTCCCAACGTCACGCCGTCGTCATGGCTTGCGCTCCAGCCTCGGTCTGGATCTCACTCACATGAACGAAGGAAGGGAAATAACTCTGGTTTGGCTAATAGTGCATTTTACAACTTTAAAAACTAAATTTTTTTAATGAAGGCTATTAGAGTGTTCATACTGGGTAGTTGATTCACCTAAAAAGAAATGATCCGCTGAGTTACAGACGTCTCTTTCCCAATGTGAGTCTATGGGAAAAGTCTTTTTTGGTCCCAATGGCATCACTTGGCAGACACGGAAGTTACAGTACCGCCATTTGGCCACTCGAAAGTTGGGATCAACGACCGGCGCTCTTCCTGGGGGCTTGGTACCCACGAGTCTCCCCTTTACAGACATGCCCACTTTATGATAATCACATGCAGTTTGGGGCAAGTCATAGTCAAGTCAGCACACTGACACACTGACAGCTGTTGTTGCCTGTTGGGCTGCAGTTTGCCATAATATGATTTGAGCATATTGTTTTATGCTAAATGCAGTACCTGTGAGGGTTTCTGGACAATATCTGTCATTGTTTTGTGTTGTTAATTGATTTCCAATAATAAACATACAGTATACATGCTTTTGTATAAAGCCGCATATTTGTCCACTCCCATGTTGATAAGAGTATTAAACACTTGACAAATCTCCCTTTAAGGTACATTTAGAACAGATAAAAAATGTGCGATTAATTTGAGATTCATCGCGATTCCATATTTGAATTGGTTGACAGCCCTAATATAAACATAAACTTAGCCAAGTCCACCTATAACACACTATTCAAAGTATACATACACTTTTGTATGAACTTAAATAATATTAGAACATGTAAGAACAACATACAAAACGTACCAAATACAAATAATGTGGCTCTTACACAGTTCCTGGTGCAAAACTGCAGAAACACTTTTTAAATTAAACAACAGCAGACTACAACATCGGACTTCTACTCACTGCCAAAGAAACAGTCTTGATACAACCTCCAGTTTGGCATGCGCTCTCATGCAGAACAAGTTAAAGTGGATGCTATGGTGAAATACTGTACATGAATATCCGTAAAGCATGAGAGGGGTGAGCACCCACACTCTGTACCTGACAGCACTATGAAGTGTGATTCTTATTTGCCCACCTTGTTTGTGTTCACTGAATTACGCAAGATGGGAATAACCTGCAGTCTATGCCTTGAGGTATTAACACCATCACTGCCACATGAGGGGACATTTGGTGTTAGTTATAGGAGGACAGCAGACATTAACCCTGAGGCTGCTGTCAGGATAAGAGGAGCCAGGGTTACTGAGTGGATCTGAGGTCTTCAATCAGCTAAGCAGACACCATCTAACCATCTCTTTACTCACTGCCGTAAATTCTCTTCTTGGATGGACCTGCACAAGACTACACAGTCGATGACTGTCTTTCCTCTCTGACATTCCAATAGGGTGCCCCTTCTGCCCTCCAAACATGAACAGACACGGCAATAAGACTGAGCACAAACATCCCGTCCTTCATTGTGCACAATAACAGAATCTCACCATGAGAGTTCCATGATATGTGAAGAGACTGTTGAATGAAAAGCAAAAACCAAGCAGAGGATTTACAGGATTACAGTGTAGGTTACCTTTCTGGTATGCATAGCTGAGCTGAGGTTTTCAAATGACAGGCTTCAGAGTATTTCTGTCACAAGTATGATTTGACCAGACTTGTCTGTCCAGTGTGCATGCAACACCATCAGAATGTGAAGCCCTGAAGGTGGCCGTCACCTTGTCTAATGTCTATCAGAAAGGAGCAGTCAGTGGCAGTCAGTGGACTAACTCCACTAACTCCTGGTGTGTTTCCCTTTCTTCAGCTCAGTTTGCTCAAATTTCTCAGACAGACATATAGAGAGCTCCAGGGATCACGTATTTTGTAGGCCAACCAGCAAGTTAGCATCGCCCTGGTTCCCTCAACAAAAAGCCAATGTGATTTTTCCATTGGGTTTTGGATTACTGCAGAAAATCAGCTCTGTGGCAAACACACATTTATGATACTTACACCTTTTGTTCAGCAAAATAATCTCCAGTAATGAACACCACTTTATGATTTTTTTGAACCGTGAATGCAATGGCCAGAAGTAAAAAGCTAACGTTAGGCTATAAATCAACTGCACCACGGTGACATGAGCGAAACTATAAATAACGAGGCTGTAAAGGAGGACGAGTCGGCGTGATGTCAGTAGTCTCATTTAGCCACTTGATAGCAACCACCTTTTTTTAAGACACATTAAGGCTTCAAAATTCATGAGTGGGATATTTATTGATGCATTTTATGTCGTAGAACAAAACATTAAAATCTCTTCAGCTTGTGTTAACCACAAACCTTATTTCAGGCATCTAACAAAAAAAACATTCAAAAAACCCATTGACTTCCAGATGAGGAAACTGGAAGTGCTAAAATACTAACTCATTTCTGGGTTTTAGGACTCATTCCTGCAGCACTCTATTATCTATTATCTATTATCTTAGCATCTAGTGATGCACCATTGGTATGTAAGAAAATATTGATACACATGAGTATCGCGATATTATGTTGTGCAAACTGTATCGATTCTCCAAAACACTGTATCGATTTTGAATTAACCTCTTAAAAATCTGACAGCCCAACAGATATGTGAATGTGAATGGGTTCTATGGGTACCCACGAGTCTCCCTTTTACAGACATGCCCACTTTTGGCTATTCTAAAATGGCACATTTCTGGTCTGTCTTCATACTATGACAGTATTTCTGAAATTAAATTAAAAAAAATAAAAAATCATAATATAATGCCTTGCTTACAGTATTGCAATATATCGCAATATATTGAATCGTTTCCCCTTTATCATGAATATATATCATATCGCCAGATTCTTGCCAATACACAACCCTAAAGCACCACAAGATCAGTGAACATATCCCCCAAACTTCCAAATGTTAGTTGTATTTGCAAGGCTGCATTAGCATACAGTACACCCACCACCCTTTTCCACAGTGACAAACTCTCCTGCCTTTTGCTTTACACCACCAGTGACATCTTAAAAGCTCTATCAAAACCAATGTCGTCCTCATAGTCTGGGTTTCTTCATATATTGTATGTTTACAATCTATGTATCCTGATTGTCTTTATTGTAACTGTATTATGTTGCTCTATTTCTGTTCATCTATTGCATGTCTGTTTGTCCAGGGATAGGGATCCCTCCAGTTGCTCTGCTGAGGGTTCTTTCATTTGTCCCCCATTTCAAAGATATTTTTGGGGGAGTTTTTCCTTATCCCGATGTCATATTCTGTACAGATTGTAAAACCACTTGAGGCAATTTTATTATTTTGTGATATTAGGCTACATTTTAAATTGACTTGACTTCAAGTGCTTTACAAAACATGAAATGACTCCTTGCACATTTTGTGCCACCGCCTATAAATAGCGAGGTTAAGCAAGAGGCATTTTCTGAGACTGAAAAGTACAAAGTGAAGAAGCTCAAATCTCCTCCCTTTAGGAGGGGGCACACGGAGAGGGAAGCGGACTAGTGTTTTGGGGGTATTTTGACTTCTTACCGACCGCACGCTAGCGGGTATAGCAGACATATACCACAGGGTACCACAGGGCTCCAAAGGGTTCCACAGGGTACCACAGGGTACCACAGGGTACCACAGGGCTCCAAAGGGTACCACAGGGTTCCACAGGGCTCCAAAGGGTACCACAGGGTTCCACAGGGTACCACAGGGCTCCAAAGGGTGCCACAGGGTTCCACAGGGTACCACAGGGCTCCAAAGGGTACCACAGGGTACCACAGGGTTCATGTGATGGGACTAGTTGTTTAGTTTACACGCAGCACAGGTGACGAAAAGATCCACAAAGAGGCGTTTAATTGCGACCAACCTGTGGCACACACACTGTGGCACGCACAGCACTCAGCTCCGGGAACGAACCAGCGAGGTAACAAGCAATGCAAATGCAATATCAGTCAAAACATGGACCAATTGTAAAGAAATGCACGTAAGCAGTGAGCTGCCACAGCTAGCATGAGGGATTTCTAGCTCGTTGTAGCACGTAAGCAGCAGCTGTTCGGTAAATCCCTCCGGAGCCGGTCACTCACTCACTCTAACGGTTCATCAGCTCCTACTCACCCCGCTAGTGGACGGCAATGTAGTCCTCACACACAACTTCCCCCGGCGTCGTCTACCGGTACTGGTTCATCACACCGCCGTCGGTGACCTGTACGGGTGTCGGTGTCAGAGTGTAACCGTTAGCTGTCCGACCGAGCGACGCTTCGTCTGTCAGTCACTGTGCCGAGCCGGCTGTCCGCTCCGCCGCCATCTTGGTTTGTGATGGGTATCCGCCGCGCGTTCACGAACACACATGTACGCGCACACACGCACACACATGCACACACACTAGGTGTCAGTTTGACATCACAGCAGCAGCCTCTCAGCAGGAAGGATCTCACATAATCTACCTGATGCTGACAATATGACCTCAACATCATCTAATTAAGTTATAATTAATACTAAACTATACTTGAACAAAATCAACTGGCCTAATTCTGATCTTCATTAGTGACCCATCATTGCACCAGTTTATTATCAACACATTTGACTACCTTGCTGTTTTATACCATTTCTAAATAATAATAAGTCATAATTTGCAATAAATCACATAATGTTCGCCTGAAGGTGACCTGCCTCCTCAGCAGTTGTGGAATGCAACTAAGTACTGTACTTGAGTACACATTTGAGGTAGTAGTTACTTTGCAATATAAGATTCTTGCACAAAAAAACATGTTAAACATAATAAAATATGATGTTTTGTTATATATTAAACTACCCAACTGTGGCCTATATACCTCATTTCTCACTATTTTCAGAAATCTTTACAAACCAAAAAAACAATCAATCAATGGAGAAAGTGAACAGATTATTCCATAATGAAAATAATCGTCAGTTAATAGTTCATAATGCGCTCCACCTCAACCAACAACAGTAAAATCCCAAAATCCCCCCTCCCATGTTTCCTTTTCTTCTCGTCTCTGGAGCCAGAACAGCTTTATAAGGTGATAAGTATATCAGAAGTTTGTGATTTTCAGCTGGTTATGGAGTACTTCTGCCCTCTAGAGACCAAAAATCTACAGCTTTAACTATTGTGATTTTGGTTGTAATTTGGAATAATAGGAACAAATTTGCATCCACTCACAACTTTGCATTAACTTCATATGCAGTCGCACCGCCTCTAAAATTAACTTCCTAATCAGTTCCTTTCAGTGTAAACACACTTTAAGTGTGCTGGGCAACTGCCACCAAATTCAGCTCGCTAAGCTGCTGTTCAGGATCAGCAGGTACTGTAATTATTCATGTTTCTTTGAACATTAACGTTTTTAATAATGTGTAAGCCTGGACTCCTGACATCATAAAGTGATGTAGATGTGATTCGGCTGCTCCTGCATCAGAGGGCTTGGGCTGCATATTGTTTCATAATGCACATTTTCATATAGAGTTAAAAAAAAAAGTGTCACACTTAGAGTGCAAAGTTTCCACATGTAATGATTATTTTTTCCACATAACTGGGTTTAAAATGCATTTGAAAAATTCAGGCTTGTGTGCAAACTCTTCACAGATGAGTCTCGATAGTAAATTCAGGGGAACTTGATTTTTAAACATGCAAACATACTAGATGTATGATAATGTGATAAAAAAAAAAAGTCCAAGCAAAAGTAATTTTACAAAGAACTCTGCAAAATGCAAAAAAAAGTCAAATAAAGTGTTTGACACATTGCCCTCTGTTAGAAAATGGATTAGATGGAAATGTGTATGAAATATTTTTCTGCCTGACTTTGTAGGTCATTAATGAATGTCAAAGAGATCGTTAGCAGCAAAAGGTTGGTTTTGGATTGCATCCAAATCCCACTCCAAAAACACTTTGTGAGCTTTGTGACTTTGGAAGCAGTGCATGGTGGGAAATGTGTTTCTGCACCTCTATAACAATATCTTAACAAGCTGCCTGATCTGGTTTGCGTCAATAAAGTGAGTAAGAGAAAGCCTTAAGCCGTGGGCACACTGCCAGCATGAGGCTCGCGTGACGGCAGCGTCGCGTCGTGGCTGCGTGATGCACACCGCACTAGACGCGAGTGGGCTGCCTGTCGGGAGCGTGTCTGCTACCTGTCAGCTGTGTTTCTGATGCTGCTGACAGCCCTTTATTTCTACATAGAGTTTGCCTTTTAATGGCCATTTAACTTCATGATAAATATAATTTATATTTAATTTAGACAGAGAAAGGTTCAGAAACGTGTGGTAATTAGTAAATAATAGTAATAATCCACAATTAAAACTCAGTACTGTATTCATTTATGATGCTTTCCAAGTCACTGCTTGTTCCACATCACTGTCCGGCACATATTTCAGAATAAAAGCCTTGTGTTAACAAATGAAGGAATTCTGTGCAAAGAAAACCCGCTTTAGGGCTTTTATTTCGAAATGAAAGCAGGAAGTGTTGATTTAAACCCCAAACTTTATCAATTTCTTGAGCCCCCAAAGTGACTGCGTGTTCCAAAGCACTGACTGCTCATATTTCAGAATAAAAGCCTCGTGTTAACAAATGAAGGGATTCTGTCTATAGAAAAAACGCCTGAGGGCTTTTATTTTGAAATGAAAGCAGGAAGTGTTGATTTAAAAACAAGTTTACTTAACTTTACTTTTTTTTCATCTCCGTAACATATTCTACAGATAAACCTCGAAACTGTAGTAAAGTCTTGCTGGTATGAAGTTAATATACAGTCACTAGATCACTTTCACTGTCTGTGACATATTCTACAGATGTCTAGACATGGAAACTGTAGTAATCTTGCTGGTATGATGTTCATATACAGTCAATAGATCACCTTCACTGTCTGTGACATATTCTACAGATGTCCAGACATGTAAACTGCAGTAAAGTCTTGCTGGTATGATGTTAATATACAGTCACTAGATCCCTTTCACTGTCTGTGACATATTCTACAGATGTCTAGACATGTAAACTGTATTATGTAGCTGATATGATGTCCATATACTGTCAATAGATCACCATCACTGTCTGTTGCTGCTGGGACACGCAGCTGAGACGCGAGGGGCTCGCGTGTAAAATAGGCGACCCTTCTATTCTATAAAATGACGCGCGTCTCATGCGGGCAGTGTGTCCACTCTAACCTGTTAACATGGACGCCGAAATAAAAAACAACACGCCACGCCAGACTCACGCGAGCCTCAAGCGAGCAGTGTGTCCACCACTTTACAAGGAACATGTTAGTGTTCAAGACATCAGGCATAGAGACTTGAAATGCTCAGTTTGGGTTTCAAGTTAAGGTTTGATCAGTTTTCCTACAATGAGGAAAAAATACTAAATTATCTTTTTATTCGTGGTAGCCTGAGAGGCTTTACAATGTGGAAATTATTTGTCGGTTTATTCAAATAATGTCTTTAATTAAACCCAATGATGCACCAAATCCCACACGATCACATAAAAACAATGATAAACAAAAACATTGGAAACAAGAAAGGGGAGAATATGGAATCCCATCTCTGGTTGAGAACCCCATGGGGCTCAGTAAAATCCTCTCACTCCAGGATAAAAACATCAAAATAACAAAGAAATATTAGACCCAGCAGGGAGAGAAAAAATAAATGTATAAATCACAAGAAAGGCAAGCAATAGAAATTACAATAATTCTGATGGTGATAATCATAATATCACAGGCAAAGTGAAAGTGTGGGCAAAAGGAATAAGGAAGGTGTTATTTATAGTAATAATCTTGAAGATTTCCATTCAAATAAATGTCTGTTAATATAAGTCACTATCTATTGCTGAATGAGGTGACTAAACCTATGACCCACTGATGAGAGCTCTTGTATTTGCAGTATTATGAACTGGGTGTCTATGGCGACATTCCCTGGTTAGGGTTAGGTTAAGAATATCATGGTCGATTAACACTCATACGATTTTGTTGACCAATCAATTAGTTGATTTAAAGCTTCAGTAGGCAGTATATTTTGGCGTCATTGGGCAAAAATCCCATAATAACCTTTCAGCATATTGTAATTCAAGTGTTCTGAGAGATAACTAGACTTCTGCTCCTCCTCATGGCTCTGTTTTCAGGCTTTGGAAAAGCCGGTGACGGGAGACAATCGCAGGTCATTTCACAGAGAGAGCGTTCCTATTGGCTGTGCTTAGGTCATGTGAGTGGTGCTTAGTATTCCTCAAGAGATCTCAACATGGCTTCCGGGTCACAAACTTTCTCATTTTACAGCTAAACCGTGCACTACAAGATGATTCTGAGAACATCTGAGGAGAGAAATAGGCATTAACGTAACAGAATATTGATTCATATTTAATCAACGCTGCCTTGTTTGACCGTTTGATCGGCGTTCGCGAGTGATTGACAGCCGGTTCTCATTGACAGCAGCTGGACGGCAGACCTCAGATCAGCTCTGACTGGTTCTTTTTCTCCCGTCTGTGAAATCTTGTAGATGCCATTAGAAGCACCGGAGGACACAGAGGCACATGATCTTTTCAGATGACCTATTTCATGTACTATTGTCATGATAGAGTGACCATTTTAGAAAAATAACTTTTTTTAATCATATTTGCTCCGATCTCACCTACTTCAGCTTTATTCGACAGATCTGTAAAATTGAGTTTCTCCACAAAGAATCACACAAAGCACCACTTTAAAGGGACTGTTTGTAAGAATCAGAAATGTCTTGTTAACAGCGACACCTGTTGCCATTAAGTCAACGAAAGTCAATGTCCTGTTGCTGGCACTTGTGCTCGCTCTACATAGACATGAAGGAGCATTGCTCAAAACAGTGAGGCGACACACGTCAGCTAAAAGCACAATATCACTCTATATTGTGTTGGCTTTTCCTGCCTCAGCCTCCCGACCGCAGCCAGAGGGAACAGGGGAGCCAGCAGAGTTTTGGTCGGAGACGATAACTGTAAGAGCCACAATGCGTGAATATAAGTTAAATTGCAAAACATGCAAAATTCATAATTTCTAGTTATTGCAGCTGACTTAGGTAATGTTTAAATAGGTAAAGTGACAAATGCATGTATATTGAATTTTGATGATTTTGCTCCCTTTAATATAGTGAGAGTGAGTGTGTATTAGAGTCAGGAGGCAGAGAGCTGCGTTAGACAAGGGAGCACATCGTTTTTCTACCGTGTGACACTGTAATATCTAACTTTTTTCAGTAAACATTTTTAAACTGGATTCCATCTCCTGTCATTCGCGTCAGACTGAAGTTACTGTGCCTACAGCTCGTTTGTGGCTTATTTTTGGGATCCAGACGGAATGCCACTACATTAGTAGAAAACTGCTCAGAGGAAACTAGCTAACGCTAGCAGGACGGACTACGAGCGCTGGATGCTACACAACCGGGGAATTCTGAAGGAAAAGTCCAAAGTACCGCTTGGAAGAAGTGCTCAATGCAACGACGCGGTATGTTTTTGACTGAATGAAAACGTCGGACAAGGTAAAGAAAGGATCGATCGCCAGCTGCTCTGAAGTTAATGAAGATTGATGAGGCTAATTTGATACAACGTGTTAATTAGCTATTCAGTGGATTTCTCCACGTGCAAATATGACAGCATGCCTTAAGGAAAAGCCATAGAAGTTTCTACGTTTTTGAGAAGTTGTGATGCACCTGTCTGATGAGAAAAGTGGAAATACTTTTTACTCATTTGCACGCATTACTTTGCTGATATGATGGCTGAAGATAAGGAAGTAATTGATGCTGTGGAAATGGATTCTAAAAGAATGAGCAAGTTAACTGAGAGAGCACTGGAGGATAAACTGCATCGGCTCATTGGAACCAGGATGGGAGTATTAGCTCGGATAACTGGTAAAAGGAAAGAAGTTGACAGTTTGATGAGTGATGCAGGCAATTTGCAAAAAGTGCAAAAGTTAATGCATAATGATTTCAACCCTCTTATTGTGGAGTTTAAAGAGCTCAGTAGGCAAATAGAAGATCTTCTGCCTGAAGAAAAAAAGGATGCAGATGTGAGCAACTGGGTTGTACCGTCTACACACTAGACAGCCTGTGGGTAAAAGCTGTTTCGTAGTCTGTTTGTGTGTGTTTTAATTGTCCTGTATCTCCTCAGGTCAGGTCCCTCCTGTCGTCTACTGTGCAGCTAGCAAACCACACAGTGCAGCAGTAAGTCAGGAGGCTCTCAATGGTTGCCCGATAGAAATTGATCTGCAGGTGTTGAGGAAGGTGAGCCTGCTTCAGCTTCCTGAGGAAGTAGAGTCTCCGCTGGGCCTTCCCCACCTGATGAGAGATGTTTTTGGACCAGGTGAGGTCAGCTGAAATGTAGACTCCGAGGTACGTGAAGCAGTCCACCCTCTCTATTTCCTCTCCACGTATGCAGAGGGCAGAGTGCTCCACCCGTCTTGCTCTCCTGAAGTCTATTATCATTTCTTTTGTTTTAGTTGTGTTTAAATCCAGGTTGTTATGGAACACCATTGTGTCAGATGTTGGATCTCCTCCCTGTAGGCTGTCTCGTTGTTGTTGGTTATCAGTCCTACTACAGCAGTGTCGTCTGCAAATTTTACCATGGTGTTAGTGGGGTGAATAGTTGAGCAGTCATATGTGAAGAGGGAGTAGAGAAAAGGACTAAGGACGCACCCCTGTGGTGTTCCAGTGCTCAGGGTCAGAGTGGCTGAGGTGTGGCCCCCCCATCCTGACACGGTGGGGTCTGTTCCTGAGGAAGTCCAGCACCCATGTGCTCAGTGAACTGCCTAAGCCCAAGTTGCTAAATTTTTGAACCAGTTTGTGTGGAATTATTGTGTTGAAGGCAGAACTGAAATCAACAAACAGCATCCTTACATATGTGTTGTTGTGATCCAGGTGTGTAAAGGCTGCGTGAAGAGCTGTTGTGATTGCATCATCTGTCGATCTGTTTGTCCGATAAGCAAACTGGTGTTGGTCAAGATCGGCAGGGATGACAGTTTTAATGTAGGAGAAGACTAGTCTCTCGAAACATTTTGTGATTATGGGGGTAAGAGCAACTGGCCGATAGTCATTCAGGCAGTTCACTGTGGTTTTCTTGGGTACAGGGACGATGGTGGTTGCCTTAAGGCATGTGGGAACAACAGACTGTTCAAGCGAGAGGTTGAAGATGGTGGTAAATACCCCTGCTAGCTGGTCTGCACAGGCCTTAATGATTCGTCCGGAGACCCCATCCGGTCCTGTCGCTTTCCTGATGTTGACTCTGCGCAGGACGGATCTGACCTGGTGGTGTTGGAGCTTTATCGGTTGGTCTTGCTCTGGTAGTGCAGGCTGGGTGTTGGTTTCTTTGTTTTCCCGGTCGAACCGAGCGAAGAAGTGATTCAGGGTATCAGGAATAGTGTTGTCTGTGGGACTTAAGGCTGTGCGGTTGTTTTTGTAGCCAGCGATGGTTTTTATCCCCTGCCACATGCACTTGGAGTCGTTGTTCTTAAAGTGCTCCTCTATGCGCTGTTTATATCTGCGATTGGTCTCCCTGATCCCCCTCCACAGTCTCTTTTGCGCCTCTTTGTATTCCTGTGAGGTCCCAGATTTAAAGACAGAGTCCCGTGCTCTGAGCAGGGTCCGCACCTTGCCGTTGAGCCACGGTTTCTGATTTGGAAAGACTTTGATGATTTTTGTCCCAGCCACACCTTCAGCACAAAAGTTTATGTAGGAGAGGACAGCTGTTGTGTGTCCCTCCAGATCTGTCTCCTCAGCAAATATATCCCAGTCTGTGGCATCAAAACAGTCCTGTAGAGCTGAGGTGGCTTCCTCAGTCCACACCTGAACTGTTTTAATGGATGGTTTCTGTCTACAGATCAGGGGTCTGTATGCTGGAGTCAGAGACAGGGACAGATGGTCTGACAGTCCAAGATGTGGGAGTGGAGTGTCTCTGTAGGCATCTGGAATGCTGGTGTAGACCTGGTCCAGTGTGTTTTGCTCTCTTGTAGGGAAGTTTACATTTTTGAAGAACTTCGGCATGACAGATTTTAAATTGGCATATTAAAGTCTCATGCTGCAATAACAAGGCTGTCTGGTTGTACTGACATGTAGTTGTTTATGGACCTTTGTAGCTGCTCCAAGGCTAGCTTAGCGTTAGCATTTGGTGGTATATAGACATCTGTTATCATGACAGATGTAAACTCCTAGGGCAAGTAAAAAGGTATACAGCTCAGCATCAGGTATTCTATCTCCGGGGAACAGTGTGTTTCAATAACCCTGGCGTCAGTGCACCAGCTGCTGTTGATGTAAATACAAAGTCCTCCACCCCTGCTCTTACCGGAGTGAATGGTAAGGTCCGCTCTATAAACAACACGGCCTGCTAGCTCGATAGCAGCGTCCGGGGTGTGCGAGTCCAGCCAAGTCTCTGTTATTAACATCACACAGTACTCCAGGCAGCGCGATGTAATCCGCAGTCTTAACTCGTCCATCTTGTTGCTGAGTGACCGGGTATTGGCAAGGAAGAGGCTTGGTATCGCCAGTTTGTAGGGGTTAGCCTTGAGCCTAGCTCGTAGCCACCCTCTCTTACCCCGCCTGCGTCTTGTGTGACGCTGCCGTCTCCGCAGAGTCTCCGGGGCAACGCTGGTTCCTCCTTCCGGGGGAGGACGCCGTATCTCCAGTGGAATAAAGTTCCAATTGGTGTGCGGAGTGCAAAGTTTGTCCGCCACATTAAGCAGCTCTGCTCTGCTGTATTGCAGATATCCCTCTATCACTCCAGTGAGAAGGCATACACACACAAAAAACATACATACACTGCCAAAACAAGAGCGCTGGGCCGCTGCGTCTAACCGCGCCGCCATCTTCCAGTGGAAATAGAGCATCTGATGATGATGAGACAGGCAGTACTAACGATGAACATGATGATGTATGTCCTGAAAATAGTGCATCACAAGTTGGCTTTAACAAACCAGCACAAAGAAAGGGCTCAAATGTTGGACGCTCATCTGTCATGTCTGTCAGATCATCAGTTTGTGCAAATGAAGAAGCAAAGCTAGCTGGATTAGTTGAACGTGCTGCAGCCTTACAAGAGATACAGGAGCTTGAATTATGGAATAATGGAAAGACTGATTTTAGAGGCTACTATTGCTGAGAAAAGAGCCCAAGTAAAGGTGTTGAAAGAGTATGAGAGATCAGAAGATGGCATGAACAGCTATTTCCCATCACATGTGGCAGGTGGAGCTCAAGTGAAGGAAGAGGAACGGAGACAACATCCGTTCGCTAACTTACCTGTATCTGGAGGTAAGATGTCATCCAAGTCGTTGCAATTTACACAGCCACAGAATGTGAGGTCAAGACCCACAGACAACACTGACAGACAACAGCGTGACAGAAGCAGTGATGGCATTCTTCAAGTAATGCAGAAGCAAAATATGATTACAGAGATGATGGTTACTCAACAGAAACAGGCTCAGCTGCCAGTTAAAGACGTTTCAGCGTTCAAGGGCGATACACTTACCTATAGATCATTCATCAGAGCTTTCGACAAGCCATTGAACAGAGAACTGATAGTGATCATAATAATAATAATAATAACTTGGATTTATATAGCGCCTTTCAAGAAACCCAAGGACGCTTAACAAAGACATAAATAAACACAACAATGGAACATAGCAGTAGCTAGAGGCCATAGGCCTTGGTGAAGAGGTGGGTTTTGAGGAGTCTTTTGAAGGTGTCCAGAGATGGTGCGTTGCGGAGCTCTATGGGGAGAGAGTTCCAGAGTGTGGGGGCTGTCACACTGAAAGCCCTGTCCCCAAAAGTTCGCAGTCTTGTGTGAGGGATGGAGAGCTGACCCGTGCCTGAGGATCTCAGGTTCCGGGATTGTGTTTAGGGGTGGAGGAGGTCAGATAGGTACTGAGGAGCCAGGGCATTGAGGATTTGTAGGTGAGGAGGAGGATTTTGTAGGTGATGCGGGCCTTGACCGGGAGCCAATGGAGGTGGATGAGGGTGGGGGTGATGTGCTGCCAGGGCTTGGTGCGGGTGAGAACCCTGGCAGCTGAGTTTTGCCCATACTGGAGCCTGTCCAGGGCTTGCTAGGAACCCCGGACAGAACTCCATTGCAGTAGTCCAAACGGGAGGTGACGAAAGCATGGACGAGGGTTTCTGTCACAGAGTCAGAGAGTGATTGCCGGAGACGTGAGATGTTTTTTAGGTGGAAGAAGGCGGATTTGGTGATGAACCTGATGTGAGTCTCCAAAAGTAGAATGGGAGCGAGAGCCTTCAGCTATCAAGCTCCTCTTCTCTGGAACCAGCTCCCAGTTTCAGTCTGGGAGGCAGACACCGTCTCTACATTTAAGAGTAGGCTAAAGACTTTCCTCTTTGATAACGCTTATACTTAAGCTGCTATAGGCCTAGACTGCCGGGGGACTTCCTATGACACACTGAGCTCCCCTCTCCTTCTGTTTATACTCATGTCCCATGTCCATGTTGTTACTAACTTCATTCCTTCCCGGGAGTCCTTGTGCCTCCTTGTCTCACAGTTAACCGTGGAGTGGGGTCACACCTGGAGCGAGGTCATACCTGGAGCGACGTCACACCGGGAGCGAGGTTATACCTGGAGCAGGGGTACACTTGGAGCGGGGTTTAACCTGGATCTGGATGTCTCCGGTATCGTAGCTGCATCTGCTACCGCGTCCAGGGGCTGCTTGACACCAACTGCTACCATCATTAATTAACTACGTCTGTACGAGGGACTACCAATTCTAACGAGGGATTACCAACACTTAGTGACAAAGTGGCAGCCTGGAGAATGAGACTTCTCGGTCAGTTTTTACTGGCCACAGCGCGCCTGGTGTATACTGTTGGGTCTCTAAACTATGGTGTACGGTCATAGACCTGCTCTATATATAAAGCATCTTGAGATAACTTCTGTTGTGATTTGACGCTATACAAAAATAAATTGAATTGAATTGAATTGAATGTGAGACTGGAATGATAGAGTTGGGTCCAGGATGACACCCAGGTTGCGGACTTCCGAGGATGGGGAGAAGGAACAGCCGTCAACGTCCAGGTGGAGATCTCCAACCTTCCGGAGCAGGGCTTTGGGTGCCACAACCATGAGCTCGGTTTTGTTGCTGTTGAGTTTTAGGAAGTTAAATGACATCCAGATTTGTATTGCATGCAGTTTACAAGTGACTGTGGGGGTAGCTGGGTGGATGGTTTGGTGCTAAGATATAGTTGTGTGTCGTCAGCATATGAGTGAAAGCTGAGACCGTGGTGGCGGATGATCTGACCAAGGGGCAGCATGTACATGGTGAAGAGGAGGGGTCCCAGCACAGAGCCTTGAGGTACACCATGGTTGACTGGGGCCGGGGTGGAACTGGAGTCTCTGATGGTGACAAACTGTTTTCTGTTTGTGAGGTAGGACTGAAACCAGGAGAGAGCTGAACCGGTGAGGCCAAGGTAGTCAGATAGGCGGGTGAGGAGGATGGTGTAGGAGACTGTGTCCAAGGCGGCTGAGAGGTCCAGGAGGTAAGGATGCTGATGTGACCAGAATCAGCAGCGATGAGGAGGTCATTTCGTGATTTTGATGAGGGTGGTCTCTGTGCTGTGGTGTGGTCTGAAGCCAGATTGAAAGGTTTCATAGAGCTCATGGTTGGCCATATGTTGATGGAGTTGGGCGGCCACTGCTCTTTCCAGAATTTTGCTCAGGAAAGGAAGGTTGGAGATCAGTCGGTAGTTGTTGCAGTCATCCCGGTCCAGACCTGTTTTTTTGAGGATGGGAGTGACTGAGGCCGTCTTGAGGCTGTAGGGTACCAAACCAGATGCCAAGGAGGAGTTGATGATGTTCACCATAATGGGGCACAGGGCAGGTAAACAAGCCTTGACCAAGGCTGTGGGCATGGGGTCCAGAGAACAGGTGGAGGCTTTGGCCTTAGTGACCAACTTGGCAACCTGAGGAGCACATACAGGGGAGAAGGAGGAGAGGGAGCACTGAGGCAGGTGAACAGCCATGGGAGCCACGTCCAGTGGCTGAGTTGTGTGTGGATGGAGGTGGGCAGGCGCCAAGAGCTGCTGATGTATGGACTCAACTTTATCCTGGAAAAAGTCCAGGAACTTAGTGCAGAGGTCAGGGGCACCTGAGGGAAGGGGGGGATCGAGGGGGCAAAGTAGCCGGTTGATGGTGGTGAACAGCATTCTGGGGTGGTTTTGTTGGTTGGCAATGAGGTTGGAGTAGTAGTGTGTTTTGGCCTGGGAGAGAGCTACTTTGTAGGCCCTCACATGCTCTTTATATGCCTCAAGGTGGACAGTGAGGCCAGATCTTTTGTAGAGCCTCTTCAGTTGACGGCCGGTGGTCTTTTGGGTGCGGAGTTCAGTGGTGAACCAGGGGGCGGGACGGGTTCAGGAGACAGTCCGGGTTTTGAGGGGGGCAAGTGAGTCAAGGCTGCTGGATATAGTGGCGTTGTAGTGGGCAACCAGCCCATCAGCAGAGGTGTCGTGGGGATCTGAGGCCAGATGGGTTGCTATCAGGTCATTCAGAGCTGGTGTACTCACTGTCTTGATGTTCCTGTATGTGATGGTACGAGTGGTGCGCTGCCTGGGCAGGGTGACAGGAACAGTGCAAAGAACAGCGAGATGGTCTGAAACAGCGAGGTCCAGGCACTGCAGATGGGAGGGAGTTGTGCCAGTGGAGCACACCAGATCCAGCGTGTGGCCTTTAGTGTGGGTGGGACCTTTAACATGCTGTGTGATGTTGAAGCAGTCCAACAGTGACAAGAATTCAGTGGCAAACGAGCAGCTGGTGGAGTCCACATGAATATTGAAGTCACCGAGCAGGAGTGTAGATGGAGACATGGAGCAGACAGAGGTGAGAAGCTCAGACAGCTCAGACATGAAGGTAGTAGAGGCTTTAGGGGGGCGGTAGATGAGGACAACCTGGAGCTGTGTAGATCAGGATAAGTTGTACTATCTCCAACAGTACACTGCAGGAGAACCACAAGAAATTGTGCATAGCTGTGAGCACATGCCACCGCACAGAGGATTCATGGAAGCGAGACGACTGCTTAAAAAGCATTATGGAGATGCGCTAATGATAGCCAGTGCTTACATTGATGAAGCATTGAAATGGCCGCAAATCAAGTCTGAAGACGCAAAAGCATTGAAAACTTATACTGTATTTTTGACTAGCTGCCGTAACACTATGGAAGATGTGGAGTTCATGGAGGAAATGGATAACCCTACAAACGAGAGTAGTGGTATCCAAATTGCCATTCAAAATGAGGGAAAGGTGGCGCAATGCAGCATTTGAAATTAAGGAAAGGAGAGGACACAGAGCACGGTTTGCTGACCTTGTGATCTTCATTGATTGTCATGCAAATGTGGCTATGGATCCAATCTTTGGAGAACTCAATGACAGTTGCACATCTACAGCCGGCAAAACCAAAGAAAAAGAGAAACTTTTCAAAAGTGGAATGAAAGGAAGCAGCTTCGCAACCAGCGTGTCAGTGGAGAGGAAAAGACCAGATGCAACAGTGAAGCAGGCTACAGTGGAAGAAGGTAATGTGGGATAAGGAGTAGATTAAAGATCGTAGATTGACATACATTGACATTAAAACGGTCAATATCATGCATAAACTTACCTCTGCCTGTTTCCGTTTCCCAAGGTGTTCGGGCGAAAGAGATCCCCGGGGGCTCGCGCACCTATAAATAGTTCCGGGAGGGTAAAACCAGTGGGAAGTGGGTAGAGGGGAGTTCGGCGGGACTGTTTTAAATGTATTTATTCAGGGGAAATATTATTGATATTTAGTAAAGATATTTAGATGTGTCTATATTTATTAAGAGTATTTATATTTTGGGTATTTTAGTTTTATGTACATAGATTTGTATATTTTTGTATATTTGTGTGTTGTATGTGATATGAGGAATGTGCCAATTGAATGGGCTATATAAGTCTGGTGAATTTAAGTCCGGTGAGGGAATAATAAGGTGGAGGCCAACATGTGTGTCGGGTGTGGTGAAAGAAAAATAAAATGCTTTCATGCTGAAACGCCATCCGGTTGTGGACTTCTCCTCATTGCCTCCTTGACTGCTCTGGCATTCTAACAAACACCATGTCTTTTCTGTCAAAAGAATCACACGTTGGAGTCTTGCCTCAAGAGTAAAGAACTGGCACACAGTGAGCGTGTTGAATTTCTAAAGTTAAAGGGGCTATGCTTTGGGTGTTTAACACAAGGACATCTCACTAAGAACTGCAAGAGGTGAATGGTGTGCAAACAGTGCTCACAGAGACATCCAGACCTTTTTCATATAGAGAGAGAAACCAATAAAAATATATCTGCTCTAACAAATGATGTCTTCACTCTAAAAGAAGAGGTTTCAGGAGCTCAGAAGCCTTTCAAGCAGGAAATAGTTGGCTACTCTGGGGCCGGAGAGACTGAATGTATGTTATCGATTGTGCCAGTGAAAGTGAGATCCCGTAAGAATGGACGGTCTATAGAGACATATGCTTTCATGGACCCTGGAAGTACCGCCACGTTCTATACGGAGGAGCTCTGAAAGAAACTGAACGTGAAAGGAAAACCGACTCAGATCTTATTGAGCACAATGGGCCAAGATGAACCTGGTGGACAGAAGCTGATTACCAGTTACATGCTCTCTGACCTGGAAGTGTGTGACCTAGAGGACACAAAGTACATTCAGTTACCTAAGGTCTTCACACACAGCAACATCCCTGTTCAAAGAGAAAACATCCCCAGTCAACAACAACTACAAAAGTGGCCATATCTGAGTGAAGTAATCTTACCACGCATTGAAGCTGATGTGGGCCTTCTCATAGGAGCCAACAACCCAAAGGCAATGGAGCCTTGGCACATAATCAATAGTCAAGATGACGGGCCCTACACTGTGAAGACTGCCTTGGGCTGGATGGTGTGTGGACCTGTAAAGAACGAGAACATTATTTCAAAGGATAAGACAGCTCATTACAGTGTCAACCGAATCTCAGTGGTTGAAATAGAACAGCTACTGGTCCAACAGTACAACACAGATTTTCCAGAGCGTCATTATGATGACAAGGAGGAGATGTCTCAGGAAGACAAACAGTTTATGCTGTCAGTGGAAAAGACAACAAAGTTTGTGGATGGGCATTATTGCATAGGGCTTCCACTGAGGAACGAAGCAGCTATGTGGCCAAACAACCGCTGTGTGGCAGAACAGCGAGCTGTTAGTCCCAGGAGAAAACTGAGAAAGAATGATGTGTTTCTTGAAGACTACGAAAGCTTCATGGAGAGCATACTTGATAAAGGCTACGCTGTTGAAGTTCCTCAAGAACAGCTTAACCGCGATGACAACAGGATCTGGGACGTCCCACACCACTGGGTGTACCACCCGAAGAAAAAGAAAATTTGTGTGGTCTTTGACTGCACAGCTTCATTTCAGGATGTGTCGCTGAATGGTCAGTTAATGCAGGGACCTGACCTCAACAATACGCTCATTGGTGCCTTAATGAGGTTTCGTGAAGATTCAGTTGCGATGATGGCAGACATTGAATCGGTGTTCTACCAGGTGAGATTTCCAGAAGCAGATGCCAACCTATTGCGATTTTTGTGGTGGCCGGACGGCAACTTAAACGCACCGATGAAAGAGTATCGGATGGCAGTGCACCTTTTTGGAGCGACTTCATCTCTTAGTGTTGCTTCTTATGCTTTACGGAGAACAGCAGAGGAGAGAAGAGACACTGCAGCTCCAGAAGAAGTTCTGCGAAATTTCTACGTAGACGACTGTCTAAAATCTTCGCCTACGGAAGAAGAAGCAGTTGCCTTGGTAAATAACCTTCGAGACTTGTGTGCTGAGGGTTTTAACCTCACAAAATGGGTAAGCAATAGCAGAAAGGTCTTGTCATCCATACCCACAGAGCACCAAGCCAGTGAGTTGAAAGACCTTGATCTTACACATGATGTCTTACCCACTGAACGAGCCCTTGGTGTACAGTGGTGCACAGAAAATGATACATTCGCATACAGTATCAAGCTGCAGGACAAGCCACTGACCAGAAGAGGTATCCTTTCTGTTGTAAACGCCATCTACGACCCTCTTGGCTTCCTGGCACCACTTGTACTTCCTGTGAAGCTTCTTTTGAGGGACCTATGCAAAGGAAAGCAAGGATGGGATGAAGAAAACAGTGGACGGCAAGCCGAACAATGGTGTAAGTGGCTGGAACATCTCACCCACCTCTCAGACTTCAGCATTAACAGATGTGTTAAACCTATAGGATTTGGGCGCGCAGTCGAAGCACAATTGCATAATTTTTCTGATGCAAGTGAGAACGCCTACGGCACAGCATCATACCTTGTGTTGGTGAATGAGCAAGGCAGAACCCCATTGTTCCTTCGTGATGGGGAAGTCTAGAGTGGCTCCATTAAAACAAGTCACTATTCCAAGACTTGAGTTAACCACAGCAGTCGTCGCAGTGAAAGTGGACAAGATGTTGCAAGAAGAAATGCAAGTCCCTCTTCAACAGTCCATTTTCTGGACCGACAGTACGACAGTTCTCAGGTACATCGACAGCGAGACGGCTCGCTTCAAAACATTTGTGGCAAACAGGATTACGCTCATACGTGAGCCTACCAAACCATCACAGTGGAGGTATGTCAGAACATCACAGAATCCTGCTGATCAAGCCACCAGAGGGATGAAAGTTAAGAGTCTGATGCAAGGAGAAACAAAGAGAAACGGACCACAGTTTCTGTTACAGCCAGAAAGTGAATGGCCACAGAGACCAGATAATGTGACTCAAAATCTGAAAAATGACATCACAGTGAATACCATCACATCTGAAGAAAAGTCTGACCCTGTGATCCAGATGGAATGCCACTACAATAACGTTTCTCGCTGCGGAGCCCCGTCACTTCACAAGACACGGGAAACCTCTGTTGGTCTGGAGGAGCTGCAGCAGTTATTTCTGCACAAACGTCCACTGTACATTCACTAGATATTCTCAGAGCTAAACTAACTCTTCTGCAGTGTGGAGTGTGCGCGCATGCACGTGAGAGTGAAGCAAAAGAGTGAGAACGAGTGCGGTGTGTGAGTGAAGGCAAGCAGAGGAGCAGAGGAGTAGAGTACAGCAGAGACTCCGGCCTTGGAGACCAAAGCTACGGTCTCCCCCGCGTCCTCCGACTGCGGCCAACACTGTTTAACAGACGGGCTTCACTAGATACAACCAAGAGGTTTTGGTGCTTCACTGTAGTTTGTGTTGGAGTCTGAGTCTGAACAGCGAAGCCACATGTGAGCGCGCATGGGACACCGACCCGGGTTGATTTATACATGTAAGAAGTTACAAACAGTCCCTTTAAATCTTGTGTTTACCAGAGATGTGCCCGTTAATGTTTTGGAAATAAGTCATTCAGCATGAAAAAAGCATAAAAAACTACTAATCGACCAAAGAAATCTTAGTCGACTAAGACCAAAACGACTGATTAGTCAACTAATCATCTAGGAGGGGGCAGATGAAACTTCAAAAACAAGTAAAAGTGAAAGTGAGATCTAAAAACACACCTGCAATTACTGCTTATCGCCACAGATATCCCCAAAGAGAAAGACACAGAGATCTTCAAGATTGGAACTTTAAGAAGATAGCTTGTTTTTGAGACAAGAGTTTATGGAGAAAATAACTATATTCTGTCTCTGTTGACAGCATGTAAACAAGGTGACTAGATATTTTTGTAGCTTTTGAGGTTTACAGGGTTTAAATCTGTGTCCCCATGGAGACCCAAAGTGTTCAATATTAAATGAATAAATAAGGCATTATGAAATAGATAGTTTTATGACTAAATACAGACATAACAATATAATCATGATATTGACATATAATCAAATACAAATTTCAAACAGACAGGGCAGAGCCAATCACATAGCTGGCTGTGGTTAGTCTTGTTTCACAGACTTTGTTAGTTGCATTATGAAATAAAACAACCATTTTAAAAATAAAAAATTCTGGGATGAAATTAAAGTGTCATGTCATAAACTCTGTTCCTGTAAAAAGAAGCTGGATGAAATAAGATTTCATAATATTAAGCTGGGTTTTAAAAATGTTTTAAAAATATAAGACATATTTTGTCTGTATTTTTATTTTTATTTGTATAATTATTTCATTCTCAGTGTCTTATTTATTCATTTCATTTTGAACACTTGGATTAAAAACCTGTAGTTTGTTTTAGAAAGGCCCCAAATGATATACTTTCACAGTACTTGCAGTCATTAGATTCATTGTTAATATACAATGCTAATATTTGGAGCTTTAAATGTCCAGGCAAATAAGTGATCAGTTCCAGTATAGCAAAGACTTATTTGTGACTGACACTCATCTGAAGTAAGTGCTTAGCGCCCACTGTCTGCTGTTTAGTGGATGTGAACTGAAAGGGGGAACAACCGTAGCAATCTCTAAAAACAACTCAACTGCCCACATAATTATATGTTCAGAAATGTCTAATAGAGGAACAGCAATACCTGACTTACCAGACTGTAACCCTCGCTTCAATACAGCTGCTGCTGCTGCTGCTGCCTGCTGCTGCTGCTACTGTTACTGCTGCTGCTGCTACTGCTGCTGCTGCTGCTACTGTTACTGCTACTGCTACTGCTGCTGCTGCTGCTACTGTTACTACTGCTGCTACTGTTACTGCTGCTGCTGCTGCTACTGTTACTGCTGCTGCTGCTGCTACTGTTACTGCTGCTGCTGCTGCTACTGTTCCTGCTGCTGCTACTGCTGCTGCTGCTGCTGCTGCTGCTGCTTCTGTTACTGCTGCTGCTGCTACTGTTACTGCTGCTGCTGCTACTGCTACTGCTGCTGCTACTGCTGCTGCTGCTGCTGCTACTGTTACTGCTGCTACTGTTACTGTTACTGCTGCTGCTGCTGCTACTGCTGCTGCTGCTGCTGCTACTGTTACTGCTGCTGCTGCTACTGTTACTGCTGCTGCTGCTGCTACTACTGTTACTGCTGCTGCTGCTGCTGTTACTGTTACTGCTGCTGCTGCTAATGTTACTGCTGCTGCTGCTGCTACTGCTGCTGCTGCTACTGTTACTGCTGCTGTTGCTGCTGCTACTGTTACTGCTGCTGCTGCTGCTGCTGCTACTGTTACTGCTGCTGCTGCTGCTGCTGCTACTGCTGGTGCTGCTGCTGCTGCTGTGCTGAGTGTCGAGCTTCAGTCTCCACTCACACCTTTTTGAAGTATGCAGATGAAACAGCCTTGGTAGGGTTCTTAAAGTTTGACAACTCATCCTTAGTGGTTTTGAGGAAGAGGAAGGGAACTTCATTAAATGGTGTTCTGACAATTTCCTTGAGGTCAGTAGGACTAAAACAAAAGAAATTGTCATTGATCATAGACGTAGTAGAGGAGAAGTCCCACTCACCAAGATTAATAATGTACCCATTGAAAGAGATAACAGGCTACTTAGGGATAGAGATTGATGTCCAGCTGCAGTTCAATCAAATCAAATCAAATCAAATCAATTTATTTTTGTATAGCGTCAAATCACAACAGAAGTTATCTCAAGACGCTTTATATATAGAGCAGGTCTATGACCGTACACCATAGTTTAGAGACCCAACAGGATCCACCAAGCGCACTGTGGCCAGGAAAAACTCCCCGATTACTGGGAAGAAACCTGGAGCAGAACCGGGCGCAGGGCGGTCGGCCATCTGCCGAGACCGGCTGGGGGGATAGATAGATAGATAGAGAGAGAGTGAGAGAGAGAGAGAGAGAGATAGAGAGAGAGAGATAGAGAAGCAGCCACAATAGCAGTCTAGCAGCTGTAATAGCTAATACAAGTAGGACTGATAACACAAAACCAATAGTGGTGGATGGAAAGAGTGATAATACAACTATCGGAAAGCCAGCACTGTCCAGCATCTCTCCTCAGTACGTCCATGTGTATTGGTGTGTCAATGAATGTGCCACTGCAAATGTGTAAAAACTAAAACAGCGAATGTTTTTTCTCCAGAAATTGTGCAGTTTTAATGTGGATCGCTATGTCATGCAACTGTTTTACAAGGCTGTCCTACAGAGCATACTGTCCTTTTGCCTGATTTGCGTGTTGGTAACATGCGCAACCAAGACCAAGATATGTTGCAGCACATGATCAGGATGTCGAGTGGGGTCATTGGGTGTGACTAGATGGGCTGCTCAGTTGTGTAAGGACCTCGTTCTGTGTAAGGCTGAGCGCATCCTCAATGACCTTACTCACCCTCTACACAACAGGTTCCAACTAAGATATCAGGCCAAGGGAAGGATTCTGCAAAGGAAAATAAGAACAGCCGGGTTTAGCAAGTCTTTTGTTCATTCAGCAATTAGACTGTTAAATGAGACGGACAGTACAAAAGCAGAGGATTTGATGGTATTTTGGCCAGGGCTATGTGGAATGGCTATCGTAATGCAATACTTTTATGGTGCAATATATTTATTGGTTGATTACTGCTTGAATGATGCTGTTGAGTTTGTTTCTTAGGGATCTCTATATCAGTGTATGTACCGTATGCTGGAGTGAGTGTGCTTAGAAGTGCTCTCTGTTTGGGTGCGCATTTGTGCTTGTGTGTCTGAGTGAGCGTATGTCAGAGCAAGAGTGTTTGGAAACGCTCTCCCTGTGTGAGTGTGTGCATACATATGTGGGTGTGTGTTAGGGGGATGGATGGGGGGCTTCATATTGTAAATTTATATCCGTATTTATATCTGTTTTTAAGTTTGTCTGTTCTATGTTTTGTGTACTCTGCACCACCCAAATTTCCCTATTTGGGATAATAAAGTTTACCTTGACTTGACCTTTTACTTGTACACTGCAATAAAAGATCAGAGTACTTCTTCCACCTCTGCGCAGAGTGCAGGTGGACTGGAGACTGTACAGATGTCGGCGTTTAATGTGGTCACTCTGTGATGAGCCAGCCTTGCCCCAGTGCATGATGGGAATAAGTGTGAATTCAAACTAATGAATGAATACCAGCTGACAGATTCTCCTGGCAGCTCCACGTCCTGATCTGTACTTTCATTGATTGTTAGTGACACCTCACTGATAGGTTGTTTGCCAGCAGCTCATTTTTCAGGATGAATAAATCCACTCTCAACTCACTTTGTGTTGAAGGGGCAGAATATATGATGAAACTGGTTGAAACAGCTTTGCTGTGAGGAGGTGTGAGGTTTGTTCTGTGTCTAAATATTCCCACACTGACATGTGGACTCATAAATCCTTTACATGTACATTTATTTTCCCTTTTGTTCTCAGATGTTTAATTTGATGAGTAATCATACTACCTCATCTCTGGTGCTGTCGATACATACTCTAATTGTTTTTAAATATCTGCTAATTTTGTAATGTATTTATGGTATCGTATTGTGTTGTATTGTGTTGTACTGTTGTGCTTGCTGAAGTATTGTATTGATAATATTTCTAGTTTGTAATAACCTGCCCAGGGAATACAGACGAAAATGAGATCTTTACTTAACTCTGGCACATTTACATCGAGGTAGAAACTGAAATGTTGATTATTTTGCACTGTCCCTGGTAAATAAATAAATAGTAAATGCACCAAAACTGGCAAATAGCTCTCCTGATTTGTTTAAATGTACAAATTGCCCTTCTTTTGGTTGTAAGTTGTAAATACATGAATAAGAGTAGAGCAGTTCAAAACTGTCCAAAAAATGAATGTATGAAGATTAGTTGGAAGCTGTTTTTGGAGGCGTGTTGCCTCCACAACATCTGATGCCTCCTTCAGACTCTTTCTAGCTGAGCTACATATTTAAAGCTGTTTTGTTTTGCACAGACAGAACAAACTTAGTGACTTTAAAGTAGCAGCTGCATAATGATTATTTTAATATTACCAGACTGGCCTTTTTTATTACTTATTATTATTTAAGATAAGATAAGATAAGATAAGATATTCCTTTATTAGTCCCACAGTGGGGATATTTGCAGTGTACAGCACCAAAGGGGATAGTGCAGAAACAAGAAGCATCAGTAAAAACAAAAATCAAGATACAACACAGCACAGTGAGAATTTAAGAAACATTTGTATATTTTCTCTGTAACTTTCAAGACTCCAGTATGCCAAGAGTGCAAGCACATTACACATTTTACACAGTTACATAGCTTTACAGTACATAAGTAGGTGTTTCAGGCAGTTCAGGAGCAGTGTTTCTGTGGGGGGAGGAACTCCCTTTGGTGTGGACTTTGGGCTTTGTAACTTTGCAGACCTTTTACATGCACAAAAAAACTATAGCCTATAACACACTAAAGGAAAGGGAAAAAAAGCAAAAACACATAATATGTCCCCTTTAATGTTGTTTTATTGTTTTAGTCTTTGACAGTTTAACACTGTAATGTCACATCTTTCAGTTGCTGCTTATTATTCTGACCATTATGAATTATTCGTCACTCATAACATGTTGAAAATCTCTTTATATAATGCCTCAAATGTCCTTTGATTTACAAGATTGGGGACAGGTTCCTTTAATGAGTTTTAAATTAGAATATTTAAGACTTAAAGCTTCAGCAGGCAGTATATTTTTGGCATCATTGGGCAAAAATTCCATAATAAAATTCCCTTTCATCCAGCGATTATTTAAATGTCACAAAATATATGAAAGGATTTATAATGTGGTTATTATAATGTTAAATTTGATCAAGCACATTTAAGCATGTACTCATCTTTCTGTGGCTCTGCGTTTGAGTTTGTTCATTTGCATTCATACTCACAGTTAACAAATGAAGAGAAGCAGAATTTACATTAATCCCAAAAAATAGAAATCTAAACATGATTGTAAGTCATATATACCGTATATACATGTATTCATACACACATGCACCCATACATTCTCATACATATTTACAAATAAAACCATGCACTTACATATAACTATGCACGCATTTTAAAGGTCACCTATTATGCAAAATGCACTTTTCCATGTCTTTTAAACATCAATATCTGTCCCCAGTGTGTCTACAAGTCACCATAGTATCATAAAAGACCATTCTCTCTCTTTTTCTCCTGCTCCGTTTGTCCGGAAATGGGTGTCGAAACAACGCTGCGCAGCTTTTCTTTTCTTCTGACGTCATTTGAGAATTAGCCATATAAGGGTTTCCTGGTCGAACCAGAGCAGAACCTTCAGTAGCTGACCCCGCCCCACAGCGCGTCACTGTCTCTCCTCCTCAACCGAACTTGAGCAAAGTAGCTCCTACTGTTAGTCTGCAAGAACCAGCAGAACAGGCTTCATGTACTCCCATCATCTAAATATAACATGTTCTTTCACAAAGGCTTTATGTAATTACACTATTTAAACAGATGATATTTATATATTATATATATTTGATGTCATGCATGTAGAAGAGTACAGGTAGTAAATAGTGACTTGTAAGCAACACAACACATTTCTGTTTCACAGTCAAACTTTATTTGAGTTGACAGATGACAATATTAATTATTCACAGCATTTGTAATCATCTCACCTGCAGTTAAGTTAACATGGTACAGGAGAAAGTCTTCAGCTCTGGTAAACTATGGTAAGCTAAGCTCCGGTGGTCTGTAGTCATGGTAACACAGAGACAGCTACTACTGTAAATAATATACCATTACTCTGATCTTCCATACATTTATCTTTTAGCAGAAATAATGAACTGACTACTGTTTCACATCTTCTATTTTCCACCCTGATGGTCGCTGTGTTTACACACCGTGTCATAGCGGTAGCATGTAGCTAACCCGTTAGCATGTAGCTACATGCTAACGGGTTAGCTACATGCTACCGGGTTAGCTCTGTATCTCCATGTAAACAGAGCCATCTGCTCTCAGCTGTCTGCTCTCCTCTGGGATGATTCTGTCGGTCATTTCTCACAGATGGATCTGTAAAGACAGACGTAAAACAGAGTGTATGTTTACGGTTTACAGAGTTGATGCATGAGGTAAACACTGAGTTAACTAACAGAGATATAAATAGTATTATTTACCTGAGAGAAACCGTCAGGAAAACCTGGAATCTGGACCGCAGATGTTGATCATGTGTCGCCGATTTCTGATCAGATTCCTCCGGTAACGTGCGCTGGGTGAAGTTTCTGGTTTATAAACTTTAAAGTGGTTTATAAACTTTATTCTAGCTGCTATCTCTCCACTCGTCTCTCTCGAGAGCTTCTCCGGGAGGGAGGGGGAGGGTGACGCTGTTGTTGAGGACGTTTGATTGACAGAAAACGCTGACCAATCAGAGCAGAGTGGGAGGAGACAGGCTGTGAATCAGGGGTTTTCAGACAGAGGCTGAATTAGGCTCTGAGGCAGGCAGACTCAGGCTGCAGTATGAGAAGAATAAAGGGTTTTTTGAACATTGCAGCATGTAAACATGTTCTAGTGCAACATTAAAATACATCTATGAACCTGGAAATGAGCATAATATGAGACCTACAGAGCTACAGACACAGAAATCAGCACTTTTGGAAATGGGCTGAAACAGAGGTTATAGAGACATGCTGGAATGCATGATCTGATTGTTTTTTTGAAAAAAAAACTTCAGAGACATGGTTTGGAGGTGTCTGAGACCTATAATAACTAGTTTAAATGGAGTATAATATGTGACCTTTAAAACAGCACTTCCACACTAAAAAGAAAAACAAGCAGAACAAACCCCAAGAACTGCAACCATCCATCTGTTGTTCCCTTCAGGTGTGGACTGTACAACCTGACTGATGTAGCCTGGGGTAGGGCAGGGTTGCTGCTTTCATCCTGTTTGTTCATTTGCAGTGACACAACAATCTTCAAGGCCAATAAACTAATTAAACTACAAATAATAATCAAAAACACATATGGACAGAGCTAATAATCACATATCTGACTCTGTCAACTGGTAAAACATTTGACATCATTGTTTTTTAGCTGGTTTAAGTTCCTGAGTCATGTCTGACTGCTGCCATCTGCTGTAAACTGCAGCCAAACACAGATCATTCAAACCCAGCTTGCTGCATAAAATAAGATTTATTAATAGTTGTGCAGCAGTTGCAAGAGTGCAAAACAAAATGTACACAATGCCAGAAATGTTAACAGGTTAGCATGCAATGTGTTGTGTGGAATAACATTTGAAATCTATTCAGTAATGACTAGTGAATTATAAGGTAGGTGTAGATAAACACACCAGCAGTCCATTTCTGGTAACTTTTGTTAAGGGAATGATTCAGAAACTTTTCCTGCTTCCCAGAATGCATCAGTTGTTTTCTGAGCTGATGGCAACTATTTGATTCCCTGAGACATCATTGATCATTATGGATAATTACCTCCCTTATTAAACTAAACAGTATTTTTTAAGGTTGAAACCACGTGGGGATGGTAATCATCGTCTCTTCTCTCCTATAGTTTTATAACTTCAACCTGCTGGTGACAACAGGCCTTTAGATAACAGATGGCAGATAACCACCTGCTGCTACAATACAGCATTAATAGTTTCAGTGGCGATTAACAGCTTGTGATGACTGCAGTGGGTTTCACTGGCCCTGCAGAGCTACACCATAAAACGAGAGTTACGTATGTAACTACGGTTCTATGAGTTCTGGATGACTGCCAGAGGCAGTGTTTAACACTGGATGTTATCCATCTCGCGCACGCGCAGGTCGAGTATTTAATATCAACAAAGTCACATGTGACCTGGGATGACGTAGTTTATATAAGCCCACGTCATCATCAGAGATGTCCCTCCAGAATCTTCTCGCCAAGATTCCGAGTGACAGCCAACTCTGGCAGTCATCCAGAACTCATAGAACCGTAGTTACATACGTAACTCTCGTTCTATTTCGTTCTTCCTGACTGCCAGAGGCAGTGTTTAACACTGGATGACGACTACCAACGTAGTCTCGAGGAAAACCCACCTCACCGGGAACGGCCTGTGGATTCCTGAAAGACCACCGATGCTACTGCATGGGGAGCAGCAACATTGACCCTGTAAAAACGGGCAAAGGTGCATGGAGTAGCCCAGCTGGCCGCAGCGCAGATATCACTTAGGGGGATCCCCCGTAGCGCTGCCCAGGAAGTGGAGACACTCCTGTTGGAGTGGCCTCTGATATTAAGAGGTAAAGGCAGTCCTTTTGACCTGTATGCTTCCTCAATGGCCTGAACAATCCACCTGGAAAGCCTCTGCTTGGACAGGGTGTGCCCTTTCCTATGGCCCCCATAGCAGACAAACAGACTATCAGAGCGGCGAAAGCTCGCAGTCACCTGTATATAATGCCTTAAGGCCCTCACTGGGCAGAGCAGTTCTGCTGACTTAGCATCTTCACCCTGTAGGCATGAAGGGTCATAAGCTGCCAGCTCAATGACCTGATTAGAGTGGGCCGGAGCCAACCTCTTCGGGAAAAATTATGGGTTAGGCCAAAGTGCTACCCCTGTGCCATCCGAGTTCCAGCGAATACACGTTTCACTCACTGACAAGGCGTGAAGTTCACTCACACGTTTTGCTGATGCCATCGCCAAAAGGAAAGCAACCTTTACTGAAGACCACTCCAGCCCCGACTGCTCCAGAGGCTCGAAGGGGGGGAGACAAAGGGCTTCTAGCACCAGAGGCAGTTCCCACGAGGGAACCTTGACAGCCTGCGGGGGGTTCCGCCGCTGGGCTCCTTTAAGAAATCGGGTCATCAGAGTGTGAGACCCCACGGTCTGGTTATCCACTCTGACATGCCCGGCTGAAATAGCAGCTACATAGACCTTCAAGGTAGAAGGAGAGAGTTTCTTCTCCAGCAAAGACTGCAAAAATCTCAGTATTATTGGCACAGAGGCACTCTGAGGTACCTCCTCATGAACTTTACACCACTCTGAGAATATTTTCCACCTGTTGGCATACAGTGCCCTGGTGGAGGGTGCTCTTGAGTCAGAAATGGTTTGAATTACCACCTGGTCACATACCCTTAGGATTGGGTCCGGCTCCTCAGGGGCCATACCCAAAGCTGTAGGCGATCCGGGTTCGGATGCCAGATGCGGCCCCCCAGCTGTGAGAGCAAGTCTTGCCTATTGGGCAGGCACCATGGAACTCCGTCCAGAAGCCTGTGCATCCCCGGAAACCAGGGTCTCCCCGGCCAGTTTGGGGCGACCAACAGGAGTCTGTTGTTGCCGTGCTGTATTCTGTGTAGCGTTACTGCTATCAGTGGGAATGGTGGGAAGGCATAGAGGAGGCAATCTGGCCATGGGTGTGCCAGGGCATCCTGTCCCAACGGGCTTGCTGTCTCCGTCAGGGAGAACCAAAGAGGGCAGTGCGTTGAGGCTTCTGAGGCAAACAGGTCCACCTCTGCTGCGCCATATTTGCGCCATATCTCCTCTACCACCTCTGGGTGGAGCCTCCACTCGCCCGCGGGGGGTTTCTGGCGGGAGAGAAAGTCTGCCACCACATTCTGTGGCCCTGGCAGATACATGGCCCTGAGGCTGGAAAAACAAGGGAAAGCCCATACCAGAAGTCTCCGTGCCACCTGTAGCAACCGGGTTGATCTGGTGCCCCCTTGCCGGTTTACATGGTAGACAGCTGACTTGTTGTCGGACCGTACAACAACATGCCTGCCTCTCAAATGTGGTAGGAATTTGCGAAGTGCCAAATATATAGCACGGAGCTCGAGCACATTTATGTGCTCCGCCGCTTCCTGTGCTGTCCAGAGCCCCCTTATTGCTCTGTGCTGCCATACTGCCCCCCAGCCGGAGGGCGAAGCATCGGTCACCACCACCTCGCGACGTGAGGGAATCGAACCCAATGAGATGCCCCTGGCCAGATATGCCCCGGCTCTCCATGGCCGCAATGCAAGGAGGCATCGGCTGGACACCCTGACTCTCTTGGATCTGTGGGACTTTGGATCTAATTGGAGACCATTGATCCAAATTTGGAATGGCCGTAAGTACAGGAGGCCCAGTGGCACTACTGATGTTACTGACGTCAACATACCTAACAGCCTGAGAAACAGGCTGTACCTCAACCTCCTGTTCTTCTGGAACCGGAGGAGGAGCTGGAGTATGGCGTTTACTCGTCTTGGTGTTGGGAAGGCCAGCATATGGCGGGAGTCCAGAGTTAAACCAATGAACACTACCCTTTGGCTGGGTATGAGACAACTCTTGGCATGGTTGACGGTAAGGCCCAACCTCGTCACGTGATGCAGAAGGGACGCAGTGTCCCGCTCTGCCTGTTCCCTGGTCAGAGCACAAATTAGCCAATCGTCCAGGTATGGGAGGATAAGCATACCCCTGGCTTGCATCGGGGCGAGTGCCGCCCTCATGCACCTTGTGAAGACCCGTGGGGCAAGGGAAAGACCAAATGGGAGCACCTTGAATTGGAAGGCCTTGCCTTCAAATGCGAAGCGCAGGTACTGCCTGTGAGGTAGTGCTATTGGGACGTGAAAGTATGCGTCCTTCAAATCGATGGATGTGAACCAACTGTGCCGTGTCACGTTTTGGAGCACATCTGCTGTACTCAGCATGTGGAAGAGCAACACCTTCAGAAATGTGTTCAGCCCTCGTAAGTCCAGTATAGGGCGAAACCCACCCTCTCTCTTTGGAATCAGAAAATAAACTGAGTAAAACCCACCTTGCTGTGTCTCTAGCCCCAGCTCTTCGATGGCACCCTTCCCCAGGAGGGTGGATATTTCTTGTCTGAGTGCCTGGGACTTTGTGGGATCTCTGACCGTGGTCAGTCTGATCCCACTGAAAACTGGGGGCCGGCGTCGGAATTGGAGATTGTACCCTTGGGAAAGCGTAGCCACCACCCAAGGGTCTGAAGTGCTGCTTTCCCAGCAGCTGAGTTGCTGCTGGGAGAAGCGTCCAACTGCCCTCCCCGGGGCATCAGGATCTTCCCCTCTGGCCCTTTGGGTACCTGGGGGGGCGATACCCTGACCCCCGACCCCTTCTCGCTTGAGGCACCGGCCGTGCCGGAGCCTGCGAGGTCCTCGGGTACGTATCAGGACGAGCTGGAAGCCGAGGGCGACTGGTACCACCACCCTGTGGGGGCCGCTGTCGCAATAAAGGCGTAGGTTCCCGGAAGCTAGCAAACTGCTGCCGAGTCTGGTTCGCCTGGATTCCCCGCTCCAAGGCCTGCTGTGCTGCTGGGCCAAACAGCTCCCCCGGAACCACGGGGAGAGTGCGGAGGGCTCTCCGGCCCGGCTCCGAAAGCGGAGATTGGGCCAGCCATACCTGCCGGCGAGTCAGCGTAAGGGTCGACATTAGTCTGCCAAGCTCCCTTGTGATAAGACCGAACGCCTGCAGGGATGCATCACTGAGGCTCTGGACGGAAGCATCCACGCCAGCAGCTTGCAGGGACTGGGACAGCGAGCATCAGGCCTCAAGACCTCATTGGGAGACACAATAAGGGCGGCAATAGATGGCTCCACTGCTGGCATCTTACCCAGTCCGTAAGTGTCAGCGTTCTGCATTGAAGCTAAGGCCCTGCCGTCAGTGGTGTGGTGGGAAAGCGATTTCGGGTCTGGCCAGCATTTGTGGAGCTCCTCAATGTATGGCTGGGAGGGTGGAACGGAGAAACCCGCCAGGGGCGGGGCCCACCTAAAAAATGCACTGGATGAGGTGCCCGCAGTCGGGGCCTCATCCAAGCCTAAGCGTGCCAGAGCCATACGGACCACTGGCTTAACTGTCGCTGGAGCAGACTCTGAGCCTGCCCTGGACCCACTTCCTGACTGCTGGGAACAGGTGTCAGAAGCGTGGGAGGAGGCTACTAGCTCTCCCTGTCCAGGCCGGTCCTCACAGAACTGGCTACAGGAAGCCCTCGTAGACAGGGCATCCTCATCCCATCCCGGTGGGGTAGGTGTCATAGCCTGCGGGCTGTCATTCTGGGTTGCGTTCACCCTGCCTGGCTGAAGGTTAAGGAGCAGCGCTTTAATCTCAGCAAACTCTGATGTTAGCGTGTCGACCTTAGTTGCCAAACAGTCCACTTTCCGTGCCTTTTTTGTAGGTGGTGCCCCCTCAGGTGGGGCGCGTCTCCGCCCACTCCGTGTATTTGAAGGTACACCCGATAGGGGCAACTGGCACTCGAGCTGCTCTTCTAGCTCAGCTAATCGAGCTATCTTCAGCTCCCGTGGCATAAAACTACAATTCATGCACTGACTGTCGGACAGCCCCTCCCTCAGGTGTACAACACCGAGGCATGTGGGGCATTCATCATGGCCATCAGTAGCTAGCAGTGGAGCCATGCAGGCACGGCAAACATGCTCACCTAACATGGTGCTGCTGATATTTATAATAATTCTTAGTATTAATTTTATACTCTTATATTTAATTAAATAATGTATTTATCTTACTTATATAATGTGTTTACTTAGTTATGCAAATCATTGGTTACACTGGAGTGAAAGCACTCTCTAGTAACAGAGAGAAAAAAAATTACATCAATTTGCTTAACAGCAAATTGTCTCAGTAACTAGACACTAGCTTTGAACTAGGACTGTTATTATACAAAAGACAGGGAAGATAATAACTTCCCCTTTAACAGCAGCCACAAAATAAGTTAACCCACAAGCGAAATCACTTACTGGGGAGCGGTCGCTCTATCTATCAACAAAGGAGATGTCTGCTTTAACGAGCGAAATCACTCGCTGCTGAGCAATACACACTGTAAAAGGAAATGAATTAGCCGACAACAGACCAACGGGGCTCGTTGTCCGACGGAGGCTCGCCGATACTGTAGCGCAAACACTTAGCTCGGCGGCAATAAACAATAAAGGAGACCGAAAACAGACTCCTATCAACAAACGTAACTTAAACTCTAACGACGGGAGGATATACTCACCTTGTTATCCTAGCTCACCTGTCGTTAGCCTCGCTGAATTGAACCGGCGAAAACACCGGTGTTACAGCGTCTAAAGTGTTAGAGTGTAGCCGTGATTAACTAATCGCAGCCCTTGGAGGACGAAACCGTAGCTCCAACCATGCGGTTGCAGGGCTTCCAGCGAAAAGTCAACGGCTTATCTCTTTAATCAACCTGCATTCGCGGATTACCTGCCGCGAGAAGATTCAAGGGACATCTCTGATGATGACGTGGGCTTATATAAACTACGTCATCCCAGGTCACATGTGACTTTGTTGATATTAAATACTCGACCTGCGCGTGCGCGAGATGGATAACATCCAGTGTTAAACACTGCCTCTGGCAGTCAGGAAGAACGAAATAGAACTAGTTCTCTATCTCTTATTGTCTCTAAATGTACTTGAAGCAGTTCAGCATACTTGATGAAGTTGTTGTACTTGCATTATTCAATGCACTTATTTCAGGTTGCTTCAGATAAACACGTCAACTAAATAGATGTAATGTAATGTAATGTAGTGCCAAATTATTAAAGCTGCCTATGTTTGGCCACTAGTGGGCAGAAAAACTCCAAAACAAGATGACAGACTCACAGCCCTGATATATTACTACTACCAAAATGATTAAGGCTCACATATTAGCAAACATACTAATCTACTAATAAACTTGCTCTTCCTTTAGGTCTATTTGGTCTTGACCATTTCCTGAGAAAATATCTGTCTCTTTAACTAGCTGCTAACTTTGTCTGTTGTTTGGTGATGGGCAGGTCAGTGTATGAGCTTGAGATGAGTGTATCAGAGCTTGTTTGCTGTACTTATAGGAATAATTCATCCCCAAAATGACCATTTGTATATCAATTACTCACCCTGTGTTACCTTGAATTATTGAAGAAAACTTAGTTTTTCTCTCATGCCTCCACCGTAAACGAAGTATCAAAAGACGGAGAAAAGTCTTGATGAATTGAAGTAAATGGAGCCGATCCCAGCTGACATTGGGTGAAGGCGGGGTACACCCTGGACAGGTGAAGGCGGGGTACACCCTGGACAGGTGAAGGCGGGGTTCACCCTGGACAGGTCTACAGACCATCACAGGGCTGACACATAGAGACAGACAACATTTCACACTCACATTCACACCTACGGGCTCATGCAGAACTATATTACTAATATACCTAGTAGCATAAAACATTAAAAATAAATAAATATAAACATTAAAATGCTCTTGCATGTATTCATCAGTGATAAAAATGGAATAATATAATATTCTATAATAATATAACACTGTGAAAGGAGCCATTCTGCATGATGAGTACTTACTTACTTTTTTTACTTCAAGTACATTTTGATGTGTTTTTTGACCAGGATATTTCTATTTGAAGTACTTCTTAACTGGGTTTATTAGAGCACTGAGACCTGAACCAAACAACCCAAACAATGAGTTAAAAGAGGCTAATAGCTCTTGGTGATAATTCTCTGTTTATTAGTCGGTACAAGTGAATCTTCTCACATTACACATTATACAGTAGCCATTTGATTAATTAACAGGAAAGAAAATTGATTTGGGGACTTTATGAGTGCTAAATTAACCAGATTTTAAACAGAATTTGACTTTGTCCAACAGCTTAATTTAGGCCCAACAGGAGAAACTATTCTAACCCCAGAGTAGATCCAGACCATGATTCATGGCTCTGTATGCTGATGTGGTTGTGTCACCGGGGCCCACACTTCCGCTGTAAGAGAAGCTGCGTGCACAGACACAAAGTTACTGGAATTTCTCCTCTCTCATATTGATTTTCGGTGGGGTTTTGCAAATGTTTACATGACTAGCAAGAGACATACAATGCTTTTTCAAATGATCCCCTCCCATCGCTCTCTGCTCGGTGCATTAGAGGCCAGCAGACAGGCAGGATGTGAGGCGGCCGGTAAGCTGCAGAGAGACAGAAAGGCTGTCGGGGATTCTCTGGTGGTCGGTCCGTCACTGTCTAAACTGTTGCAGCTCCTCTTTCAGTGTGTTGGACCCTGTTTGAGCATTGGTCAAATTTGGTTCAACCGAAATCACTTTGTTTCCTATCATGAAGGAGTATAGTTGGATATGAGGTCATGCTTCAAGAAAGAGCTCCCAAAAGTACACGATTATATCCTCGGTTAATCAATACTCCGCCTGCGGTTCACAACACAGCGAACCACGCAGCTGCTCTTTGGTCTGTATCTTCTAATGGTAGTCAGCTCAAGTATAATTAAGAAAGACCTCAGACAACCACTCCTCCATGAAACACAGTGTTATTATATTGAGTACTTCTACTAGAAATGTGCTGGTCAGTGTGGTGGCTGCTGACACAGATGGCTGTACTTAAGTACAATTTTAAAAACCATTTTTTAGGGCTTTTATTAGTGTAGCTTGAGATTGACAGGAAAGGAGGGAGAGAGAGGCAAAAATGTCTGAGGTACTTGTACTTTACTCGAGTTATTCCATTTTATGCTAACTAACTCTTCTGCAGTGTAGAGTGTGCGCGCATGCACGTTTGTGGAGCGAAAGAGTGAGAACGAGCGCGGTGTGTGAGTGAAGGCAGGCAGGCAGTGGAGCAGAGTACAGCAGAGACTCCGGCCCTGGAGACCAAAGCTACGGTCTCCCCCGCGTCCTCCGACTGAGGCCAAAAGAAGAAAAACAGAAAATCTGTTTATCAGCCGGGCTTCACTAAATACAACCAAGAGGTTTTGGTGCTTCCATGTAGTTTGTGTTGGAGTCTGAGTCTGAACAGCGTAGCCACACGCGAGCGTGCATGGGACACCAACCCCCAATGATATATACGTGAAAGAAGTTACAAACGGTCCCTTTAAGTATATTTTGATGCTAATACTGTTGTACGATTACAATTGCCTTCAGCTCACCACAAACTGTGACTAAACTTTTCTTGCTAATTCTGGTCTGAGTACGGTCTAAAGGCCTGAAACCAGTGGGTAACTCTGGGGTTTGAGAAGTGAAGCCAACACTGAAGAGCCTTAAACCTGCATTCTTTCCAACAGCCAGCAGGGGGTGACTCCTCTGGTTGTATAGAAGTCAATGAGAAAATGAGCCTACTTCTCACTTGATTTATTACCTCAGTAAATTAGTTTATGGTCTCAATCTCTAGTTTCAAGTCTTCTTCAATACAGCATGATGTTCATTTAGTAAATAAAGCAGGGGATGCTTTACCGTAGCGTTGTCCGATCTTGGAGTTGTCCCTGTTTTCGTCTTAGAACTTTAACCATTTCACAGTGTGTTTTCAGTTTATCAAAGTTAATTAGAACATTTTGGTCGCCTTAAAATGTCTTATTGAGCATTTGGTTGTACTTAGCTCCACCCTCTCGTGTCACTTCTGGTTGCAAAAAAACAAGATGGCGACAGCCAAAAACGGCAGTCGACAAACAAATGGGTGACGTCACGGTGACTACGTCCACTTCTTATATACAGTCTAATACCTGAAACATACCTTTCATATACATATTTCATGACACTTTCATTTATTGCATTCAAAAATGGGTGACATGAAGTGCTTCACATGAGGCAAGCATGAGCTGTACTTGTTTTTGACTGTATTGCAGCAGGCAGCACAGGGATTGTGCTTTGATTTTTTGTTGTAGTTCAGTCTTTTACAGCGTTCATTGGCAGCTCAGTTTGGTGAGACTTTTGCTGAATCACTCTCTAGAGGACTCACCTGTCTTCCGTCCAAAGGAACGTCAGTCAAGTCAAGTCAATTTTATTTATATAGCCCAATATCACGAATCATAGATTTGCCTCAGGGGGCTTTACAATCTGTACAGGATACAACACCCTCTGTCCTTAGACCCTTGATCCGGATAAGGACAAAGTAACCATACTCTGATATGCCAGTGCACAAGCTTCAGCACTGCATCCTGACCAGCTACATTATGTTTCTTGACTGACCTTGGCCTCTGACCTCTAACCACCCATGGAGGGGTGACAGGAAAAAGAACTTCCTTTCTACAATCAATACAGTGTACATTATTACTCTGTTGAATAACACAGTAACCTTCTGCACAGACCAGAATAAAAGGATTTACATTGAAGAAGGTGGTAGACCTGCTACCCTATTCTAATACTGTACC
The DNA here is from genome assembly GCF_043250625.1 of Sebastes fasciatus. Lineage (NCBI taxonomy): Eukaryota > Metazoa > Chordata > Actinopteri > Perciformes > Sebastidae > Sebastes > Sebastes fasciatus. The sequence continues at coordinate 42,986,908 of NC_133796.1, read as the reverse complement.
TACACCTCAGTAGTGTGTTACTGAAGATATCTGCAGGTATTGAGATGAATGTCAGCGATTAAACACAGAAAGAGTCAATCAGATATTAGATTACATCATGAGTCACACACGCATCATGAAGAGTTAGATCAGTTGTCAGATCATGACTCAGCTGAATTATTTTGCTGAAGAAATGTTGAACCCAAGTAAGTTAGGAAGGTTTTTGTTTCTCTGCAGTTTCTGTTTCAGGACTTTCAGTTTTCACATGACTAACAGTGACTTCACAAGTACAAGTCCTGCATTCAAAATCATACTTACTGTATGTAAAAATACAAAAGTATTAGCATCAAATTATACTTAAAGTACCAAATGTTCATTAGGCAGAATGGCCCATTTCAGAATAATATATGTTATATTATTGGATTATAATTATTAATGCATTAACGCCCCTTCAGACACAAAGCGACAACGGCACCACTGCCCTCTGAAACACATTTTTTTACAACGGCTTTGCGGCGAGTGCAGCTCAAACCGTGTTCTGTCTGGGGCGGCTTTTTGTAGTTGTTATCAATGAGATTGAAGCGTTTTGCATGCTTGAATTGCTTTTTGCACACTCTGCGCTTTTACGTTGCTGAGTGCCGCGTCTTTTACCGCTCCTCACGTTTTACCGCTCCGCTCCTCGCTTTTTACCGCTCCTTGCGTTTTTTTGGAAAAAGAAACCACACCCATATTTATACATAAATGATGGCAGTTGTAGTTCATTCAAAACACCAGCGTGATAAAAACAAAACAACAATTCATTTGATAAAGTACATAAAAACAGTAATACAAAAGCCATACTTCTAAAGGACCTCAAGTGGGAGCTAAACATCAGCTCCCTCATCAGCAAGGCCCAGCAGAGGATGTACTTCCTGCGGCAGCTGAAGAAATTCAACCTGCTACAGACCATGATGGTGCACTTCTACTCGGCCATCATCGAGTCCATCCTCACTTCCTCCATCACCGTCTGGTTCGCCGCTGCCACCGCCAGGGACAAGGCCAGGCTGCAGCGGGTCATCCGTGCTGCAGAGAAGGCGATCGGCTGCAACCTTCCCTCCCTCCAGGAGCTGTACACTTCGAGGACCGTGAGGAGGGCAGGGAAGATGTGGCCGACCCCTCCCAACCCGGACACCATCTTTTCCAGACTCTGCCATCTGGCACCTCACGCCATAAAAACAGTTCCTTCCCCATGGCAGTGTTAGTGTTAGGGTTAAGTTAATGTCATGTTCTGGTTTAACAAAGCGTGGACTCAAAAGCAGACACACAACGATAGTCTTTAAAGGTGTAACAAAAGATAATTTATTATAAATATTAAAGGTACGGAGGACAGGGCTGGGGGGTCCTGGAAGTACAACATGGCAGTAGTAATGTTTTATAAGGGGATCAAGGAGTCGATGGGCAGGGGGAAGGGGCGTCTAGGGATCCTCCAGATGGTAAGTCGAATCCACTTGTGATCCGAGAGGTGGAATGGTGTCGGAGAGTGAGCAGGCAGGTAAGTAACTAAGGGAATGGATCTGGGGCGAGGAGGAACGGCGTGGAAGAATGAGCAGGCAGGTAAGTAGCAGGAAGCGGAGACAGATGGCAGGTGAACAGAGCAAAGCAATGTGAGTCAAAAATCCCAAAACGAGCATAGACAAAGTCAAAAATTCACAACTAGGTAAGTGAGCCTGAATACGTCTAGTACCACTGAAGGCGAAGGAACGATCTGGCAATGACTGGCAGGAAGACCGGAGTTGATATACTGCAGGTGAGTGTCATGGTAGGATAATTGATGTCAGCTGCTCCAGCAGCGCCTGCCCAGGAGGAGGAGGAGGAGGAGCAAGACCACACCTCCCAACACACCGACAGACTAGACAGACAGGGGAAAAACACACAGGAGACAAAAGGGCATGGAAACAGAGGAAACACTGGGAAAACTAGACTGCCAGGTGATATCATGACAGTTAGTTAGTGTTGGGTTAGTTAGTGTTAGGGTTAGTTAGCGTTAGTGTTAGTTAGTGTTAAAGTTAGTTAGTGTTAGGGTTAGTTAGTGTTGGAGTTAGTTAGTGTTAGTGTTACTTAGTGTTAAAGTTAGTTAGTGTTAGGGTTAGTTAGTGTTGGAGTTAGTTAGTGTTAGGGTTAGTTAGTGTTAGTGTTAGTTAGTGTTAAAGTTAGTTAGTGTTAGGATTAGTTAGTGTTAGTGTTAGTTAGTGTTAAAGTTAGTTAGTGTTAGGGTTAGTTAGTGTTAGTGTTAGTTAGTGTTAGTGTTAGTTAGTGTTAAAGTTAGTTAGTGTTAGGGTTAGTTAGTGTTAGTGTTAGTTAGTGTTGGGTTAGTTAGTGTTAAGGTTAGTTAGTGTTGGGTTAGTTAGTGTTAGGGTTAGTTAGTGTTAAGGTTAGTTAGTGCTAGGGTTAGTTAGTGTTAGGGTTAGTCAGTGTTAAGGCTAGTTAGTGCTGGGGTTAGTTAGTGTTGAGGTTAGTTAGTGTTAGTGTTAGTGTTAGTGTTAGTGTTAGTGTTAGTGTTAGTGTTAGTGTTAGTTAGTGTACGGGTTAGTTAGTGCTAGGGTTAGTTAGTGTAAGGGTTAGTTAGTGTACGGGTTAGTTAGTGCTAGGGTTAGTTAGTGTAAGGGTTAGTTAGTGTTAGGGTTAGTTAGTGTTAGGGTTAGTTAGTTAGTGTTAGGGCTAGTTAGGGTTAGGGTTAGTTAGGGTTAGGGTTAGTTAGTGTTAGTGTTAGGGTTAGTTAGGGTCAGGGTTAGTTAGTGTTAGGGTTAGTAAGTGTTAGGGATAGTTAGTGTTAGGGTTAGTTAGGGTTAATTAGGGTTAGGGTTAGTAAGTGTTAGGGTTAGTTAGTGTTAGTCAGTGTTAGGGTTAGTTAGTGTTAGTGTTAGTGTAAGGGTTAGTTAGTGTTAGGGTTAGTTAGTGTTAGGGCTAGTTAGGGTTAGGGTTAGTTAGGGTTAGGGTTAGTTAGTGTTAGTGTTAGTTAGTGTTAGGGTTAGTTAGGGTCAGGGTTAGTTAGTGTTAGGGTTAGTAAGTGTTAGGGATAGTTAGTGTTAGGGTTAGTTAGTGTTAGTGTTAGTTAGGGTTAATTAGGGTTAGGGTTAGTAAGTGTTAGGGTTAGTTAGTGTTAGTGTTAGGGTTAGTTAGGGTTAGTGTTAGTTAGTGTTAGGGTTAGTTAGGGTTAGTGTTAGTTAGTGTTAGGGTTAGGGTTAGGGTTAGTTAGTGTTAGGGTTAGTTAGGGTTAGGGTTAGTTAGTGGGGCTCTCCAACAGCCTCTGCCCCTGTGACTGTCTCTCCCTCACACACACACACACAACACACCACTGCCCCCCCGACACTGACTCTCCCCCTCTATCATACACACACAATACTAACCCCCACTGTCTCCCTCTCTCTCTCCCTCTCTCTCTCCCTCTCTCTCTCTCTCTCTGGTACCTGATTGTTTCACCAATGTACAAATCCATGACTCCTCAGGTTTAGCCTCAGCAGTCTATCTACACCTGAAGGACAAGGGACACTCTTTTGAGGACAATAATGTGCACATTTTGGACAGGGTCCAGGGTTCAGCCAGAACTGAAGAAGCTTCTTGGATGAGAAGTGAAACGTCTTCAAGAATCTAAACCAAGTCCAGTTGCTGCTGATTTAACCATTACTCTGATACCATGACCTGGAGGACTGAGAATCTTCACAAACACTATGACATGATGAGACATGATTTCTGATATCATAAATCTAAATATCAAACATGTTATTTATTAAGAGTATGTCATATTCATCATCACATTTATCAGAAATTCCATCACCTACATTCAAAAATATTACATTATATTGAGGTAAAGGACAAAGGGAAGAAGAAATACTGAATACATGTACAATAATTGGGTTTTAAAACACCCTTCTAAATAAGTTATCTATACTGGAAAAACAAAGTTCGGAAACTTGTGTTTGGTGGATTATTTCTCTGTTGTATCAATGCTAATGGTCATTGTATTTTACATCGTTGGAAAGCCTGTTTATTTACCTTCGCAATGATGTCCAACTTGTAAGGATCATGCATTTGTGGGATGAGCAGCACAGCTGATTATGTGGGTAGCGCCCAAGAAACATTTGCCAAAATGCTCTGCCAATGGTAAGCATTGTAACAACAGAGAAATAATCAACCAAACACAAGTTTCCAAACTTTGTTTTTCCAGTTTATATTAAATCCCAATATGGAAAAATGACACATCTGTTGTATAACATTTTTTCAAATATGTGTCTCAGAAAATTTTACTTTAACTGTATATATAGGAAGAGCCATCATACTACAACACCATTATATTTGTTTAAGAGATTGATTCAGACCTCTAGGTGAGTGAAAGTATAGTAGCTTTCTCTTTGGAGTAAGAGGGTATTTAAATCACCTCCTCTTCTTGGAAATCAGCGAAAACAAGCACATTTATTGGACGTACAGTACATTGACGGTGAGATATTATTACAATGTAGCTTGTTTAGTGGCTGCCATCTGCAGTGCTCTCACTCAATATTGGACCAATTTCAAAAATTGTTGTCTCCATTAGGCACAAAAACATCAGAAAATAGGGTCCAGGTTGAAAAATACCTAAGTTACCCTTTAAGAGGTCAAGTCAACATTAAAAAGCATGCTTCATAAGGTGTAAAATAAAGTGTGGGAGTTGTAAGGCGAGGCTGTGTATTGAATATGAAGGGAGTGTGATGCTGACGAGGTGAAACTAGATTTCTGCCTTCTTGTGGGCTTGTGATTCAGTGACATGCGGCAGCAATAAGAAGTAATTATGTTATCTTGTTGGAGTTCCATCCTCTTAATATTGATTCCTGCTGTGATGTCCTGTCAGGGCGTCTCTACGTGACGGGCTGATGGATTGTAAAACAGTGTCGACTTGTCCTGCCGTCTTGAAACAGCAGTGAAAGGAAAATCAAGATGCTGCTGTTTCAGTCTCAGTTTATCATATCACAGAGACAAACAGCACAACAAGGCCATGTGAGGTGTAATTACAGCACTGTGCATCCGTCTGTTGTTTCCATGAGGATTATCTCGCAGTATGAAACTAAATGTTTTCTTTTATCATCAGTTAATGTTCACAGAATTGTGTTTCCCCTATAATAATCTGCCACTGCAAGACAATGCATTCACATATAGGGGATGCACGTGGATAAGTATATCGATATATATACCACTGTGTATGTGTGTGTTTGTGTGTTGAGTCCAGAGTCCAGTGACCCGCCGGGCTTCGGTTACGCTCTGTCTAACATGACGGAGAGGAGAAACCTCTCTGGATGCACCTTGCTTGCGGGAAGCAGAGCGGCTGCAGGCATAAATAAATCTCCCCTGAGGAAAGTCGATACAGGAGCTCACATGTCCAGCAGATGAATATCCAACCCATCTGCATCTTAATGGCTACAAAACAACGTGTACACACGTAGGCAAAATTGTTGGTACCCTTCCGTTAAAGAAAGAAAAACCCACAATGGTCACTGAAATAACTTGAAACTGACAAAAGTAATAATAAATAAAAATGTACTGAAAATTAACTAATGAAAATCAGACATTGTTTTTGAATTTTGGTTCAACAGAATCATTTTAAAAAACAAACTAATGAAACTGGCCTGGACAAAAATGATGGTACCCCTAGAAAAGATGCAAAATAATTTGACCATAGGGACATGTTAAACTAAGGTGTGTCCTGTAAATAGCATCACAGGTATCTTCAAACTTGTAATCAGTCAGTCTGCCTATTTAAAGGGTGAAAAGTAGTCACTGTGCTGTTTGGTATCATGGTGTGTACCACACTGAACATGGACCACAGAAAGCTAAGGAGAGAGTTGTCTCAGGAGATTAGAAAGAACATTATAGACAAGCATGTTAAAGGTAAAGGCTATAAGACCATCTCCAAGCAGCTTGATGTTCCTGTGACTACAGTTGCACATATTATTCAGAAGTTTAAGGTCCACGGGACTGTAGCCAACCTCCCTGGACGTGGTCGCAAGAGGAAAATTGATGACAAATTGAAGAGACGGATAATACGAATGGTAACCAAAGAGCCCAGAACAACTTCCAAAGAGATTAGAGGTGAACTCCAAGGTCAAGGTACATCAGTGTCAGATCGCACCATCCATCACTGTTTGAGCCAAAGTGGACTTAATGGAAGACGACCCAGGAGGACACCAAATCATAAAAAAGCGAGACTGGAATTTGCCAAAATGCATATTGACAAGCCACAAAGCTTCTGGGAGAATGTCCTTTGGACAGATGAGACAAAACTGGAGCTTTTTGGCAAGTCACATCAGCTCTATGTCCACAGACGCAAAAATGAAGCATACAAAGAAAAGAACACTGTACCTAATGTGAAACATGGAGGAGGCTCGGTTATGTTATGGGGCTGCTTTGCTGCATCTGGCACAGGGGGTCTTGAATCTGTGCAGGGTACAATGAAATCTCAAGACTATCAAGGCATTCTGGAGCGAAATGTGCTGCCCAGTGTCAGAAAGCTTGGTCTCAGTTGCAGGTCATGGGTCCTCCAACAGGATAATGACCCAAAACACAGCTAAAAACACCCAAGAATGGCTAGGAACAAAACATTGGACTATTCTGAAGTGGCCTTCTATGAGCCCTGATCTAAATCCTATTGAACATCTGTGGAAGGAGCTGAAACATGCAGTCTGGAGAAGGCACCCTTCAAACCTGAGACAGCTGGAGCAGTTTGCTCAAGAGGAGTGGGCCAAAATACCTGTCGACAGGTGCAGAAGTCTCATTGAGAGTTACAGAAATCGCTTGATTGCAGTGATTGCCTCAAAAGGTTGTGCAACAAAATATTAAGTTACGGGTACCATCATTTTTGTCCAGGCCAGTTTCATTAGTTTGTTTTTTAAAATGATTCTGCTGAACCATAATTCAAAAACAATAGCTGATTTTCATTAGTTAATTTTCAGTAAAGTTTTATTTATTATTACTTTTGTCAGTTTCAAATTATTTCAGTGACCATTGTGGGTTTTTCTTTCTTTAACGGAAGGGTACCAACAATTGCCTACGTGTGTATATGATACACCCAAAAGAAGTACTCAAAGCCTTAAGTACCCTAAGTAAAAGTAGCAGTACCACAGAGAAAAGGTACTTCATTCCGCGGTCTTGCAAACAAACTTTACTGTTAAAGAGCATGTCCATTATTTTAGGTTTTTATATCATTCTGCAGCTTCCCAGTGGTGTTTTTTATGTATTCAAATCCAAACATTCAGCGCCAAACGCTATTTTCCGTTCAAGCCCTTCTAAAAACGTTTTCCCACGTGACCTGACGTAGGGTTCTGCATGATGACTCTGCAGTATACATACTGTACATCCTTATCCTCTTTAACGGAAAAGAATGCAGAGGGACTCGCCCTTTAAGTAAAGAGTAAGCATCTATAGTAAAAGTACTCATTGGAGAAAAAGAAAAGACATGATAAAGGGCAGAAAGAAGGAAGAAAAGTATAATAACATAAGAATGGAGCAGAACAAAGAAAAAGAAGAAAAGGTGAAAAGAAAGAAAGATAACAAAAACAAAGAGGTCTCACAAAATTGGAATGCTCAACTAAAGCGCCAGTACCTCAACAGAGTACATCTATTTTTGTTACACCCCCATCTCTGGTGTTGCCACTGCAATAAAGGAGGGATGATTGTCATAAGAGTATATAAGCATCCTTTTACTTTTACTGTTTACTGTAAATTATATTATTCAAATACTCACACATTATGTATCTAGGTTTGCAGATTGTCATTCATTTCATTTAAAGGAACAGTGTATAGCATTTAGGAGGATCTATAGGCAGAAATGGAGTATTATAGTAATAACATTGTTTTCATTAGTCTATAATCACCTGAAACTAAGAATGATTGCGTTTTTGTTAGCTTAGAATGAGCCGTTTGTATCTACATAGGGAGCGGGTCTTCTTCATTGAGAGGGTCGTACTGTAAAGCAGGGGTTCTCAACCTTTTGCAACTGAAGGCCCACTTGTGATTGTCAAAACATTTCCGAGGACCACCTTCCCAAATAAATGAGTAAAAAACCTAACATGTTTATACAACAAATAATAAACTGGGCTGTAGATATGTGTTATGCCACTGTCAGCTGTAATGACCAAAATACATATTCTGCTTACCCTCAGTGAGACACTTGGGCTTGCCTCTGGGAAATAATGAGATCAAGTCGTGGTGGGATGGGTGAGAGGCTGACACGCAGAGTAGCATTCAAAACTGCTTTCAGTTTGTTCCTTGCCTTTGATTTTGTGACAGTCACAATGGAAAACCCTGACTCACATAAATAGGTGGTGGTGAAAGGCAACAGAAATTTGATTGCCCGTTTTGACAGAGAGGGATAATGACTGGCAGCCAGTATCCAGAATGAAGCAAGGTCTACTTGTGTGAGCTGAAGCTTCAGGCTGCTGTCTGCTGATAGTTCCATCAGTTCATTTTCCAACACAGTGGAGAGAGCTATGTCTTCTGAAGCAGGATCCACAGAGAAAGGGTCCAAAATCCAAAGGTTTCCATCTCGTGCATCTTCTGGGAAGTAGTCTGCAAACTTTCCTGACAACTGAGTCAAATGCTGGGTTATAACACTGGATATGTTGACATGAGGAGTGGCTTCCAAAGTTTCACTGAGGAGTGAAAACACATAAAATCGTCCCTCCTTGACTCTTCTGTTCCACAGAATAAGTTTTTTCTTGAAGCCCTCAATTTTTGTCTGAAACCAAAAACACTGTGCTGTTTCTGCCTTGCATTGATATATTGAGCTGATTTAACTGGTCAAATATATCTGATAAGTAGGCTAGTTTTGCACAAAAGTTACCATCAGTGTAATGCTCAGCAAGAGGGGAGTGCTGCTCTTCCAGAAATGTGTGCACTTCTTCTCTCAGTTCAAAAAGGCGATAAGCACATGTCCCCTTGAAAGCCACCTTACTTCACGAATCCAAACTTAATGTATTCAGGGTCATATTTCCTCACCACACGCTTCAGAGCTTTTACTGGCGCAGGGTTGTCTCCCACATCACTTTTTCGCTTTAAAAAACGATCCATTTTGTCTCACTGCATCCGAGAACGTTAACTAGCTAACAGTGGCAAACACGTTTGTCTCTACCTGATGATGTTTGGTGTTTTTACACAAGGCCTATTGAAGGAGGTTGGGTCACACTTAATCAACGCGCCTTCGGGGTACCGCACATGCGCAGTAATATCTGCTCTGCACTCGCCGAAATTGAGCCGATCGCAACGCACGACCGCAGCTCCAGTTACACTGCGCATGTGTTATACCCAATACAAGACCCGTGTCCGGCCGTGTCTCAGCCTCCTTCAATAGGCTTTGGTTTTACGGCAGCTGGCATCTTACCTCCTTTAGGTTTTACCTGTTCACTTTGCTAAATAATAATAAAAAAATAATCTAGTACCACGCCTACCACTACCACTACCACTGCACACTAGATGGCGCTCTGCGGCCCACTGGTTGAGAATGGCTGCTGTAAAGGACAGAGGGTGTCGCATCCTGTACAGATTGTAAAGCCCCCCGAGGCAATGTGTGATTTGTGATTTTGGGCTATGCAAATAAAATTGACTTGACTTGACTGCACGGAGTCCGCCATGTTTCAGCAGTAGCCCAGAACGATAAAACCAAACACTGGCTCTAGAGAGGGACATTCTTAATGACATTAAAGGTACAGTGCGAGCGCACTGTACCTTTAAAGTCATTAAGGTAAGAGGCTTAGAAATAGAAAATATAATTGCAATTTTTGTATTCCTAAGACAGGTGCATCAGAAGAGAACAAGATATCAAGAGTAAGGACTGGCATTTAAAATAAACCATTAGGGAGGAGCAGGAAATAGAATAATCCAGTCATAAGGTGAGAGAAACATTCATACAAAAATAAGAGAGCAAATTAGAGCATCAACACACATTCTTTCTATTTTATTATCATATTCTACCAAAATGGCCTGTGTTGAACAATAAAATATTATAAATATAATAAGTGTTTTTAATCCAAAAATGGCGGCAGCGGCTGTTGTCAAAAAAACATTGGAGTTTGCAGCGCGGCGGCCGTGAGCTAGCCAGTGGGGCACGCTCACATGCACAAACATGCACTTAAAGCACGTGTGGCCAGCCTGCCGATGTCAACAAAACACAGAGAAGCTCAGATTACAACACACAGAGGGAGAGAGACTTCATTCTCTGCTCAGGTAGATAGTACTCCTCTTTATCTTTACATAGACAGTAGTTGTTTGCTGCTATATTAATGCTCTGGATATCATATAGAGAACCTTTAAGAATAAAAATGCACAAAGACCTCTAAAAAATTGGAGCAAACAAACTCAACAGAAGGACATTTTCAAGTCTTATTAACATCTACCTTGCTTTGAGGCAAATGTCCGACAGCTCAGGTTGCCTCACGTACAAACAAAAGGTGGAATATGTCTTTAAGTGAGATGTAATGAGACCCTGTGGTATCTAAAGTGAGAGGTGCAGCACTGCTGTTGGTCAGACGAGTCTTCTGATACAGATCAATGGAAACAACTGAGACCAGTGGAGCCAGAGACTCCCTGCTGATTCAATTTACCATCTCTGTAATTCACATGATCGTACAGCACTGCCTCTCAGCCAGCACACACACACACACACACACACACACACACACGCACACACACACACACACACACGCAATGGTGGGATGTCTCAATGACAAATGCACACACAAAAATGGTTAACAAAGGCAGCATTTTTGTCTTTTAGATCACTTAAACAGTTGTCAAATACAATTAAACCAGAATATAATCATTAATAAATATATAAATAAATATATTAAAAAAACTAAGGTGGACTTTGACTTGGACTGAGATTCAATCAGGATGCAGACAGGTGAGCCTGGAAACAAGGGGTGTGTCCCATTTCCCTATAAATCTCTTCTCCTTTCTTTTACTTCTTCCCTTCCTTTAACTCCAGCGCTGCCATCATGACAGATAAAACTATCACCAGACAAGAACGTTAATATTAGATGATTCTGCAAAACCCTGATTATGTTCAGCGACAATGTTTAAGAAAACATTGTGGTTTTGGCAAACAAGTTATGGTTAGTGTATAAGGTCAGGGTTAGGCAACTAAAAGGCTTGATTAGGATAGAGAGAGATCATTGTTAAAGTGGTCCACCACACTACACACAAACAACAGTACTTATAAATGCAGCCATTGGACTTCAATTGTGAGATGTGGAATCGTCCCATATGGATGTAATTCCTATGCTGTGTCTTATTTTGTGTTCTTCTGTACTTACGCTTGGTATTTTGAGTGCACAAGTGCATTCACATCATAGATGTAAATATGGACGACCCGCCTTCACTTCCTCCCACTGTAAGTAAGACTAAATATCCCGGATACGGGAGCTGACATCTTGAGATTTTGACGTCATCGGATAGTGATCGGGTGTTGGAGCCGTGGTATCGTGATCCCCGCCCAAACCAAACGTCTCACCCCCTTTTTATAGCATCAAATAACTAATTAAAACTAAACTTCTCAGAAAAATGAATACTTGAACAAACATCAGCGTGATAAGAACTACCTAAAATGACAGAAACCATCTTTGAGAAAAGATTTATTTGACGTGTACTTTAACTTTAAAGTAAAACGTTTGGCTCATCCGCTGCAGTACTGCAGCCAGACACCAGGGGGCGATCCAGATTCCACATCTCGCAATTCAAGTCCAATGGCTGCATTTATAAGTCCTGTTCTTTGTGTGTAGAAGAGCAGAAAGTGAGTGGTGGACCACTTTAACCATGATCTCCCTCTAACCTAATCTGGCTTCACTTTTGGGGAATTGTCATTTTGACCACCTTCTATGGTTCACACTGAGAATGATGGCAAAATGCAGTGCACTATGGGAGATGGTATAGGCTACTCATAACTGTCCAAAAATTGAGTGTGAAACGCTGGACACTTCTTACCCTCAAAGGTTGCCTACTTGGCTACGTAGCGGAAGAGGAGGGACCACCAAACTTGTGAAAATGGCGCCATATTTTCCACCTTGTGTGAAACGTATCACATTAACTTTTATTCAGTTTTAATACAATTGTCAAGTGAGCAAATAAGACAGCAGATATTTTCGCGGGCGACAATCATGGTCAAATGTCAGCAGTAATGACCATCTGGTTGCAATTTGCCAATAAAAAGAAGAAGAAGAAACGGTCAAATGTTGTGATCATCCTTTACTATAAGTGCACAACAGCCATGTCAAAATTCATGCACTACGCAAATAAGGACATGGTGTACAGAGGAGTGTACTATTTGAAGTATCCGAATTGAGACACAGCTGACGTGATACTGGGATGTGTCAGCTGTCCAATAATGTAAGAAAGTATTATGGTCTCCTTCTCCTCCTTCTAGGAGGCTCTAGGAGTCCAGCATCAACTCTCCTTTCAGCTCTGGTTCTCCATCACCCCCTGAGGTAAAATATCTGCCTCTTTAGCTGCTAAATGCTCCACTATGTTCACCTGCTAGTTGCCAACTGCGCCTGCTGTTCGGCACTGGGCAGGTAGTGTATGGTGGGCTTTTAGAGCTTTCATCACAGCTACTTGCCGTGGCAAAAAACGACGCTGATGAGAGCAGTGACAGTGGACCAAAATACTAATGTAGCAGGCTGAAGAACGAAAATAATGATCTGAAAGATGTTAAAATACTGTGAGGGGAACTATATTCACTAATCAAAGTCATTTAATCCATTGTTAATATAAAGAATATTGATTAGAGCAGCTTTAGGTGTGTGATATGGCCACTTCATCCATTAAAGATGCAGGTTTGTAATGGCATGTACTGTTCACTGTCAGTGAGCCAGCCCATTCGCACAAAAAGGCAATGAATGCCACGATAAAGCGCAAGGCATTTAGCATGTAATTAGAACACCTTTCTTGCGTTTGGCATGTCATGTGTACGCCATGTAGTCTGTACTGACTACAATGTAAACGCTCTCTACATAAATCTGCTATGCTCAGAGCTAGTGATGCAGAATAAAAAGTGAGAAAGACTGCTTATGGCAGGTGGGGGGGTGTGGATGGGTCACACAAACATTTTCTTTGTTTTTTAAGTTACTTTAGTTACAATTGTCACATGTTTTTTAGTGACGTGTGTGACATTGTTTCTGTACGTATTTTACTTAAATGATGTACTTATTTTAAGCCCAACCATGATGGTTTTCCTAAACCTGACTAAGGGGTTTTGTTGCCTAAACCTAACTGCCGACGTTACCGTAGTTTGTTGCGAGGTGCACAAATGACATGCAAAAAGCCTAAAATGCGTCCTCATGACACGCGGAATGTCCGTGTAATGTAGTGATATTTATACGCCTCCCTGTGAGACCAGGTTGAGCAAGCAGTTTAATACAAAATATAAACTAACCAAAAACAGAACATGTGCATCCAATGCTGAGTGCAAACAAACAGTAACACGTGCATTTTGTAGTTTCACTGACTGCTTAAATGTCAATAAAGAACTGTAATAGCCATCATATAAAAATACAAGCAGAGTAGAGTCTCTTCAATCAGAGCAGCATCAATTATTCATGGCTGCTGCTGTCGGCCGTGCTGCTCCTGGGATCGATGCCTCTGTAATGTGGACTGATACGAGCCCCTGGTCGAGTCCTGGCTGCAGCAGGTTAATGGGCCGACTGGATTTCACCCACTGCAGGACGCACTTCCTGGATAAAACTCTGCACCACACCCCACCATCTCACACACTTCATAAGATCACAGTGAGTTGGTGCATCAGGCTTCATGTGTTTATACTGTACACATAATATCTGTAAGGTCCAAGCTTGGAGCTGAGCTCTGTTTCTGTTAGCGGAGCCAGACGATACGATGTTCAGTAAGGACTTTGGGGTTCAACTGGCACCAGGAAGTGACAACCACTATGGCTGGTTGTGATAGGCTGAAGCTACTGTTAATCAAGTGAATCAAATGTCTCATTATGCATAAAGGGTTTCTTCCTAATGAAACAATATTTCAGAAATTTACCATCAAGATTAACTTAATATGAAATTAATTTAGTCAATTAGATCACAATGTCTTGTGAAAAAACATTACTGACTTTGTATGTCCAGCGAGAAATTTGGAAGTTTTCTCAGCCACTTCAATTCAGATCATAGACTGTATATAAGAAGTGGACGTAGTCACCGTGACGTCACCCATTGGTTTGTTGACTACGGCTTTAAAGCCACAAGTTTGGCATTTTGGCCGTCGCCATTTTGTTTTGTGGAACCAGAAGTAACATGAGAGGGTGGAGCTAAGAACAACTGAACACTGAATAAGACATTTTTAGGTGACTAAAATGTTATAATTAACTTTGATGAACTGAAAAAAACACTGTGAAAGGGTTAAAATTCTAAGATGAAAACTCAAACAACTCACAGATCTCCGTGGTAGCGACCTGTCAATCACAAGGTAGCCCCGCCCTAAAGCAACCCCTGCTTTATGGTCTATCTGACTCTAAATGGGACCATCATTTACTAAATGAACATCATGCTGAATTGAAGAAGACTTGAAAACTAGAGATTGAGACTATAAACTCTTGTTTACAATGTTTACTGAGGTAATAAATCAAGAGAGAAGTAGGCTCATTCTCTCATAGACTTCTATACAACCAGAGGAGTCGCCCCCTGCTGGCTGTTAGAAAGAATGCAGGTTTAAGGCACGTTAAAGACCTGGAGGTTTCCCACTGATTCAGACAGCGTTTGCAAATAGTGGCCGTAAGAGAAACTGCATCTCAAGGCACTTACTCTTCCTACCTGGACGCGATGCAAATAAAGGAGTGAACCTCAAATTGTTTCAGTTTTTTCCTAATGAAGATGTTCTAATCTGCTCCATGCGTCAGAGAACAGGCTGAGCGACGTCTCGCATGTTTGAAAAAACGCTCGCCCCGGCTTTATTTACATGAAGTTTCGCGCACCTCCAACCTATTTCCAATGGTCAAAATCTACGTTGACTTTAAAGCTGAAGTAGGCCAGATGGGAGCAAATATGATTCAAAAAAGTTATTTTTATAAAACGGTCGCTATACCATGACAGTAGTACATGAGACAGGTAACCTGAAAAAAATCATGTGCCTCTGTGTCCTCCGGTGCTCCTAACGGCATCTGCAAGATTTCACAGACTGGAGGAAAACAAGCAGTAAGACCTGATCTGAGGTCTGCTGTCCATCTGCTGTCTATGAGAACCGCGAACTTTGACCAAACGGTCAAACTAGGCAGCGCTGTTCAAATATGAATCAATATTCTGTTACTGTAATGCCTATTTCTCTCCTCAGATGTTCTCAGAATCATCTTGTAGTGCACGGGTTAGCTGGAAAATGAGAACGTTTGTGACGCAGCCGCCATTGTGAAATCTGTTGAAGGAACGCCAAGTTCTGGTCACATGACCAGAGCACAGCCAATAAGAACGCTCTCTCAATGAAATGACTTGTGATTGGTCAAAGTCTCCCGTCACGGGCTAGATGTTCTAAAGCCTGAAAACAGAGCCATGAGGAGGAGCAGAAGTCTAGTTTTCTCTCAGAACACTTGAATTACAATATGCTGAAAGGTTATTATGGGATTTTTTCCCAATGATGCCAAAAATATACTGCCTACTGAAGCTTTAACTGACAGTTAATCAATGTCGCTCTCTATGTAATAGACAGTGACATCAGTCGTAGTATATCTGGACAATTTTTAGCGCTCCATTTGCCCGAGTTTGCTCCGTTGCTGTCTGTTGGGAAGAGGTGTAACACTTAAATGTCCATATACAGATGTATGTATACATATATTGCTGTTGTACACTAATATTAAGTCCTCTCCATTCAAAATTATTTTTATTTTTACTTCACTTGGATGTTTGAGATTCATTGTGCAGAATGGTGTATTATGCACAGTTTGACACTAGAAGGCTGTTTTCACATTCATCTGCTGAAGGAGGAAAGTTTTCGATGCTCACTTTAAATCTGAGTTTAACATGTGGACAAACGAGCAGGATTTGGTCACATCACAAAGTCTGGAAGCCAATCATTGGTCAAATATTCAACTTTAATAAGTGAGAAACTTGACATCTCCAGACCCAAGAACAAATGGACTTTTCAGTGAAGTAGGAGGCATCTTGTGTCCAGTAGGAGAAAGTGAAATGAACAATATTTGCATATATAATTTGAGGAATCTTTCACTAGTTAATCAACCTTTTTATGGAAAGATCATATCAGACACAAATTTTTATTCCAAGTATTTTCTCATCTCTGCATGGAGGAAATACTTAATGATTTCTTTTCTTTCTTTTTACTTTTTCCAATTATTGTATTTCCTTCTTTTCCACAGCCTCTAGATTTGAAGACTGCATACTAAAGATCACCGAGGTTAAAAAATAGTTTGCATCAAAATAACACTGACACAATATCAAATTAAACACAACTCGAACACAAGACTGGGTCTCTAATTAAGAATAGAATAGAAAGATAGAATTTATTGCACTTTATTCATGAGTAAAGTGCAACAGATTCTAGTACTGATTAGAGACTCTTGCTTTGTAAACATGCTGATACTGTCAGCTATTTTCCTTTTTGGAAAAACAAATATTTAAATGAAATCAACTCAACTTAAAACTCAACTTTACTTAATGGGTGGTTTGTTGTATTGTTGCTTATTTGGATTGATGTAATTAAGGCATAACATACATAAAATGAAACCAGAACACAAGGTTGTGAAAACACAAAGATGGGTTCATATTTCTTTTTCTATTTTAAAAATCATTTCTTTAACTTTTTGTTTCATCTGGTAAATTAAGTCTTCCACTTCAGATCACATCTTTTCTCTCTGTGGTTCACCTAACGCTGTGTTTCTGTGTGTGTGTGTGTGTGTGTGTGTGTGTGTGTGTGTGTGTGTGTGTGTGTGTGTGTGTGTGTGTGTTTGTACTCTACATCCATTACTCCACCAAATCAATTTATGCTGTTGTTCAATGAAGAAGCTGAATGTTTCATGGAGAGTGCGGTAAATGGAGAGTTTCTGAGAATCTGTGAATGACATGAGAAAAGTGTTGCCTAGTAACAGTAATGCTCCTTTGATGAATCAGATTACATTAAATGAGTGCAGATGATGATGCAGCAGATGGCTTTCGCAAGATATGACAATAAAACCCCCTAAATTTTTCAGAGCTTTTGTTTTCGAATTCAGTTTTTTGTGGAATTTAAAAGAATTAAAAAGAAACCCCAACAGGGCGATGCTGTCTCTCAACACCCTGAAGGGGATTCTTTCACAACAGTGACCCGCTAGCTGAACATTATCTCGCTTATTACAAAGCTACTTACTTAAGAAATCAATAATTTGACACAAAAATGGTCCTCCAGAGACCGACATCAGAACTGTGCCAATAGCAACGGTCTGCTATACATAGCAGCGGTCTGCTATACATAGCAGCGGTCTGCTATACATAGCAACGGTCTGCTATAAAGAAATACCAGACAGACCGTACCAACAGACCGTAGAACACAGTGATTGACCAATCAGAATCGAGTATTCAACACAGCCGTTTAACAATTTGAGGTAATCCAATCTTCTTTTTTATTTTGTATTTACATCAATATTTCCTGTTTTATTGGTGTTGTATTTAATGTTTTATTGTTTTGTTAGCAAACATTTTACTTATTGTTATTCTTTATTTTCCTTTTTGTTTTTGGACTAACCTGTGTTTTATCCGTTTTGTAAAGCTTATTTGGGCTGCAACTTTGCATAAAAGTTGCTATACAAATTACATTTTTATCATTATCATTAATATTATTTATATCTGCTAAACATCAGCATGCAAGCATTGTCACTGTGAGCATGTTAGCATGCTGATGTTGTTAGCATTTAGCACAAACATTACATTTTAGACATTGGGGACCAATCATTTTAGTTTATTTATATAAAAAGACAGTAAAATACAATTCACTTGAAAGGAGTGTAAAGGATGTAGTAGAAACCTATAATGGCTTATATAAAAAACACACCCAAAGAAAATATATGACCATAAAAAAACAACCAGTACATTTTAAATATTAGTGTTCAAAAATTTCACATATAAAAATAAGTGTAGGAATAAATAAATTAAAAAACTGTCATTTTAATCAGGAGACATTAAAATGACAGAAAGAGGTCAGTTTTATAACTCCAACCACTAATAAAGGAGCCAAAGTATGGAGAGAGTGGTTCAGAAATGAGACAATGGCTTTAATTTGCATTTATCTGACCTAATTATTTTGTGTTTCCTTGGTCTGTCGAGTCCTTTCAGCCAAAGTTCAGTCAGTTTAGTTTCAGTTTCTTTACTACTTCTTCTGGAGTCTGATAAATTGATCTGGTTGTTTGCCAGAACAGAACACGGGGCGTTATCATCCTAGTGGCTGTGTGATAATGTGAAGAGCATTAAATATTCAGTTGAGAGGAAGTTGAGTGTCACTACATTATCTGAGATGTCAGGGATTTATTGATAAATATCCTTTATCTGTTAGAGCTGAGAGGTCACACACACACACACACACACACACACACACACACTGAACCACTGGGAGTAATATTATTTGTCTGATAGATGTAGTCTATTTGTTTCATGAATTATAGATCTCCCAAAATGTCATCCACGCAGTGTGTATGACATCACCTTGACAGATAGGTCCTCTCAGCAGCACTCGCTGGAAGTTTGAACTGGGAAATTCAAAGGTTGTTCAATCAATAAGTGAAGCTTTTTAAAACGCTTGGTTGTGTCCTACTAATTAGACGAGTCTATGCTGAAGAGGTATAGTGAGTACAGGCTGTTTGTATAGTTTGGCATCCTGCGCAGACAGACTTAAACTGATTTAAAGCGTCCCATGAAATGTGCTGTGATGCTTTAAGTTAAGCTACGGGCCTCTGATGAAATTAACTCAAGCAACAGAATTACAGGCAGAAATAACTCACTTTGTGAATGAAAAAGCACTCTGCTCTGCTTCTCTTTGCTCTCTCTTTTTTGGAGATTCGTCAATGAATGTGTAAAGGAGATGTAAGAGAGAAAGAGAGAGGAGGATGTCTCACTGCCATTAACCTGAAACAAACCTCCCCTTGCATCCCTCCCTCCCCAGCTCCACCTCCCTCCCTTCCTCCCTTCATTCATTCATTCATTCATTCAGACTCAGAGAAGAAGAGAGGAAGCTGCTGCCCCCTCGGGGATTTGGCATCATAATTATATAGGAAGCAGAACAGCCTGCCGTCAGTTCGAGCTGGAGCTGGCTGCAGGCTGGTCACACATGTGCAGTGAACAACTGGTCATAACATGAATGTGGATGTCTGACACTGTTTGGAAGGTAAGATAATCTCCTGCATTCATCTTCAAAGAGTGAGTAACAGCAGAGAGTGATGTTAAACCTCCTATTCAGTTTGATTAGATAGTTATTTTGTGTTGTCAGAGATCATCTCTACAAACTGCTGCCATGTAGAAATACAACTAGGACAGACTAAAGTGCTAAAACAAGAGCTTTGTAGTCGGTTTAACAACTTGTGAACCATCTCTGGATGAAGCATGAAATGTCTGTTGCCTGGTTTGATGTTAAATAGGGGTGTAAGATACACGTGAGTATCGTGATATTATGTTTTGCGATACTGTATCGATTCTCCAAAACACTGAATCGATTTTTAATTAACCTCTTAAAAATCCAACTATTCGATCTTTCAGAGGTTGTAGCGGGCTCAGTTTTAAAGCTGGAGTGAAGATACTGGCAACATATGAAACTAGAACACCTAAGGAATGTCATACTAGCTTGTCAAGAAGGAGGCTAAATAACGCTCCAAAGTTACGGAGCAGTTATGGTAAATATGTTAAGCCATAATTACGCTAAATTTTGATGAGGAAAAACTGGCATGGCCATTTTCAAAGGAGTCCCTTAGCCTCTGACCACCAGATCAGTGAATTTAAATGGGTTCTATGGGTACCCACGAGTCTTCCCTTTACAGACATGTCCACTTTATGATAATCACATGCAGTTGGGGGCAAAAACATGCAGTTCTTTGCATGCAGTATAAATGTGTTATTTTTGCCTATTCTAAAATGGTTTATTTCTGTTGTGTTCTTTGTACTATGACAGTTTTCCTAAAATTAAATTTGAAAAATTGCAATATATCGCCTTGCTTACAGTATCGCAATATATCGCAATATATTGAATCGTAACCCCTGTATCATGATATGTATCTTATCGCCAGATAGCAGGCTGTTTCTGAACTCGGCCGTCTTAATTTGATTTCTTGTTGCCACTGGAGATGATCAGAAAAAATCCCCACATCAGCCTATTAGTCTTGTACCAAATGACTAGATAGCAGTCCTGCACACACAGATTAAAGAAAGTTCTTGAAGGGTTCTTTTTTGGTCAGGGGTGTAACCAAAATGGATCCCATAAATACATTTAAAAATCTGTTAAACATAAGAGCAAAGAAGTCAAGTCAAACTTTATTTAAATTTTTTAAAAAACGCAGTAGACTAAAGTGCTGAGCATGAACATGTACATAATAAAAGTGAATTCAAAGCAAGCAACTATAAGAACAGAGAAAAAACAATAAACATAATGTGCATATAATAGCAGTAAAGGAGTTGCAGCACAACAGAAGATAATCTTAATCAAACACCAGTGAGAAGAGGTGAGTCCTCAGTATCCACTTCAATGATTCTGTGTTTTTAAAATGAAGAGGTAAGCTGTTACAAAGATTAGGGGCGGCCACCGCAAAGGTTCGGTCGCCTTTTTGTTTTTGAGTCTAGGAGCATCTGACTGGTCGACCTCAGTGCTCTAAGTATGAAGGTGCAATAGTTCTGTTAGACACTGTAAGGTGGTGCCAGCCCATTTAAAACCTTAAAAACAAGCAATAAAATCTTAAAATCAATCCGGAAACGAACAGGAAGCCAGTGGAGGGAGGCCAGAACTGGTGACATGTGATCATGTTTTCTTTTTCCGGTCAGAAGGCGAGCAGCTGCAATCTGTACTAACTGCAGCCGGCGAAGAGACAACTGTTCTAAACCCACATACAAAGAATTACAGTAGTCTAACTGAGAGGTAATAAAAGCATCAAGATCCCTGGGAGACGGATAGACCTTAATCTCAGCTAATAGTCTTAACTGGAAAATCTGGTTTTGACAAAAAGAGATATAGATATATAAAGATATATATAGAAATGTCAAATATGGAATATAATGCAGGAGAACTGCCATACTGGCTGAAAATCAACATAGCCTATTGAAACTCTGTGGTATTGAAACTTTAAACAGGGGACATGTGACATATCAAATTGCACCAATCGAAAATGAGACAGAACCATGAAAGTCATTATGCGCATGGTCTGTGATGATGCCTCCCAAAGGACAAACTGATATCTCAAAGTTTTTCTACTAAGAATTTTTTTTGAGGTAAGAAAGTAATTAATTGTTTAATGGATATTAAATTGTTTTAAATATATGTATATTCTTGGTAGTTTATTGTGGTCCATGGTGTTTATATGAAGGTATTACTTGTTTCAATTGCACCCGTATGCTGTTACAATCGCCCCTGCACGTTGGGCAGATGTAACATTTGACTTGTAGTGTTTCAATCAATATTGTGACTCTAACATTGCTGTTAAAAACATTTAATGACTGTTAACAAGTAGAACACAAATACAAGTTACGTATATAGAAATTGTATCCATATAGCTCAAGAGGTTTTTGAGTAATGACATCAAAACCAATTTTTTTTACAATTGCCCCGGTCTCCCCTACACAACTTTTTGATAATAGAATACATTTTAAATATGATATGAGTCATGGTTCTATAATCCTGTTATAACTCAGACTGTTTTTGAATGTGCCACAGAGTAAGAAGAGGGAGCAGCCATGTCAGAGAAGAAGCCACGAGGCTCGGACACGCGTCCCAAATGTGGCCTCCGCAGCTGGAGTGCAGACAGTTATGTCTGGCGGGGGAAGAAACGTTCCCGGAGCTCTCGCAATGGGTCGAGTCCCGGAGGGCTGGAGGCGGAGGGGACGGAGGAGCCATGCGTGCGATCAACATCCTGTCCGAGGCGGCGCAGAGAGAGAAAGTGTAGCTGCAGCATTCTCGGGGACGCACTGACGTCTGCAGACATCGATGTAGTGTGTCGGAAGGCCTTGTCCCGCCGCTCTCTGCGGCAGAAGTTTCAGGATGCGGTGGGCCAGTGTTTTCCTCTGCGCTCTCACCATCACCACCACCATCATCACCACCACCCATCGGGCTCCTCGCGACCCTTCTCTGTGCTCTTCTGGTCCAAACGCAAGATCCATGTCTCAGAGCTCATGCAGGACAAGTGTCCCTTCTCGCCCAAATCTGAACTGGCCCGATGTTGGCACCTTATAAAAAGTAACGCCACCCACCCAAGTGCCCTGAAGGATATGGAGGCTCCCCTAAAACCCAATGTCTCATCCTCCTCTACCTCCCCACCACAGACCCCTCTCTCCTGGGAGGACATCTGCTGCTCTCCTGGTCCTGGAGGCACCAGTCTGGAGGACTGGGACCCTTCTTATCCTCATGGGGGAGCAGAGGGCAGCTGTGGCCACACTGACTACATCCTTGTCCCGGATCTCCTCCAGATCAACAACAGCTCCTGTTACTGGGGTGTGTTGAATCGCTTCGAGGCGGAGGAGCTGCTGGAGGGCAAACCAGAGGGGACGTTTCTACTCCGAGACTCTGCCCAAGACGAGTTCCTCTTCTCGGTTAGCTTCCGACGCTACAGCCGCTCCCTGCATGCACGCATCGAGCAAAACGACAAGCGTTTCAGCTTTGATGTGCGCGACCCATGCATGTACCGGGATCCCAGTGTGACAGGACTGCTGAGGCACTACAGTGACCCGGCCACCTGCCTCTTCTTCGAGCCCCTCCTTTCCCGGCCGCTGCCGAGGACCTTCCCTTTCACCCTCCAGCACCTGTGCAGGGCTGTGATCTGTAGCCACACCACCTACCAGGGCATAGACAGCCTGCTGCTGCCTCCTCAGCTCAGGGACTACCTCCGACAGTACCACATTAAGTGTGACGGGGCCTGCGCTATGTGACAGTCCAAAGCAGACCTCAAACCATGAAAGGCAAAGATGAGACAAGCAAAGGCAGGTTCTCTTGACAAAGAAGCAAGAATACTGCCATTGAATTAGTAGCTTTGCTGTTGCAGATCTTTGTGGTCTAAAAGGTGCTGAACTGGAGAGTTCTTCAGGATGTTTGTTGATAACCAAACCTACAATGCCTTCTCTACAGATCTGAATCCATATACTGTAGGAACACATGGACGTAATCTGTCTTTCTTCAGTACTAAGGGACAGTTTGAAGCCTTGGATTTAGGCTTTCTGCTTCTGGCCATCTTGACAGCTACTGGAACTAATGTCAAGATACACTGAGACACTGTAATTAAGCAAATATGCCCCAAAACACTTGCCTTAATATCCTTAATGGATTCACACCAAGACATTCATCTTTAACCCTCACTTTTTGTGGAATATTGACTCTTGAAGTTGGAGCATTTTCCCTTTTGACTTCAATTCAATCAGAGTTGTCTTGTGGCAACCCTGTCTCCTACAAAATGACGTTCCCATACAACTAAACTACATTCTCAATTACATTCAGAAGGAAACCCTTATAAAAAAGAAGTATACTTCAAATTTATTTTATGAAGTAAACTTAAGTATAGTTCAAATATTTTCCCAAGTATACTTTATGTAATTAGTATACTAATAGCAATGTACTTGTAGTATACTTGTGCACTACTTCAATACTTCTTGTGACTAAATTGGCCAACTTTTTAGTTTATAAAAGCATTCTTTTAAGTAAATGTAAGAGTAGTAGTCTTTGAGTACACAACTAGTTTACATCCAAGTTGTATTTTGTACTGCAACTATAATATGAATTATACTACAAGTGACCTTATGGGTATACTGTTAGTTATATACTTGTTACCCCCTTTTTAGTTTACACTTTAAAGTATACTCTCAGTAAACTACTAGTCTAATACTTTTTACTACAAGTATACTTGAACATTTTCTTTAGGTTAACTTATAGTACTTAGCCAAATATACTTATACTTTTCTGTATACTTTTCAGTAAAAGCCAAGTATACTTGGACTTTTCTGTATACTTGCCAAGTACACATAGGCCCTGTTCAGACCTGGTATTAACATGCTTCCTCAGTGATCGGATCACAAGTGGACAGCTTTAAGTACAGGTGTGAACACACTCAAGACACATTGAGGACACATAGAGATCGGATCTTTCAGACCACATTCAGAGGTGGTCTGGGCCACATATGACCACATTCTTTTAGCAGTGTGTAGTGAATGAGTCCTGACCACAATAAGGACCGCCTACTCTACTGACATCCCGCTGGGATCCGCAGGTCTCTGCGCTCTTCATGTGAATAGACAGGCAGACTGTCTGCATCGCAGCATGGAAACAGCCTCTGTGCTCTACTGTAATCTGTCGGTACAACTGTATTTTATTAAAATATATCATATTTATAGGCTACATAATCTACAGACTATCAGACTAGGCACGCAAAGTGCATTATTATCGTACTATCGGAGATGTGTCGCTGTTTTTGTTCTGATGCTTTGCACGGAGCTGACACCCGACCGCCCGCTCGCTCTCTCTCCTCCCGGCTCTCTGGAGCTCTGTACCCCGCTGTTGTCTGGCAAAGGCAGCGGTGCCAGTGGCGTGGAGGTCCCCGGGGACCGCCGGTACAATAACCTTTTATTGTGATGTTAATAAAATGTACCCGAATTCACGAATATGTAGGATATTACTACTGACTTTCCTGTAATATTACGTCACAAAGGCTGCTGTAGTAGTGGACACTCAAGACGCATGTTGAGAAGCATTCTAAAGCCAGGTGTGAACAGACGTACTTAGAGCTGTCCACTTGTGATCCGATCACTGTGGACTCATGTTAATACCAGGTCTGAACAGGGCCTTAGACTTTTCTGTATACTTGATGGTATAAGCCAAGTATACTTAAGTATAATTTTAATAACTGTATGTAAGAAGCATAATAATTAATAAATTAATATTTTTTTGTTAAGTATATCTCTGATAAGTACATAACAAGTAATCTGAAAGCATACTGTCTTATTTGAAGTATTTTGTCGTGTATTACGGTCCCAGTTTTAAACAGTTTTAAAAATGTAGTCAACACTACACGAAACAAAAAAGCAACAAAACTACTTGGTTAGGTTTATTAGGCTACAAAAACATTATGGTATGGCTTAAGAAGACTATGTAAGGGAACGTTGACTTTTAGTTTAACACAGGACCGAAACAGCGATCTCCTGGGGGAAAGTCCATTGTTTGTTTGAACCATCTGCCCCCCCCTCCACCCTTAGTCCACTTTCTCTCTTGTTATACTCGTTATTATACCACGTAACTTTCAATAACATTATTATTCCACGTAACTTTCAATAACATTATTAATCCATGTTACTTTCATTAACAGTCGCTCGTTTTACTCCGTCACTTGCTGCGGCCATCTGTGGACTATTTGTGATACGTCAAAGACAAACCGCCTAAACATAATTGAGAATGCAGTTTAGTTGTATGGGAACATAAGTTTTAGGAGGCAGAGCTGCTTGTGTTGGCATCTAGTATACTGTATATATAGTGGCCACTAGAGGAACTGCACCTTTCATGGTTTCCTGGCTGAGACCAAACTTCCTTTAATGTTCCTTAATATCATAAATATGTGATGCTTTATTATGGCCTGATCCTGCACACAACTGGTGCTGTCAAAGGTTCGAGGTACAGAGACTCAAACTGCATCTAGTAATATCCAAACATTATTAATTCTTCATTACCTTTCAAACAAAACATTTTTAGACCTCTTCCCTTGTAAGGGTGAAATGGCGCAGAGCAATCTGCTCCAATATCGCCACATAAACACTGCTTAAGTCTAACTAATCACAAAATTCAAACCACATCTCCCTCCAAAGACTTTGTGAGGTTATGAACAACATTTACCTCCTTGTGGCAAACTGAAGACAAGTGGACTGATTTCATCTGCTACACAAAATGGATTCAAGCTCTGTTATGGGTGTCACCTCTATATGCCTTTCAACAGCTCTTCTTAACAAACAGAAACGTGAGCTTCAATAGGACTGTATTCTTCTCTGCAGCCACAAGATGGCGGTACAACTGCACTGATGGGAAGACATCATCTGCTTCACTTGTCTGTCTCCTCTCACCACTCAGTTGCCTCTTTATCATTCAGTCTCAGCTGAAAGCTCCTCTGTAAATGAATATTTAACATCAGTTGTGCCTCAACAACTTTCACAAGTATTGTTTTTGGTAAAACTGTTTACATGTTGGAGTTATGGTGTCCCTGAGAGCTCAACACACTGCAACTTAAAGGGGACAGATCATGCTCATTTTCTGGTTCATACTTGTATTTTGGATTTCTACTAGAACATGTTTACATTCTTTAATGTTCAAAAGACACATTATTTTTCTCATACTGTCTGTCTGAATATACCTGTATTTATGCCTGTCTCTTTAAGACCCCCTCCTGAAAAAAGCCCAGTCTGCTCTGATTGGCTTGTGAGGAAAATATGGTGCAAAGGTAGTTCTCAAGCTGTGGGTGATATATTCTAATGAGACATGATATCGTAAGGGGAGCCAAATCTGATTGGCTTGTTGAATCACATCTTTTCTGATAGGCAGCCCACAAAAAAACTGACTGGGTTGTCTTATTTCAGTTTGTGGGTTGATAGGCACCCCAGATACCCAAATATATGTGAACAAGCACTGAAAAGGTGAATTTTTCATGATATTTCCCCTTTAAGAAAACACATGCAAATGGAAAAACATCGTCACCAATTTGACAGCATATGTGCAGCATTTACAGCTTGGACACACTGGGAAAATGAGCAGCGTATGGCGGCTACCTCGCTGAATTGCTGCGTCTCTCACGTGTGTGGTGTCCACACCAGAATTTCTGCTGCTGCCACCCGTTTCTTTCTACATAAAGTTTGCCTTTCATGATGGCGATTTCATTTCATTAAAAATGTCATATTTATTTTAGACAGAAAAAAGTTAAGAAGCGTGTGTTTATTTGTAATAATCCACAATTAAATGCCGGTACTAGTAATTTATGGAGCCCTGCAAGTCACTGCATTTTCCACAACACTGTTCTGCAAATATTTCAGAATAAAAGCCTTGTGTAGCCATCACGCACTGCTCAAGCAGCTTTTGTGGCCCAGCTGTTAGAAAAAGAAAACACTGCAAGGTGAGGAAACACAAACCAAATGTTGCAAGTGGCACAGAACACAACAGAATATTTTTTCAGAATTTCAGATATTTGTTGTTCATCTACCATTGACATTTTGATGATTACTAGCTTTCCACTTCAAATCTGAATCATGCAAACTTTAAAAAAGTACAACATTAGTTTGCTTCCATTAAGGGAATACAACTGTTTTCTTCACTTGGTTCTGCTGTGTGTATTTGGTTGTTTTTTCTGTTTGGTGGAGTTTTTTTCCTAAATGCTGCACACACGTTGTCAAATTGATGAAGACATTTTCTTCATTTGCTCATGTTTTGTCTCTTTGCATGTGTTTTCTTAAAGGGACTGTTTGTAACTTCTTACACGTATAAATCTACCGGGTCGGTTTCCCATGTGCGCTCGCATATGCGCGC
The DNA here is from genome assembly GCF_043250625.1 of Sebastes fasciatus. NCBI lineage: Eukaryota > Metazoa > Chordata > Actinopteri > Perciformes > Sebastidae > Sebastes > Sebastes fasciatus. The sequence goes on along the minus strand of NC_133796.1, from coordinate 42,959,224 downwards.
TCGAGTGTGGCTACGCTGTTCAGACAAGACTCCAACACAAACTACACGGAAGCACCGAAACTGCAAAGTAATATCTAGTGAAGACCGTCTTGCAAAACAGTGTCAACTCTTCCTGCTCCAGCCCCCCCGACCACGCCCAGAAGACACAGGGGAGACCGTAGCTTTGGTCTCCAGGGCCGGAGTCTCTGCTCCTCTGCTCCGCTGCCTGCTTTCACTCACACACCGCGCGTGTTCTCGCACTCCACTCTCACGTGCATGCGCACACACTCCACACTGCAGAAGAGTTAGTTTAGCTCTGAGAATATCTAGTGAATGTTCAGTGGACGTTTGTGCAGAAATAACTGCTGCAGCTCCTCCAGACCAACAGAGGTTTCCCGTGTCTTCTGAACCGACGGGTAACTAAGAATCGGCATGTTTTCGTTAGCTTAGAATGAGCAGTATATATCTACATAGGGAGCGGTCCTCTTCAGTTGGTTGCAAAATGCAACCTCACCACTAGAAGCCGCTAAATCCACCACACTGTCCCTTTAATCTGCAGTGCTCTGAGCTCTCAGGGCCACCGTAGAGTGGAGGACAGTCCACAATAGGACCAAGCAGTATTCTCAAATACTTAAATCCCTGTGTTTACCCCCTCGAGGCACATATTGTATTCACCACACTGATACACAAACCAATAAATGCCCTTTACACCGCCTCTGTGGTATGACTGTGTCTCAGGTTTTTTGTCATGTCTGGACTGATTTAATGGTGCAGCTCCAGTCATGCTTATTCATCCATACATGTTCATGCTGCAGCTGTGGACTTGTGTCACAGTCAGACAGGCTAATGGGACGGAAAAAGCTGCTTTTGAAGTATCGCTTTGAAAACAATTCATCCCACTCTCTGCAAAGGACACCTCTAAATGCCAGCGCTTCAGCAGAGCACATGGAGAGATAAGGACATGAAAAAGACTATTTCTTCCTCATAACTGGGGTGAAATTCAGATTTCTTTCAATTGATTCATGTCATTCATGTCATCTCCAACTAGCAGTGTGAGGAAATCTGCCCTGAGGGGACTTGTATGAATACAAAACAGTGATTGAAATATTCATCATACAGCCATTAGGATTTCAGGCATAAAAAGTTAGTTTTTTTGTCAGAACTTGTAATACAGATTTTACTTCTACATGCTCGAGTAAATTGGCTGTTCCATTTTGTGTTTTCCTATTCATCAAAGTTTTCTATTTCATTATTACTGTTTCAGTTTATTCATTCATTAATTCATTATCTGTAACCCCTTATCCTATTCAGGGTCAGGGGGGGGGGGCTGGAGCCGATCCAAGCTGACATTAGGTGAAGGCGGGGTACACCCTGGACAGGTCTCCAGACTATCACAGGGCTGACACACAGAGACAGACAACAATTAAAACTCACTTTCACACTTACGGGACATTTAGAGTCAACAATGAACCTGCATGTCTTTGGACTGTGGGAGGAAACCTGAGCACCCAGAGAGAACCCAGGCTAACACGGGGAGAACATGCAAACTCCACACAGAAGGACCTCAAGCCGGGTTTGAACCTGTGACCCCCTTGCTGTCGGGTGACAGTGCTAACCACTGCACCATCATGCAGCCCTGTTTCAGTTTAGATATACGGAATTAACTTCTGGTTCTTTAATGCGATATGCACAACTATTATAATTCTTAGTTGTCAGGCTTCCTCTAACTGCAGCTACTTATACCAATATGTGTAAAAGAAAGAAAATCACTAAATTAGAATATAAGACATAAAGATATACGATAGTGCAGAAGTTAAAGGGACTGTTTGTAACTTTTTACATGTATAAATCTACCGGGTCGGGATCCCATGCGCGCTCGCATATTTGCGCGAGTGCGCTCGCATATGCACGGTTACGCTGTTCAGACCGCTCCGCTGCTTGCCTTCACTCACACAGCGCGCGCGTTCTCGCTCCACCTCACGTTCTCGCTCCACCTCACGTTCTCGCTCCACCTCACGTTCATGTGCGCACACTCCACACTCCAGAAGAGTTAGTGTAGCTCTGAGAATATCTAGTGAATGTACAGTGGACGTTTGTGTAGAAATAACTGCTGCAGCTCCTCCAGACCAACAGAGGTTTCCCGTGTCTTCTGAACCGACGGGGCTCCGCAGCGAGAAACGTTATCGTCTACGACTGGGTGCCGGTGTCTCCCCTGTTCACTCCGGGCGCAGTCGGGAGACGATAACATTACTCGCTGCGGGGCTGAGGCAGGAAAAGCCAACACTAGGATCAGCATTGATTCATGGAGAGACCTTCGTCTGGTCAGCTAACATTACTGCCAAGCAGCTGAAATATAGAGTGATATTGTGCTTTTAGCTGACGTGTGTCGCCTCTATGTTTTAAGCGATGCTCGTTCATGTCTATTTAGAGCGAGCAAGCACGAGCCCGATGCTGACTTTCATCGACTTAACGGCCACAGGTGTCGCTGTTAACAAGCATTTCTGAAAATTACAAATAGTATCTTTAAAATATAGGAATAAAATATAATATAATTCTGTAGACAGGTGTACAGTTATAGTAAAATCTATACATGTAAACAGCCAAACAGGTTGTGCAGTGAGTATTAAATGTATATACGCAATGAGAACAGGTTGTAGGCAGGTTAGGTATGCATATAGCCTACTGTGGATAATGGTGCAGTGGTTACTACTGTCGCCTCCCAGTAGGAAGGTTCGTTACACATGTGGAGTATTTCTGTGTTATGTTCTCCCTCTGTTGCGTGGGTTTCCTACGGGGTCAAAGAAATAGAAATAGTACAGATAAATAGAGAAAGTAAAAGAAAGTAATACTAAAAAAAGTAAAATAAGAATAAAAATTAAAATAGAAAAACTATACAAGAGCATATTGAGACAAAAATGGCATGGTAAAGTGATAGACACCAGACTAATATATGATTAAGTAAGGGGAAAGGGGAGGGTCTTTACTTTACTTTATTTATGATCCCCATTAGTTATTACTGCTGTAACAATCCACAATATCAACAAAACCAAATTAAATAAAAATAAGAGACAGTAAGTAGATATTTCACATTCATAATGTGACCTCACACTGATTCAATCAAATAATAGATATAGTAAAATAGGTATTTAAAATGATATATAACTGCACAATAGTGTACAGTAAAGCATTACCTAAGTTAGCACAACAAATATAATCAACCTAAAGAAAAGATGCTGTTACTGCATTATGGCAAATTGAGGATTCTACACCTTTTGAACAGGTCTCATACTGTGGACTATAAGTCGGGGTATTTCAGCCTCTGATGCTTCAATTTTGACCAATTTTTAAAAAAAGGTCTTTCTTGAGTTCCTCAACTTTATTGAAGAGCAATATTAAATCACTGGAGGTAGACAACTTTGTACAATTGATGAACCTTTGTCAGATTGAAGCCACAGACAAAGTCTGTCTTTGTGTTTGATCCCTTTGACTGTATGTCTACATGTCAAAGCTCAGCAAATGGACAGAGTTCATGAGCCACATTTATTGATTTTCCTGAACCACATGCATGAAATATTAATGTTGTCTTGTATGATCCAGTTAGCCAGCATAATTTTTCAGCAGCTCCAAAGCCAACATCTAGTGTTACATTAGAGTCATCATACATTTGATATCCAAATCTGGGAAATGAAGCACTGTTTTTATGTTTCAGTTTCATCAGGACTGTTTCACACAGTCATGAGTAAACACACACATTTCAGGCCTGTTGCACATGTTCACTCTCTGCTTCTTACATACTGTTATATGTCAGTGACACCAGCTGTCCGCCAACAGAGCTTCCTGAGACTTCCTGTTGCACTAATCAAATTCTCCCCTGAGACGCCGCTCAAACAGGCAAGTGGAGAGTCAGTCAGGTTGTCTTTGGCAGCCAAGACATACATATACTGTATATGTGAACTAATAAAACATTAAAAGTATCAGTATGAGTGAGTGAATACTTGTTTCTGTCTCATTAAGGTGATTTTGCAGTGTGAAAAAGTGGTCTGAAATACACAATGTGATGCTGAATCTTTCCTACATTAGGAGTGATAATGAATAAATTCCCCACAGAAATTAAATCTTGAATAGCTGCTTTCAATACAAATAGATTAAGAGTCTAAGTTTTTATATAATTTTTTTATTACATATTTAAAATAAAGATAATCGTGGGAGCAATGTATTTGTTTTAAGTATTTAGTTGTTGTTTTCCTAATAATAATTAGTATTGTTTGAATGATTATTCTAGATGTTTGCTTTATATTACATTTTCATAGTTTTCTTTTACTAGTTATTTGTTTAGTTTAATCATGATTCTTGTTTAGTTTATTTAGTTTTTGCGTAATTAGTGTTTTGTTCTGTTTTGTTTGTGAATTGGGTAACACTGTGGGCACCTCAGGTTATGTATGTAGGTGGCAGTTATAGGACCAGCATGCACCTGGGTGAGCCTCTGTGCGCAAAAGAGGCAGCGACAGCCATGATTTTGTTGTTGTTTCATTTGCTTGCTTGTTTGTGGAGAAATAAATCATAAGAAACACAGAAACTTTGCATGGACAATAGACTCTTTTGCCTGTGTATATACCCATGTTGCGTCAGTGTCCCTTTGATTTAAGTTAGATTTTTCTGACTAATGGCCACTACAATGATTAAAACATGTATAAACACAATAACTATTTCTTCTTTGCCAGACAGAAATGTAAGATGATCCAGTTTTTGAATTAACTCTAAAATAGATCTTTACTTGGGATATTTTGAGTGGAAGCCTTTTCTGTGGCACATGTACAGTATGTGTATGTTGTAGCCTATTGTGTAAATATGAAGTTAAGTTAAAGGGACTGTTTGATTGATTTGATTCTTTCAGAATGTCTTGTTAACAGCGACACCTGTGGCCGTTAAGTCGATGAAAGTCAGCGTCGGGCTCGCGCTCTAAATAGACATGAACGAGCATCGCTTAAAACAGAGAGGCGACACACGTCAGCTAAAAGCACAATATAACTCTATATTTCAGCTGCTTGGCAGTAATGTTAGCTGACCAGACGAAGGTCTCTCCATGAATCAATGCTGATCCTAGTGTTGGCTTTTCCTGCTTCAGCCTCCGGGGCTGAAGCAGGAAGAGAACGTTATCGTCTCTGACCGCAGTGGGAGGGAGACACCACCACCCGGTCGGAGACGATAACGTTTCTTGCTGCGAAGCCCCGTCACTTCACAAGACACGGGAAACCTCTGTTGGTCTGGAGGAGCTGCAGCAGTTATTTCTGCACAAACGTCCACTGAACATTCACTAGATATTCTCAGAGCTACTAACTCTTCTGCAGTGTGGAGTGAGCGCGCATGAACGTGAGGTGGAGTGAGAATGCGCGCGTTGTGTGAGTGAAGGCAAGCAGGCAGAGGAGCAGAGGAGCAGAGGAGCAGAGGAGCAGAAGAGCGGTCTGAACAGCGTAGCCACACGCGAGCGCGCGTATGCGAGCACGCATGGGAAACCGACCCAGTAGATTTATACGTGTAAAAAATTACAAACAGTCCCTTTAAGGTTTTTTTTGTGGGTGTCTTAAATGCATGTCGGCTTATGGCACTTGTATGTGCATGACACAAATAAACAATAGCACCGACATAATCACAATTAAAAGCATACACAGCACTTAGTTCTGGTAAAGAGGCAAAATCATAAGAGGAGGCTTCAAACTTTGAGAGATGTAAAAATAATCTTGTTGAGAGATCAGAAGCTGAACTGTAGGCCCTATTTCGTTCAAACAACATTTAAACAACATTGAATCAAATTGTATTTAATAGTGCTGTGTGATGTGTGATGTGATGGAAATTGTGGATTTAAGGCTTACATGCATGTAATCGGAATAAAATGTCCTCTGTATGAAATGTAATCTTAATCTGTTTGAAATGTAATCTGTTTGAAATGTAATCGTATGGTTTTGTAATTTTAAGAAACACATGTTGTAAGCATTTATGATACTGCAGAGCATGGGAAAAGAGCTTCTGTTAGATTTCACTACTGTGTTAGTTTTTCCTTTTGTTTCGATCCCCTGCTGTGGAGGATGTTGACACCAGCACGGAGACATGTTCCATGGTTGTCTGTACTTCTTTATAAGGCTGTATGTAATTCATTACAGGGCGCTCACATTCACTAGGACTGATGCCATGTGGGCACACATTACTTTAGAATTGATAGACATATATTGTGTTTTGTGCATTTAGTTGTCTCTGTCTCATCACTCTCTAGACAGCAACACATTTTAGGTTGCCATGACAGTGCCTGGTTTAATCGTAACATATTTGTGCAGAAACATCACAGATCCCAGTTGTGAAATGTAATTTACTCAAGTATACACTGAAGCCTACTTAAATACAATTTTGCCATTCTTGTAGTTACGTATCTCTATTTTTATGCTAATTTCTACTTTGTGTCCATTTTGGAGGCAAATATTAGCCCATACTTTTTACTCCACTATGATTTATAGATTATTAATACAAAATATAAATTAACTAATACATCCAAATTTTAAGTCTTAATCATTGGTTTTCATACCGCTTTTTATCCCTTGTGTTTATTTATTCGAAGCACTTTGGGCTGCATGATTGTATGAAAAGTGCTATATAAATATAGTTGAGTTGAGTAGTAAATCATATTTATTAGGCTATATATATAATCAACTAATAAATTATGATGTAATATTCCAGCAGTATATAAAGTAGTTAAAATTAGCTCCACCTTTACCAGCTGCAACGTTAATCTAATTTACACATTAGTGCATCAATAATTAGCCTATAATTCAGTAATATAATATAAATTATTCTGAAATGGACCATTCTGCATAATGAGTCCTTATAGCCTACTTTTGGTACTTTAAGTATATTTAATACCTTTATACTTTTACTAACAACGTATTTTGACACTGCAGTATTTCTATCTTTACTTCATTAAAAGGTGGGCGTACTTCTAACCACTGACACAACTATTTCAAAACACTCCTGCTGCGTGGCTCCAACCTAGGAGGGGTTACGACTGTTGCGTCATGACGTAGGTGGCGGGAGTCGTGACGCTGCGGTTCGTTGTTTTTAACGCAGCGCGGGAGATTCAGGAGAAGAGGATCGAGTCTGTGGAGACAGTCAGGGAAGCTGTAAGTTGTAACACGAACTCTCCTCTCGAGTCAGAACTAGTAAGAGAACCTCGTTAAATGTGTCGTCCCGTAAACACCGATCCGACCGTTGACTTTGACGTGTGTAACGGAAGTTAGCTAACGGAACGTCCTTTGGCTGTTAGCGTTAGCTCAACCCTTCAGCTAGCTCAGAGAACCAGAGGCTAATCATGACAGGGCAGGATTGGGGTGTGTGACAGATGTGTAATGTTCCCGTGTTAAAGTCCTACCTTCACCTATTGGTTACTGTTGCTGTTTATGTCTGCTGGTTTAGTGAAGATGCCTTGTGAGAGGAAGCCGATGCGCTACGGCCACTCGGAGGGACACACCGAGGTGTGCTTCGATGAATCTGGGAGGTGAGTCCTTGTTAAAGGTACTTCTTCACTGTCTGGGACTGCTAATGTTGACATCAATGTGATCTGACTGCTCATTCATAACAGTCTTTTTTAGTTTGACACTATCATTGTACACAGTGCTTGAAGTGGATCCAAATCAGATCCACTACTCCCCTTATTCACGTGTATCCTCTATAGTAGGCTTATAATATTACAATTATATTCCAACTGAAACATTATAGGGTTATTGTGGTGTGTTTGTATATTTACCCATAGTGTTAATATACAAACAAAGTGCTTCCCTGTGTTTTTGTAGCCTATAGTATCTCTCTATAATATGTTATAGGATGCCTAGCCTATAGGCTTGAATCAACACCAGAGAGGCAGGTATACATGCAGAGCTGAGGTGTGTGAGCACTGAGCAGGGCTGAAAATTAGCACCAGCCAAAAACTGGTAAAATATGCAAGTGGCTGCCAGATTTGCTTCACTCAACAGCCAAACAAACAATGGTAATCTATTGAGTGGCTGGTAACATTTGAATATTCATTTGCCATTTGGAGGTGGACGAAAAAGTTCAAAAGAGGGAGAGAGTCAGTATTTACCTTAAGAGTTTAAATATGTACGTTATGAAATAAAACAGCCTATTGCTTGAATTTTGTAGATCTTGGTATTTTTCACATGTGGTTCACACTGTCACTGTAAGTGGCTAGTGAAAACAATTGAGTGGTTGATAGATTTTGGAATCACCAGCCACAGGTGAACAAAAGAGTTCATTTATAACCCTGTGAGCTTCATTCAGGTTTTAGGCGCAGAGTCCCAGTCAGGGTGCTCCATATTATATAGCAGGATAAAGAGACACATTCTGAATTACAACAGTGAATAAAAGATACTAGGAGATATCTGGTGTTGGAGTCCTTCCACAAGAATATTTGAAGGTTTTTGAATTAAAACTATGCAATTTTACATCATTTGGATCATTATTATTACTATAGATAACTCCTCAAAAGACGAAACTTGCTATAGTTAAATCATTATTTTATTATGAACACATATCACAGTCTTTGTCAGAACATTTACTTCTTCTGGAAATGTTTGCCCTGTAAAATCATATTCCGTAAATCAAAAGATCTCATTCAGAAAACTTTTAAATAATGTTTCATTAATTATATTTGTTCACAAAAAATAAAAGTAATGACAAACAGTTCACACATTTTTACAGAAAGGAAGTGAACATGTATCAATAAATTACAGCACCCTCATTCTCACCCCCTGTGCCATATACGATTATGAATCGTCCAGAGAACCTGATATGGAGAGGGCATAAAAGAATAATCGGTAGCTTGTGTGTGCCGGTGTACAAGAAAAAATTGTGATATGCCAAGGAGTAAAATGTAAGAGTGCCGGTAAAGCCACTTTGAGCACTGATTGTACACTTAAAGGGACTGTTTGTAAGAATCAGAAAATGCTTGTTAACAGCGACACCTGTGGTCGTTAAGTCAACGAAAGTCAGCGTCGGGCTCGAGCTTGTGCTCGCTCTACATAGACATGAACGAGCATCGCTCAAAACAGTGAGGCGACACACGTCAGCTAAAACCACAATAGCACTCAATCACAACTCGCCCCCGCGTGTCTGTATGCAGACCCGACAACGTCTGGGCATGCTCCTGATGAGTTGGTGGATGGTGTCCTGGGGGATCTCCTCCCAGACGTCCTGTAGGTGCTCGATTGGATTTAGGTCAGGGGAACCGTGTGCGTGTGCGTGTGTGTGTGGTTACAATGCTAATGGTCATTGTATTTTACATGGTTGGAAAGCCTGTTTATTTATCTTCGCAATGATGTCTAACTTGTAAGGATCATGCATTTGTGGGATGAGCAGCACAGCTGATTATGTGGGTAGCGCCCAAGAAAAATGTGCCAAAAGGCTCTGCCAATGGTAAACAGTGTATTCTCATAAGGCTACCAGGAAGCCTGCAATGACTGCCCTTCACCGTCAGGCCCGTTACAAGAAATCTTGCAGCAAAAACAGTATTTCTTTTGTGTGTAGCACACTGAATTGAAATAGCTCTCAATCATGTTGCACAGTAACAAACTGATTTAAAAACAACCTTTCTTTCTGAAAAGATGAATTAATCAGTTTGACACTTTGTTATTTTTCCTTCTGCTTCACAATATGCATATCTGACCATGATAAAATCCTCCTCAGGTTCATTGTAACCTGCGGGAATGATGGAGATGTTCGGATATGGGATGGTCTGGATGACGACGATCCAAAGTTCATCACCGTCGGGGAAAAGGCGTACTCTCTCGCCCTCAAGGTTGGTCATCGGTCGTCTGGTCTTTGATGATGTGTGATTGATTTTCCACTGAGACCTTCTGTAATGAATCAGCTGTCAGTGAAGCATTGATATGTGTTCCTCCCTCTACAGAACGGCAAGCTGGTGACAGCGAGCTCCAACAACACCGTGCAGATCCACACGTTTCCTGACGGCGATCCATATGGCATCCTGACCCGGTTCACTACCAATGCCACGCATGTCACCTTTAACAGCAGTGGCTCCAGAGTCGCTGCCGGATCCAGGTACTTATGATCACTTTTGAAAAACATAACTGTCCAAAGTGGTGAAATTTGCCTGTTGGCACCCCTAAAGCTCACCACAAAGTTCTGGTTTTGTTTGATCCATACAAAACCAGAAATTAGTGGTTTTATGCAGAGTTACAGGCTATAGCTATTTCCTGGTTTTATTATTTTATTTATTTATTATATTATTTCCAAAACATAGGTACAGTACATTCTACTTTTATTTCTGTTTTTGTACGGTGCTGGTAGGTTGCACACTTGTCACCTTTCAGCGAAAATCAACATTTTGAATCCAAAATAAGTAATTTGTGTGATTTGTGTAGATTCAATGAGTTTTTGATTAAGGTCTGTATTGTTCGGTGCCCCCGTTGGTCTCTGGCCCCTTGGACCTCGGCCGTGCTTCCTCCTGTCACTCTGTTCCTTGTGCTTCCTGTGGGGTTTCACCGAGGCACAGGTGCAGGCCTTGTCGCTTGCCCATGTCTGGACAGGTTGGGGCTGCCCCTGTGCTGCGGCCGCCGCGTTTCAATCAACCACCATTGTCTGGGCCTTGGACTGACCAGACATGAACTGATGTCCCCTTTACATGACCTTTTTAGCAGTAAGATTACATTCAACAATCAACTATAAATCCACCCTAGGGGGTTCACTTCTTTGTCACCTTTTCACCCCTGATGAGTTTGCATCCTTAATTAATAGATTATCTATTCTGAATATCTGTACCAACTGATGCTCTGGACACCTCATTTACTGGTTTCTATTTTGAAATCAGATGTATATCTGTCCAATATATTAAAAAAACAGTGCAGTCTGTCAAAAAGGTTAAACTATTGGAGCTTTTGCTGACGCTGCAGGTTAAAGTCGTCGCTGACAGACTTTATCAAACCGCTTCAAAACGTCTAATCACACAGCTTGGTTGGTTTAAACACAGACTCCACCCATGTTGACCATTATCCTTGAAAAATGATATTGCATTTTACAGATGTATTCAGCTATGAGGACGTCCGGCTGACTAAACGGTTCATCCTGAGGTTTCTCTCACCAGTGATCCCAGAGAGGAACCAGAGCTGAAAGATGAGCGAATGTCACTTTTACTTTGTCAAGCGATGCACAATCGCTCTGCTCCGGCTTCTCCTGTGGCGGCGGGTGAAGCTGTCGTGCGTAACTTGTCTGTTGTGTTCAGTACGCTATGACTAAACCAGATCTCATTAGGTTCAGTGTTGTTGTTTCAATACACAGACAGCAGTGTACCTGAATGATGTTTCCACCTCACAGACAGAGCAGCCTCATGATTAGTCCTGATTGGAGATAAACGTCTGTTTGCTACCAGCATTGATTTACCTTGAACGGGTTTATCACAGCAATGAAAGCACACAGCATGATGCCGTATTGATGCTGCTATTTTCACACTGGTAATTTCTATTGTGGTATTGATTGTAAAAATTCAGCCATCGGAGGCGGTTAGGGCGAATTTGGTGTCTGCATTCTGGCGGACGTCGGAGGAAATCAGGATTATTCTGCTTGTCTCGTTCATCGATTTGACAATTTGCACTCGTGCTGGTTCACAGCTGATGTCCCTACGGTCTGTCGCTGTCGGTCACGTGTGAACACAGATTACCTGCACATGCCAGTTTGCACATATTTAATCTTATTTATGTCTCTGTGTTTTTCTTCAGTGACTTCATGGTTAAGGTGGTGGAGGTATCGGACAGCAGCCAGCAGAAAACACTGCGGGGCCACGAAGCGCCTGTCCTCAGTGTTGCCTTTGACCCAAAAGATGACTTCCTGGTCGGTAAACCTTTTCCTCTGGATGTTAGAAATGCAGCGCTGAGGTTGTTGGCTGTTTGTCTGCTGATGATTCTGAAAACTTTTGTCTGAAATTAGCATCCACGGGAACCCCCAAATTAAGTTAAAACTCTGAAGAACAAACATGCAGATCCTGGAAGGGTTCCCTTTAGCAAAATACCTAAAAGGGGAAATTCTGTTCCCATCGATCAGCGATCATTTTGTCAATGAAAATTGAGGATAAGTGTTCGTTGATTTTATTTAATGACTAAATTGTAACGACAACACAAAAATTCCAGTGAAATCTCTGTTCATTATGCCCTGATGAGTGAAGACGAGTTGGCCCTAAGTTAGATCACAGCAGCCATCTCGAAGCATTGGTTGCCAGCTTACAGTAAACATCTACCCCTTCTAAAGGATGATTTATGATTTCTTACTACTCATAAACAGACACCAACTTATTTTGCGAACATTTAACATGATTTGGTATTCATTTTAGAAGATAAACGTGATGTTTCCCAGATAATGCTCATCTGCCTTAACGCAGTTTATACATTTTTATAGTCAAACTTCAAGTCAAGTCAACTTTATTTATATAGCACATTTAAAGAAAACAACATAGTTGACCAAAGTGCTGAACAGGCTCAAAATACAAATGAATACTAAGCAAACAACAATAAGAGCAGAGGAAAACATTAAACATAATTTGCACATAATAGTAGTAAAAGAATTGCAGCACAAAAGAGGACGAGAAGAGGAAACGCCAACGAAAAGTGGTGGGTCTTCAGCAGCGATTTAAATGTTTCTGTAGTCTGAGCAGTTTTTATATGAAAAGGTGGCTGTTCCAGAGATTAGGGACGGCCACCACAAAGGCTCGGTCGCCTCCGTTTTCATGCCTCCGTTTTCATGCCTCTGTGCCAGCAATAGCCGTGGCCGGAGGCATTGTGTTCCGTCTGTCCGTACGTATGCCCTCACAAAACGCGCTTTGGACCATACCTTTTGGGGTGATGCCTTGTTTAAGTTTTAAATTACAATACTGTTCAACGTCAAAACAAAACTGTTGTTGAAGAAATCTCTCATATCATCAGATTTGTTTCATGTTTGGGTAGATAATATTTGACTTGATTAACTTGGATGTCGAACTGTTTTGACTTAAAAACAACAAATACTAAACTTCCTGTGCTCTCTCTCTGTCAGGCGTCTGCCAGCTGTGACGGCTCCGTCGTGGTGTGGAATATCGAGAAGCAGGTACATCAGTGTTTCAGCACCTCACACCCAAAGATTCTAATAAGCATACAACCTTTTTTATTTTGATGTGCACTTCATGGGTCCAGTCTTTCAGATGCTGATCTGCTTTGTGTCCGTTCAGTCTCAGCTGATCAGTTGGCCTCTGCTGCAGAAGACCAATGACGTCAGTAATGCAAAGTCTCTGTGTCGGCTGGCCTGGCAGCCCGGGACGGCGAAGGTCAGTGACACACTTCTGAAGCCGGGTGTCTACCGTTAACATCTGCATCTCTCCAGCACTTCCTCAGCGCAAGCCTCATCAGTGATTAATAAATGATTATTGTGTGCTCGTCCAGTTTTTAGCGGTTCCTGTAGAGGCGACTGTGCACCTTTACGAGCGAGGGTCCTGGGATCATGTGAGCACCCTGTCGGATGAGCTGCTGACACAGGTAGGTGCGCTTCAAGCGCTCCTTTGTACCAACTGCCGTGATGACCTCAGTCTGAGCCAACTCAGTGGTCTCCGACAGCGTCTGTTTTTGCACTGTTTTTGTTTGTCTTGTTCATGTGGATATCTATGTTTGCACTACTGCTACTGTTCATTCTGTTGTGTAATATGCTGATGCATACCAGTGCACATAACTTATAATGCACATTTATTTTTTATAACATACAACTTTTACCAGTCTTCTTATCGTTTGGGTATTTTTTACTCATATTTATTGTATGCCCTGTCTTTTTTAAAGTTATTATTTTTTGGGGGCATTTTTTAAGCATTTATTGATAGGACAGTGGATAGAGTCTTGGAAAGGGGGGAGAGAGAGAGATGACATGCGGAAAGGTCCACAGGCCGGATTCGAACCCAGGTCCACCGCGGCTAGGACTGAGCCTTTGCCAGATATGGGTGCCCGCTCTACCAACCGAGCTAACCAGGCGCCCGCCCTGTCTTTTTTAATGCTCTTATTTATATTTCTGTTAGAATCTGTGCTGCTGTGCAACTGCGATTTCCCCACGGGGATGAATAAAGTCCTGTCCTGGCTCTACATTCAATTCAATTCAATTTATTTTTGTATAGTGTCAAATCACAACAGAAGTTATCTCAAGACGCTTTATATATAGAGCAGGTCTTAGACCGTACACCATAGTTTAGAGACCCAACAAGATCCACCAAGTGCGCTGTGGCCACGAAAAACTCCCCGATTACTGTGCTTTCAAGCGGAGCTTCCAGCTATCTCAGTCCTCCATACATCTGGCTAGCTCACCAGCACTGTCCAGCATCTCTCCTCAGTACGTCCATGAATGTTGGTGTGGGACGTCCCTGTGATCGATGCCCGTGCGTTGGTTCCCGCAGCATCAGCATGCGTGCTGGGAGCTCTTGATGACTTTGGCAGTGACCGAGAAGTCTCATTCTCCATTGTAGACACACATAGTTGAGAATCGTGGTGAAATCTTTGGTCGTCAGTCCAAGATCACACTGTGAGACGTACTATAATGTGATTGATGCTTTGACCCACGTATACAAACCAACCAATCACAATACAGCATAAAAAGGTGCAGATTACACTGGTGAGCTAGTATAATGCTACTGCTAAAAGCTAAAAACTCACTCAGGCAATCAGGTCCTCCATCTTGTCCTCTTTTGAGGTTTTTCGATGCACAGAAGTGCCATCTCTGTGACCAAAGAGCTTTTTTTTAGTTTAAGCTACATTTGCATGGTAGAGTCAAGGGTGTAGGTTTCATTTCAACATTGGGAGTGACATATATGAAACCAGGAAATTGTGAGCATCAAACACAATTTAATTAAACTTAATTACCTGCATTCTGGTAAATCTTCATGCACCAATTTGTGCTTTTCTGCATCAATTTATGGTGGAAAATGTCTTTATTTTTGTCAAAATAAATGTCCTCTGCTACTTTCATGTTTTTATGCACATGTTCTAAATATTGAAGGGGACATGCTCTGCAGCCCTTCGTCTGCTGAAGCGTACCATCAAGTTTTAGACCAAATATGGGATCTTTATACAACCTGAAGGCACCGAAATGACGACTTCTTCAAAGACTGTAGTTGAAATCATCAGTAGGACTGAAGGTCCAGTCTGCCTGTGCTCTGATTGTGTTTTCTCCTCATTTTTCAATTCTTTTTCCTCTCTGTTGTCTCTGCAGCTCGTCAATGTGGTGGCCTGGTCTCCATGTGGGCGGTTCCTAGCGGCGGGCAGCGTGGGGGGTTCACTGACGGTGTGGGACGTGAACAGCAAGCTGTGTCTGGAAAGGTATAACAGATTGGCAAACTTTGAAAGTTGATAACTGATGCATCTCTGGTGACATTTGAATGCAAATGAGCTGTACAACGCATCCTGTGACTAATTGTCTGCGTTGGTGAAGCCATCAGGAGAAACAGTAGACGTTCAGGATCACTAACAGCTGACATTTTCTCGTCTCGGCTGCAGGCAGAAGCATGAGAAGGGCTTCACAGTGTGTGGTCTGGCCTGGCATCCGTCAGGCAGCCAGATCACCTACACAGACACAGAGGGCAGCCTGGGCCTGCTGGACGGACTCAGCACCTCCACAGACAACAACACCACCAAGGTACGGCGCTGATAACACACTCAATGTTTACTCTAGCTCAATATGGTGATAGGCACTGGTGGAATGTAACTAAGTCATCTTACTCAAGGACTGTACTTCAGTATACATTTTAGGTTCTTGTACTTTACTTAAGTGTTTTCTTTTCATGACACTTTCTACTTGTATTTCACTACATCTGGGGAGAATATTGTACTTTTTACTCTTCTACAATTATTTGACAGCTTTAGTTACTTTACAAATTCTGATTTTTGCACACAAAACGTATGGAAAATGTAAAAGGAGCGCTGAAACGATTAATCAACAGAAAATTAATTGGCAACTATTTCGATAATCGTCATTTTTAATGCAAAGATGCAAAATATTTCATGGTTCCAGCTTTCTGCCACTTTTTCTTTTAATAATTTGCTAAGTTCCCGCCCCTTGAACGCAGACTGGCCAATCATCGTAGCATCGGCCAGTTCTGATAAGGATCCTCTCTGCTACGCCAGCTACTGAAGGTATCCTGAATGTATACACATGCTGCTTTTGCTTTTTAATGATGGTGAATTGTTAATGGTGAACGGTGAATAAAGACCTACCTGGCTTCATAGGAACAGTGTTGTTCCTTAATTTCATTATCGGTCTCAATCACCAGGTGATGGTGGTTCACTTTCAGGTTGGCTTTACGCAGTGAAACTTTCACGCAACTAAAGGCGGAATCAGTTTGTTTTATATTAGATAATGAAAAGCTATAGGGAGTCATAACTAAACATTAACTTAGCTTAAAATAAAGCAATATATTGACTTACAATACTGTGTGCAAGAACATTGTTGTTCTTGTAAATGTTTGTCCTTCATGTGAGTTGTCAAGACATTGATACTTGAATTGGGACAGGTGAGCTTTTCCCTCTTCATTCACAAATGATATTGTGAATTTAGCTCTCAAATGCATATTGTAATCCTAAAACTGTAATTATCACTCTTCTCACAACTCACAACATCATCTGTTTATTTTTATGGCAAACACACAAATTCAAATTTTCAATGTTTGTTTTCATGTTGATGCTAAATAACTTTCAGCAGGCACCAGCAAAAAAGCCAGCTAAAGAGTACAACGACCTGTTTGATGATGATGATGATGATGACAGACTCATGGATGAAGGGCTGAGTGACATCAACTCGCCAGTTAAGAAACCCATCGCCGGGGACGACGACGACGATGATGATGATGATTTCCTCATGCCTGCAACCGGTCGGGTGAGGAACAGAGGGGCGATCCTGGATGATGAGAACTCACTGGGTGAGTGAAAGACAGAGTCAGAGAGAGGGAGGATGCAGATTAGATTAGAGACAGATTAAAGTAAAACCATTCGGTACCAAATTGACCCCTCACCATGAACTATGCATTTATAAGGGTTGACAAAAGTTGTCTGTTTCCACTTTAAGTCAGAAAATAGTGAAATGTGCCTATCACAACCTAAAACCTGAAGATCCAATTTACAATAACATAGAATAGAGAAAAGCAGCAGTACTTCACATTTGAGAACTGAAACCTATAATAGAATATTATCTATTTTTGCCTGATAAATTTGTAAATAAACAGATAATCAAAGTTGAAAATTAATTTTCTGTTGATTGATTCATCGTTTCAGCTCTACTTTAGTTGATATAGGTAATGTCAATAGAAGGAAATCTGTCTGCTGGTTACTTCTGTCCTGTTTATCTTCTGCTCACTTGTTAAGTGTGTTCCAGTCGGAGTGCGTGGCTCAGGTGAATGGAGAATAAGTGGATTTAACATCTATCTCTGCATGTATGTCTTTTCTTCAGACACCGGCTCGCTGAAGCTCGGTCAGGACAAATTTGGGGACGATGACGACACGGGCAGCGCCGTAGTTCCTGCAGCGGCCCCGCTGGTGCCCCTGCGTCCCATCTATGAGGGACCCCTGCCAACACCTCCCCAGAAGGCCTTTCAGCCAAGCTCCACCCCGGCACACCTCACACACCGCTTCATGGTAGACTCGAACACATGCCTCCCTAGACTCCCTAAAATAAAACTTCATCTTGCGGTAATATGAAATGGTTTCCAGTCTCACGTGTATTAAAAGCCAATTTGTGCCTCAGATGTGGAACTCGGTGGGAATAGTCCGAGGCTACAACGATGAGCAGGACAACGCCATCGACGTGGAGTTTCACGACACGGCCGTGCACCACGCCATGCACCTCACCAACTCGCTGGGTCACACCATGGCTGATCTTTCCCAGGAGGCCGTGCTGCTAGCCTGCCCCAGCACGGACGAGCTCGCCAGGTAAACCTCCTTCTGTCTTGTTTTGTTTCAATTATTTACAGTAAACCCTTCAACCCGCTCCTCCTCTCTTCCCAGTAAGCTTCAGTGCCTCCACTTCTCGTCGTGGGACACCAATAAGGAGTGGATGGTGGACCTGCCGCAGGGCGAGGATGTGAGGGCGCTGTGTCTGGGTCAGGGCTGGGCGGCGGTCGCCACCAGCGCGCTGTTGCTCAGACTCTTCTCCATCGGCGGAGTCCAGAGAGAGATCTTCAGCCTGCCGGGGAACGTGGTCTGCATGGTCGCACACGGAGAGCAGATGCTCATAGTCTACCACCGGGGTTAGACACACACACACACACACACACACACACACACACACACACACACACACACACACACACACACCACTGTGATATATTCTCTGTACAATTGCTGTTGAGGTGTTTTTTGTTGTCTCTGTGTGGAAAGTACAAAATAAACTTTCCCTATTTGAGAAAAAAGTCCCTGAATGAACAGCAGAGGAGACACATCTGTGAAGGCACTCCTTCCGATCCGCACCAACTCCAGCCTCCGTTCCGTCAAATTCAAACACTGACTGGACGAGATGTAAATGCTTTTTTGGAACAATAGGCAATTTATCAATTAGTCGTTGGACAGAAAAATATACAGAGCAGATTTTGATCGATGAAGACATACTTGCTTCTTTTCTTTGTCTTATTTGATAGTAAACTGAATAGTTTTAGGTTTTGTTTGTGGAAAATCTGCATGTTTCACAATCACTTTGGGCACTAGGAAATTGATCTATACTTAAATTGATCTCTAATATTTTCTGATATTTTATAGACTAAAGAATTTTATAGACTAGATAAGGGGTGGGTGATATATCGAATATAGTCGATGTATCGCGGCTTGTCCCACGCGTGGTATATAAAATGACTATCGCGAACATCGACTACAAATTGTCATGTAATGTTTTTAAGCCACCCCGCCGGCATGAGACTCGCTTTGGCATTTCCTTCTCTCCTCCGGCTCCCTCTAACAGACACAGATACACACGTCACAGACTCCGCCCTCATCCAGACTCTCTCCTGGGCGAGGGTGATGTATTCGACCGGCGTGTTTTTGTTTATGGAGGGACGCAGCGGAGAGAGAATGAGTCTGGAGAAAGTGAAAGAACCGAAGCGGCAAAGCGAGTACGGTAGCGAGAACATGACCAAAGCAACCAGAACCAGACCAGAGGCAAATTACTCTGGCTTCCTCGCTTTCCAAAGCAATCCCATATGACAAAAAAAGTGCAAAATGCAAAGAAATCACGGCCGCTGTAAACACCTACATCACAACATTAGCGTAGTTGAAAAGCCCAGATTCAAAAGACTCATTAAGACACTTGATCCAAAATATGAACGTCCAGCTAACACAACCAAAGCTGTCAGCCTGAATTAGTGGACAAGCATGCAGTTTTGGCCATACAGTAGGCTACACCTCGCGGTTGGTGAGTCTTTCTACACTGCTGGGAAAATTATATTTTGTATTATCAGCAACATTATAACAGCTTACTGGTTAATATAACAATAAGTTACTATACACTAATTACACACCATTAATGTGTGTGTGTGTGTGTGTAAATATATAAAGCATGTATTGCCAGATAACTATTTGGTTAAAGTGAATACTGTTGGATAATGTTTTGTTGAATTTAACTTGTGATTTCCCCCTTTTTGCATGCCAGATTAAAATAGTTCCAACAGAAACCACTAATGAATATAAACAAGGTTTTAATGCAGACATACAGTGTGCTGCAGGGACTACAAGAATCATCATATTGGTGTGATTGTATGCATCAAAGGGTTAAATCGAGCATTTATGAAGTGCTTAGAGGATATTTGAAAATATCGTGATATATATCGTGATATATATCGTGTATCGCGATATTGCCTAAAAATATCGCGATATTATTTTTAGGCCATATCGCCCAGCCCTAGACTAGATCAGTCATTTAAGAAATAATCATTGACTGCAGCCCTGCTTCTGTTTTTTGAAAGTAGCATTTAAAGCCTAGTAGGGAATAATGGGAAGGTGTTCTTTATTCTTGCTACAGTACTTTTTAAACAAATATTTAAATTTGTATTCCGTTAAAATAGTTTATTCAACTGATTAACATTTGGTCTATGTTACGGAGACTCCCTTGAAAAAGAGATTTTAAATCTCAATGGGAATATCCTGTTAAAATACATTTCAAATCAGGAGGCTACATGGGGAGTTTATAGGAGGAAAGTGGGGGTTGGATATATTTTGTATATACAGTATTAATTTTTCCCAGTGGAGATTTACATGCTTGTAGTTTAACTAAACAATTACTGTAGATGAAGTTCACAACATACAAGTCTGAGATTTTTGTGTTTTGACTTGGACCATAAATACATGGTTGCATATTATTAGAGTTGGTGCGGAGCGACATTTGTGGAAGATGGAAGCTTCTCTGTTCTGAGAGGTGGACTACTAAAACACTCCAGAGAATGTTGTCATTGGGTGATTAAAGTTTTTGTTGTTTATTGTTTTTTCTAAAAAGCACTGAATGGGCTTTTCAAAGGGTAGAAAGAACCTTAAAAGAATAAATTCTATATACGCAACATTACAGCAGACCATTTTTCCAAGGCTTACCATAGTATTTTATATTTGTTTTTTAAATGTGGGTCCCAATCATGTAAGGACTCTCTAACTCTTCCGTTGTTATCTTCAAGCTTTGACAAGGCCTTATGTATGTTAATTTCCGTCATCAGCTCCAGGTTTTGATGGTGACCAGGCTCTGGGTGTTCAGCTGCTGCAGTTCGGTCGAAGGAAGAAGCAGCTCATCAACGGCGAACCCCTCCCACTATCTCACAAGTCCTACCTGTCCTGGCTCGGATTCACTGCAGAGGGTCAGTTTGTAGAAGAAATATATATGTTTTTATTCTCCTGGAAACATTTCTTTGACTCTGTTTATATGTATTAAATTAATAATTTTAAACAGAAGCAGCATTTTCCTCTGACTCATTTTAGGATTTGTAAGATGACAGCCTGGTTACGTTGTGGTTTTTCAGGTACCCCGTGCTATGTGGATTCGGATGGGGTTGTGCGGATGCTGAACCGCTCCCTGGGCAACACATGGACACCAGTGTGTAACACCAGAGAGACCTGCAAAAGCAAATCAGACCACTACTGGGTGGTTGGAGTACACGAGAACCCCCAACAGCTCAGGTGAACTCTCTCTCTCCTCCACCATCATGTTTCTGACTTCCTGTCAGCTGAGACGTTGGTCATGTGTTGTCCTCTCTTTGGTATATTTGGGTTTTGATGGAGGCACGAAGGAGACGCAGACAAATGTTTAGAGTCTGACTGAATCATCTCAGTGAAAGACTGCACATAAACTAAAACATTGCCATCACTGAAACAGCTTTTGGCTTGTTTAAAAATAATGTTCCTTATGATAATTATTACTAGGGCTGTCAATCGATTCAAATATTTAATCGCGATTAATCACATTTTATTTATCTGTTCAAAATGTACCTTAAAGGGAGATTTGTCAAGTATTTAATCCTCTTATCAACATGGGAGTGGACAAATATGCTGCTTTATGCAAAGGTATATATATATTTATTATTGGAAATCAATGAACAACACAAAACAATGACAGATATTGTCCAGAAACCCTCACAGGTACTGCATTTAGCATAAAACAATATGCTCCAATCATAACATGTCAAACTGCAGCCCAACAGGCAACAACAGCTGTCAGTGTGCTGACTTGACTATGACTTGCCCCAAACTGCATGTGATTATCATAAAGTGGGCATGTCTGTAAAGGGGAGACTCGTGGGTACCCATAGAACCCATTTACATTCACATATCTTTGAAAATGGTCATGACAGTTTTTCCTCACCAAAATTTTGCATAACTTCGTAGCATTATTTAGCCTCCTCGACAAGCTAGTATGACATGGTTGGCACCGATGGATTCCTTAGCTATCTTCACTCTAGCTTTAAAACTGAGCCCCCTATAACCTCCGGAAGATCGATTGCGTTAATGCTTTAAAGAAATTTGTGGTTAATGTGTTGATGATACACTTCCTAGCTTACAGGCAGTGGAACAAAAGTCTAACTAAGGCAAATAGGTATGGTTATATAAACACATAATAATACACTCTATTAATGATCCTTAAACAAAATCCAAACTATGTTTTAGTAGAGATCACAGTCCACAGTGAGATTAAAGTTTGTGCCAGCTAGTCTCTGTACTGGGGGTGACTTGCTCTTACATGTGATTTATGATGGCCAATAGTTTATTTAAATGATACGAGCAGCTCACACTGGAGAGTGAATTGGTTTGTCCATCTTGCTGCCTCTTGGAGATCTTGAAGGGTCAAAGGTGGTTTAGGTCAGTGGTATGATTTAGTAGCCACGTAAAAGAAAAAGGATCTTCTCATCTTGATCGTTGCTGTTTGCAGGTTGTAAATCCATGATGTCTTGTTGGCCAGCATTCCTGGGCTTTGAAGGAAGAGCTGGTCTTGTTTCTCGAAGGTTGTCCTGTCTGTATTCGAAACACGCAGGGACTTTTCCTATAAAACCAATGTCAGAAGACACAAAAAAGAAAAAACTTGTGGGAAAAAAATTAGAATTTGGTGTTTTTTGCATTTGTAAAGTTGCTGTTCAGCAGCTGACAGCACCAGCAAGGAAGCGGTCAATACAAAACTGTCTCTATTCTCAGATGGATTATCACATGATGGTAGCAGAACATTGATAAACACAAATAGCAGCTAAACTTTCACTGTGATGGACCAAATCTAAAAACTTACAGTATGCTTTGAAAAGTTGTCAGCAGGACAATAAATGCAATCTGTAGTTATCAGGATATGATCTACAAAATGACAGTGTGATGGTATAGATTTCCTGACCATAGGGCTGGCTGATATGGACCAAAAATCATATCTCAGTATTTTTAGGCTGAATGGTGATACACAATATATACTGGAAAAACAAAGTTTGGAAACTTGTGTTTGGTGGATTATTTCTCTGTTGTTACAATGCTAATGGTCATTGTATTTTACATGGTTGGAAAGCCTGTTTATTTACCTTCGCAATGATGTACCACTTGTAAGGATCATGCATTTGTGGGATGAGCAGCACAGCTGATTATGTGGGTAGCGCCCAAGAAAGATTTGCCAAAATGCTCCGTCAATGGTAAACAGTGTATTCTCCTGTTGGTATTGACTCTTGTTTTGAGTTGTTTGGTGGATTGGATGATTGAACTCTCTTTCAGTAACAAGGAACAAACAAGACATATTGTCTATTTTACACTTTATTCATTTAATACACCATCAGGAGCCTCAGTAGCGGGTGAAAGATCCATACGCAGCCAAAACAGCCTGGCACCTCCTCCTCATGCTGGTCACCAACCGGGTCACACGTTGCTGTGGGATGGCGTTCCATTCCTCAACCAGGATTCGTTGCAGGTCAGCCAACGAGGTTGTGTTGGTCACTCTAACATGTACAGCACGCCCAAGCTGATCCTACAAGTGTTGAATTGGGTTGAGGTCTGGACTCTTGGCAGGCTGTTACATTCTCTCTACTCCCACATTGTGGAGGTAGTCTGTGATAACCCTGGCTCTGTGGGGGCGAGCGTTGTCGTCTTGGAGGATGAAGTTAGGTGCCAGATTGTGGAGATATGGGATCGCCACTGGCTGCAGAATCTCGTCCCGATATCTCACTGCATTGAGATGGCCTTCAATGATGACAAGCCTTGTTTTGCCAGTGAGGAAGATGCCGCCCCACACCATGACACAGCCCCCACCAAAAGCTGTTACTCCATCGGTGCTACAATCAGCATAGCGTTCTCCACGTCGTCTCCATACTTTGACCCTGCCGTCCAACTTTCGCAGACAGAACCTGGACTCATAACTGAACATGACATTCCCCCACATGTTCAGGTTCCATTGTCTGTGTTGTCGACACCAGCGCAAACGGGCCTGACGGTGAAGGGTAGTCATTGCAGGCTTCCTGGTAGCCTTATGAGAATACACTGTTTAGAGCATTTTGGCAAATTTTTCTTGGGCGCTACCCACATAATCAGCTGTGCTGCTCATCCCACAAATGCATGATCCTTACAAGTTGGACATCATTGCGAAGGTAAAGAAACAGGCTTTCCAACGATGTAAAATACAATGACCATTAGCATTGTAACAACAGAGAAATAATCGACCAAACACAAGTTTCCAAACTTTGTTTTTCCAGTTTATATCTCTATTTTCTACAAAGTGGGCTAAATGTTAATTTTTAAGTCAACGCCACATGTAAGATGTCACAGCACTTTAATTGAAACAGATATCATATGACATGGTTAAGCTACGTCTGAGACAAACATTGAGGACTGCTTTATTTCAATAAAGTCATCAATATAATCATGCTACTTGTAACATCATTACACAATGACGCTTTGGATGAGTAATCCAGAACAACAAATTGTTGTTTTGTTAAACAGGTTACATCCCATGACCAAAGCTTCAGATGTTGGTCTTGAGGAGCTGTAGTGTTTATTCATTTACAAACTGGAACCTACACTGTACGTTTACGGTCACTTGACAACTTTACTGCTAATTTCTCTGCTCCGATCGCCAACACCTGTCTGCTCTGAGCGCATCCACCTCTCTCTGTCGCTCCACCACACAGCTACGCCCACGCTACACTTATAACACGCATCAAACTGTGTCAACACCTACATTTACAAGATTTGACCACGTTTGAAACACAAATACAGAAAAATATACATTTTATAAGCCTATGAGAAAAAACAACATCCGTCTATGATTTGAGGAAGTGGATCAGCTGATTGATTGCAGAGGCGACGTTACCGTTAGAAACACTGTCGGGCATGTTCATTTTGAGAGAGCAATGGTGTAACTTCATCACTCAACAACTTTATCACTGTCAGTCTCAGGGACATACTTTCATGTTTATAATGCTGGTCCCCACTTTGCTGCGGTCCAGCCAAAAAGAGCGAGAGACAAGGGTTGTGCGGATAGTGTGAGAGAGTTGACATTTTTACACTGGCACAGGTTTACGGATGAAATGGTTTATGTAACGCAACATTAAACTATAACCAGGGCTCCAAACTAACTTTTTACATTGGTTGCACTGCGGCGCCTAACTTTTTCATTTAGGTGCACCAGCACATAATTTAGGTGCACCCAAATTTTTTCACCGTGCCTTTTGGCGCCACATTAATACATTTTAAACGTTTTGTTACTTCCCTGTCACAATGTCACAATACCAGAAATTTTGTAGTCGATACCAATACCAGTGAAATTCCATGATTCTCAATACCAATTCGATACCACGGTAAAAAAAAACAAGATTAAAACAATAAATCCCATGTACTTAAACATACACTCCTTTTATTAATGTTTGCATACTGGTTTTTGTTAGGAAGTTAAACAGGTCATAACTCCCTCTCTATTATCTATTTTATATTGTTGTGAAAACATCTTCTTCAAACAACTGGATTTATTCAAGTTTCTCCCCAAAAACTAAATTTTACAAAATTACATTTGAACACATCATAGATAACGTTAGAATTTACCTTCCAATACTCACCCTTACTGATTAGAGCTTAAAGTCATCAAAATGTCCACCTCCCTTTTAAAATCTCGTCCTGCCAATTTCAACACAAATTTGTTGTTCACAATGTAGGACTGTCCATAACGAACACCATGTTCGAACATAAGGATGCTCATTAGTGTACATGGTTACCAGAGTATCCTCGGCCGAAGGTCGATGATCGATTTTTTGATCGTATCGTCTGATCTGAGGCCCAATGTTTTGGACACTCGGGTGAAGAGGGGTGGAGTTGTCAACCGATCACAATCTGGTGGTGAGTTGGGTCAGAGGGTGGGGGAAGACTCTGGACAGACCTGGTTAGCCCAAACGGGTAGTGCGGGTGAACTGGGAACGTCTGGAGGAGCCCCTGTCTGAGAGATCTTCAACTCACACCTCCGGCGGAGCTTTTCTGGCATCCCTGTGGAGGTTTGGGGCATTGAACCCGAGTTGGCGATGTTCAAAGCTTCCATTGCTGAAGCTGTGGCGGTGAGCTGTGGTCTAAAGGTCTTGGGTGCCTCAAGTGGCGGCAACCCTCGAACACCGTGGTAGACACCGGTGGTCAGGGAAGCCGTCGGACTGAAGAAGGAGGCCTTCCGGGATATGTTATCTCGGAGGACTCTGGAGGAAGTTGTAAGGTACCGACAGGCCCGAAGGGCAGCAGCCACTGCCGTGAAGGAGGCAAAGCAGCGGGTGTTGGAGGAGTTCGGAGCAGCCATGGAGAAGGACTTTCGGTCGGTGCTTCTGGAAAACCGTCCGGCACCTCAGGAGGAGGAAACAGGGAACCATCCAAGCTGTGTACAGTAAGGATGGGACACTGTTGACCTCAACTGAGGAGGTAATCGTGCGGTGGAAGAAGCACTTTGAGGAACTCCTGAATCCAACTAATACGCCCTATATTGTAGAGGCAGTGCTGGAAGCTGATGGGGATCATCATCAATTTCCCTGGTGGAAGTCACTGAGGTAGTCAAACAACTCCACAGTGGCAAAGTCCCGGGGAATGATGAGATCCGTCCAATTACAGGGGTATCACACTACTCAGCCTCCCTGGTAAAGTCTACTCCAAGGTGCTGGAAATGAGGGTTCGGCCGATAGTCGAACCTCGGGTCGAAGAGGAACAATGCGGATTCCGTCCTGGCTGTGGAACAACGGACCAGCTCTTCACTCTCGCAAGGATCCTATAGGAAGCCTGGGAGTATGCCTATCCAGTCTACATGTGTTTTGTGGACTGGAGAAGGCATACTGTATGACCGGGTCCCCCGGGAGATACTGTGGGGGGTGCTGCGGGAGTATGGGGTGAGGGGGTCACTTCTCGGGGCCATCCAATCTCTGTACGCCCAAAGCAAGAGCTGTGTTCGGGTTCTCTGCGGTAAAACGGACTCGTTTCCGGTGGTGGTTGGCCTCCGCCATGTCTGCGCTTTGTCACCAATTCTGTTCGTGATATTCATGGACAGGATATCGAGGCGTAGTCGGGGGGAGGTGGGTTTGCAGTTCGGTGTGCTGAGGATCTCATCGCTGCTTTTTGCAGATGATGCGGTCCAGTTGGCATCATCGGTCTGTGACTTTGCAGCACTCGCTGGATCGGTTCGCAGCCGAGTTTATAGTGGCTGGCATGAGGATCAGCACCTCTAAATCGGAGGCCATGTTTCGGTACCGGTCAGTCTTTGTTCCTACTCTCACCTATGGTCATGAGGGCTGGGTCATGACCGAAAGAACTGGATCACGGGCACAAGCGGCTGAAATGGGTTTCCTCAGGAGGGTGGCTGGTGTCTCCCTTAGAGATAGGGTGAGAAGCTCAGTCATCCTTGAGGGACTCAGGGTAGAGCCGCTACTCCTTTGTGTTGAAAGGAGCCAGCTGAGGTGGTTCGGGCATCTAGTAAGGATGCCCGAACCACAGGTGTTCCAGGCACGACCAGCTGGGAGGAGGCCACGGGGAAGACCCAGGACTAGGTGGAGAGATTATATCTCCACACTGGCCTGGGAACGCCTCGGGATCCCCCAGTCAGAGCTGGTTAATGTGGCCCGCGAAAGGGAAGTTTGGGGTCCCCTACTGGAGCTGTGGCCCCCGCGACCCGACCCCGGATAAGATGTTGAAGATGAGTGAGAGTGATAATGTAGCATTATCAATATTAAGTTAACTGCGTCCCAAATCAGTCTACCTACGGTACCGTCAGGTATCCGCATGTTTACATATTACGTTGGTATAAGAGTAGCTTAATGTGTGCGTAGCAGGTGAGGGGTAGAGTGACAGACAGAGAGAGAGAGAGATGCGCTATGAAGAGGTCAGTTTGGCGATTATCAGAGCAGCAAAGAAATTGGAGGTACGGTTGCCTCGTGTTATTAAATGTACAGTGTCCGACGCCGTGTTCAGGATTAGGCATTTTACCGGGGACCAGGGAGACAGGTGGGTTCGCAGTTACCTCTGCCGATGATTATGGTCTTGAAACAGGTGTAACGGGAACGGCAGCATTTTTCTTGATGTAAAAACAATAAGTAGTTCTCTTCATTTCGTATTACTGGTATGTTGTATGGTAGTGATGTCGAAGACGAGTACAGGGTGCGGTTTCACACATAAACACGCAGAGACAGATCTGTTAAATGTGAGGTACACCAGTGTGACCAATGAAAAATGTTGATTCACACTTGCCAGATTATTTGGCCAAAAATAGTTGCGCTCCGGAGCCCTGATATCGATACACTATAAACAATATTGTCTCATCCTATATCTTGTTTGAAAATATATCGATATACCTTAAAAAGCCGTTACACCGCCCAGCCCTACCTGACCCTGATCTCTGATGTAATCCTGTTCTCGCTGGTTAATCATTATGTTTCTCTAAATCCCCTCTGTTTCCCTCTTGTTCCTGTCAGGTGTATTCCATGTAAAGGCTCCAGGTATCCTCCCACCCTGCCCAGACCTGCTGTTGCCATCCTGCCTTTCAAGCTGCCTCTGTGTCAGACCTCCACAGAGAAAGGACAGCTGGAGGTAAACACACCGAACACACCTGATACTAACACGCAGCAACAGGGTTTCCCTGTTTGCCCTATTGCTGCTGTAAAATGAGAGGTTTTCTAAAGGGACTCTGGTGCTCTGAAACACTACTGCTTTTGTCCACAGGCATAACACAAAATGAAAGTTTTGAAAGAATAACATTTCTCGTAGTAACTTTTAGTAGTTTTAATGTTGCAACCTGATTTAGTAAATCATAGAACTTAGGAAGGACTTAATGTTCAAATTTATAGTTACTAATTATTAGGGCTGTAACGTGAAACGCGATAACGTGTTAACACAAATTTGTTTAATGACACTAATTTCTTTAACACATTAACGTGTCGCAAAGGAGGTTAAATAACACTCCAAACTTACACTAAATGTTAGCGAGGAAAAACTGGCATAGCCATTTTTAAAGGGGCCCCTTGACCTCTGACCTCCAGATCAGTGAATGAAAATGGGTTCTATGGGTACCCACGAGTCTCCCCTTTACTGACATGCCCACTTTATGATAATCACATGCAGTTTGATAAGAGTATTAAATACTTGACAATCTCCCTTTAAGTTACATTTTGAACAGATAAAAATGTGTGATTAATTTATGATTAATCGCGATTAAATATTTGAATCGATTGACAGCCCTAGTTCAAACTTGTAGTTAATTCAATTAGTAATGGGTTTATGAATAGCAGGTGCGACCTAATTCAGATGTGCCACAACATCTTCAGGCTTTCTAATATAGTTATTGTTAATATTGAGTCTTTTAGATGACATAAAGTAATCCAATCCTCTGTCAGACCAACATGATAAATGGGTGAATTCTTCTCTGTAATGTAAATTGGAAGTACACAGCCTGTGTCCTCTTCTGTTGTCCTCCAGGAGCAGTTCTGGCGTTCAGTCCTCTTCCACAACCACTTCAGTTTCCTGTCGTCCAGCGGCTACGAGATAGACGAGGACGGGCAGAGTCAGTCTCAGAAGGAGCAGCAGGAGCTGCTCATGAAGATGTTTGCAGTGAGTCTGAAAACTTAGTTTATATTACGATCACTGATTTGTTTTCTGTAGCTGCTGTTGTGTTCAGAGTCAACGTTTTCTTCCAGCTGTCCTGTAAGCTGGAGAGAGAGTTTCGCTGTGTGGAGCTGGCAGAGCTCATGACCCAGAACGTGGTGACTCTGGCCATTCGGTATGCGTCCCGATCCAGACTCATGGCCCTCGCCCAGCGGCTCAGTGAGATCGCCCTGGAGAAAGCCAATCAGATCCAGGAAGAAGAGCCAGAGGAACAGGAAGAAGAGCCAGAATACTCCAGCGTCAGACGGCCCTCTGGGTAATGCCAAAATGCATTTAATCCTTTTGACAACCATTCATGTTTTACACAAGACTCACCAGTAGTTACAGGACTGGACCCCCTTTGTATTTTTGTTGAAGCTACTGTGCACCAGTAGTGTGAAATTCACAAGTTTATTTTTTGGACAGGTACGGCCAGAGTGAGGTCACGGGAGAGCATTGCAGTAACAGACGTAATCAGGAGGAAGAAGAGGAGCAAGAAGAAGAGCTCAGGGAGGAAGAGGAGAAGGATGGAGAAGAGATGGAGACGGAGGAGGTAGCAGAAAGCAGAAAACGTCAGTTCCACCTCTTTCTTTAACTCTCTTTATACATGTGTAGGGGTTCTACTTAAGTAGGTTTTGGTTATTAGCAAATTAATTAATAAGTAATAATAGAATTATTAATATTAATAAAGATAAAGATTAATAAAGATAAACATCAATAATAAACGGGGCACCACCCTGGAATCAGGGACCAATGACCAAAACGTTAATATAGTCTCATTATATATGCTAAACTATCAATTTGGAACGTTGATTAATAATTAAATTAATAACTATAACCAAAATAGATAGTAAAGGTTGAAGGATATCGGAGTTCTTGACATAGCAGAGGTTGGCATTATTCACTCTTGTGCAACATTAAAGAGACCAGCATGTATATTCCACAAACATTTATTTACAAGATAATAAAGGTTCAAAACACAATATTAATCTAACTAAATAACTAAACTAAACAAACCAAACACTGTGTGGGTGTGTGTGTGTGTGAGAGAGAGAAAGGGGGGGGAAACAAGATGGGTTCTTGTCTCAAAATGTCTGTATGGCCTACAAACAAAATGGCGGGCACTGTAAAACTACAAAGATGGCGGAATCAAAGATGGCCATCAGCATGTCACCACATGACCTCTTTGTTCTTCTGAGAAGAAGGACAGAGAGGGGGGGGGGTGATGTGGGGTTAAGATTATCTGAAGCTGTATGTTTATGTTTAACTAATTCACAGTTTCTGTATGTGATCTTTATGTGTGTTAGATATGCAGTGGGTTAGAAAAGATGGTTAGTTGCATGCAAGACCTTGTCTATGTGAAGCATAAACTAAACACATCAGATGTGGCGAAGCCAGTTACCCAAAAATCAAATACAGATAAATCACCACAGTCAAACTCAATGAATAACATTAAACCAAATCAATACAAGTACTTTCTAGAAATCTTGCTCAGCCCTGTGCGATTGCTAATGCTAAGGCCCAGTACGTTACCAATCCATGGAAGAACCGGTTTTGTGATTCCATGTGTTGAAGTTGTGGTTCCAAGTCAAAGAGGTCGTCTTTGCTGTTAGTTTGGTGCTAACTTCTTTGCTTGATAGCTTGAAGTTAGCTGGTGAAAAGGGCAGAGCACTCGCGTCGTCTGCCGTTTGGTTCCTTGGTTGCAATGGCTGTTTCCTAACAGGCCATTGATCAGAACCAGAACTGTTTTGCAAGTTCTGGACTTGAGAGCCGTTCACCTCAACCAGGTCAGCCTGGGTTGAGGAGATGAAGAGCAGAGAGAGCGCAGCAGCTCACCTCTCACACGTCAGGAGAGATGAGCAGATGAGAAGAAAGAGAAGGAACAAAGGACATTCCTCTGGTTTTGTTCTGTGTGATTTTCACACCTCTGGGTGAAATGTTACTGTAGCCAATGAGGACTGAGCTGAGTCCTGTGGTCAAGGAGAGCATACCTCCAGGATTCTGGGAGACAGTTCACTGTGTCTGCCACCCGAAATGGCAGGTCCCTACACATGTATGTTCTCAGCACAAGATGTCAATAATGTCAGTGTCTAATGCACGACGTGTCTCCTACTGCAGGTGTGAATCCGTTTGCTAAAGAAGCTGGTTCACCCATGAAGCTGTCTCTGACACCAAGTGAGTGAACACTTCCACCAATACATATATTTAAATTAGGGCTGTCAATCGATTCAAATATTTAATCACAATTAATTGCATGATTGTCCAAAGTTAATCTTGATTAATCGCAAAAAAATCGCACATTTTTTATGTTTAAAATGTACTTTAAAGGGAGATTTGTCATGTATTTAATACTCTTATCAACATGGGAGTGGACAAATATGTTTGCTTTGTGCGAACATATGTATATATTCATTATTGGAAATCAATTAACAACACAAAACAATGACAAATATTTTCCAGAAACCCTCACAGGTACTGCATTTAGCATAAAACAATATGCTCAAATCATAACATGGCAAACTGCAGCCCAACAGACAACAGCTGTCAGTGTGTCAGTGTGCTGACTTGACTATGACTTGCCCCAAACTGCATGTGATTATCATAAAGTGGGCATGTCTGTAAAGGGGAGACTCGTGGGTACCCATAGAACCCATTTACATTCACATATCTGGAGGTCAGAGGTCAAGGGACCCCTTTGAAAATGGACATGACAGTTTTTCCTCACCAAAGTTTTGCGTAACTTCGTAGCATTATGTAACCTCTTTCACGACAAGCTAGTATGACATGGTTGGTACCGGTGGATTCCTTAGATTTTCTATCTATCTTCACTCTAGCTTTAAAACTGAGCCCGCTACAACCTCCGGAAGATCGATTGTGTTGGCGTTAGCGTTGACAGCCCTATTTCTAATTTATGGAAAGACATTTCTTTTACTCTTGTTTTTTTCTAACATTTTTAACTATTCTATTATTATTTTTACTGCTTATGTGCACCAACAAACCAACGCAAATTCCCAGTGTATATCTGCTATACCTGGCAATAAACAAGATTCTGATTCATTCTGATTTGGATAATGCATATGGCATACATAGTTTTCTTTTGGATTTTGGAAGTTCAACCTCAGCTCTTATAATAAGTCTATCATAAACTGTAGGCAGAATACAGTCAGACCCTAAAGGACAGAAATGTTACCATTGAAACTAGGGATGTGACAGTGAGGAAAATTTCCCACTGATTAATAAAGTTGTGACATCACCGGTGTTACCTATTACACCGGAGATTTTACAAGAAAAGATGACGCTCAATATCTGTAGCGCACTTACGTTGATCTTTACCGTTGGATGGCTGCTCTCCGGTCGAGCTGTCGCTGCGGGGCCGCAGATTTCCACCCACCGCTGCTACGCCGCGCACAACGGCTTTTATCGCTCCGTCCTCCTCACGGTGATTACATCATTAACATTATGGTTCCCTTATAGCATTGGGTTTAAATCTGAAATATTGTCAAATAGGCACTTTTGCTTTAAGCTTTGACACCAAATCCTTCGCCATCATCTTGTACGTCAACTCTCTCTCGTCCCGTTTGTGTGAAATCTGACTCCTGCTACTCTGAGCTGAGACTCTGAGCAGACACTTTCACTTTCAGATTGTAGCATCCGTCATCTGACTATGTATTGATAACACAGCGCTGATGCGCAAAATGAACTAAATGGGTTTTATTTATATATAAAAAAGTAAAGTGACGGTTGGTACATAATGTAATTGGTGTGTGCCCGAACACCGGTAACACCAACTATCGCGACAAGCCTAATTGAAACCCATTAAAACCACAATGTTTGATCCCACAGCCATTAAATCATGTATTCTATTATATCAGGCTTTCGTTCTAGAGCCCTGGCTTCAAAACTGTAGTTTTTACTATTTTTCCATGTTTACTCTGTGGAGCAACTACATGCTACTTTCCTGGTTTCCTGCACAAAAAAATTAAAATGCACTAAAATCAATGTTGTTGTTAATTATTATATATAAATATCTCAGACTGTGAACAAAAAAAAAATTCACCTAG
The DNA here is from genome assembly GCF_043250625.1 of Sebastes fasciatus. Classification (NCBI taxonomy): domain Eukaryota; kingdom Metazoa; phylum Chordata; class Actinopteri; order Perciformes; family Sebastidae; genus Sebastes; species Sebastes fasciatus. The sequence goes on along the minus strand of NC_133796.1, from coordinate 42,925,572 downwards.
GATTTAGTATACAGAATTGTACTGTATATATACTGGGGGAAAAAAGTTGTTAAACTTGTGTTTGGTGGATTATTTCTCTGTTGTTCCAATGCTAATTGTCATTGTATTTTACATGGTTGGAAGGCCTGTTTATTTACCTTCACAATGATGTCCAACTTGTAAGGATCATGCATTTGTGCGATGAGCAGCACAGCTGATTATGTGGTTAGTGCCCAAGAAAAATGTTCCAAAATGCTCTGCCAATGGTAAACAGTGTATTCTCATAAGGCTACCAGGAAGCCTGCAATGACTGCCCTTCACCGTCAGGCCCGTTGGCGCTGGTGTCGACAACACAGACAATGGAACCTGAACATGTGGGGGAATGTCATGTTCAGTGATGAGTCCAGGTTCTGTCTGCCAAAGTTGGATGGCAGGGTCAAAGTATGGAGACGACGTGGAGAACGCTATGCTGATTGTTGCACCGATGGAGTAACAGCTTTTGGTGGGGGCAGTGTCATGGTGTGTGGGGGCATCTCCCTCACTGGCAAAACAAGGTTTGTCATCATTGAAGGCCATCTCAATGCAGGGAGATATCGGGATGAGATTCTGCAGCCAGTGTTGATCCCATATCTCCACAATCTGGGACCTAACTTCATCCTCCCAGATGACAACGCTCGCCCCCACAGAGCCAGGGTTATCACAGACTACCTCCACAATGTGGGAGTAGAGAGAATGGAAGGGCCTGCCAAGAGTCCAGACCTCAACCCAATTCAACACTTGTGGGATCATCTTGGGCGTGCTGTACGTGTTAGAGTGACCAACACAACCACGCTGGCTGACCTGCAACCAATCCTGGTTGAGGAATGGAACGCCATCCCACAGCAACGTGCGACCAGGTTGGTGACCAGCATGAGGAGGAGGTGCCAGGCTGTTGTGGCTGCGTATGGATCTTCCACCGCTACTGAGGCTCCTGACGGTGTATTAAATTAATAAAGGGTAAAATAGACAATATGTCTTGTTTGTTCCTTGTTACTGATAGAGAGTTCAATCATCCAATCCACCAAACAACTCAAAACAAGAGTCAACACCAACAGGAGAATACACTGTTTACCATTGACGGCGCATTTTGGCAAATCTTTCTTGGGCACAACCAACATGATCAGCTGTGCTGCTCATCCCACAAATGCATGATCCTTACAAGTTGGACATCATTGTGAAGGTAAATAAACAGGCTTTCCAACCATGTAAAATACAATGACCATTAGCATTGTAACAACAGAGAAATAATCCACCAAACACAAGTTTCCGAACTTTGTTTTTCCAGTATGTGTATATATATATATATATATACAGACAGACAGACAGACAGACAGACGTGGACAAAATTGTTGGTACCCTTCCGTTAAAGAAAGAAAAACCCACAATGGTCACTGAAATAACTTGAAACTGACAAAAGTAATAATAAATAAAAATTTACTGAAAATTAACTAATGAAAATCAGACATTGCTTTTGAATTGTGGTTCAACAGAATCATTTTAAAAAACAAACTAATGGAACTGGCCTAGACAAAAATTATGGTACCCTTAACCTAATATTCAGTTGCACAACCTTTTGAGGCAATCACTGCAATCGAGCGATTTCTGTAACTCTCAATGAGACTTCTGCACTTGTCGACAGGTATTTTGGCCCACTCCTCTTGAGCAAACTGCTCCAGCTGTCTCAGGTTTGAAGGGTGCCTTCTCCAGACTGCATGTTTCAGCTCCTTCCACAGATGTTCAATAGGATTTAGATCAGTGCTCATAGAAGACCACTTCAGAATAGTCCAATGTTTTGTTCTTAGTCATTCTTGGGTGTTTTTAGCTGTGTGTTTCTGGTCATTATCCTGTTTGAGGACCCCATGACCTGCAACTGAGACCAAGCTTTCTGACACTGGGCAGCACATTTCGCTCCAGAATGCCTTGATAGTCTTGAGATTTCATTGTACCCTGCACAGATTCAAGACACCCTGTGCCAGATGCAGCAAAGCAGCCCCATAACATAACCGAGCCTCCTCCATGTTTCACATTAGGTACAGTGTTCTTTTCTTTGTATGCTTCATTTTTGCGTCTGTGAACATAGAGCTGATGTGACTTGCCGAAAAGCTCCAGTTTTGTGTCATCTGTCCAAAGGACATTCTCCCAGAAGCTTTGTGGCTTGTCAATATGCATTTTGGCAAATTCCAGTCTCGCTTTTTTATGATTTGCGTCCTCCTCGGTTGTCTTCCATTAAGTCCACTTTGGCTCAAACAGCGACCGATGGTGCAATCTGACACTGATGTACCTTGACCTTGGAGTTCACCTCTAATCTCTTTGGAAGTTGTTCTGGGCTCTTTGGTTACCATTCGTATTATCCGTCTCTTCGATTTGTCATCAATTTTCCTCTTGCGGCCACGTCCAGGGAGGTTGGCTACAGTCCCATGGACCTTAAACTTCTGAATAATATGAGCAGCTGTAGTCACAGGAACATCAAGCTGCTTGGAGATGGTCTTATAGCCTTTACCTTTAACATGCTTGTCTATAATGTTCTTTCTAATCTCCTGAGACAACTCTCCTCAGTTTTCTGTGGTCCATGTTCAGTGTGGTACACACCATGATACCAAACAGCACAGTGACTACTTTTCACCCTTTAAATAGGCAGACTGACTGATTACAAGTTTGAAGATACCTGTGATGCTAATTACAGGACACACCTTAGTTTAACATGTCCCTATGGTCAAATTATTTTACATCTTTTCTAGGGGTACCATAATTTTTGTCCAGGCCAGTTTCACTAGTTTGTTTTTTAAAATGATTCTGTTGAACCATAATTCAAAAGCAATATCTGATTTTCATTAGTTAATTTTCAGTAAATATTTATTTATTATTACTTTTGTCAGTTTCAAGTTATTTCAGTGACCATTGTGGGTTATTCTTTCTTTAACGGAAGGGTACCAACAATTTTGTCCGTGTGTGTGTGTGTATATATATATATATATATATATATATATATATTTTCATAAACTACAGTGACAAAACAGACAAACTGGCATTTAAAGGGTTATAATGAAAATAATATTAATATATAATATTTTTATGGCAGATTTTTGACGCAGACATTTTTGCCCTCTGAGGATATCAGAGCAACTTTTTTAAAATGAGGCACGAGGGTTAAAGTAATTCATGTTGACGCCACCCATCCCATCAGATCCACCATATGGGCGAAATTTAAATATGTTTTATCTTGAACTGGCATCTGATGACTTTTTTTATTTTGCAGTTGGTAAAGTAGGACGTGCAAATCCCTTTAAGGTAAGAACTAAAAATATTTTGACGGCAGCATGTTTTATCTCTCTAATTATTTAGAAGTGAATTTGCAGAAAGAGTTGAAGATTGTGAGTTGAAGAGAGAGGAACGTGTTTAGTGGAAGAATGATGAAGGTTTTGTTGGGATACATGCAGGTGCTCGCCTCAGGGAAGCCCTCGTCTTCGTCGGGCCAGCCTCGAGTTACAAACATCCTGGACAACATGACGTCCAGCAGGAAGTTGTCTCCACTCACCGGATCTGCAGGGAAACCAAACAAAGGCCCCATCCTCAAACCGCTGGCCCCCCGGCCCAAAACAAAGGTATCCGCATTACCAAACTTTCCTACATGTCTCATCTTTCTTTTGCTTTCTAGTTTTGGGTATTTTATTTACATTTTAATTTTATATTGCTGTAATTGTCTGATTTTATTTGATCGCAATCCTGAAATGTTATTTTTTCCCATTTCATCCATGTAAAGCACTTTGTAAGTTTGTTTTGAAAAGTGCTGTATAAATAATGTCTAGTATTTATTTTTTATAACTGCTCTTAAATCAAACAAACTTACAACATAGCAATAAATGTTTCTTCTTAAGGGTTTTCACAATCTTATTACCTCCATTTAGATATTATAAATATTATTTATTAGTGACTTGACATCAGCAGTAAGGTATACATCAGACCGGCAACACGTCATCCAGAGTAGCCTCTCATGACCACGCCCCTTTTGGGGGAAACCAATCCAGTGTCCCTCATAGACGGTAACAGAGTAAACAGAAGAAGTTGAAACATGTCTCCAAACTTCTACTTTAAACAAACCAATAATAGTAATAACGCTATGCTGAAGAGTTGCTGTGTAGCTGGTTGCACCAACAATTAATTAAAAACGCTGATGTCTGATTTGTTCCCCTGCCATGTCCTAAAAAAGATCTAATGGAGGGTCTTTATGGCTCCAAGCTATAGACCAGACCAGCATGTCTTTATGGCTCCAAGCTATAGACCAGACCAGCATGGCTTTATGGCTCCAAGCTATAGACCAGATCAGCATGGCTTTATGGCTCCAATCTATAGACCAGACCAGCATGGCTTTATGGCTCCAATCTATAGACCAGATCAGCATGTCTTTATGGCTCCAAGCTATAGACCAGACCAGCATGGCTTTATGGCTCCAATCTATAGACCAAACCAGCATGTCTTTATGGCTCCAAGTTATAGACCAGACCAGCATGGCATCCTCTCTGAGTCTGCGCTCCCTTTTGGGGGATAGAAACTGGCTGTCACAGGAGAGAAAATGATGAAAAGCTGTTGTGTAGCGAGTTAACGAGGCTTTCACACTGACATTGTATAGGCTCATACGATACGTGAAGTCTCACTGTCAGTGTGGCAAATGGCTAAATGGTGCTGGTGACAGTGACTAGCATGGCTAGCTAACGTTAGCTAACGTCGTCTCCAACTAAATCTCAGCGTATAGATCAAACAGTTGGCTGTTTACAGGTTGGGTATTTACAGACAACACATAGCCTTACGGGATTCAGTCAGATATGTAGAGACGTCTGGATCAGTAATATCCGCCCACTGTGTTGGACGGGGGAAGACTGAAGGGGACACAGCGGCGATCAACCTTCATTTATTAATGTATCGCAAACACTCAGGTTAAGTCTATGGGATCTTCGGCTTTCTTTCCCCCAAAAGGGGGCACGGCCTTGACCTTTTGCAAACTACCCGTCTGTGCCGGGCTGATGTATAGCAATGTGGTGACCTCAAGATGATAACAGATATGAAAATGCATCTGTATTTAAATGAATCAAATGGTAGATGCTTATCATGCATCCTTGTTGCCAGACTCAAGTATAAAACTGGAGATATTTCCTCTCTCCTCTCCAGACTCAGTCCACTCTGCTGCAGATGACGGGCACAAAGAAGAAGACACAGCCGACTGCAGATCAGCAGAAACAACCAGACGTCCCGCCTCCAGCTTCACCTGCAGATAACACCGAAAATAAGAGGTAAAAGATGGAACCATATAACCCTGTGAAATGACTTAATTGGAAGCTACAAGGTAGATTGACTTGGTTGTGTTGTTGATCGTCTGTTCAGGCCGAAGACGGGTTTCCAGTTCTGGCTGGAGGAGAACAGGAAGAGTATCACTGCTGACCACCCAGACCTGGAGGAGACCGAGATCATCAAAGAGGCCATGGGACGCTTCAGGACGCTGTCAGCAGAGGAGCGACTGGTAAGAAACACAGAGGGGTTCAAAGAGGACGGTTTGGGTCACATTGCACATTGCAAAATTGCAAATTTGAGCAAAATAATCTGTAATCTACGGAGTAATGTTGGGAAAGTTTGATGATACTGGCATTTATTGGCTGGTGACAAATGGAGATAGTGAACCTTGTGTCAGCCTTCTGCTTCAGTATTTCCTATAAGCTATAATTAAGCGTTTTGGATGTTTTATATTGAATCCAGGGACGCTGGTGGTCGGTCAGAGTTGGGGTTAATTTATATTTAACATGTATTAACAATAATAGCATAGTAACAATAAGCAGCTACACAGGCAAGAGCAAACTTTAGAGCGATCTCTAACCTAATCACTAATAAAATGCAGCCTTTTGTACAAAATGGCCTGTTAGTGATCAGTGCATCGCAGCAGTGATATAAAAAACAGTACCATGTTACGTTACCTTACGTGGATAGCAGTACTCCAAAGCTGCTACAGGGTTTCTGCAGGGTTCACCAAGTTCAATTTAAGACCTTTTTAACATCACAAAGAATGCACTTTAACAGCTGTTTCACAATCATACCAAATTAAGAAAGTAAAATGGATAACCTAGAATTATTTATTATGATATCACATTTTTCAGTACTGCACATCAATAAATTACATTAACTTCTATTGATATGAAACATCACTGAATTAAATTAACCTGGACGGCATAAAATGTCTGGCTGGATTAACTAATTAAAGATTATGAATTAATTTAAGTTAATTCAACTTTTTGCCCATAAACCAGACCAGCACATGAGGGTACTTTGCAACAACAAAAAACCGTACAGGAACAGAAAACCAAAGATCCTATAGATGTCAATGCAATTTGACATGTGTTTGGATTATAATTTTTTGCATTTAAAGGGACTATTTGTAACTTTCAGAAATGTCTTGTTAACAGCGACACCTGTGGCCGTTAAGTCAACTAAAGTCAGCGTCGGGCTCGCGCTTCCTCGCTCTACATAGACATGAACGAGCATTGCTCAAAACAGTGAGGAGACACACGTCAACTAAAACCACAATATCACTCTATATTTCAGCTGCTTGGCAGTAATGTTAGCTGACCAGACGAAGGTCTCTCCATGAATCAATGCTGATCCTAGTGTTGGCTTTTCCTGCTTCAGCCCTGCTGCTTCAGCCTCCGTGGCTGAGGCAGCGGGGGTCCGCAGCAAGTAACGTTATCGTCTCCCGACTGCGCCCGCAGTGAACAGGGGAGACACCGGCACCCGGTCGGAGAAGATAACGTTTCTCTCTGCGGAGCTCCGTCATTTCACAAGACACGGGAAACCTCTGTTGGTCTGGAGGAGCTGCAGCAGTTATTTCTGCACAAACGTCCACTGAACATTCACTAGATATTCTCAGAGCTAAACTAACTCTTCTGCAGTGTGGAGTGAGCGCGCATGCACGTGAGGTGGAGCGAGAACGCGCGCGTTGTGTGAGTGAAGGCAAGCAGTGGAGCATTCTGAGCAGCGTAGCCACAAGCGAGCGTGCATATGCGAGCGCACATGGGATCCCGACCTGCTAGATTTAAACGTGTAAAAAGTTACAAACAGTCCCTTTAATTCTTGTTAAACAAATGTCAGTTTTTTAAACATAACTAATAATTATTTTGCAACCTTGTCTGAATCTGAGTGTTGGTGATACCTTAATACAGTAAATGGTTGATAGCTGACATGTCCCTTCAGTCCTCCTCTGTCCAAGTGGATCAGGGACCCAACACAGTGTATCAGCCTCCCACTCAAGCTAACGTTAGCTAGCCATGCTAGTCACCGTCACTAGCATCATTTAGCCATTTAGCACACTGACAGTGAATATTCATATATCGTATGTGCCTCAAATCTCAGTGTGAAAGCCTGATTATGTTCTGTATTTGGCATAATTTAAATCATACGCAATGGCCTTGGCTAGCAGTAGTGACTGGTTACTACAGGTCTGATGGAGCTGACTGAAACTCAAAAAACAAAGATTGAGCAGCCTTCTGTTGTGCCTTTAAAATATCTTTTCTGCCACAAACACTGATGCTCTACACTTAAACAGGCCTGTAAAATAGGGGAAAAATCACCATCCAAATTCAAACATGTGTACAATAGACTGTTTTGACTCTGCCTGATTGGTAAGAGGTGCTGCAGCAGTGTCCTGTAGTGTCACATCAGTTTTGGTTTTCACTGAAAGATATCCAGATTTAAAAAACAATTTTCACTTTCAGCTGTGGTCAGTCGATGGGTGAATAAATATGGGCGGGTGTGTCACCTCATCCTTTCATCCACAGGAGTGCTAATAGACGTCAATCTGTGCGTTGGTATAGTAGCCTGTTCCTGACCCTGCATACATCAAGACTCTCAGCACAGAGCTGGATGACACTCGACAGAAAGAAGGAAAAGAGGAAGTGGATGTGAATGGGGGGGGGGGGGGGGCGCGGGGGGCGCCTGTTGCCTGGGAACCCTGTCGAGGGCACAAAGCATTGATCTTATGATAATACCGTGTGAGAGACAGTGAGCCGTCAATCTGCAGGAAAAACACGTGTGATGATGCAGGTTTCAGGTTATTTTACTGGATGTGTGTTCTTTATAAAAGTCTCTGCAAAAGTCGCAATCAGACAATAAATTGAACTCCTAAAACAAAAATAATTGATGAATATTAAGACATTTCCTGAACATGGTTTTCCACACACCCTAGAAATCTTTAAATCAGAGTCACAAGGTTTTTAATGTTCAACAAAATGACATTCAGGTTGGATGTGTATTTTGTTCCAGTGGCCAGGCAACATCTGGTAGCTATAATAATAATAATATAATAATAATAGCTATAATAAGTGTTCTGCTCAGTGACGAGGAGAAGATCAAATCTGACAGCAGAGTTTTCTTGTAGACAAACCTAAGGTAAGTTTATATTAGGGCTGTAAAAGTTAATGCGATTTTAAATTGTGGCGGAAACACAGCTGACAACCTGCTAAACTAAACTAAATGCGTGGTGGAGACTTTTACTGGGAAAGTGGCTGCATGTCAGCGACACTACATGCAGCATCGTAGCTGCTAAATTAACGCTCCCGGGCGGTGAACTGGAGATTCCCGTTAACCAATACCTGTTGTGTTCCTGCTGCTGGTACACCGCTGTATGCGAGGCACAAATCTTGTCGGTTAACGAGGGTCGGTTATCGGTTAAGAACATTTTTCAAAATTGCCATCCCTAATTGGTGCCAACCATGTCATACTAACTTGTCATGAAGGAGGTTAAATAACACTCCAAACCTGGCTTACATTTTGGTGAGGAAAATCTGGCACGTCCATTTTCAAAGGGGTCCCTTGACCTCTGACCTCCAGATCAGTGAATGTAAATGGGTTCTATGGGTACCCACGAGTCTCCCCTTTACAGACATGCCCACTTTATGATAATCATATGCAGTTTGGGGCAAGTCATAGTCAAGTCAGCACACTGACACACTGACAGCTGTTGTTGCCTGTTGGGCTGCAGTTTGCCATGTTATGATCTGAGCATATTGTTTTATGCTAAATGCAGTACCTGTGAGGGTTTCTAGACAATATCTGTCATTGTTTTGTGTTGTTAATTGATTTACAATAATAAATATATACATACATTTGCATAAAGCAGCATATTTGTCCACTCCCAAAATCTCCCTTTAAGGTACATTTAGAACAGATAAAAAAAGTGACAGCGATTCATTTTATTTGATTAATCGCGATTTATTATGGACAATCATGCGATTAACCGCGATTAAATATTTGAATCGATTGACAGTCCTACTTTTAATGAATTTCAATTCTTTTGTTTTAGTTTTTTTCCTTTTTTCCGTCATTTAAAAAAAATAATATTTGATTTATATATGTTGCTTCCGTTATGGTATGTTCTTGTCTTGTTCTATTTATATTGTATAACAAAATTAGTTTGTATCATGGAGAACAAAGTGCATAAAAACAGAATAGTAAATAGAAAGTCATTTTAAAAATGAAATTCAGTAGCAGCTGAGGCTTTGACTTTTCAGTTTGGGTTTTAAAGAAACTGGAAAATGATCGTGCGGGGGGCTGAAACCTTGTTAATGTCCGACCCTGGGGTTGTGTGGGCGTCCTAATTACATTATTCTGTCCAAATACATTAAAATGGCAATTGAATAGCGGGACGTCACAGCTTGTAGCATCTACCAGCTCTGTAATGGAGGTGTTTGTGTGTTTGAATATGCATGGGGTTAATGGGCAGTGCTTCATCGGGCGCTGGAGGTGAAGAGTGTGTGTTTGTTTGTGTGTTTGTGTGTGAGTGTGGCCTGTAATGCTGCCAGTCCACTCACCAGAGGCCTGATGACTCATCCGGGCTCCATTACGTCCAGGAAAGCGCTTCCTTTTGTCTCAGCTCGGGGAGAAAGAGGGAGAGAAAAAATAAAAGCAGGAGGAGGGAAAAGAGGCAGCAGCCTGTCAGTAGTGATTATACATGACAGGATGCAATTTCAAACTGCACGCCTGAGTGTGTGTTTAGTCATCGTCATGTAGGTGTTCACAGCCTGGATTGAAACAGAAGAACAATACCATTTAGTTTTGTCCTGTTCAGTAATTAATGTGTTCATTTCATGTCCTCTTTTCTCATCTCGTTCAGTCGTGGACAGAAAGAGCAAAAGGCCAAACTGGAGACGCAGCAGATCTGAAGAAGAGGAAGAGAGCCGAAGGAGGAGGAGGAGGGGCGGAGAATGAAAATGGACAGGCTGAAGCAGATGAAAATAGTGCGAAGAAGAAGAAATCGTTAGATCCCTCCTCCAAGCTTTCAGCGTTTGCTTTTAACAAAAACTAAACACTTGAATCTTCTGTTTTGTTCAGATTTCTGTGTGAAAACTGTTAAACCTGTTGAGGAATACGTTCTCTGTTCTTTGAGGCACTTAATCTGAACATTAAAGCCTTTCAGAGTTCGTGATGGATCAGATGGACATTAATCAATAATGGAGCCTCCTTTGTTTTGTTTTTAAATTTAGAACATTTCTGTATTTTAACAATTGAATAAATGTAAATGTTTGTTAGTTCACATTTTTTGTCTTTGGTTTCCTCTTTTCTGCCATCGACTATTCACAAAAAGCAGTGAAAATGTCAACAAATCCAAAGACCAAAACCAACAGTGTGTTAGTCCGACTTCCTGTCTGTGGCTCTCAGCTCTAAGCTCATTGATTCCTCCTGAACACATCAAATACACAAATGTATAGTTTCATGTTCAAACATGGCTCAGTCATTTCCTAAAATATCTGGTCACTCTAGTTTTTATCAAACAAACAGGAGGAAATAATGCATTTGTCACTGACTATTTTCACCGGCGGATTAATCCACATTTGGTACTGGTTCCCAACCTCCTATAGGGGTCGTCAAAGCTTCACGGGGGGTCGCGAGGCCTTCTTGATTTTAAGGGGTGTAACACAACGTTTTATATTTTGACAGTTGGCCTATATCTCAACATTTCATTCATTTCTGTGAAGAAAACTAAATGAAATAGTTATTTTTAAAGTTTGAATTCTTATTTAAGATATAAACAGGATAGGAGCTTGATGAAGTTCTATTCACAGAGGCTTCCCTCTGCTAAACAGCCTGGTCCTGCATTAGAAAGGTTTAAACAACCAGAGAGCTGATGGAACAATGGCCTAGCGTCTGGGAGAAGAAAACTATTAACTTGGTATGATTGCTAAAAATGAAAAAATCATACAGTGAATTGTATTAAAAGTTCCTAAAAATAACAGGAAAACTCATCTCTGATGCAATATTCACAGGAAATCATATAATCTGCTTAAATTCATCCAAATCACTCATTTTACAACCTTGTAGTTATAGCGTTCACTATTCGGGTTAATTGTACAGTTCATCAGTTCTTATGGTGTACGGTCTAAGACCTGCTCTATATATAAAGCGTCTTGAGATAACTTCTGTCGTGATTTGACGCTATATAAAAATGAATTGAATTGAATTGTTCTGTTCTGTTATTGTTATCCACTGAAAACAAATATCCATAAAATATGTCACTTAGGGGTCAAGGGTCGTCCATTTTACTCAATGATAGAAAAGGGGTCCCTTAAAGAAGTATGTGTGGCAGCAGGATTGTGCCACTCCAGTGTGAACATGTCACCCAGTGACACAGTGAGGCTCACTGATGTGTTTTAATGGAGCTCACAGGAAGAACAGATATCAGACTGATACACACACAATACTTGTTAGAAGATACATTCACTGTTGGTTTTCATGGGGTTAACTGACAAGAATCAATCATCTTTTAATATTAGCCACTAAAGATGTTCTTGTGATATAAAAAATATCATCTCAGTAGAATTTGTGACAGAGATTTAATTTCTTTTTTTAAATCAAGTTGCAGCCGAGGCTGAAATATTTGAACTTTTAGTTTCTAGTATGGGTCAAGCTCCAGAAATCCTGGATCCTACACTTCCCATAATGCAACTTTCAATCTCCACACCCTCATTTTGTCCTTAAAGTATCGTGTTCCTAAAAGAAGTGAAAAATGCCATTGCTGTGAGAATATTTCTATTTTATTCTGTGTAAATCCATTTGTCAAAAGTATTTTCAAAAATCAGGTTTAATTTGTCTTTATTCGGCGACCTGCCCTCTATTGAGGTACTTGTACTTTACTCAAGTACATGTATTTTCATTTTGAAACCTTCACTGCACTTAAGAGGTAAATATTGTACTTTTTTACTCCACTACATTTATCTGATGTTACATCACAGACAAGATGTTACACACTAAACATAATGTCATTTAATATGATGCATTGCTGTAGATTAAACCACCCAAAAACCTATAAAGTGGTTCAAATTTACTCCACCAGCTACAAGATTAACACGGATCACTCTTCAAGTTCTTTTACTTTGCTTGCTTAAGTACATTTTGCCGCCAATACTTCCATACTGAAGTAACATTTTGAATTACTTTTCTTGTAACTTTATCATTTTACGTTGTGTTTCACGTCTTGATGCTAAGTTGTTTCCCAAAATAGGAAAAATACCCAAAGTGTTTCTTTAAGGTGACTTTATTTTGTGGTATTTCATTACTTTTGTGCCAGTGTAGTATTTCTAGAGGACATGTACGTTTTATTTACAAGTTGTGTTGTTATCTTAATCTTAATTGTTTCCTTTTTTCTTTCTACAGCTACAGAACTACTCTGCCGGCATTAAAAACAGGACTGGAGTGAAAACTATGACTCTTCATCCTCAGCTCCTCATCCTCTGGGTCTTTGTGTGAGTGAAAGAGTGTGCATACTTTACTTGAGTATTTCCATTTTACGTGACTTAGTGCTTCTACTCTGCTACATTTCAGAGGGAAATATTGTACTTTTTACTCCACTACATTTATTGGACACATGGACAAAATTGTTGGTACCCTTCCGTTAAAGAAAGAAAAACCCACAATGGTCACTGAAATAACTTGAAACTGACAAAAGTAATAATAAATAAAAATGTACTGAAAATTAACTAATGAAAATCAGACATTGCTTTTGAATTATGGTTCAACAGAATCATTTTAAAAAACAAACTAATGAAACTGGCCTGGACAAAAATGATGGTACCCCTAGAAAAGATGGAAAATAATTTGACCATAGGGACATATTAAACTAAGGTGTGTCCTGTAAATAGCATCACAGGTGTCTTCAAACTTGTAATCAGTCAGTCTGCCTATTTAAAGGGTGAAAAGTAGTCACTGTGCTGTTTGGTATCATGGTGTGTACCACACTGAACATGGACCACAGAAAGCTGAGGAGAGAGTTGTCTCAGGAGATCAGAAAGAACATTATAGACCTTCATGTTAAAGGTAAAGGCTATAAGACCATCTCCAAGCAGCCTGATGTTCCTGTGACTATAGTTGCACATATTATTCAGAAGTTTAAGGTCCATGGGACTGTAGCCAACCTCCCTGGACGTGGTCGCAAGAGGAACATTGATGACAAATTGAAGAGACGGATAATACGAATGGTAACCAAAGAGCCCAGAACAACTTCCAAAGAGATTAGAGGTGAACTCCAAGGTCAAGGTACATCAGTGTCAGATCGCACCATCGGTTGCTGTTTGAGCCAAAGTAGACGTAATGGAAGACGACCCAGGAGGACACCAAAACATAAAAAAGCGAGACTGGAATTTGCCAAAATGCATATTGACAAGCCACAAAGCTTCTGGGAGAATGTCCTTTGGACAGATGAGACAAAACTGGAGCTTTTTGGCAAGTCACATCAGCTCTATGTTCACAGACGCAAAAATGAAGCATACAAAGAAAAGAACACTGTACCTAATGTGAAACATGGAGGAGGCTCGGTTATGTTCTGGGGCTGCTTTGCTGCATCTGGCACAGGGTGTCTTGAATCTGTGCAGGGTGCAATGAAATCTCAAGACTATCAAGGCATTCTGGAGCGAAATGTGCTGCCCAGTGTCAGAAAGCTTGGTCTCAGTTGCAGGTCATGGGGTCCTCAAACAGGATAATGACCAGAAACACAGCTAAAAACACCCAAGAATGGCTAAGAACAAAACATTGGACTATTCTGAAGTGGCCTTCTATGAGCCCTGATCTAAATCCTATTGAACATCTGTGGAAGGAGCTGAAACATGCAGTCTGGAGAAGGCACCCTTCAAACCTAAGACAGCTGGAGCAGTTTGCTCAAGAGGAGTGGGCCAAAATACCTGTCGACAGGTGCAGAAGTCTCATTGAGAGTTACAGAAATCGCTCGATTGCAGTGATTGCCTCAAAAGGTTGTGCAACTAAATATTAGGTTAAGGGTACCATCATTTTTGTCCAGGCCAGTTTCATTAGTTTGTTTTTTAAATTATTCTGTTGAACCACAATTCAAAAGCAATGTCTGATTTTCATTAGTTAATTTTCAGTACATTTTTATTTATTATTACTTTTGTCAGTTTCAAGTTATTTCAGTGACCATTGGGGGTTTTTCTTCCTTTAACGGAAGGGTACCAACAATTTTGTCCACATCTGTAGTTACTAGTAGTAGTTTATAAAATACAATTTGTTAAAAATTAAACCAGTGGCGGCTCTAGTTTGGCCCCCCAAATTTGTTCTAATGGTTTCATTTATATAACTGTTTGAATCCCAAAGAGATCAAATTCTCCAACATTTCACTAAAAAACAAAGATTAGTGAGAAGTCCAAAATACTAATAGAAATTTGTGTAACAGAACTGTTTTTTCTTTTCTACCCAATCAATCATCTCATGACCCCTCTGATCTATTTTGTGACCCTGTGTAGTTGGCTGTTGCCATAGAATAAGAGGTGCTACAAGCTCCGAACATGTTTCTGATTGACTACATCTGTTAAAGAATGTATATGTAAAAAGTATTTGGTATATTGTGATTGTGATTATTTTGTGATTATTTTTTGTGAAATGTATTTATTCATGAATATGTAAATTTAGCCTTTGGCCATAATGTAACCTGAACATTCATGCCAATAAAGCTTATTTGAATTTGAATTTGAATTTAGTCTGACCCCAGAGTTGGGAACCACTGAACTAAACTACTGATATATAATATAATATAATATAATATAATATAATGTAATATAATGTAATATAACTGCTATAATATAATAAGTAATTTTACTTTTGATACTTTAAGTACATTTTGATTAGTACATTGTGGTATTGGTACTTTTACTTAAGTAAAAGATCCGAGTACTTCTTCCACCACTGATCAATAATTATAATCCAATAATATATTGTTCTGAAATGGGTCATTCTGCATAATGAGTACTTTTTTGGTACTTTATGTATATTTTGATGCTAATATTTTTGTACTTTTACTTAAGTAACATTTTAAATGAATTACTTTTACTTGTAATGGAGTACTTATACATCGTGGTATTGGTACTTTTATTTAAGTAAAAGATCTGAGTACTTTTTCAACCACTGATCAATAATTATAATAAGTTATATAATAAAAGTAATGAAAACTTTTTCTTTACTACAAGTATATTTTGCTGCTAATACTTTTGTACTTTTACCTAATACTTTTGTATTACTTGTAACAGAGTATTTCTATACTGCAGTATTCGGTAGTATTGCTACTTTCACTTATCTGTGAGTACTTCTTCCACCACTAGTGGATGAGATGTTGGCCCCGCCCATTGGAGCCGTCCAGCCAATAGGAGCGCTCCCTGGATTATCCCTCTCTTATAAAGTCTGGGATGCGCAAATAACAACACAAGAGAGCTGCCAAAGAGGAGCAGAAAGAGACTCAACTACAACAGAAGAGAGCTGCCAAAGAGAAGCAGAAAGAGACTCAACTACAACACAAGAGAGCTGCCAAAGAGAAGCAGAAAGAGACTCAACTACAACACAAGAGAGCTGCCAAAGAGAAGCAGAAAGAGACTCAACTACAACACAAGAGAGCTGCCGAAGAGAAGCACAAAGTGACTCAACTAGTGCTCAGCAGAGAGGAAGCGGACGGTAGAGACAAGAAGAAGTGATGGAGCACTCCGAACAGACTCAGTATAGCTCCAACGAGAAGAAAGACGGCGGCTCCGTGCTGAACGGACACTTTGACGGGATGGTGAAGCGGCCAGCCGGCGGCACCGGACGCCCCGCCGCCGCTGCCCAACCTCCGGGCGCAGAGTCCGCCTCTCACCGGCCCGTGATGGAAAGCTGGCGGGAGGAGCGGACCAGGAGCGTGGAGGACAACGAGATGAGCCTTCCGTCCCTGGCCGCGGCTTACTCCACCATCCTGCGGGGGCTCGGGGAGGACCCGCAGCGGCAGGGGCTCCTCAAAACCCCCTGGAGGGCAGCCACCGCCATGCAGTTCTTCACCAAGGGCTACCAGGAGAAAATCATCGGTGAGTTCCTAAATCCACAAAGCCGCTCAGAGGCGGCTGGGATTTATTATCCTGCGGTCAACAGGTGGCAGGGAAAGGAGAGTCCACACCTCCAAAACGCACTTTCTAGTCTATAGGCTACCCTTTCTAGTCTATAGGCTGCCCTTTTTAGTCTATAGGCTACCTTTTCTAGTCTATAGGCTACCCTTTCTAGTCTATAGGCTACCCTTTCTAGTCTATAGGCTACCCTTTCTAGTCTATAGGCTGCCCTTTTTAGTCTATAGGCTACCTTTTCTAGTCTATAGGCTGCCCTTTTTAGTCTATAGGCTCTATAGGCTACCCTTTCTAGTCTATAGGCTGCCCTTTCTAGTCTATAGGCTCTATAGGCTACCCTTTCTAGTCTATAGGCTACCCTTTCTAGTCTATAGGCTACCCTTTCTAGTCTATAGGCTACCCTTTCTAGTCTATAGGCTACCCTTTCTAGTCTATAGGCTGCCCTTTTTAGTCTATAGGCTCTATAGGCTACCCTTTCTAGTCTATAGGCTACCCTTTTTAGTCTATAGGCTGCCCTTTCCAGTCTATAGGCTGCCCTTTCTAGTCTATAGGCTGCCCTTTTTAATCTATAGGCTCTAGAGGCTACCCATTCTAGTCTATAGGCTCTATAGGCTACCCTTTTTAGTCTATAGGCTGCCCTTTTTAGTCTATAGGCTGCCCTTTCTAGTCTATAGGCTACCCTTTCTAGTCTATAGGCTGCCCTTTTTAGTCTATAGGCTGCCCTTTCTAGTCTATAGGCTGCCCTTTCTAGTCTATAGGCTACCCTTTCTAGTCTATAGGCTGCCCTTTTTAGTCTAGGCTGCCCTTTCTAGTCTATAGGCTGCCCTTTTTAGTCTATAGGCTGCCCTTTCTAGTCTATAGGCTGCCCTTTCTAGTCTATAGGCTACCCTTTCTAGTCTATAGGCTGCCCTTTTTAGTCTATAGGCTGCCCTTTCTAGTCTATAGGCTGCCCTTTCTAGTCTATAGGCTGCCCTTTTTAGTCTATAGGCTCTATAGGCTACCCTTTCTAGTCTATAGGCTACTCTTTCTAGTCTATAGGCTGCCCTTTCTAGTCTATAGGCTACCCTTTCTAGTCTATAGGCTGCCCTTTTTAGTCTATAGGCTGCCCTTTCTAGTCTATAGGCTGCCCTTTCTAGTCTATAGGCTACCCTTTCTAGTCTATAGGCTGCCCTTTTTAGTCTATAGGCTCTATAGGCTACCCTTTCTAGTCTATAGGCTACTCTTTCTAGTCTATAGGCTGCCCTTTCTAGTCTATAGGCTGCCCCCCATCATCATGGGAGTGGACAAATATGCTGCTTTATATAAATGTATGTATATATTTATTATTGGAAATCAATTAACAACACAAAACAATGAGAGATATTGTCCAGAAACCCTCACATTTAGCATAACATTTTTTTTGTGGCCAGGGACCCCTTACAGGGGAGTAAATGATTGAGGATATGATACTACATGCCATTGGAAATATTTGTATTCTAAAACATTTCAACCTAAATATTTCAGACCTGTTTCAGAGTGATAAACAATTAAAGTTTTCAATGTTATTGAATGTTAATATCACTTACAGGGTGACTTTATTCAAATTGCATTTGGACTCAACATGACAGCATGTATAGTCTACATTTCAAGTCATTTATTTTATAACCTTGTTGAACGAACAGTAGCACGACTGGCACAGTCCTAATAAATCAAGATATTTAAAGTTACCAGTCTAAAGCTGACTTTCAGTGCTTCAACTTAAAAATACTGATCTTATTGCTGTGTGTCACAATCATATCAGAGTTTCAATTGGCCCAAAGCTAACGTGGGTGGGAGTACTGGACACAATATGCTTGTTTTAGTGGTCCAAATGGTTCCTATCTGTAGATTTGCACTTTTTAACGATACAGCACAATTTTATAATTCATAGCAAATGATTCCGCGGGGGGCCCTGGTCCCCACTTTGAGAATCACTGGATTCTATTACCCAACAACATATAAAGCAGGTCAAATTATTTGACATCTATCTTTGTCTTTACTTGTTACATTTAGTTTAACAAAGTTGAGAAAGCAATTTTTAAGTCAAGCCTGGTGTTTCCACACAGCTTACTGCGTGGAAACACCAGGCTTGACTTAAACATTGCTTTCTCAACTTTGTTAAACTAAATGTAAATTTGTAAATGCAGGATTTAGTATTTTTATTTAAGTTTCATATTTTAGTATTGTTACTTTTATTTAATTTACAAAAAATCTTTCATCACTGTCAGAGGAGTTCCAGGTCGACCTGCTGCTCATCGGTAATCATGACACATCTGATGAAACAGTGAATTAAAACCAGGCTGAGATGGTTCCTCCTGATGCAGCCTGAGATTGTTATGCTGTGTTTCAGAGGTTGTAGCGGCTCAGTTTTAAAGCTAGAGTGAAGATACTGGTCTCATATCAAACTAAAAAAACTAAGAAATCCATTGTTACCAACCATGTAACATAAATAACGCTACAAAGTTACGCTAAATTTTGGCGAGGAAAAACTGTCTTGGCCATTTTCAAAGGGGTCCGTTGACCTCTGACCTCCAGATGTGTGAATGTAAATGGATTCTATGGGTACCCACGAGTCTCCCCTTTACAGACATGCCCACTTTATGATAATCACATGCACTTCTTTTCATGCAGTATAAATGTGTTATTGTCTCCTATTCTAAAATGGTGTATCCTAATATTTCTGCATACTGGGGTCCCTAAACAGTGTTAAATTCCATAAATTGTATTCATGTGTGATGATGTTAGTCCCCATAATAGTAATTTCATATTTCATTCTTTTTTTTTTATTTGACCTCACTGTATAAAATGACCTGTGGTGACCTCTAAGATAATGACAGCCTCATGAAACTTTTGGCTTTTTCAGCCTGTCTTTTTCTCTGGTGTTCCTTCAAGGTCTTGGTGTCTTAATGTGGTATTTTGGAGGGATTCTTGATCATTTTTAATAACTCTCGAATGGTTAAAAATGGTTAAATTTAGCAACAAATCTGTGTAACGAATGGTATCAACCCAAAAATTGCTGCAACAACTTCTGAGACTTAATAGAGCATGGGGATGACCATCATAGATCATATATCATATATATCATCATGTTCTGAGCCCTTATACACTTTCACAATTTATTGTAATAAATGATTAAATTAATTTTTATTTCTTATTTATGACTAGAACAACATGTCACACAGTGCTGAGCTGTACCTCAAACTTTCAGATGATGTACACCACTTCTATGTGACATCTACTGCTGACTTTTTACCTACAGCTGAATCTCCCGTCCCCCACCCCTTCCCCTCTAATGTAATGTATCCGGGCTGGTTGTTGCTGTCAAAATGAGTTGCAAACAAGCTTTTTTTATGGTGAATGTCACTGAAATGAAGATTGATGTGTACAACAAAAACCTGACAAAACCTGCCCTTCAACTCCTCAAAACTATCTGTAAGATTGACCTGCCTCGCCGTCGTTCCTCGGGCTCATGTTCTAGCCAGAAAGAGTTTTTGCTGAGTCACGTGCAGGTGTGGAGGGGGCTCATACGCGGCGTCATAAAGTCCACATGGGCCGGCTTCTCTCCGCTACGGCTCTTTGGAGTGTCTGAAGTCGGGGATCTGCCCCTCTCTTCTCCGTCGCAGCCTCCTTCAGATCTCCATCTGGAGGTAGTTTGTTCTGCTCGGGGGTTGTTTTCTGTGTGTTGTATTGTTAAAGGAAGGAATGCAGTGAAAGGAGACAGAAATGTGAAGAGCACCCAGTGAAAAGAGGTGATGGTTATTTATGACATGACGACCCGCATCTTGTTCTTACCTCTGTTGAGATAGATAGATAGATAGATGTTGATGATATACATGTGTGTTGTTCTGCAGGCCGTGGCGTTGCTTTGTCTGTCTGCTGATTGGCTACTGTAGGAGACTCCCCTTTGACTTGTTGGAAAGCCGAGAACACAAAAAAACACATTTCAGAGCTGGATGTTCTGTAGAGAGTTATAGCATTTCCTAGTGAGCGTCACACTGTTTTGTGTGTGTGCGTGTGTGTGTGTGTGTGTGTGTGTATGTGTGTGTGTGTGTGCAGGTCATGAGTTCAACATGAGCCTAAAATCCTGTTGTTGTCGAGCACATGACCAACACAACTGTAATGAGGAAAAGTTATACAAAGATTAAACAGGAATTCTGAGCCTTATTACAGATTACAATGTTTGGTTTAGTGCACACCTTTTGCTTTGAAATAGAATGATCTGAAATAGGGCTTCAGCTAATCTAAGCAATGTACTTCTGTGGACGCCACGTTAGTTTGGATCTGGAAGTCACACAATAACACAAACAAGGTCAAATGACTGTTTGTGAATGGAGTCTGGTCTGGTGCCTATGCCTATTCCTGACTGAAGACAAGCTAAGTGCTCACGCACATTCATATGGAGCATGTGGGGCTGATACCGGCACGTTTCTTTGTCATCATGTTCAGTGGTCGTAAAATGTACACGCATAGCGAATCGCAACTTGTTAATCAAAACTATTTTATTAGAATGAATGAATCTAATTAATATAATAAAGTAACTCGGCTGTTTGGCTGGCAGCCGCCCAGAGATTTAAAGGATAATTGCCATAAAAGTTCATGCAGACATTTGTGTCTCCCTCAGGATGAATTGTAATGACTTTTTTTGGTGATTGGTTTATGACAAAATACAGTGGAGGAAATAAGTATTTGATCCCTTGCCAATTTTGTAAGTTTGCGCACTTACAAAGAAAAGAACGGTCTATAATTTTAATGGTAGGTATATTTTAACAGTGAGAGACAGAATATTAAAAAAAAAATCCAGAAAATCAATTCATATAAAAGTTATAAATTGATTTGTATTTTATTGTGGGAAATAAGTATTTGATCCCCTAGCAACCAGCAAGAATTCTGGCCCCCACAGACCGGTTAGATTAGTCCTCTCGCTTTAAGAATGTACTCAGAATCTCAACTCGTGACCTGTATAAAAGACAACTGTCTCAACCCATTACCTGTATAAAAGACACCTGTCCACAATCAGATTCCAACCTCTCCACCATGGGCAAGACCAAAGGGCTGTCTAAGGATGTCAGGGACAAGATTGTAGACCTGCACAAGACTGGAATGGGCTACAAGACCATTGGCAAGCAGCTTTGTGAGAAGGAGACAACTGTTGGTGCCATTATTCGGAAATGGAAGAAACACAAAATGACCATCAATCGCCCTCGGTCTGGGGCTCCACGCAAGATCTCGTCTCGTGGGGTATCGATGATCATGAGAAAGGTGAGGGATCAGCCCAGAAATACACGGGATGAGCTTCTTAATGATCGCAAGACAGCTAGGACCACAATCACCGAGAAAACCATTGGTAACACACTACGCCGTAATGGTTTAAAATCCTGCAGCGCCCGCAAGGTCCCCCTGCTCAAGAAGGAACATGTACAGGCCCGTCTGTTTGCCAATGAACACCTGAATGATTCAGAAAAGGCTCGGGAGAAGGTGATGTGGTCAGATGACACCAAAATCAAGCTCTTTGGCATCAACTTGACTCGCCGTGTTTGGAGGAAGAGAAATGCTGACTATAACCCCAAGAACACCATCCCCACCGTAAAGCATGGAGGTGGAAACATTATGTTTTGGGGGTGTTTCTCTGCTAAGAGGACAGGACGACTTCACCACATCGAAGGGAGGATGGACGGGGCCATGTACCGTGAAATGTTGGGCGACAACCTCCTTCCCTCAGCCAGGACACTGAAAATGGGACGTGGATGGGTCTTCCAGCACGACAATGACCCAAAACATACGGCCAAGGCAACAAAGGAGTGGCTCAAGAAGAAGCACATTAAGGTCATGGGGTGACCTAGCCAGTCTCCGGACCTTAATTTCATAGAAAATCTGTGGAGGGAGCTGAAGCTTCGAGTTGCCAAGCGACAGCCTCGAAACCTTAAGGATTTGGAGATGATCTGCAAAGAGGAGTGGACCAAAATCTCTCCTGAGATGTGCGCAAACCTGGTGACCATCTACAAGAAACGTCTGACCTCTGTGCTTGCCAACAACGTTTCTCCACCAAGTCATGTTTTGCTAGGGGATCAAATACTTATTTCCCACAATCAAATGCAATTCAATTTATAACTTTTATATGATGTGATTTTCTGGAATTTTTTTTTTATATTCTGTCTCTCACTGTTAAAATAAACCTACCATTAAAATTATAGACCGTTCTTTTCTTTGTAAGTGGGCAAACTTACAAAATTGGCAAGGGATCAAATACTTATTTCCTCCACTGTACCTACAAAACTAATTACATTCCCATCAGCCTCAGCAGCACATTGTGTTTAATGCTAATAAGCAAATGTTAACATGCAAACTAGGGCTGTGTATTGGCAAGAATCTGGCGATACCATAAGTATCATGATACAGGGGTTACCATTCAGTATATTATGATATATTGTGATACTGTAAGTAAGGCGATATATTGCAAATTTTTAATCTAATTTTAGGAAAACTCTCATAGTATAAAGAACACACCACCACATGCATCAAATCTGACTAAAAAGTTCACTTTTGAATGCAGTCAGAACAGTGGGATCTGCATCTGCATTTATCAAAGTCCCTGTAACAATCAATATTAGAACTCTACCTTGAGAGGGCTCATACTCTGAGAGGGAGCATCTCTTTGCAAATGAAGTATTGACTGAGTTAATCTTTGAATGTAAACTACTAATTCAAAATCAATATTGTTTTTGAGAATCAATACAGTATCACAAAACATAATATCGCGATATACGATTTTTTTGATATTTTCTTACACCCCTAGTGCAAACATAAGCTGGTGAACCTGCTAAACATTTACATGATAGCATTGTCATTGTTAGCAGTTAGCATGCTCACATTAGCCTCAGTTCGTCTGAAACCTGTTTGATCGCCTGACGGCACGTTTTTATCGACCCGTCTGTCTTCATTTCAGCGAAGTCACGTGTTCCCAGAACTCAGCAATTAATTAACGCACAAACCAGTTTCCACAAATCACGCTAACTTGGCATTAGCTGCTGCACCTGTTTTCAAACAGCTGATCATCAACTGATTATGTGGTTGCCTAGCAACAAACAACCACAAAGCCTCCAACCAAAAGGGCAGCTCAGAGCACCTTCAGATTCAGTCAATAAATGTCTTTTTAAATAGACAGAAAAAAGACAATTTCCTGAAACTCAACAGATCTGAAAACAGTGTGAATATTATGGGATGTTAAACTGGGAAATAAACAAATAGTTATAAATGTTGATCAAACACAAACTGTATGTTTAGTATTTAAAGGCAGGGATGTACTGGGGTGACTCATGAATACAGCCCAGGGATAAGACTATGTAAAGGAAATATGCGTGTGGGTGTATGATACCGCGGTGAGTGTGTACTGTCTCACACACACACACACGCACACACACTTCTGAACAATAAATGAATAACATTGTTTATTTAGTCATTCACTCCACCGTTTCCTGCTTCATTCAGAACATGTCAACATGTGGCCTCTTCACTCTGTGTCTGTGTTTGTGTGTGTGTGTGTGTGTGTGTGGTATTCATTCACGTGTGCACACACACACACACACACACACACACACACACAGGAGGCAGCACTATTGAATGTAGAGCTGATGATGAGTGACACTGTCATTACCTGATAACCGCCTCGTCGTTCTGTCACCCAGGGCGTCTGAACCGGCAGTCCTCACCAGCTGCCCTTTATTTAGTTACGGTTGACTTAATGTTACTAATGTTACCTCAGGGTGTGTGTGTGTGTGTGTGTGTGTGTGTGTGTGTGTGTGAGTGAGTGTGTGAGAGATGCAACTTTAACTGGTGTATGAAGCTGTAATGAGAGGGGGTATAATTCCTCTTTATTACAACAACTTGTTTGTGTAGTTCTGGACATCATTTCAGTAGTAATGACGCAGGGTCATTGAACTGTTTACTGTGGTAATTGGACTAGTACAAAAGAAAATGGTGATTGTTGTTAGTTCTTGTGTTGACAACTGAACCACGTCAGTGGGTCCGTAATGTAAGTAATGTAGCCCTATGATTTCCGTGATGACGAACACACAGATGAATTTGTTGATAAAAATGGAATAAGCTGTAAAACGCGGAATAGCGTGGAATTTGTCAAAATATGGATGCAATTTATGAAAATCAGGGTTTTCCTCCGCCGTTAGAAGCGTTTTTTTCACAGCACCTAGGCCGACTGAACAGAAAAAAAATGTAATGTAAATGTGTGACCTGTCGGGGAGCTTTATAGTGACTTTCAGCTCATTGTTTTGGTTTCCCGGCACTCAACTTTACTCTTCTGATTCATTCTCACCGCTCTCATAGTGTTGTTTTCAGAGAAAAAGCTGTAAAAACCTGCTGAAGACTACCTGCTGCAGCAGTAAACAGCAGACAGACACAGCTGCAGAGACTAATCTCTACATAATGGAGCATTTGGATAGATAGATGGATAGATGGATAGATGGATAGATGGATAGATGGATGGATAGATGGATAGTAACTTAATTGATCCCGAGGGAAATTCAAGATAATTTAGCAGCTAAAGAGACATATTTCCCTCGGGAGTTGGTGAAGACCAAAATCAGAGCTAAGAGAAAAGGAATATTTGACTTCTAATGAATAATACTGTTGCTCCATAACTGCTGGATGTGTAAGTAAGCAACTTTTTGCTAACAAATTCACTGTATCAACTTAAAAGGTAATGATATGTAAATGTTGTGTTGACAATATTAGTTACCAACACTCAAAGATATTCACTTTATTATCCCATACGATGAAGAAAAGCAGCAAATCTTCAGTCGAGAAGCTGGAATTCAAAAACGTTTGGGATTTTTATTTGGAAAATAACTTTACAGATTTTCTGTTGGTCATCTAATCAATTAATAACTAAGCAGCTAAAAAAGACAGATATTTCAGGAGTTGGTGGAGACCAAAAACAGAGTTAAAAGAGAGAGACTATTAGACGTACATTCATCAGGTGGTTATGTTGCTCCATAACTGTTGGATGTGTATAAAAGCAGCTGTTTGCTAACAAATTAAATTTACACAATCTAAATGTTGTTACCAACAGTCCAAAACCCAAAGATATTCAGTTTATTATCCCATAAGGTGAGGAAAAGCAGCAAATCTTAACTGAGAAGCTGGAATTGGAGAAGGTTTGGCATTTTTACTTGGAAAATAACTTTACAGATTTTCTGTTGGTCATCTAATCAATTAATAACTAATGATAACTAATCGTTTCAGCTGTGGTAGAGATCTGGGAACACAATGACAACTTTACAACAAAGTCCTGCATGACAAAAACAAGAGCAGTCAGAAGATCAGGTTTTAAACAAACCTCCATGTTACTGAGAAGCCAAAGGGGTCAAAATGACAGATAATATTAACATTTCAGGTGTCTGATTTTCTGACTGCTTGTGTTTTGTTGCTCTGTCTGAGTTTGTCCCAGCGTGTGTTTTTTCTTTCACTTTAACTTTGTTCATGATTACAAAACTTTCCAAACAGGATTAGCACTTTATTATGGTGTCGACCCAAAGGCAAACAGCATCCACAATCAGTTCTTCTTGTTTGTGGGTCAGTAAGGTTTAAAGAGTGTCCAGGAGTTAGACTCTAACAATTCCAACAATTCCAACAATTACAGTTGATTGAAATTCAGATAAATGCAGTTCTGCCTTCCAATAGCAGTATAAAAAAAAGACACTGTGGCAAACAGTAAAACCCTCCTTTAGCTCTAAGGCTGCATTCACACCAAATCAGGCGATGCGGCAGAAACGCCAGTCCTCCCATTCATTTGAATGTGGGTAGTGAGTTTAGGGGATGCCTGCAGTGAAAAGGTGAAACAGAATCAGTTTTTGGAGGTTAGGTGATTAGCGGTGGCTAATCACATTACCGGCAATCAGACGCCCATAAGAAGAAGAGCAGCATGAATGACCAAAATACAACGTTATGTATATACAATGTAACGTTATGTTTCATTTGTAGTTACTCAATTTGGCCGTGTGCATCAGTTTAAACCCCACCATGTTGATAGGCGTCGCATCCTGGTTAGTTATTGAGAGTAAATGTGTTTTTTTATTCTGTCGATGCGGACAGTCCATCACTCGTAAGACCCATCATACTCGCAGCATGGCGGCACACAAATGGGCCGTTTAAGTGACACTCCCACACTGCTGCACATAGTTTCATAACAACACATAACACATAGCTTCATAACAACATGTAACAACAGTTTCATAACAACACATAACAGCACATAGTTTCATAACACATAGCTTCATAACAACATGTAACAACAGTTTCATAACACATAACAGCACATAGTTTCAAAACAACACATAGCTTCATAACAACACATAACAGCACATAGTTTCATAACAACACAAAACAACACAGCTTCATAACACATAACAGCACATAGCTTCATAACAACAGTTTCATAACAACACATAACAGCGCATAGTTCCATAACACATAGCTTCATAACACGTAACAGTTTCATAACACATAACAGCACATAGTTTCATAACAACACATGACAGTACATAGCTTCATAACAACACATAACAGCACATAGTTTCATAACACACAGCTTCATAACAACACAGTTTCATAACAACACATAACAACACACAGCTTCATAACAACCACTAACAACACAGTTTCATAACAACACATAACGGTACATAGCTTCATAACAACAAATAAGACAGTTTCATAACATCATATAGCTTCATAACAATGCATAACAGTACATAGCTTCATAACAACATACAACATCATGTAGCTTCATTTTTTTATTTATTTATTTGACCTTTATTTAACCAGGTAAAATCAATTGAGAATCAATTCTCATTTACAATGATGACCTGGCCAAGAGGCAGTAGCACAGTCCACACAAGTGACACAAACAGCACAGATACAATACAGTATGACAAACACATGAGAAAATGGCTAAAAACAGCATAGGTAAATTAATAAACACTATGTACAAAAAAAGGCGGATTACTGGATGTTCTTTGTAAAAATGGAAGAGAGAGAGAGAAGTGAGGGCTGGTCAGCAAGTACAGCAGTCAACTATGACTTGTTGCAGCTTTTGTTTGAACATGTTGAGAGAGGTGAGAGCTGTTAGTTTGAGCGTGTTTTGTAGTGAGTTCCAGTCATTTGCAGCGGCAAAATGAAAGGAGTTATGACCAAACACAGTACGGACTTTTGGAATGATGAGCCTAATGAAGTCACTGGATCTTAAACGGCGATTGCTGTCGGAAATGTGCAGAAGATTGGAGAGGTAGCGAGGGGTCATTCCCAAAATGGATTTGTAGACCAAGAGCAGCCAGTGTTGTAGCCGCCTGGTGTGAAGGGAGGGCCAATCCACCAATCTGTAAAGATCACAGTGGTGGGTGGTGAAGGGTGCACATGTGGCAAAACGGATTGCTGAGTGGTGGAGTGTGTCCAGTTTTCTGAGGGTGGTCTTTGATGCCATTTTATAAATTATATCGCCGTAGTCAAATAGAGGAAGGATGGTCATTTGGTGAATTTGGCAGAGTGTGTGAAGGAGGCCTTGTTTCGATACAGGAAACCCAGTCTAGCTTTGACTTTAGCCAGAAGGTTATTGATGTGTGTGTTAAATGAGAGATGAGTCCAACCAGAAGCCAAGGTATTTGTAGGAGCTGACAAACTCCAGCTCCGAGCCATCAGCACTGTAGATCTTGGGAGGGCTGGGGATGATGAGGTTTTTCCAGTCAAACAGCATACATTTGGTCTTTTTGGAGTTGAGGAGCAGGTGGAGGTTGTGGAAAGACTGTGAGGTGAGGCTTTGTTGAAGAGTGGACACAGCAGAGTGGAGTGAGGGACCAGCTGAATATATGATGGTGTCATCAGCATACAGATGAATCCAGGAATTTCCAGCAGCTTTGGCTACATCATTAATATAAATGGAGAACAAAATAGGGCCTAAGATGGAGCCTTGAGGCACACCTTTAGAGATGGTAAGAGGTTCAGACATGATGTTTTCGGTCTTCACCCGCTGGACACGATCAGCCAGGTAGCTAGCAAACCAGTTGCAACATCTACTGGACAAGCCAATGCTGGTAAGTCTTTGCAGGAGAATGTTATGGTTGACCGAGTCAAAAGCCTTGGCTAGGTCTATAAAGGTAGCTACACAAGTCTGTTTGTTGTCCATGGCGGTGATGACGTCATCAAGGACCTTCAGTGTAGCGGTGGTACATCCGTGGCCTTTCCTAAACCCAGACTGCAGGTCAGACAAAATATGATTTAAGTCAATGAAGTGAATTAGTTGTTTATGTACCAGTTTCTCTATGACTTTGGCCAGACAGGGCAAAATGGAAATCGGCCTGTAGCAGTTCGGGTCAGAGCCAGAGCCTCCTTTTAAGAGGGGGAGAATCGTAGCCGATTTCCAGTCAAGGGGGAAAACAGACAGATGAAATGACAGGTTAAACAGGCTTGTAATAGGGGAAGCAATAATATGAGCGGCTGATTTTAAAAACACAGGGTCAAGCCCATCAGATCCAGCTGACTTGTTTGAATCTAACTTAATGAGTTCATCCAGGACTTCCGAAACCTTAACAGGTTGAAGGGAGAAGCTGTTAACGCTGGGTGATGAAGTAGGAGTGTTAGATGAATCCGTTTCAGTGGCAGCTGCACCAAAGAAATTAGATGATTTCACGAAATGTTGGTTGAAGTGTGTGGCCATGCGTTGTTTATCAGTAACAACAATGTCATCAAAAATCAAAGAAGTGGGTAGATGCGGAGAAGCAAGTTTGTTTTCCATGGATTTGACTGTTTTCCAAAAATTCTTGGCGTCAGAGCCACTGGCTGAGAATTCTTCTTTGAAATAACTGATTTTAGCTTTCCTGATCGCCTGTGTTGTTTTGTTCCTGCATTGTCTGAAGGCCAGCCAGTCGGCAGCAGACTGAGAAGACCTCGCTCTCCGCCATGAGGTGTTTTTTAGGCGGATCAGAGCCGCCAAATCGTGACTGAACCAGGGGCTGTAGCGATTCTTCGTCCGGAATCGTTTCAATGGGGCGTGTTTCTCAATGATTAGGCTAAAGGTGTATTTGAAATAAGACCAGACATCTTCCACTGAGGGGATAAGATTGATTCTTTCCCAGTTCACAGCTGCAACATCTTGCAGGAAGGCCTGATTGTTAAAGTTTTTCAGTGAGCACTTGGTCACAATCACCGGTGGACGTTTGACAGAGAGGCCGGAACGAACGCATGCAATGGCACAGTGGTCACTCAAGTCTTGACTGAAGACTCCAGATCGGTAGTTTGATGGAGTGTTGGTGAGAATAATATTGATCAGTGTGGCAGATGAGGGTGATTTCAAATTATGTCTGGTTGGCTCAGATACAATTTGAAAGAGGTTTAAAGCATCAAATTGCTGTGTAACTAAATCAGGGGGGTTGATCATATTCCAGTTTAGGTCACCCAGAAGGACAAACTCAGAGGAAATGTGAGGGGCCAACAGTTCACCGAGAGCTCTTAATGTGCATGCTGGAGCAGAGGGTGGTCTATAGCAAACAGCAACAGACAGAGTGAAATTTGTTGACAGTTTAAGTTTTAACAGTAACAGTTCAAATTGCTTGGGGACTGATTTAGACAGCGTAACAGAACATTGCAAATGATCTTTTACAAATATAGCCACGCCGCCACCCTTGGTGGATCTATCCTGACGAAAGACATTGTAACCCGGTATTCGAATTTCTAGATCCGAGACACCTTTCTTAAGCCATGATTCAGAGACAGCCAGAACATCAGGGTTTGCAGTGTGCACCCAGGCTTTTAAATAGTCATGTTTTGGCAACAAACTACAGATATTGACATGTAGAAAGCCCAATGATTTACGATCACAAAAATCATTAAACAACAGATTAGAGACAGTGGGACCATGAATAGCGGGCCCTGGGTTTGGGTGAACATTTCCAGAGATGAACAACATGAGAATGATTAACACACGTCTGAGGACAGTGCTAAAACGTTCATATGTTTATCTTTCATTGACGGTTTGTTCAAAATTAAAGAGGAGGAGTCGTGGAACTGCTGCAATAACATGTAAGAGTACAAAGGAATAAGATTTGTTACACACCAAGTAGAAAGTCCAAAAGTCTTTGTAATCCAGAAGGATGAAATGTCCCTGGTTGATAAACTGAAGTCCAATGTACCAACACCGTTAGAAATGATGGCAGTCTCCTGTGTGTACCTGCTAGAAAGGCAGGTTGTATGAGCTGATGTGATCCAGAAAATAGAAATGATTGTGAGACAAAAAGGCCAGGAAGGTTTTAGTGGATGAAACATGTCCAAACCAATAACCAATAGGTCAGGCTGTAGCAGGTTGAAGAGGGCCAGGCTATAGCTAGCAGAGGAAGCCAGGCTGTAGCAGGTTGAAGAGGCCCAGGCTTCAGCTAGCAGAGGAGGCTAGGCTGTAGCAGGTTGAAGAGGCCCAGGCTATAGCTAGCAGAGGAAGCCAGGCTGTAGCAGGTTGAAGAGGCCCAAGCTGTAGCAGGTTGAAGCAAGTTGAAGAGGCCCGGGCTACAGCTAGCAGAGGAAGCTAGGTTGTAGCCAGCAAAGGGGGTCAGGCTGTAGCCGGTTGAAGAGGCCCAGGCTGTAGCAGGTTAAAGAGGCCCAGGCTGTAGCAGGTTGAAGAGGCCCAGGCTACAGCCAGCAGAGGAGGCTAGGCTGCAGCAGGTTGAATTGGCCCAGGCTGTAGCAGGTTGAATTGGCCCAGGCTGTAGCAGGTTGAAGAGGGCCAGGCTACAGCTAGCAGAGGAGGACAGGATGTAGCAGGTTGAATTGGCCCAGGCTGTAGCAGGTTGAAGAGGGCCAGGCTACAGCTAGCAGAGGAGGACAGGCTGTACCAGGTTGAAGAAGCCCAGGCTACAGCTAGCAGAGGAGTCCAGGCTGTAGCAGGTTGAAGAGGGCCAGGCTGTAGCAGGTTGAAGAGACCCAGGCTGTAGCAGGTTGAAGAGACCCAGGCTGTAGCAGGTTGAATTGGCCCAGGCTGTAGCAGGTTGAAGAGGGCCAGGCTACAGCTAGCAGAGGAGGACAGGCTGTACCAGGTTGAAGAAGCCCAGGCTACAGCTAGCAGAGGAGGACAGGCCGTAGCAGGTTGAAGAGGCCCAGGCTACATCTAGCAGAGGAGACTAGACTGTAGCAGGTTGAACAGGCCCAGGCTACATCTAGCAGAGGAGGCTAGACTGTAGCAGGTTGAACAGGCCCAGGCTACATCTAGCAGAGGAGACTAGGCTGTAGCAGGTTGAAAAGGCCCAGGCTACAGCTAGCAGAGGAGACTAGGCTGTAGCAGGTTGAAGAGGCCCAGGCTGTAGCAGGTTGAAGAGGCCCAGGCTACAGCTAGCAGAGGAGACTAGGCTGTAGCAGGTTGAAAAGGCCCAGGCTACAGCTAGCAGAGGAGACTAGGCTGTAGCAGGTTGAAGAGGCCCAGGCTGTAGCAGGTTGAAGAGGCCCAGGCTACAGCTAGCAGAGGAGACTAGGCTGTAGCAGGTTGAAAAGGCCCAGGCTACAGCTAGCAGAGGAGACTAGGCTGTAGCAGGTTGAAGAGGTCCAGGCTGCAGCTAGCAGAGGAGACTAGGCTGTAGCAGGTTGAAAAGGCCCAGGCTATAGCTAGCAGAGGAAGCTAGGCTGTAATTTATGGATTTTGTAAGAAACCAATAAATAGGCACTATGCTCTCAGTCCAGTACAAGCTGAAGACACTTTACACGTTACAACAGCCAGATCAACAGATAAAATAAAACATAAATAAAACATAAATTCAGAGCTCACATGCAGACACACAAACACAGGACTGGTCTGGCGGCCATCTTGGAATTCGCATCTAGTGGTGTGGTTGCAGATTGCAATTCATAACAACACATAGCCTCAAACAGCACACAATTTATACAACACAAAGGATACACACCCTCTGACAGTAAGAGCTGATCTGAGGTCTGCTGTCTATCAGAGCCGGCTGTCAATCACCCGCGAACTCCGACCAAACGGTCAAACTAGGCAGCGCTGTTCAAATATGAATCAATATTCTGTTACTGACTGTATTTAACATATAATTACATTTAAAGAACCAGGTTGAATGTGCACTAATTACAGGTTTATATCATAATTCAAAGCATGTCAAATGTGCTGCAGTTAGGATGTGCAAGATAACAGCTAACGTCATAACACAGTGTGAGTGTTGAGCTGCACGGCGGCCAGGAGCAGCTACTATCAGAACAATCAGTTGAAAGATTTATCACATTAAATGGACCAAGAAAGAATACAAAATACTTTTGGTTTATTGTGCCAGAAGAGAAGCTAGTTGTCCCAAAGCAGAACGCCTCATCTTCAGAGAAAAAGCTGTCAAAAGTCCCAAATAAGATCAATAGACACCATAAGACAAAAAAACTGTGGTGGTGAGAGAGATCTTCATGATAAAGGGTGCCATGGCATCGTGACTCATACTGCGTCATAATCAGACAAACAAAAATGGTAAAACAAAAGAGACTTAAAAGAGCGTCTGAGTGTGTTAAACAACCTGCTGCACTGTTTACACAGCCAGCTTCATACAATAAGCAGCAGAGACTGAAGCAACAAGTCCGCTCTCTGTTGTTTCTGTGACCTCGCCCCCCTCCATCATTCCCTCCAACAGATAGCCAGTCAGGAAATTAAAAAATGCTGCGGTGAGAGCGAGAGGCGTCTGCGTCGTCACAAACAGATAAAGCGGTTTATTGAACCCCCGGCAACTGAAAAATGCAATAAAGCAACAACAGGAAGGAGTGTATGGAAGCACAGCTATAATTAGAAGGCGTTGTTTGCCAGAGAGAAACACCAAAGTCTGCAATGAAAAGTAGTGGAGGTGAACCGGGCGTCCCTGGTGGTCTCCATCTGTCCGTTCTCGAGGGGACGGACAGTGAAGCAGGACGATTTTTGTACACATTTAAAAACTCCAGAGATAAATATTTGCAAAAGACATAAAATAAGGCACAAATATAGCACATAAACTAATAGTAAAATAGCTTTATAGTAAATAAACAACCTCCTAATTAATATGTAAAAAAAATCTAAATGGATTTAAAATTGATAATCATTAAATTAAATACAGTAATTGGTCAATATATTGATGAAAATAAATGCAAAATTCATTAAAAAAAAACAAATTCTTAAAGAAATAGATTTATCAAATTAGAGCTGCAACAATTAATTGATCAGTTGTCAACTATTAAATTAATTGCCAACTATTTTGATAATTGATTTGAGAAAAGTCGAAATTCTCTGATTCCAGCTTCTTAAATGTAAATATTTTCTGGTTTCTTTACTCCTCTATGACAGTAACCTGAATATCTTTGACTTGTGGACAAAACAAGACATTTGAGGACGTCAACTTGGGCTTTGGGAAACACTGATCAACATTTTTCACAATTTTCTGACATTTTATAGACCAAACAACTAATCGATTAATCGAGAACATTATCAAAAGATTAATGGCCAATGAAAATAATTGTTAGATGCAGCCCTAGATCAATGAATGAATAAATAAACTAATAGTGAAGTTAATGACTGAAAGAGAGGTAGCCAAGTATGTACATTTAAAAAAAAAAAAATATGTTAAGAAAGCGAACTTGTTTGGTCGTTACGGGAGATTCTTCTTTCGTTTCATCTCTCCTTCATTTTTTTTCTCCGCAGACGTGCTAAACGACGCCATCTTCGACGAGGACCATGACGAGATGGTGATCGTCAAAGACATCGACATGTTCTCCATGTGTGAACATCACCTGGTGCCCATCTTCGGCAGGGTGAGCACAGACAGGTCTTCCTCCTCTGGTTGAAGAAGCTGCTAGTTCTTCATTAGAATTCATAATTTAATCTATTCATTCATAGATAATATCACATTAGTCTGAGGACGCTCACACTGTATCAGTCCGTCTGTCCAGCACATTTGTCTGACAACTACACGTCCGATTGTTCTGACATTTGATGTGAATATTCGTGGCCCCCAGAGGATGAATCCTGATAAGTTTAGTGACCCTCTGACCTTTACTCTACCGTCACCATCGTTCCGAAAGTTTGACTTTGACACAAAATGTAAAGGTAATGCGCCTGGGTTAGCTCAGTTGGTAGAGCGGGCGTCCATGTATTAAGGCTTGGTCCTGACCGCGGCGGCCCGGGTTCGAATCCGGCCTGTGGCCCTTTCCGCATCCACTCTCTCTCTCTCCCCCCTTTCAAGACTCTATCCACTGTCCTGTCATAAAAATGGAAAATGCCCCCAAAAAAATAACTTTAAAAAAAAAAAATGTAAAGGTAACGAAATCCACCTGTAAAGCTCACTAATGAACATGTTCTCCATGGAGGGGAGAACTATATCTCCCTTTTTTATCTAAAATCAAGATTAAAAGTTAGAAAGAAGTGCTTTCGATCAACAGTATTCTGTTTAAAGTTTCTGGTGTGTGTTAGCTAGTAGCTAGGCCCCGTCTTCCCTGAATAAATAGAAGATAATGGCTGG
The DNA here is from genome assembly GCF_043250625.1 of Sebastes fasciatus. Lineage (NCBI taxonomy): Eukaryota > Metazoa > Chordata > Actinopteri > Perciformes > Sebastidae > Sebastes > Sebastes fasciatus. Next base: position 42,890,624 of record NC_133796.1, on the reverse strand, counting down.
AAAAAGGTATGAGAATGGCCTCCGCGCAAGCAATAGCCTTGGCCAGAGGCATCATGATTTCGGGTTGTGAACGAATTTCTTTAAAATTAAATTAAATAAATAAATAAATCTATTAGAACAAGTTTAAACCAAAACTCAAACGCATTAACACAACTTGCGATTTCTAGGTTGTGGCGGGGTCAGTTTTAAAGCAAAAGTGAAGATAAATCATACATCATATGAAACTAGAAAACCTAAGGAATCCATCGGTACCGACATGTCATACTAGCTGGTCATGAAGGAGGTTAAATAACGCTCCAAACTTATGCTAAATCTTGGCGAGGAAAAACTGTCATGGCCATTTTCAAAGGGGTCCCTTGATCTCTGACCTCCAGATCAGTGAATGTAAATGGGTTCTATGGGTACCCACGAGTCTCCCCTTTACAGACATGCCCACTTTATGATAATAACATGCAGTTTGGGGCAAGTCATAGTCAAGTCAGTACACTGACACACTGACAGCTGTTGTTACCTGTTGGGCTGCAGTTTGCCATGTTATGATTGGAGCATATTGTTTTATGCTAAATGCAGTACCTGTGAGGGTTTCTGGACAATATCTGCCATTGTTTTTTGTTGTTAATTTATTTCCAATAAAAATATATACATACATTTGCATAAAGCAGCATATTTGCCCACTGATATGATAAGAGAATACTTGGCAAATCTCTTTAAGGTATATTTTACACAGAGAAAATGTGCAATTAATTTGCGATTAATTGCGATTAACTATGGACTATCATGTGATTAATCATGATTAAATATTTTAAATGATTGACAGCCCTAATTATTATACATATATTGTAATTAAAAATAAGCAAAAACACAAACTGCATACAGGCCCGCACACCGATACATCTACTAACATATGATAAAAAAAAGGTTGACAGATATATAATTGTTAATGCATGTCTACATATGCTGTATCTGTATCTCCAGTGTTCACAGCCACCGTGGCAGAAATGTCCAACTGAACACCAAGCGCATAAATTACTACTAAAAACGACTTTGCTGCAGCCAAGTTTCTTTGCTTTCTGATAGAATCAATAAAGTGGACTTTTTTTGTTTCTTAGAGGAAGCTGCAACTATTCCTAATCTAATACAAAAAGATTGTCACAAACATGGTAAGAGATGTGTGTCTTAAAAACCATCTTATCTGGAGGCTGCTGGTCTGAACAACAGAGAACATGAGAAACAATCAGATTAGCTCAGATCTGTTTATCCTGCGTTTGTTTTAGCCTCCTCATCCTCCTCCTCCTCCTCCTCTCCTCCTCCTCCTCCTCCTCCTCCTCCTCCTCCTCCTCCCTGCTGCAGCTTTCACATCAGTCTCCACTGAGAAACCTGATTGGCCTCTTCCCTCTTTCTGATTCTGCGTCCTTCATCCCTCCACCTTCGCCCGCAGGTGCATGTCGTTTAAGACAATAGGGGCTGGCAGCTCGTTCTTTTCCACCGGTGTAAATGGGCTCTGATGACAGCAGTGAATCACACAAACACTTACAACACCTACTGTGTTAGGGTGTGTGTGTAGTGGCCATCAGGTGGCTGTTCATGTCCCTAAACCTGCTCCCTCCCCTCGTCATTGTCAGCAGCGTCGCCTCTTATCCAGCCTCTCTCATCTGTCCGTCTGTTTGTCTGTTGTGTCTCAGTGACTCACCACACAGAGAGATCGTCTCCTCCACCTCCTCCTCCTCCTCCTTCATCCTCCTCTATTGTTGGTCAGACGGCCTACAGGTAGCAACTGGCTGCTGATAAACTGTTTCAATGTCTGCAGCACAAGAGCAGTTTATTACAGACTGTTATTAACTTTACGATCAGCAGAGCCGCTGTCTGTCTCAACCTCTGAGGAATAAATATATACAAATAAGTAAAAAAACTCATTTGGTCTCATATTCAGCCTTTAAAAGTCCCATAAAATGTTATCAGTACTTCTTAATGTGATGTATTTTTCAGGCTATTGAGGGGTCATTTTTAAGTGTAAACCGAAGAGCTACTAGTTATGGAGAGAAAGGCAGTTTTAGAGGTTTGGCACACTTTACGGTGTCTAGTTTGGGTCCATCCGCGGATCTTTGTTTCGTGTTGTCCTCTATCTCTTTTCGGTAATTTCCTGCTTCAAATGATATACAAAAAAACATATATGTATAAAAAAGAAAGGTGGAAAAGAAATACACTTTTCTAGGAAGTTAAAATGCCCGTTCTTTCTTTGTAGACATTTTGTGAGACGAAACTTAAAGGTCCAGTGTGTAGTATCTGGCAGTATCTAGCGTTGAGGTGAGAAGATTGCAACCAACTGAAGCCTCTCCTGTGTGCCAAGCGTGTTGAAGAGCTCCGGTGGCCGACATGAAAATGCAAATGTCCCTCTCTAGAGCCATCTGGAGCAGAGCCAGTGCTCAGAGTATGTGTATGAGGGAAGTGAGTGGTGAAGCAAGAGAGAGAGAGCGACGGCGACGGGAGCGAGTAACGTTATCGACTTCAGTCCAAGCAGGAAAAGTTAACAGAGTTTGGTTTGTCCGTTCTGGGCTACTGTAGAAACATGGACGACTCAGTGGAGAGGACCCTCTCCCTATGGAGATATAAACGGCTTATTCTAAGGTAACGAAAACACAATGATTCTTATTATCAGGTGATTATACACTAAAGGAAACATACTTATTAATATTATATTCCATTTCTGCCAATAGATCCCCCTAATTGTTACACACTGGTCCTTTAAACCCACAAAACTGTTGAAAGCTGCAGTTGGTAACTTAAATAAAAATTAATTTTAGTCATATTTGCTCAAACTGTTACTATACCCTGACAGTAGTACATGAGCCAGATAATCTGTGTCAAAATCAAGTTCCTCTGCCTCCTTTTAGCACTCCTGATGGCATTTGAAAGATTCCACTGCACCCAACCAATCAGAGCCGAGGTTTCTCTGACGCAGCTGTCAGTCAGTCAGTCAAAATCCGATCAAATGGTCTAACTAGGCAGCGCTGATCAAATCAAATCAAATCAATTTATTTTTGTATAGCGTCAAATCACAACAGAAGTTATCTCAAGACGCTTTATATATAGAGCAGGTCTATGACCGTACACCATAGTTTAGAGACCCAACAGGATCCACCAAGCGCACTGTGGCCAGGAAAAACTCCCCGATTACTGGGAAGAAACCTGGAGCAGAACCGGGCGCAGGGCGGGCGGCCATCTGATCAAATATGAATCAATATTCTGTTACTGTAATGCCTATTTCTCTCCTCAAATGTTTTCAGAAACATCTTGTAGTGCACGGTTTAGCTGTAAAATGAGAAAGTTTATGACCCGGCAGCCTTGTTGAAAACAGTCGAGCCAAAACCAAGTAGCGCCCACCGAGAGGGTCACAAACTTTCTCATTTTACAGCTAAATAGTAACTAATGCAGTCTAATACAACAGCTATGCAATAAATCTTACTTTCTTCTACCTTTTTGTTGTAGAGAGGCAAAATAATAGAACCTTCGTGATTTATTACATTACTTTTAAATAGGTGTACCTAATAAACTGGCAACTGTAAGTGTGTTGAAACAAGCATTATTATTATATACATATACATATTTAACATTGTCATAAATATTTTCCCCCTAAACACATAGCCCAGACTTATTATCACTTTATAAAGTTATTATGATTAACATGTTAGCAAACAGTTGTCCAAAAGACACGGAGCAATATTAGCATTCATTTGGAGCATATTCACTCTCCTTTTAGCTCCGTTTTGGCCTCCACCAACTCTTATCTGTCTACCGTTTGGTACTGGACAGGTAGTGTTGTGGGTTCATCTGAGCTTAGTTTGCTGGAAACGAACTGTAAATGTGACGTAAACCAAAACTATCAACTAAAAGTGACTAAACTTAAATAAACATGTTTTTTTTACCTCGCCCCATCGTCACACCCAGCATGTGCCAGTAAATATGAATATTGTGTGCAGATAAGGGAAAAAGCGTCCGTCACAGTCGCTCTGCTTCATGTCAATATGTCAGGCTGCTCCAGCAGAGAGGGAGGAAACTGGAAGAAAAAGAGATCTTTGCACGCTTGTTGCCGCTGCCCTTTCTCTCATCTTGTCAACAAATTGCGTCTGACATTTGAGTGGAGCGTGTGTGTGTGTGTGTGTGTGTGTGCGTGTGTGTGTGCGTGCGTGCGTGCATGCGTGTGTGTGTGTGTGTGTGTGTGTAAAGAGAATTAGAGCCTCCAGACATCCACAACAGTGATTCTCCAGCTGATGACTCCGTCTCTTCCTCCTCTCGTCTGTTGTTCATCCACCTGCTCTGCTCTCGTCTTCGTCTTGTGTTTCCGTCTTTTTCTGTCTGTTTCTGTCATATTGGTCATATTGAAACTAATGTGTGTGGTAAACTCTCATTTACTCGACCTCAGCGATTCTTTTACACCACAGGAGCTACTAACTTAAAGTACGCTTGAGGGAAAACCATTAATTGACTATTTCAGTGGAATTGCCCTTAAAGTAAAAAGCAGGTGGAGGTGCTAGTGTACTGTGTTACAGTTAAAGCATTTTAACTCACCAGACTAACTCAAAATTTGGGTTTGAAGAGGAAAACCTGATGGAGCTATCATGTTGATGTTAAGATGTGAATTGGACATAAATTAAAGCTAAGGCATTTTGCATTCTGCAGCTCTCTTCGACTTTACAGAGCTTCATAGTGAGTTTCAGCTCATCGTTTATCTGTTCGGCCCAGAACTTCCGACACTAAAGGAACAGTGTGTAGCATTTCGGGGGATCTATTGGCAGAAATATAATATAATATCAATAAGTATGTTTTCTTTAGTGTATAATCACCTGAAACTAAGGGTGCTTTCACATTAGGGACCCGGGCCTGGATCCGAGTACCCTTGTCCCCAAAGTCCAGTTCGATTGATTGGTGTGAACGCTCTGTACCGTACACGGGCACGGTTCGTCGATCGGTACTCCAGTCCACTTGAAAAGGTGGTCTGGAGTACGGTTCATGTGTACCCGGGTACGGTTCGCATCAGGTGTGAAAGCCAACCGTACCAAAACACGGAAGTGGACCGCTATTTAACGTGAGTAACTTTAGCAGTCAGCAAATAGTATATATCTGTAAATGCTCACAGCATGCGCCGATCTCATTCTCTGAACTGCACGGCCATGGATGATAAAGCAGGAAAGGAGACGAGAGGTTCATTAAAATATAAACAATAGTAGGCGATGGGTTTGGGCGATGTTTGTTATTTTATTTAGCTAGTTTAATGGTCTACCGCTGAAGAACGAGAGACACTCAGCTGCTCAGTGGGCAGAGAGAGCGACAGCGGAGGGAGAGAACGTGTAGAGCGGCATATTTTCACATCAAACTCTGTGAAATAAGAGTTTATTTCGACCAAACCAGAGTTGGTGATTGTTGGAGACTAACGACGACAGTTTTGGTGAGTTTTATTTTGTTTCTGTTGAGTTGAAGTGTTTTACGATGCTTTACGACGGAACAACTTTACTAATGTGAAAGCTGATCAGAGAGGGGGGGCAATCGTACTCGGGCACGGTACGGATCAATCGTACCTAATGTGAAAACGCCCTGAGAATTGTTGTGTGTTCGTTAGCTTAGAATGATCCGTTTATATCTACATATGGAGCGGGTCCTCTTCACAGAGCCGGCCGCCATGTTTCTACAGTAGCGCAGAACGGACAAATCAAATACTGGCTCTAGAGACGGACATTCGCGTTTTCATTTCGGCCACCGTAGTTCTACTACACACTTAGCACATGGGAAAAGTTTTAATAATTAGTTCAGTCACAATTGTTTTGACTTGGGACTTGCCTGTCTTGACTTTGGTCTTGACTGTCTTGACTTTGGTCTTGACTTTGGACTTGCCTGTCTTGACTTGGGACTTGACTTGGGACTTGCCTGTCTTGACTTAGGACTTAACTTGGGACTTGCCTGTCTTGACTTAGGACTTGACTTAGGACTTGCCTGTGTTGACTTGGGACTTGCCTGTCTTGTCTTTGGACTTGCCTATCTTGACTTGGGACTTGCCTGTCTTGACTTGGGACTTGACTTAGGACTTGCCTATCTTGACTTGGGACTTGCCTTTCTTGACTTGGCCCTTGACTTGGCCCTTGACTTGGGACTTGCCTGTCTTGACTTGGGTGTTTGGACTTGACTGTCTTGACTTGGGACTTGCCCGTCTTGACTTTGGACTTGCCTGTCTTGACTTGGGTCTTGACTTGGCATTTGACTTGGGACTTGCCTGTCTTGACTTGGGACTTGCCCGTCTTGTCTTTGGACTTGCCTGTCTTGACTTGGGTCTTGACTTGGCATTTGACTTCGGTCTTAACTTAAGACTTGCCTGTCTTGACTTGGGACTTGACCTGGGATTTGCCTGTCTTGACTCAGGACTTGCCTGTTTTGACTTGAGGTGTGACTTAGCACTTGCCTGTCTTGACTCAGGATTTGCCAGTCTTCACTTGGGACTTGAGCGCAAATACTTGAGACTTACTTGTGACTTGCAAAACAATGTTAAAATGGCATTACATTTTGTGAAGAGCACATTATGAATTGTTTAGGACTCGAAACTCAAAGTTTAAGACTTGGGACTTGCCTGTCTTGACTTGGGACTTGCCTTTCTTGACTTGGCCCTTGACTTGGGACTTGCCTGTCTTGACTTGGGTGTTTGGACTTGACTGTCTTGACTTGGGTCTTGACTTGGGACTTGCCCGTCTTGACTTTGGACTTGCCTGTCTTGACTTGGGTCTTGACTTAGGACTTGCCCGTATTTACTTGGGACTTGCCTGTCTTGACTTGGGTCTTAACTTGAGACTTGCCTGTCTTGACTGGGGACTTGCCTTTCTTGACTTGGCCCTTGACTTGGGACTTGCCTGTCTTGACTTGGGAGTTTGGACTTGACTGTCTTGACTTGGGACTTGCCCGTCTTGACTTTGGACTTGCCTGTCTTGACTTGGGTCTTGACTTGGCATTTGACTTGGGATTTGACTTGGGACTTGCCTGTCTTGACTTGGGACTTGCCCATCTTGACTTTGGACTTGCCTGTCTTGACTTGGGTCTTAACTTAAGACTTGCCTGTCATGACTTGGGACTTGACCTGGGATTTGCCTGTCTTGACTCAGAACTTGCCTGTCTTGATTCGGGACTTGGGACTTGCCTGTCTTGACTTGGGGTGTGACTTAGCACTTGCCTGTCTTGACTCAGGATTTGCCAGTCTTCACTTGGGACTTGAGTGCAAATACTTGAGACTTACTTGAGACTTACTTGTGAAGAGCACATTATGAATTGTTTAGGACTCGAAACTCAAAGTTTAAGACTTGGAACTTGCCTGTCTTGACTTGGGACTTGTCTTTGCATTTGCCTGTCTCGACTTGGGACTTTACTTCGAACTTGCCTGTCTTGACTTGGGTCTTGCCTGTCTTGACTTTGGACTTGCCTGTCTTGACTTGGGTCTTGACTTGAAACTTGCCTGTCTTGACTTGGGACTTAACTTTGGACTTGAGTGCAAAGACTTACTTATGACTTACAAGCCAATGAATTGTTACCACCTCATGTTAGATGATGGATTTTTCCCCCCCTTGTCACAAGCCATTTTTCCCATGCAGGAAAGAATGAACATTATGAGTACCACAGAGCTCAATCTAAAATGCTGTGTAATGCTGCCACTTCTTCTATCCTTTAGTGAAAACAGGATTAACTAGTATCTATCTGGTAGAACAAATCTGATCTTGAATTTTCTCAGTGTGCAGGTTTGTCTTTAACGCCAATGACTCGTGGCTTCTCTTAGACTTGAGTCTTTTGACTTGAAAATATATTTTTTATAATTAAGTTCAGTCACACTTGTTTTAACAAATAAATACAAATTTTAAAACGCATTCATGATGTTTGTAAATGTAATATATTATTACTCTGTTGTTAAAATGGCATCACATTTGGTGAAGAGCACATTTATGACTTGAAACTCAAAGTTTAGGACTTGGGACTTGACTCTGGACATGCCTGTCTCTACTCAGGACTTGCCTGTTTTGACCTAGGATTTGACTTGAGACTTGCCTGTCTTGACTTGAGACTTGCCTGTTACGATTTGGGACTTACCTGTCTTGACTCTGGACTTGCCTGTCTTGACTTGGGGTGTGACTTAAGACTTGCCTGTCTTGACCTGTCTTGACTTAAGAGCGTATTATCAATTGTTTAGGACTCAAAACTCAAAGTTTAGGACTTGGGACTTGCCTGTCTTGACTTGGGACTTGACTTTGCATTTGGCTGTCTTGACTTGGGACTTGATGTGGAACTTGCCTGTCTTGATTTGGGACTTTACCCAGGACTTGCCTGTTTTGACCTAGGACTTGACTTGAGCCTTGCCTGTCTTGACTCGGGACTTGCCTCTCTTGTCTTGGGACTTGCTTGTCTTGACTTGGGGTGTGACTTGGGACTTGACTCAGGACCTCCCTGTCTTGACTCAGGTTTTGCATGTCTTGACTTGTGATTTGACTTTGGACTTGAGTGCAAAGACTTGTGAGTTACTTGTGACTTGCAAAACAATGTTAAAATGGCATTACATTTTGTGAAGATTGCATTTGAATTGTTTAGGACTTGGGACTTGCCTGTCTCTACTTGGGACTTGACTTTGCATTTGCCTGTCTTGACTTGGGACTTGACGTGGAACTTGCCTGTCTTGACTTGGGACTTGACTCGGGACTTGCCTGTCTTGACTTGGGACTTGCTTGTCTTGAGACTTGCCTGTCTTGACTTGGGATTTGACTCTGGACTTGCCTGTCTTGACTTTGGACTTGACTTGGAACTTGAATCTGGACTTGCCTGTCTTGAGGTCACCAAATCAGTGGGAGTCATCCCCTGAGACCATGACTGTCACAGATCATTTGATGGAAATCTACCCAGCAGTTATTGACACTAAAGTGTTAGTCAAGAGGAAAACTTTCACCTGAATAAATGTCTGAGTAGCCAAAAGCATTAGGAATCATCCTCTGGGGACCACGAATGTCAGGATATTTTACTGCAGATTGAGTTTCCCCTAAAATGATGTTACTTTAGCTACAAAAATCACTTTCATTTACATGAACTACTGTGCAACCTGTCTCGCCTCCACATACATTTCATCTGAGCTTTGAACACAATAAGTCCTCGATCATTTAGTGAAAACAGGATTAACTAGTATCTATCTGCTAGTAATATATGATTTGATGATGATGAATTTTCTCACTGTGTGCAGGTTCACATTGGTTACCTCCCCAACAAGAGAGTCCTGGGCCTCAGCAAGCTGGCCAGGTGAGTGAATTTACTCTAATTATGTGTGTGTGAGAGCGAGAGCGAGAGTGAGAGCTAGTGTGTATTTAAGCTGATTATTAAAAGTGTGTGTGTGTGTGTGTGCGTGCCTGTGTGCGCGTTTGTGTGTGTGTGTACTAGCGTAGAATCTGATCCCACTGACCCTAATACCTTCAGGCTTATCGCACTAACACCCTTTACTAACCAAGTACTGGACACATACATTTATCATTCATTATAAACATGATAATGATCATTAAATTAAAGGAACAGTGTGTAGCATATGGGATCTATTGCCAGAAATACAATATAATATAATATTAACAAGTATGTTTTCTTTAGTATATAATCAATGGGCACCTCCGGGGTCTGTAAAGTGAAGCCAAAGCGGAAGTGCCTTAAACCTACATTCTTTCTAACAGCCAGCAGGGGGCGACTCCTCTGGTTGTATAGAAGTCTATGAGAAAATGAGCCTACTTCTCTCTTGATTTATTACCTCATTAAACATTGTAAACATGAATTTATGGTCTCAATCACTAGTTTCAAGTCTTCTTCAATACAGCATGATGTTCATTTAGTAAATGATGGTCCCATTTAGAGTCACATAGACCATAAAGCAGGGGATGCTTTAGGGCGGGGCTACGTTGTGATTGACAGGTCGCTAACACAGTGTTGTCCGGTCTGGAAGTTGTCTGTGTTTTCATCTTACAACTTTAACCCTTTCACAGTGTGTTTTCAGCTCATGAAAGTTAATTGTAACATTTTGGTCGCCTAAAAATGTTCGGTTGCACTTAGCAACACCCTCTTGTGTCACTTCTGGTTGCAAAAAAACAAGATGGTGGCGGCCAAAATGCCGAACCCAAGGCTTCAAAACTGCAGTCCACAAACTTTGGTTGACTTCACGGTGACTACGTCCACTTCTTATATACAGCATATGTGTATAATCACCTTAAACTAAGAATCATTATGTTTCGTAGGGAGCGGGTCCTCTTCATGGAGCCGGCCACCATGTTTCTACAGTAGCCCAGAACACTGGCTCTAAATAAGACATTTCCCCCACAATTTAGTGGTATTTTCTTTTAATTTATAAGGGACATGTGATTTTTTATACTTCTGGTGAATATAATCCAATCAATCTTATTTCCATAGATGTATTTTGTATATACAGTTCCCTTTGTTAACACCTTATTTTGAAAACCAGTTGTAGACACACGTGTCTACTTCCTCTAACTTGTCCAAGGTGGTCTCTAGCTCTCCCGTCAGCTCCGTTCTCTTTATCCATCCATGGTCAGCTCCATCAGGGCCGTTTGAATGCATTTAAAGGGACTGTTTGTAACTTCTTACACGTATAAATCGATCCGGGTCAGTGTCCCATGCGCGCTCGCGAATGGCTACGCTGTTCAGACTCAGACTCCAACACAAACTACACAGAAGCACCATAACCTCTTGGTTGTATCTAGTGAAGCCCGTCTGTTAAACAGTATTGGCCGCGGTCGGAGGACGCGGGGGAGACCGTAGCTTTGGTCTCCAGGACCGGAGTCTCTGCTGTACTCTGCTCCTCTGCATGCCTTCACTCACACACCACGCTCGTTCTCGCTCTTTCGCTCCACTCACGTGCATGTGCGCACACTCCACACTGCAGAAGAGTCAGTTAAGCTCTGAGAATATCTAGTGAATGTACAGTGGACGTTTGTGCAAAATAAATGCTGCAGCTCCTCCAGACTAACAAAGGTTTCCCGTGTTTCACAAGACACAGGAAACCTTCGTCTGGTCAGCTAAAATTACTGCCAAGCAGCTGAAATATAGAGTGATATTGTGCTTTTAGCTGACGTGTGTCGCCTCATTGTTTTAGATCGTTCATGTCTATGTAGAGCGAGCACAAGCGCCAGCAACAGGACGCTGACTTTCGTTGACTAAACGGCCACAGGTGAAGCTGTTAACAAGACATTTCTGATTCTTACAAACAGTTCCTTTAACAGAAATTTTACAATGGCGGTGGCGTCACAAACTTTCTCATTTTACAGCTAAACCGTGCACTACAAGATGATTCTGAAAACATCTGAGGAGAGAAATAGACATTAATATAACAGAATATTGATTCATATTTGATCAGAGCTGCCATATTTGGCCGTTTGGTCGGATTTGGGCGAGTGATTGAAAGCCTGCTCTCATAGACAGCAGATGGACAGCAGACCTCAGATCAGCTCTTACTGCTTGTTTTCCTCCGGTCTGTGAAATCTTGCAGATGCACCGGAGGACACAGAGGAACATGATTTTTTTCAGGTTACGTGAATAGTGACCGTTTTATAAAAATAACTTTTTTTAATCATATTTGCTCATATCTCGCCTACTGCTGCTTTAATGTATACCTAACGGTGAAAGAAAACCCAAATTCTCATCATGTTGCATTATAACCTCATATGTATCTACCGTCAGCAACTGCTCTGGTCTTTTTCCCCAGCTGGTGTCACTTCCCACTGATATTATTTTAGTTTCAACGTTGCAAGCTAATAAAAGTTACATCGTCAACATACTGTACCATAGATCGTTGGTATAGTTCAGTTGTTCTTAAACTTTTTTCACCAAGTACCACCTCAGAAAATATTTGTCTCTCCAATTACCCTTATGACCGATGTTAAAATAGAGTAGCGTAGGCCTACCCTATTCAGCAATGCACAATTCACGCAGGATGCAGATTTATTCCCAATAAGAATATTACTTATTGTTGATTTTTGTCAAAGGGGAACACTAGAACTGACACCTAAACTCTTTCTCATAACTCTCATACTACGCATGGGCAGCCTCTCACACTAGGCCTGCACCATATGAGGAACATCTGCCATGTGTGATAACACTGTTCAATATTGCGATGACGATATGACTTGCGATAAATAGCAAATATTGAAGTGTGCATATTAGCTATACATATAGTGTATTTAAAATATAACTAGGCTAAATGTTGTTTCTAGAGCAGCAACAGTAATGTTTACAACAGCAAAGTCACCATATCAACTCCTTAATATCTCACTGGAAACAATCTAACATGTTAATAAAATAAATCATATTCCTGACATGAAAATACTAAGTGAAGTTTATAAAGACTGAAGAACACAGACATCATTCAGTATCAGTCTTTCCTCCTGTCCTCTGTCCTCCTGTCCTCCTGTCCTCTGTCCTCCTCCCTCTGTTCTCCAGTCCTCTGTCCTCTGTCTCCTCCCTCTGCTACAGTAACATTAGGGCTGATAGGGGGAAGAGGGGCTGATAAACTAACCTAAACAGTCCGACTACACAGCCTACTGCCAGCTTTAGTTTTAACTGGTGTAGCCGAGGGTTAGCCTACGTTGCTCCGATACTTTATGAAGGTAATAAATGAATAACACAGAGGCTCAGTCTGCAGCGCATCACTGCTTCACGTCTTCTGTTCCTTCAAAATACACTCTACGGACACTGAACACTAGATCACTGCTGACTAGAGGGAACTAAAGTCAGATCACTGCTGACTAGAGGAAACTAAAGTCAGATCACTGCTGACTAGAGGGAACTAAAGTCAGATCACTGCTGACTAGAGGGAACTAAAGTCAGATCACTGCTGACTAGAGGGAACTAAAGTCAGATCACTGCTGACCAGGAAACTAAAGTCAGATCACTGCTGACTAGAGGGAACTAAAGTCAGATCACTGCTGACTAGAGGGAACTAAAGTCAGATCACTGCTGACTAGAGGGAACTAAAGTCAGATCACTGCTGACTAGAGGGAACTAAAGTCAGATCACTGCTGACTAGAGGGAATTAAAGTCAGTCACAACTCAACTAAATAATTTACACGTGTTTACAGTTAGCTGTTAGCCGCCAAGCTAACCGTGCCTGTCTAAAACGGTAGAGGATGACAGACTGCAGACAGAGCAGATTGAAACGTTGCTTTTCTCCATGTTTAACAGTTTCATCATGTTCATGCTTGTTGAACAGGTGTAATGATAACGTGTCTTGGCTTTACACTTGCAAAGTTTGATTGAACTTACGAGTAGTTGTAGCCGTCTCCACCGCGGCCTCTCTGATCAGCTGTTCACAGACTGACTGACTGTGTGTTGATGTGAGTGGAGAGCTCCAACAGCAGCAGAGGAGGAGATGCAGCTTTAGCCCCACGGCCAGTTTAATACCTAGTTACGTTAACCATCCCTAAATATAATGATTGTTCTGATTCATCGCATTCCAGACAGCCTTTTGCGATGTGTTCATCGCGCATGTTCATATGATGACAATGAAAATACGATTTATGGGTCAGCCCTATTTCTTATGAATTTTTTTCACCAGCATCTTTGTTTTTTTTAGTGCATTCATTGAATGACAGCTTAGCGTACCGGCTGATGATCAGGTCTGAAAACAGCGAAGGGATCCCACATAGTCTGTTAAATGGTCCTGGCTTTGTTTCTTTTTTTTGTAACTCAACTTTTCATTGTTTTATCTTTGTTGTATGACAGTACAGTGTTAAATATTGTGAGGCATTTTTTGTATTGCTTACAGTACATGTAATATCAGTGGTATCAGAAGCCACAACATACTGTATAAAGTACAAAGTAACAAGACTCGGTCAAAACCAAGTATATGTCTGGACCGTGTACGGTCTGTCCGTGAATGTCTATAATGTTAAATCCAGCGGTACATGTCCAACAGGTCCGATAAGGACACTACGGGACTCAACTGGCCGTTCATGTACGAAATTTGTCCCTGGTTTTCTGCTAGCCATTTCAAACAGGAAACAACATGGCGGCCACCAAAATCTACTTCTGAAAACGAGAAATAGTCCATGCCACTGCTGAATCTGGTTTCATTTTAGAACTAGATCGCCTAGTTTGACAGCTTGGTCCAAGTTTTGGACTTGTCGGCTGGACGGGCTCATTTGCATAAAGGACTGTTCCCGCCTTTTCATTTTGAAAGAGCAACAGCCAATAAGGAAACTCCAACACTCGGCCGACTAAGCTTGTAACTTCATCACTCAGTCACTCAGTCACTCAGTCAGTGACAGACTTTTGCGTTTGTAGGGCTGGTCCTCTGCTGTCCAGCCAAAAATGAATAGTGTAAGCGACATACTGATAATAGCATGACTAGGAAGAATATCCACCATATGATAATATTAATTACTATCAGGAACAACAATCATATTATACAGGCTTTTCAGTCAGTGTGATAGAAGTCCAAAAAGGATCTTAAACTGGTGTCTTCTGTTCTTCATCCTGTTAAGCATAAACTCAAATGAAGCTGTTTTTTATTATGGTGTTTGCCCATTCTTTTAATTCTGGATGTTTGGGTGTTTTCCAGTATCTAAGCTTTGTCCTAGCAGCCACTGGGATGCCTACCATATACCTGAAACTTGTCCACTTGGTATGTGGGCCCCTAATAAACATAATCTTGGAGACAATGGTAATTTCCTTCCCCACCAGCTGCTCAAATATTCCAAAGTATTAATATAAGTAGGTAATATTCCAGAAGGGTTGGATGACTGGGCATTCCCAAATGCGGTGTATAAAAGTGCCCTCTGACATTTCCAACACAAATTGCTATTTATTAAACCCACCCTGAGTGGTGTCCAATGATATATGTGTTTTATTTTGTATTGGGTGAATTTCCCTTTAGCTTCACTTACATGTATGTATTTCCCATTGTTGGATATCATTTTCATTCCTCTTCCTCCATTATACATCACAAATCTTTCTCCCATAGTGTTTTAAGGCCTTCTAGCTTTATTTCTTGACTTTCCCAGCTCTTCAATCTCTCTCTCAGTAATTTCAGCAGGTCTCCTTCCTTTTTTTTATCTTCTTCCTCTATTCTCCATATCTTCCAACCACTTACCCACACTTAGCAAACCCAGTAAATCAAAATTCACAACAAACCCTGACAATTTGTAACAATATATTTTGCGCAGTGATACTATTGTAATGCGGTCACAGCTGTGTGTTTATAGAGTATTTTACAACGGCTCAGCTCAGCCAATCATAATCAAGAACCGGAGCTATCCGTTTTATAAAAATAAATACACGCACACACACATAAATACATATAAAAAATAATAATAATTAAAAATGATTTTAAATAAATAGAATGAAAATGTAATAATAGAAAAAAACTACACTTAAAGGAGCAGTGTGTAGCATTTCAGGAGATCTATGAGCAGAAATGGAATATAATATTCATAATTGTGTTTTCTAGTCTGTACGAGTTTTTACGTCTGTACGAGGGACTACCAATGCTAACGAGGGATTACCAACACTTAGTGGCAAAGTGGCAGCCTGGAGAATGAGACTTCTCGGTCACTGCCAAAGACATCAAGAACTCACAGCAAGCATGCTGATGCTGTGGGAACCAACGCACGGGCATCGATCACAGGGACGTCTCACACCAACATACATGGACGTACTTAGGACAGATGCTGGACAGTGCTGGCGAGCTAGCCAGATGTATGGATACTGAGACAGCTGGAAGCTCCACTGGAAAGCCCGTCTGAGGACGACCCAATGATATCAATTCTGATAGTTGTACTATCACTCTTTCCATCCACCACTATTGGTTTTGTGTTATCAGTCCTACTTGTATTAGTTATTACAGCTGCTAGGCTACTATTGTGGCTGCTTCCCTCTCTCTCTCTCTCAATTCAATTCAATTTGCTTTATTGGCTTGACTGTCAGGTGAACAATATTGCCAAAGCGTCAATTCAATAATAATAATAATAAAAAATAACAAAATAAAAACAAAAACATATATATACACATAAATACAATACAATTCATTAAGCAAATTTCAATATATATAGATATTTAAAAAGAACATCTCTCTCTCTCTCTCTCTCTCTCTCTCTCTCTATATATATATATATCTATCTATCTATCTATCTCTCTATCTATCTATCTATCCCCCCAGCCGGTTCTGCTCCAGGTTTCTTCCCAGTAATCGGGGAGTTTTTCCTGGCCACAGTGCGCTTGGTGGATCCTGTTGGGTCTCTAAACTATGGTGTACGGTCATAGACCTGCTCTATATATAAAGCGTCTTGAGATAACTTCGGTTGTGATTTGACGCTATACAAAAATAAATTGAATTGAATTGAATAGTGTATAATCACCTGAAACTAAGAATCATTGTGTTTCTGTTAGCTTAGAATGAGTCCTTCATATCTACATAGGGAACGGGTCCTCTTCACGGAGTCCTCCATGCTGCTCCTCCATGTTTCTACAGTAGGCCAGAACGGACAAACCAAACTCTGGCTCTATAGAGAGACTTTTAAGTTTTTCCGTTACCTGAAGGCCACCGTAGTTCTCTGACACACTTGTGAAAAGTGTAAAACCGTGGTACCGCCAGCCGCCGTCTGACTTATGTTGCTCCTAAAGTTGTGTTATTCTGGTATGGATGACCTCTGAGAGAGGTGTTACCACGGTTTTGCATTCGGCGGCTCACATTACCGCAGTCTTGAAAAGGGAGGAGTGAGCGGAGGTGTATTCAGCTGGTTGCAATCTGCAACCACACCACTAGATGCCACCAAATCCTACACACTGTCCTTGTAAGGTACATGGAAGCAGTGGAAATACAGCATCAAATTCCTGTTCAAGACATTTCTGAGAACAAAATTCACCTGCAACCTCCTGTCACACCTTCACATCAAAGTCCACATGACTGAATGACTTGATGAAGGACATTTTCTTGTCGTCTCTGAAGCAGCATTTCTTCTTGCTGCAGCATCTCGTCTTTATTTATGTACGTACAGTACGTGCTGCCTCTCCTCGTGCTGCCCATTTGGTCTTGTGACATTTTCTTGGAGGTGGATGAGGTCAAATTTGTCCAAAGTGTTTTTTCTCAAAGAGAAGAGCAACAGGTTGAAGGTGAAGACCAGGTCATTTCTGTGGATCTGTTTATTTTACTTCCTCGTCAGACCAGGAAATAGCTTTAAAATGACTGGGTTTTTTGTTTTGGTGCCTCTAAATAGGGTTGGGTTTACCTTGTTCATGAGAAATGTCCATGTGAATGACCTCAGTTTATGAGGTGTGACGTAAGCTGACATTTAAAAAGATGGTAGAGCTCAGGGAAGTTAAGTTATCTTTGTCATTACCTTCTTTATGGTTCCTCAGTACGGTGTTGAAATGCAGAAAACACAAAAGTATTCACCTATTTGAAAAGAGAAGGACTCATGTTCCTCTTAATTAAACTTGTCAATGTATCAAGTTCACAAGCTACCATTTAAATTGAACCTCTTGGAAGGTAGCAGATTGTGCACTCGACGCAGATGCAAAAGGGTTTTATCTTGAGGATAACCGGTCAAATATGGATGATGTGGTCTCAAGTTGAGATTATTGTTTCCATTTATGACTTGTATATAGATTTAAATGCTGTTATTCGTTGTTGCTTTATGTGCTTTTAAGATATATTTACTGTATATCTTTAATAGTTAGATGTTTATCTTTGTTCAAGTTTGTTGTCCTTGTTTTTAGCTGTATGTTTATTTCTGATGAGAGCAACGAAAATACAGAGTCAAATTCCTTGCATGTGCACACACAATAAAGCTGATTAGGATTATTATTTTTCATGTTTTAATTGTAGTCTCAAATTCTGCTTTTTGCACTCCTGGTTAGATGATAAACTACATTTTTTGTCTCAGTACTCGTACTCTGAATGACAATACAGTTGAAACTAATCTAAAATGGTTGTGAATTGACAAAGCAGTAACACCAGCGTTATTATCATAGTTTCTAAGATGTCAGTATCGAAAATTCCTCCGATGCAGCCTAAAATGCTGGATCGTGTAGTGGCAAGTACGCGTGTACAGTATATGCCCGATCCAATATCACGTTATCATATCATTTATCAGCTCATTTACACTACACAGGAAAAACAACAACACGTGTCACTCGCTACCTGATCCGTACATCCTGCCTGATCGGTACTGCGCATGTGCAACTCTCAACAGAGATGAAAAAGAAGCGAAATGACTCTCGTTAGCTACTTCCATCATCAGCTCTGGAAAAAAAATGATCCCTGTTTCTGAAATGGATGATGAAGGTATCTAACGAGGGAGCCCTCTTGCTTCTTTTTCAATGTCAGTGTTTTGGTTCATTTTGTAAAAAAAAAAAAAAAAAGTTTAATGAAATCTTAAGAATCAGAAATGTCTTGTTAACAGCGACACCTGTGGCCGTTAAGTCAATGAAAATCAGCGTCCTATTGCTCGCGCTTGTGCTCGCTCTACATAGACATGAACGAGCATCGCTCAAAACACGTCAGCTAAAACCACAACATCACTCTATATTTCAGCTGCTTGGCAATAATGTTAGCTGACCAGACGAAGGTCTCTCCATGAATCACTGCTGATCCTAGTGTTGGCTATTCCTGCCTCAGCCTCCCGACCGCGGCCGGAGGGAACACGGGAGACACCGGAGTTTTGGTCGGAGATGATAACGTTTCTCTCTGCGGAGCCCCGTCACTTCACAAGACACGGGAAACCTCTGTTGGTCTGGAGGAGCTGCAGCAGTTATTTCTGCACAAACGTCCACTGAACATTCACTAGATATTCTCAGAGCTAAACTAACTCTTCTGCAGTGTGGAGTGTGCACGCATGCACGTGAGAGTGGAGCGAAATAGCGAGAACGAGCACGGTGTGTGAGTGAAGGCAAGCAGGCAGAGGAGCAGAGGAGCAGAGTACAGCAGAGACTCCGGTCCTGGAGACCAAAGCTACGGTCTCCCCCGCGTCCTCCGACCGCGGCCAACACTGTTTAACAGACGGGCTTCACTAGATACAACCAAGAGGTTTTGGTGCTTCTGTGTAGTTTGTGTTGGAGTCTGAGTCTGAACAGCGGAGACACGAGCGAGCGCGCATGGGACACTGACCCGGATTGATTTATACATGGAAGAAGTTACAAACAGTCCCTTTAAGGAAAGAGGTAAAAATGAAACACCAAAGTATGGTTTACATTTTTTTCTACCTTGTCATTTGTAAGTGCCTTCATCATTTCAAGTGTTAATTGTAAAAAGAAAGCCGATGATGGAAGTAGTGAATGAGTGAGCCATCTCGCTTCTTTCTCATCTCTGTTGAGAGTTGCACATGTGAAGTACCAATCAGGCAGGTGCTAACGGAGAGCTAGCATATTTTACACTGGAGAATCTGTCAAACTAGATAATAAAAAGTTCTATTGCATTCATTCTCTCTATATATTTGTTCATGTTTTACAAAGGGTTAACCTGAGCCAGGCCATACAACAATGAAAGCAATCATATCACATCGGGAAGGAAAAACTGGTATTGGAACATTTCTAGTTATTCTAAATTTCTCTCTTTGTCAACAAAGACCACGAAAAGATTAAAACCAACAATGCGTTAGTCCGTCCCTCTCTTTCCAACTTCCCCTCCCTGTCTGGAGCTCTCAGCCCCAAGATTACTGGTAAAATATATATAGTTTCATATTTAAAAAAAGGGTAAATCATTTCCTGAAACAGCTGGTCAATGTACTTTTGTATCAAACAAACAGGAGGAAATAGAGCATTTGTTTTGTTGGGGACTATTTTCAGTGGCGGATTAATCCACATGTGGTGCTCTAGTGAGTATAAGGCAGCAGGACGGTGGATGTGGGATTGAGTCAAAATAAACTCCAGTGTGTGTGTTCATGGTGATGAAGGAACAGTCACCCAGTGACACAGTGAGGCTCATTGATGTGTTTTAATGAAGCTCACTGAGGATGAAGATATCGACGAATTACTGAAGTCATGTTTTCTCTCTTTTCTCCTCCTCAGGATTGTTGAAATCTACAGCCGTCGACTACAAGGTACCAAGTTAAAGTCAAACACAGATTCCTTTTACTGTCAGCCTGAATGTTGTTTGTTCTGTCCAGCCAGGTTCATGTTTGTCCGTCTGTCTGTATGTCCACAGTTCAGGAGAGGTTGACCAAACAAATTGCCGTGGCGATCACCGAGGCGCTGCAGCCCACCGGGGTCGGGGTGGTCATCGAGGCAACGTACGTATGTCAGCTGAAGACATGACAATACCTGTTTCACTCCTTTCATCTTTCCTTTTCTTTGGTTTACTTTCCTTCTCCTCTTTTCTCTTTTCTCCTACCCTCTCCCCACCTCGTTTCCTTTACTTTCACTTAATCCACCACTTTGTTTCATTTGATTTACTCATTATTTTCTATTACTTCTTCTCCTTTCTGTCACCTCCTCTTTGTTTCTTTCGACTCTTCTTTTGATACTTTAATTTCTTGTTCTTCTGTTTAATTAGTTTCATCACAACCACTTAATTTCCTTTCATTTACTCACTCTTTTCGGTCACATCTGCTCTTTTCCTTCACCTCCTCTTTCTTTATTTTTTATTTTCTCATTTAATTTATTTTAACTCTATTCCATTACTTTCATTTTCTTCTCTTATTTTTCCTAACACCTCTTCTCTTCTTTCACCTCTTCTATCTTTTTTATACTTACAACTTTTTGACCTTGATTCCATTCCTTTCAATTCTATCACTTCATTTATTTTCCTTCACTCCCTTTTTCTTAGTCCATCTTTCTCTGTGCTCCTTTTTATTCTTATTCATTCATTTTTTTTACCTCTGTTCCATCAGTTAATTTCCTTTCATTTCCTGCTTTTTTTCGTTGCATCTCTTCTTTCTTTTACCTCTTTTTTTTCTTTTTTATACTTAATCTTCTTCGACCTCGGTTTCATTACTTTCATTTCTATCACTTCAGTTTTTTTCATTGACTTCCTCTTTTCTATTACATCTCTTCCTTTCCTTTACCTCTTCTTTCTATTTCTTATACCTCTTTTCCATTCATTTTATTTCCTTTCACTTCTTTTCTGTCACATATGCTCCTTTTCTTCACCTCTTCTATCTTTTGTATATGTTCATTTCATTTCTTTGACCTCTTTTCCATTACTTTCATTTCCATCACTTCATTTGATTTCATTTACTTTTTCTTTCCTTCACTTTTTGTTGCTCTTTTATACTTAAATATAATTTCTTTGACTTTGTTTCCATTGCTTTCATTTGCATCACTTCATTTGCTTTTATTTACTTCTTCTCTTCCTTTCCTTCGCCTCTTGTTGCTCTTTTATACTTTAATTGAATTTCTTTGACTTTGTTTCCATTAATTTCATCTCCATCACTTCATTTCCTTTCATTTACACCCTCATTTTGGTTACATCTCTTCCTTTCCTTCATCTCCTTTTATTTGTCCTTCTTTCTACTTTGTTCTTATTCTCATTTATTTATTTTTTAACCTGTTCCATCACTTCCTTTCATTTACTGCTTCTTTTTTTGTTACATCTCTTCCTTTCTTTTACCTTTCTTTTCTTTTTTATACTTAAACTTCTTTGACCTCGGTTTCATTCCTTTTATTTCCATTGCGTAATTTTTTTCATTTACTTCCTCTTTCTGTTACTACTACTGTTCTATCCTTTTCCTTTTCTTCACATCTTCCGTCTTTTATACAGGTTCATTTAATTTCTTTGACCTCTTTTCCATTACTTTCATTTCCATCACTTCATTTGATTTCATTTACTTCATCTCCTCTTTCTTTCCTTCACCTCTTTTTGCTCTTTTATACTTAAATATAATTTCTTTGACTTTGTTTCCATTGCTTTCATTTGCATCACTTCATTTGCTTTTATTTACTTCTTGTCTTTCTTTCGTTCACCTCTATTTGCATTAATTTCATCTCCATCACTTCATTTCCTTTCATTTATACCCTCTTTTCTGTTACATCTCTTCCTTTCCTTCACCTCTTCTTGCTTTATATACTTAATTTCTTTGATCTCATTTCCATTACTTTCAATTTGATCACTTCATTTACTTCCTTTGTCTGTTACATCTTTCTCTTTCTTTCTGTTCTGCACTTATTTTTATTCTTTCATTTTATGTCTTTTAACTCTAGTCCATTACTCTGATTTTCATCACTTCCTTTCCTTTTATTTACCCTTTCTTTTCCGTTACATCTCCTCCTTTCCTTCGCCTCCTCATTCTTTCTTTTTCTTCTTCCCCCTCCTTTTCATTTCTTAATTTAATCTGTTTTACATTTCTCCTTTTATTTTTCACTTCCTTGCCTTTTGTTGTTATTCCTCTTTCTTCCTCTCTGCAGTCACATGTGTATGGTGATGCGAGGCGTTCAGAAGATGAACAGTAAAACCGTCACCAGCACCATGTTGGGAGTTTTCAGGGAAGATCCAAAAACCAGAGACGAGTTTCTGGCGCTGATCAGGAACTGAGGACGACGAAGCCCTACCTCCTCCTCCTCCTGTTGCCTGGGGTTACCATCACCTGCACGGACCAGCCACCGTGCTACCTGTGTGTGTATGTATGTGTGTATGTGTGTGTGTGTGTGTGTGTGTGTGTGTGTGTTTCCATCTCACCAAAGGCAGTGACAGAGTGTTTACTGTGTTCTCAGTCCGACTCTTTGTTTTCGTCAGATAAGGTGAAGCGTCACAATTTCTGTTAGAGGCCGCAGACTGACATGTTGTTTACTTTTCAGACAACGGGACAGACTTTAACCCCTTTCTGTCCATGTGAGTTGCGTGTGCTCATTAATCAACTATCAGTCGTTGGCCTCGAAATACAGAAGGAGAGTCTAACAGAAATAATCCACAAATCACAGATTTATGAGAAAAAACTTGGATATATAAAAAACTCAGAAATTCTCTGAGATTAAATTAATAAATTTACAAGGAAGAATCTCACAAATTTATGAGGAAAAAAAACTTGAACATTCCCTAAGATTATAAAGTTGTAAATTTACGATAAAAAACTCACAAATTTACGAGGAAAAGAAACATGGATTTTTTCAGAGATTGAAGTCGTAAATATAAAGCCTTATATTATATAATTATATTATATAATATATATTATATATTATAGGTATATTTACCACTTAAATCTCAGAGAATATCCATGTTTTTTTTCTCGGAAATGTACCACTTTAATCTCGGAATATTACCCTCTTACCATTCTACCCCGGCTGCGTCATTTTTATTTTTATTTTTTACCTACAAAGGCCCTAATACACCATCATAAATATCTGCACAGAACAGTTCGGTTTCTTTTTTAATGACACTGTAGATCCAGGACTTTTAAAAAAAGAGACTCTTATAAATAGCTGGAGACATATTCACAAATCATGAGGCTAAAAGTAGCTCATAACTACCGAAGTTACAAGAAACCCCAAATAAACTAAAAGATAACATACGTTTTTGATATGAGAGAATGTTACAAAACATTTTCAGCTCCCAAGTCTGAGAGAAGTGAGAGATCAGTGTTTTGAAAAAATACAACTTTTCAAAGCATATTTTAATGGCGGGAGATTTAATGAGATCAATCCAAATAATCCAATAACACTGGAGATGATGGTTTTCACAACTCTACAGTACTGTGACTCCTGAAAAATCCAGTTTACAACATTGATGAGCAGAGTTATTCATCAAACTAAGTCAAGTGCACATTAAATAATCACCAACTGCAATAAATACATAAATTAATAAATAAGCGGATTTCATGGCCATTGCTTGATTACCTGATAAATTGGTGCTTTATAATTAGAATTATCTGATTAAAGGATAAAGATTTGTTTGGTCAACTGGAAATAAAATTGTCAGTATCAACATGCAGATACAAAATATTGAAGACAGAGAGAAGACAGAGTGAGCTTTAATAACTCTGCTGATAAGAATACATTTCTAATAATGAAATAATTAGTTGGTTGAAAGAAAATTAATTGCAACAATTTTGATGATTAATTGTTTAAGTCGTGGAAAAACGATAACCATTTGCAGATTCCAGCTTCTGAAATGAGATAATTTTCTGTTTCATATTATTTTAAATAAAATATCTTTAAGTTTCGGACTGTTGGTCTGACAAAAACAAGTCATTTGAAGATGTCGTTTTGGGCCTTTTTCCACTCATTTCTGACATTGAAAAGAGAATTGAAAGATAAATCAATAATGAGAATAATTGTTATTCGCAGCCCTACATATAATTATAAGTTTTCCCTTTGTTTGAGCACACTTCAACACTGTCACACCTCAAAAATCTCAGTTTACAAAATTCCTTTTCTTTTATTCAGGACTTTTTGTTTAGCTGAGAATATCTTTTGATTTAAAACAAGAATTGAAACATAAAGTTTGTATAATCAAAGCAAACAAAAATAATGATTATATTATATAGTATTAATGTATGTATTATTAATATAAAACATTATGTAACATTTAGTGCAAAATCATCATGGGGGAAATATGAGCTAAACACCACTATTCTCATTTTTACATTTAATTTTTAAACTAATTATTATTATTGCTGTTATTATGATGATGATCCTGTGCGTGGATCTGCCTCTATGTGCCAACTCGCCTCTCAATTAAAACCAAAACGCAACTTCACGGTGATGCGACGAGGCCGCCGGCGGGACGCTGAGCTTCAGACTCACCGTCTGAAAACAAACTGAAACTTTTCATTCCCATGAGAGGCAAATAACATGTGTGTGTGTGTGTGTTCTTTGTGTTTACTTGTGTAGTATATTTTTTCATAATGTCCTCAGACTTGTTTCGAGAGGTTTTAATTTGTGTATTGTGTTGACTGGAGTTGTGTGTGTGGGTGTGTGTGTTTGTTGGTATGTGTGTGTGTTGGAGGGAAGATGAGCGCTTACAGACGTCTCTGATGTTGTTGTTTTTGTGGCCTTGTTGAGAAGGACGGACTGTTCTGTGGCCTCTTCACCATCATTGTCACTTTATGTACTGTGTTTATTTCAGATACTTTTTAATCAAAGAAAATAAATCTATGTGACAGCGGCCACTGTGTGTTTCTTTCTGCATGTTCACTTTATCAAAACTGTTTGACTTATTGCAAGATGGCAGCCCCACTCTGCTGGCCTCATAGTGAACACTATAGAAATAGACTATGTTCGCTATTTTTGTTGTAATACAAAGTTTATAGCTTGTAGCAGTTAATTAATGTAACCAGATACAAACAAACATAAAGCTCATTGTCAACACTAAATCGAGTGAACTAGCATTAGTATAAAATTATATTTCGATGTTAACAGTAGTAGCTCTGCATCTATTTTAGTAGTTTGTGGACATTTCAGTATTTTTCGATATCGCTGCGAGAACTTCCAGATATCTGACTAGTAATTACAACTACAAAGCTGATGTGAAGACGGTTTAAACATGTTGGAGAGCTAACAATTAAAATAACAAAAAAACACCAGAATCAGAAAACAGGTTTATTGCCAAGTGAGGTTATCACATACAAGGAATTTGTCCTGGTGTTGTGGTGCACAGGGGTCAAACTAAACAAAGTAAGAGAAAAGAAAAGAAAAAATCAAGAGTTATGAATATAAACTAGATATTTACAATTAAAATATGTCAAATATATATATTCTAAAATTAAGATCTGTAAAGTATAGCAGGACTTTTATTTGTAACAGTATTTCTACACCGTGGTATTGCTACTTTTACTTAAGTAAAATATTTGAGTACTTCACCCGTGGTGAGTAGTGAGCTGCACGCATCTCTACAGAGTTAATGAGCTTCTTCTTTCAGTAAGTGAGGTGCTTCTTGTTTGTGTTTATGTTAAAACAAAAAAAATGAATAATTACGGATAGGGGGGTAATATTCCAAAAAAAACTGAATTTCAGAGATTAGAGTCATAAAAATTACCAGAAAAAAACTAATATTCTCTGGGATTACAAAGTCATTAATTTGCAAGAAAGAAACTGAAATTTAAGAGAAAATAACTTGTATATTTTCTGAAATTAAAGCAGTAAAATTACGAGAAAAAAACTGAAATTTACGAGAAAGAAATGTAATATTCTTTGGGACTATAAAGTCATAAATTTGCGAGAAAAAAAATTATATTCTCTGAGATTATAAAGTCACAAGTATTGCTAATTTTACTTAAACAAAAGATCTGAGTACTGAGCTGCACGCATCTCTACAGAGTTAATGAGCTTCGTTCTTCAGTAAGTGAGGAGCTTCCTGTTAATGTGTTTATGTTGAAAATAGTGAACCAGTCCTTTAACTGAGAAGAAGGGAATGATGTCACCTTTAACCTTGCTGACTGAAGGTCAATGCTCGATGCCCCAGCAGCTGGATGCAATAAGCTCAGGACTCTGGAGCGCTCTGAGAGGCACTCTGGAACATTTTGAAAATCACAATTGGAAGAAGACCAAACTAGCTTCAAGAAGAAACTTTAAAAAGGGGCCCACAGCTCGTTTTATTTTGGTCCCGGGGCCAATTACTCGGTTAATCTGGCCCTGAGCCCAGCCTGAACAGCAGAGAGGTGGAGCTAATCATGATCTGGATGTCTGACAAGAGGCAGGACTCAGCAGCTCCAGCTTTACAGTTTTATAACATCACATCCATGTATTTCATTTACCATCACCTGGTTTTCAATCTGCTTCCTCCTGTAAAAGAGTGAGTTCAACTCTAGAAACTGAAGAGGCTGTTCAAACAAAAACTCTAAAACTGTTTGTGTCTATATCATGTTTCAAGTGGTTTATCTTCAACACTTAAATAACAACATTTATACTCACGTTACCTTGTGAGACATCCAGTGAGGTGAAATAAACACTCAACATACTGTGTCCTAACTGCAGTTTGAACCTGTAAAACACTCAAAACACAATATCAGTGCATAATATCACAGCAACAGGGATTGTTTTTTTGTTACATTTTGATCAGTTAAAAAAACAAAAATAGTCAATTTTTTGTCATTAAAGTCAGTGTGTGTAAAATGTTAAACTTTACGACTTTGGCGCCCTTTAGTGGCCAATTTCAACAAAGACACTGTGGCAGAAAATAGTGCACACCCATCCTCAGCACTTCCCTCCTCAGTCTTGATTTAAAGTTTAGGGAACTCAGCATCCTGATTCTGATTTCTGCTCAATATACATATATATATATATATATATACATATACATATATACATATATACATATATATATATACATATATATATATATAAATATACATATATACATATATATATACATATATATATACGTATATATATATAAATATACATATACATATATATATATATACATATATATATACGTATATATATATAAATATACATATACATATATATATATATACATATATATATACATATACATGTATATATATATACATATACATATATATATACATATATATATATATATACATATATATATAAATATACATATATATATATACGTATATATATACATATACATATATATACATATATATGGATGTCTGTCATAAAACTCATACTCATTGTGCAGTAAATTGTTCCTTGTCAGTGTTTTACTATTATATATACTGTTTCTGGATTAATGTTACTGCTGCTTTAATGTGTATGTTGCATTATAAATCATTTATATACTGTTGGCTAGTTTAATCTATACACAGCAATGCATCATGGCCTATAAAATCATCATATGCTTGTAGCCTCGCTGT